>NC_140956.1:62559064-63759064 GCF_014529385.1 Adiantum capillus-veneris
TCTTTTGATCAAGGAGTTGGCTTCTCCTTTCGGCTCTTTTGATCAAGGAGTTGGCTTCTCCTTTCGTCCAGATCGAAACTTTTGATATTCCGACGTAGTAAAATTAGCCATCACATCCAGACCGCACTGATCTTCCACGAGTTTCTTGATGCACTAAATTACATACCCATGCAGTCTCATCCATTTAGGAATATTCAGTGGTTGGCACATCACAATGTAACACAAATGCTCACATATGCATGTTACAAGACATAGAAACATAAAGTCGCCAATGAACACTCCCGCATAACCTAATAAGGTCCGGGCCGGGAGATATTCAACGACCCCCTCATCACTCATCCCGCATAACCTAAAAAGGTCTGGGCCGGGAGATATAGAGGCCTTTTACAACCAAACGCCCTCCAGATCGTACTCTGCGTCGTTTGGAGGTGTTGAGAGTAACCACTGTTCATACTTCTTAATACTCCTCCCACATAACCATCCAGGTTTGACCGGGAGTCAAAACAACAATTATTTACAAGCATACAACCAAACGCTCCCCAAGCATCGGCCTGCGTCGTTCGGAGGTTTTCTAGCATACAACTGAACTTTCCCCAAACATCGACTTGCGTCGTTCTAAGGTTCAAACAATAGCAAAACATTATTTCTCACTTCACCACCCAGGAGTAAAATCACCAATCAATGAAACCAGTATTAGAACCAAAGTCAAACATTTCAAATCCGCACCAAAACAGGTTCAAAATAGATACCATCCATTTCTAACAAATTTCAAACAGGATCACCAAACAAGTTCCAAATTTCAAACTTAAAAGCAATCTCGACATTAGTCGAGCTCGAAAGTCGACTAACTTTCCATCCTGAAACCTGCACCAAAAATTAGGGTTAGGTTCATTCCATAAGGTCGTGCCGAGCACATTATGGTCCATCAGCTCTTGGCCAGACAGTGTTTCTTTGGCAGCGATGGTAGTCCCAAGATAGCAATCGCACTGGACCTCCAAGGTCATCTGCTCATGAAGAGACATCTGCTGAGAGATGTCAAGAAATTTCAAGTTCTAATCTGCTAGGGTTTCCATGGCAAGCATTTCAGGATACCTGCACTCCGAAGGAAGATGTCAGAAACCATATAAGTTCGGGCAAAATTTATCTTGAAAGCTTGCCAAGTCCTTGGAGTGTGCGGCTTGGTAGCTATAGAAATCAACATCTGCATGGCACTGCCTCTGAGAAAAACAGCAACTTGAAACAAATCTTGGATCCTTCTCTTGCAAGTGATCTTTATGGCTTATGCCCTGTAAGACATGAGCGGTGAAGACAGGAGCGCGCCTGCGATGTGCGATGAAGTAAGGGTGGGAATGGCTAATAAGTCCGGGGTCGGAGGACGAACCTAAAATTTCCAATGAACTTTGAAAGTGCGATCTTGCTCTATCTGCTCTTTTGTAGGACCGGTATGCTTTCAGAAAAGCACACGCTTGATGCTCTCATACCATTGTCACAAGACGGGCACCACTTGCCAATACAAAAGAACAGACTGAACAGACTTTTAGCACTTCAATAACAACTAAACTGAGAGAGAGAGAGAGAGAGAGAGAGAGAGAGAGAGAGAGAGAGAGACGACACACGACACGGAGTGGCGGAATCCCACTCGAGAGAGTATTGGCCCCAAATCTTGGCGTCCCTTTCGGTATTTCTTTATATTGCATCAACAAAGTACAAGCAGGTACTCGAGACTCTACACTTTCTCCAAGAAGCATGCCAAAGAATGAGCCCATGGCCTCATATTTAAAGGCCCTAGGCCCCAAAAGCAATTTACATGAAAAGCCTTCAAAACCCAAAAGCTTCTGGTCCAAAAGCAATGCCAAAAAGCTGCCATCGCGTTTTGCAAAATTTCGTACAATTTCCACATCATCGATTATTGCAAAACATGGAGCGTCCATATAGCTACCATGTCATCAATTTTTGTGTGTGTGTGTGTGTGTGTGTGTGTGTGCGCCTGTGAGCCCTACTTTATTTTAATCCCTTTATGTCACTGGGGTCCCATCGGACGGGGTCCCCATAAGTTGGTAGGACTTCTTCTTCTGTTACTTGTTCTTCTTAGGGTTTAGGCCCCTCGGCCGTGATCTGCAAGTTGGCTCCATTCTTCAGGGCTTTGACACGTCAGCAGTTTGTGACAATAGGTGCGAGTTTCAAGGCAAAAAATTACTCGATGCAGCCACCACAATTTGTACAGTAATAGCTAGGTATGAGAGAGAAGAATAGGGTAGGAATTTGAAAAGTTGAGCAAGGTTGCATGTGTGTGACAGAAGGGGGGTATGCAAGAGGGGGAGAGAGAGGGGAGGCCGTTGGGACATGAATGACCCTCGTATGAATGAGTGGAAGCCATAAAGCTCTTAAATGCCACGTACAACGATCAAGACATTATTCACCACGCACCCATTAAGGGGTACCATCCCACGAGGGCCATAGGCAATGAGCAATTTATGAGAAGCCACCGAGTGGAGAGTCCCATGTGTTGGGTATGCAAGCCGAATTATGGGAATATCCAAATGTCCGGTGTCTAGCTCGTGGGTACAGGCTCTATAGCATGCAAATCAACTTTAGTTGTAAGTCAAGTGGTGCATGGCTTTTTGCCTTTATACGTCAAGTGGGTACAGGCTCTATAGCATGCAAATCAACTTTAGTTGTAAGTCAAGTGGTGCATGGCTTTTTGCCTTTATATGTAAGGCTATACTTCAATAAACAATAACGTGTGTTTTTCATGCCTAATCTTTGCTCTCTCTCTCTTTCTCACATCTCTTACTCAGCACCACACCATGGCTATCCTCCGGCTCCACCCACCATAGCTAGCCGCAGTCACAACAACTGGTCTCAGAGCCCTACTGGGCCTCGGCGCTCTACAAGCAAACCTCGACAAAGCCCTCGCGGGTACGGCCGCTTACACAGGCAAGAGCAGGCTTACGACCTGCATCAAATCGCACAAAGGTTGCATGAACAGCATCGCCTTGGCTTGTTGAAGCGATCCCGACTCTTGAGCGACCCCAAATCGGCCTCTACAGGCTCCTCAGAATCAAGACGACATCGCGCTACTGTCTGTTATTCACTGCTCGTCGTCTGCAACAGAAGCTCGTTTTTTTTTCTTTGTGAGTTCACACACTTGTTTAAAGTGGCCACTCAATTGGCTTTGAGCAAAGGTGTATTCACATCCTCAGTCCCTCGAGCAACTTATTCACATCCTATACTCCTAGTAGATAAGCAAGTTGCAGACGGTGACCGACAAATCATTCCACATCGACACGCAGGACTACAGCTCCCATGTTTTTGGTGGTGTGAGCAGTAAACACCAACATGTCCAATGGTATAACCATTCAGTCATCCCAAGCAAATGTATATGACATGCATCATGTGCCAGTGAGTGTCAAATCAAGGCAGGTTCTTGGGACTATGATCGATGAAGATTTATTTGGTATTGAAGATCAAGAAGGTGATAGACCTGCAGTTGCAATACATGCAGTGCATAGGCATGTTCCAAGTGCCAAGCAAGCTTTACAACATGTTTGAACACATCGACAATTGCCAGAACAAACGAGAATCTCCTTTGAGACTACAGTACAAGTTTTCAAAACTATTTTTTGTCACTTTTGGTGTCATAAATCTGTCCTCTTTTATTGTCAAAACCATCATAAACTTTCAGTCAAAGCCTTATTTTTTTGCCTATAAATTGTCAACTATGGTCATGCCATGTCAAAAATTGTACGGGTTATAGACACTGCCACACAGATAAGTGGTAAGACCTCCCAATTTTTGTCAATTCTCAGCCTGTTTTTACCGCTTCTCATGAGGTTACTAGGTACACCATAAACCCAAGGTTTGGCAATGAACCAAAAACTCCATTTTTGGTAGCTACATATTTGGCCTACACCCTATCTGTTCAAGGGGGGGTTTCCTATCATAGCACCAGGTTATGGATACACCAGAAATCCTTGGTTGTGAGAGAACCTAAAACTCACGGTTGACGAGTACACCAAAAACTCGAGGTATCATCAGTTGCTTGTCCAATTCGGACTTGAGGGGGGGATTGTTGGGTATGCAAGCCCAATTATGGGAATATCCAAATGTCCGATGTCTAGCTTGTGGGTACAGGCTCTATAGCATGCAGATCAACTTTAGTTGTAAGTCAAGTGGTGCATGGCTTTTTGCCTTTATATGTAAGGCTATACTTCAATAAACAATAACGTGTGTTTTTCAAGCCTAATCTCTGCTCTCTCTCTCTCTCTTTCTCGCATGTGCTGCTCAGCACCACACCATGGCTATCCTCCGGCTCCACCCACCATAGCTATCCTAGCCGCAGTCACAACACCATGTTGGTGAGTAATATGCTCACAACCACGCTGTGGACGTTGGGAGGGGGGGAGAGCGCAATCCATGGTAATCCCTTAAGATTTCCCGTTTTGGAAGTGGTGAATTTAACGAGTTTTAGAATATAGGAATTGTTTTGTTTGAAAATATGCTCAGGGTTCAAGGTACCCAACCACTAAAGACCAAGATGTGTATAAAAGCACGGTTTAAATCAAAGCAACTGTGATTGTGAGTGTGTTTATACCAATAGCTATAGCATGAATTAGGTAGAGGGTAAACCTAAGCTATCAAAGATAGCGCTTTTGTGGGAGAGAGTGTGAGGGCATGGGTCTAACCAATTATAGCTGATAGTAGTACGCGCGTGTGTGTGTGTGTGTGTGTGTGTGTGTGTGTGTGTGTGTGTGTGTGTGTGTGTGTGGTGTGAGTGAGAGAGAGAGAGAGAGAGAGAGAGAGAGAGAGGTGTGTGTGTGTGTGTGTGTGTGAGAGAGAGAGAGAGAGAGAGAGAGAGAGAGAGAGAGGTGTGTGTGTGTGTGTGTGTGTGTGTGTGTGTGTGTGTGTGTGTGTGTGAGAGAGAGAGAGAGAGAGAGAGAGAGAGAGAGGTGTGTTTGTGTGTGTGTGTGTGTGTGTGTGTGTGTGTGTGTGTGAGAGAGAGAGAGAGAGAGAGAGAGAGAGAGAGATGTAAGAAACCAACAATGATTTAAATGATCACCAGTTCAAACCATCACTTAAGCTAAAAACACATACCCAAGCACTTAAGCCTTTGCCCCAAGCACGCCTAAAAATTGAACACAAACGTCAAGAAAAGCCACTTTCTATAAATAGCTCAAGATACAAGGCAAAAGGAGTGTGGATTCTGGAAAGAGGATGGCACTGGCTTTCAAGCAATATATATATATATATATATATATGGAACTTATTTTTGTGACGAGGTTGTAGTTATTTCAATTATACCTCTACTTTTGAATAGTCAACAACTGTAAAACCTTAATGTGTGGCACACTATCAAGCACCAATTTTGAATCTATTACAACAAGGTCAAGGTCACATTTGGCATTCTAAAATTATATTTTTGTTATAAAAGGCCCGATATGAGGCTCTCAAAAGAAAGAACCCATTTACTAACTAAAATACAAAGAATATTTCAATCATTCAATGCTTCAAATGGAGAAGCTAGATGTTAGCTAACTCTCCTCTTCACTAAAGCTTGTTCTAGAAAGACAAAACTAAAGCCCCTTCTTCAATGACTAAAATGCCTTCCACATATTGAAGGATGCATCCCAACTATATCCGTGTAGAATTAATTTCCCAATTTTTGGCCTGCATAGGACAAGGAGGATGTTCTACACCCTTGTCCAAGATGTGCTACACGTCTACATAATGTAGGGTTAGGACACTGAAAAAATGCTTTTTCGATGGCACTACCTTTGGGCAAAAAAGGAGGGTGTATGCCAAGGGAGTTTCAATACATGTACATCAAATTTTGAAAGGTATGTTTCCCTTTTTAATCTATAGCCTCTCCTCCCCCCTCTCTCTCTCTCTCTCTCTCTCTCTCTCTCTCTCTCATGGGAGTGAGGCGATGCCAACGTCTCTCTCTCTCCAATTGGAATGAAAGGCAATGCCAATGTCCGTCTTCAAACTCCCATAGATAGTAGGTCTACTATGGTATTTACACTAACTTACCATTTAAACCAAGGTTGCCTCATGCCTATCTAAAAGGTGCACTTCTAATCAACCCTAGACTAAAGCTTCTCCATGTAACTGTGCAATTTCAAAGCTTGCTTGCAACAATAATGTCTTTAGGGCCCATCTTCCACGACATGATTGATGCCCTGGCATCCTCCCTAAGCTGTCAACAAGCTCACATTATAACAATTATAGTCAGAGACTTCAATACCAATGCTAAGTCTTTTGGCCCTCCACTCTACAAACATTTTGGCTTCACCCAACAAACAATTTATGAATTCATGGTACATCTCATGGACACAAGGTGAAGAATCGCAAGGACAATCTAAAACAAGGGAAACTCGCATGACCCATTGATTATTAGAGGGTATCTTTGCAAGATAAAAACACACGCTAGGAAGAATGTATCCCTTTCTCTCTTCAATTCTAAAGACACATGTCAACATGCTAATAATACAACTTCAGAAGTCTTCTCTGAGGCATGTTTTAGCATGCCATATTATGACACCTTTACAAGGCTTCTCATGTTCATGATATCTCCTAACTGGGCATCAGCATTAGCTGTACAGCTAGCTATACATGTCAATAATACAGCCCTTCACAAGGGTTCTCATGTTTATGATATCTTCAAGCTTGTCAGCATCAGCTGTAAACATATATAGCTAGGGCTGCTGATCCCTGATATACTGATTGAATAACTTCAGCAGCAGGAAGAGTCTTCTCAGAAGTGATTTGCCCTTTTGCAAATGGGTGCAACCGTCATGCCATTGGCCCACTCCAACTTCTCTGCAACCGGAAAAGTAGGCAAAGTGTGTGATGACAACACCATGTCAAAGCCCACAACCAACAGCCATGTTTTCATTTAATGCCAGATGATTCATTCAGAAATAATTTCTGAAAGACTGAACGTCATGGTTCCATGCGTGAATCCTACCGACCAATTCGCTATCAAACAGACACGCACGCACAGCATACACACACACACACACAAACAAACATCCGACTTTAACCTTCAAGGATCTCACACTGGCTCCTTGATGGTGTTGAATGTCAGGAGACATCTCACATTCCAACTTTAAGCTTTAAGGATCTGTGACACTGTTTCCTTGATGGCATAAAAATCAGTGTCCGTGTATCTCCCCCTGCTCATTGCATGTGCATGTCAAGAGTCATCTCACATTTTTGCAATACAGAAATGTTAATCTCAAACTTTTTGTTACCAGAAATGATTCTGTGACCAAAGGTTGGATGGGAAAGCAGGACTTGGTATGCCATGGAAAATTCTTGCTATAGCTCTGCTTGTAAAGCGTGATGTAGGGTTTTTTTGCAAGAAAACCTGATCCCAAATGAGAGAAGAGCCATGATTCAAACGCGAATGAAATCACAAAACGTATGAATGTTTGAATATGCATTGTCTATAGGAAAATGCTACCTTGATGTCTGCCTTTAAGAATGGGCTGGTGCTGCAAACAAATCCGAAAGAGTCGGCAATTAAGCATGCAAATATCAAACCATAGCAAACCAGTTAATATCAAACATAGCAATGTAGCATACAAACCAGTAAATTTCAAACCACACTGGATGAAACATTGCCTATTGACTAAATGCTCTAAAAATGCCCATATTCAAGCCCCAACAGCACCAATTTTCAAAAACCCAAAAAGACCGTCACATGTTTAGTAGTCCTACCTGCTTTGCTTCAGAAAGCTTGGTGGCTTGCAGTCTATGCTTTCTTCCCCTTCTGACTCAAAGTACTGTTGAATTCTCTCTTGCAACAAAGACTGCAATTCTGATGATGTTCTTTCTTTGATGGTTAGGCCCACAGCAGTGTGAAACATGAAGTCTAGCTTCTTGACCTGGTCAGAAGAAGTATTACCCCCAGTTTTTGTAATTTGCAGACACATATTTCTCAAGCATCATTACCCTTCTGTACTCACCTTGAGGTCTTCCATTGAAGTAAAGCGCTCCAAAATCTTTACTGCCAAAGTGCTCAAATCTTTTGGTACTTCCAAAACATAAAAGCACAGGGAAGGGTTTTTTAAATTGAAGGAAATTTCCCCCGCAGACTGCACAGATGTTGAAAATCATAACAAACATGTTAGCAAAGTAAGAAGCCTTTCAAGACAAGCTGCTGCTGGTAAAAGAACAAATCCCTCTTCACCTGAAGCGCTTGAAGCTGCTGCTGGAGGTCCGGCAGCTTCAGTCCCATGTAATTAGCAACAGAAGGTAGCTCAAACACAAACTCACCATTCTTCTTTTGGCTTCTACAAAACCAAACCAAAATCTCAGTTATTTGATGTTGAAGATCTTTAAACCTGTCTTTGCTAGACATAGAAAAGGATAGTTACCTCCTTAGAATTGCATCTATCAGTAAGCTGTTCCTTGCCAAGAGATACGGAGAGTTCTAAGTTCATATACCATAAGGCATGTCCAAAGTCAGCTAAGATACAGCATGCTCATGAAGCATTAAACTTACACACAAGATACAGGCATCTACCTTATGGAATTGCATACTGCATGTGGTTTTGATGTTTGGAAGTACGGACACAAACTGGACATCTCCAATTTCCAGGTACGAAAGAGCTGTTTTCATTATCTGCATACTCAAAAAGTAAACAGATTAACATAAAGCTACCAAACAATCACTTGCATGAGCATAATGTATGGTCTCTTGTACGATCAGGTTTATGCAATAAAGAAGCAGATACAATGCTGGCTGCCAAGTGGGTTGTGACCCCATCGTGGCGTCATCTCTCTCTCGACATCTAGAGTGCAAATGAGAATGGATTCTAGTAGTAGTAGTATTTTTATTCTAGCTCTTTTGTACCAAGACATGGTATTAGATTCACTATTTTGTAACAGATTGGTCTCATAGGTCATTTTGGCCTTTTGAAGACGTTAATATTACATTTCATTTCATCTCTCTCTCTCTCTCTCTCTCTCTCTCTTTTGATTTTGACTCTGACTTTGGATCAGATCCACCACATTGTAACTTTCTGGTCTCATAAGTCACTTTGGCCTTTTGAAAACGTTAATATAACATTTCATTTCATTTTCTCTCTCTCTCTCTCTCTCTCTCTCTCTCTCTCTCTCTCTCTCTCTCTCTCTCAGCCTGCTGCACCCCCCTCACGTAGCCTGCACCCCCCCTCACGCTGTGCATACACTCCCCTCCGCCTGCTGCTGTGACAACACGCACAAATTTCCCCCACCCACCCCCCGCCCACATGCTGCTGCGACAGCGTGCACAAATTCCCCCCGCCCACTTGCTGTTGTGACAGCGCACACAAATTCCCCCGCCCACCTACTGCTGTGACAGCGCGCCCGCAGATACATACATTTCCCCTCAGCCCGCAGGTACACACACCCGGCAAAATTCAAAATCCAAGAGGAATTCCCACAAGAATTTTCAATCTCGGCTTTTCCGGATTTTCCGAATTTTCGCATTCTCAAAATCCTGTATCTTCAGACCTGCAGGGATTTATTTGCAAGGAATTTGGAAACTGCAGAACTCACAGATATTGCAAGTTGACACGTACAGAAAGCAAATATATGCCATGTAGGCTGAATGTGGAAACACATGTATGCATAATGCGGTGCGTATAGGTTGCTCTCTCCTCTCTCTTAGAAAGTGAAACAAATAAGGCAAGACAGATGGCGGCGCACTACATGGTCACAAGCAAGAGGATGACAGCCATTGAAAAGGAGTTGAAAGAATGCAAAGCCCACATGGATGAGTGGAAGAAAGAGAAGAATTTAATTCTTAAATTGAAAAAGAGGGAGGAACAGGCGAGGGAACTAGAACGCAAGGAGTTCCAGGATGAAATTCAAGCTTTAAAAAGTAGCATCTCAGCCCTTCGGAAGGAACTCGACGAAACCAAAGAGGGAAGATGCCTTGAAGATGGAGAAATTCAGCCATCAATGATTGACCAGCTGAATAGTATACGAGCACAAGTCAAAGAAATAAAGGAGAAAGGAGAAATGAAGACCTCGTGGGTGGAGGTTCTCTCCAAAACGCAAAAGAAAATGGATGAGGCTGAAAAATGGATTGAAGTTGTCAAGAAGGGAAAGGGCAAGGAAATTCCGACTACACCCGACATCATCAACAAAACACTAGAAGAGGAACAACGAAGAAGGGTACGCGCTCTACACGTGAGAGTGACCGGCTTAAAAGATTCAGATAAGGTGGACCAAGAGGTGAAGAGCCTCATGTCCATGATGGGGATGGAGAAACCCTCGCACACACAAGCTTGGAGAGTGGGCAAGAAGAGTGAAGGTAATGGGAGAGTTCAAAAGAACGGGCTCTCATTTTGCGCTTTCCCTCCATGCAAGGGATCTACTTTCAGAAGTCCTTGCTCGTCTGTTTAATCGGGTCATGTGTGAAGGATTACCTAAATCTTGGAAATTATCTACTATCGTACCTATTTTCAAGTCAGGGGATCGTATGATACCCGAGAACTACCGTACCATTATGGTGGGTCACACATTGACCCGACTGTACGCATCCATTCTGGAACAAAAATTGAGTAGATGGGCAAATAATGAGGGCATAAGGGCAACAAGACAAGCTGGATTCATGAGGGGTTATTCCACTTTAGATCATAGTCTTACGCTCAAAGCCATTATTGAGGAAGAAAGAGCAAGCGGGAGAAGGATGTATTGTTGCTTTGTGGATTTTCGGAAAGCTTTTGATTCAGTACCAAGGGCTAGATTGATGCGCAGAATGCAAGAGTTAGGGGTCCCCAAAGAGATTATCTGGGGGATCATGGCCTTATACGGGTCAGTAATTGGTTATGTACGTACTCCAGAAGGGGATTCCGACATTGTTCATTCCACTGTTGGAGTAAAGCAGGGATGCCCACTGTCCCCTACTTTATTTGGTATGTATATAGATGAGGTATCAGATTACATTGATAGAGAGGGGGACAGAGGTGCTCAACTTGCAAGGTCATGGATCCGTTTGTTGTTGTACGCAGATGATATTGTATTGATAGCAGAATCACCAAATGGAACGCAGAGGCAGCTACATGCATTACATAAATTCGCGGAAGACAGCGGACTTTCGGTAAACTTGGGTAAAACCAAAGTTATGGTGTTTAACACCACACCCCAGAGGGTTAGGAGATCGGCACCTACATTTGCATATGGCCAGGATACAGTAGAGTACACAGATGCATACACATACCTTGGTGTGGTATTTACAGCACCGAAGTTTACTCTTAAGAAAGCAGCCGATGCTAGATTGTCCAGAGCCTTTGCGGCCTTGGGAGGGTTGGAGAGGATGTGTTCACAAGTGCAGTTTCAGGAACCACGAACAAAACTTTGGCTTTTTGATACTGTGGTGGCTTCGGCTATGCTTTATGGGGTCCAGATTTGGGGACCATCTGTGGATCAAGATAATTGGAAGTCAATGGAGAGACCTTTGGTATCTATGATTAGAGCAAAGGCCTTCGTACCACACGCGATTACTCGAGCGGAACTAGCTGCCCCTCCGATAGAAATTGAAGCTCTTACCAGATCAGTGTCTTTTATACATGGTTTGTGGGATACAAATAATTGCCGATATACTAGATTGGCCCTCGAATCCTCTCGACAATTAGCAATAAAAGGAGATACATCATGCTGGTATGCGCAACTGTCCTCGTGGTTTCAGAGACACGGGTTCAATATGGAAAGATTACCCCCCTTCCAATACTCTCTTGAGGCTCCATCACTAGCAATCACACGAACGGAAATTAATAAAATCATCCGCCAGGATCTTATACAGATGGACACCAAGAGGACATGGGTAGACCCTACACAAGAATTGGGCACGAAGATGGCCAACTACAAAGAAAACTTCCTACAACTATCTGAAGATGGTTTTGTGATTCGCCCGAGCTACATGGATACCCACCTGTCTCATGGTTTGAGATGTGCTATTTGTCAGATTCGTACATCCTCACACCAGCTAGAAGCTGAATTTGGCAGATTTAGGGGAATCCCACCGGAGAGCAGAATTTGCAAGTTATGCGGAATGGAGCCGGAGACAGAATTACACTACATATGCCATTGCACCGTATACTATGAGATACGTGGGCGTTTCCATTGCCTATTTAAAGAAGGCTTTGGACCTCTAGATAGTCATGCAATACCAGGATCAAAGATGCTTAGGCCTGTACCTACTGGAACTACATCGGCACAGGGATAATCTAATGAGAAGACAAAGAGCACTACAACCTCAGAGGCAGATCACAGATTTCTTCGGATCGAGAGAAGCAGAAGTGGAAGGAGAAGCAAGAGGCCAGCAGCCAGCACAAAGGAGTACCCACATTCATACCAAAGGCACCCTCATTGACAGGGCGATCGAGACGACCACGACCGAGATGCAGAAGCACACTTCACCGGAGGAGACTACAACAAAGGATTAGAAGCATTCTAGCCAAACACCCAGAATGCTCCTAAGAAGTTTATCTAATACTTTGTAGTTAGTTTTTCGCATTTATTTTCACACTTTCACACTTTTCAGACATTGTAACAGATTCACCACTTTTGTATCAGTTTGGTCTCATAGGTCACTCTGGCCTTTTGAAGACGTTAATACAACATTTCATCTCTCTCTCTCTCTCTCTCTCTCTCTCTCTCTCTCTCTCTCTCTCTCTCTCTCTCTCTCTCTCTCTCTCTCTCTCTCTCTCTCTCTCTCTCTCTCTCTCTCTCTCTCTCTCTCTCTCTCTCTCTCTCTCCTCTCTCTCTCTCTCTGTGCAACAGCGCGAGGCTGAAGGGCCGCGTGTTGTGGCGTGAGGGAGCTCTCTCTCTCTCTGCAGGAGCACGAGGCTGAAGCTCTCTCTCTCTCTCTCTCTCTCTCTCTCTCTCTCTCTCTCTCTCTCTCTCTCTCTCTCTCTCTCTCTCTCTCTCTCTCTCTCTCTCTCTCTCTCTCTCTCTCTCTCTCTCTCTCTCTCTCTCTCTCTCTGTGCAGCAGCAGGCAACGAGCTGTGGCGTGAGGGAAGGACAGCGAGCGACTCTCTCTCTCTCTCTCTCTCTCTCTCTCTCTCTCTCTCTCTCTCTCTCTCTCTCTCTCTCTCTCTCTCTCTCTCTCTCTCTCTCTCTCTCTCTCTCTCTCTCTCTCTCTCTCTCTCTCTCTCTCTCTCTGCAGCAACGTGAGGGCAGCATGCTGGCCCTCTCTCTCTATCGCGTAAGGCTCCCTATTTTCTCTCTATCGCGTAAGGCTCCCATCGGGTAGGGCTCTATCGCATAAGGCTCCCATCACGTAAGGTGCTCCATCGCAACAGGCTACCATCGCGTAAGGTGCTCCCATCGCATAAGGTGCTCCAGCCATCGCGTAAGGGGCTCCAGCCAACCATGGCGTAAGGTGCAACCATCGGGTAAGGGCAATTGATACAGAGGGGCAGTTGTGCACAGGCAAAGGCAGCAAACCAGGAAACGCAAAGTAAAGGGGCAGGGCTGCCGAATTTGGGCGCCACCACAGCTGCAGACAGGCGCTGCCTGTGTGGAAGATTCCATAAGTAGCAGGGGTCGCCCCATTTGTGGCTCGGGTTCGATGGATCCGCCTACTGAAGGGGAAGGGCCGGGTGTGGATAGCTACACCACCCCAAAAAAAACAACAACTACATTTAAACGGAAAAACAGAGATATTGTACTTTCACTAGGATCGTTACGAGTTGGAAAAACCTCCAGGATACATGATGAGCTAATGATGGAGAAGGTCCAGGTGAGGCTCAAATCAAAGCTAAACTATATGAGGGATGGCATCAGGAAGGAAATGCACGCGAGCGCTGAGAGCTACAGGACCTCCATGTATGGAGACATGATGAGAGAACTAAGGAGAGAGATCCGGGGGATACAGAATGAGGAAATTCAGATCTTGAAAACTGAATTACGAAACCTAATCAAGGCCGAAGTATATGCAACAGAATGCGTTATGCAAAAGAAACTCGATGAGGCAGTAGCAAGTTTTGAAGCATGGAGAACAAATATGAAAAAGCACATGGGGGGAAAAGATGCAATAATGGAGAAGCTAAAAGGAGAACTTGCGGCTTGCAAATCTGCAACTAAGGAGAAGGGAGACGACCAACTTTCGGTGCTAAAGGAGCTCGAGGACATGAAGGATCAGATGAAAGCTCTACGGGAAGGAGATGAACAGAAATCGAAAACGGCATCTTCATGGGCGGAACATCTTTTTAAGACACAAGAAAAGATTGATGAAGCAGAGAAATGGATTGAGGATGCGAAGAAAGGGAAGGCCCTGATGCCCGAGACCACACCTACCTCCACGATTATTAATATGACCATTGAGGAAGAGCAGAAAAGAAAGAATCGGGCTCTACATGTGAGGGTCACAGGAGTCAAAGACAAAGAGAATGTAGATGAGGAAGTGAAGGAACTGCTACAAGGCATGGGCATCACAAAGCCTACTTACACAAGTGCATGGAGAGTGGGCAAGAAAGGAATCGATGAAAAGGGAAACGTAAAGGATAGGGCACTTATTCTCCACTTCTCGAATATGGAAATAAGGAAAGAATTTCTAAAGAAGAGGCGAACTTTTAAGAAAACCGGTATTTTCTTGGGAGATGACCTTACATTGGCACAAACGGCACACATGCAAGAGTTGATGCCAGAGATCAGAGCAGCAAGAGAAAAGGAAAAAATCGCCTTTTATAGAGGAGGGAAAGTAGTGGTTCTGGAAAAGCGATCATCATGACGATGCGAGACCTATGGAGCGACGCTCCGGATAGCGGCGTGGAATTGTAATGGATCATATAGGCTAGATGTAGGTGCCTTTGAAGACAGATTTAGGGACAGAGACATAGTTTTCTACTCAGAGACACACCAGATACCGGGACAGCTTATGCCACATGTGAAGGGTTATTTATGGGAAACAACTGGTCGACCAGACAAGAGATCTCTACGGGGTAGCTGGGGTTCAGGAGGAGTAGCAGTCTTATTTAAAGAGGAGCTGAAACCACTACTACAGATTATCAGGAAAGATGAGCAAGCAAGGTATATGTAGGTGAGAATGAGAGCCAAGACAAGTAGATTTCTATATATCGCTATATTCTACTTCCCTCCAAGTACATCAGTCTACTCCTCACCTGAAGGACAGTCCCCTTTCTCCATATTGAATAATGACATAGGAGACTTTAATGCCACAACGACCACCTCTCAAGCAGTGTTCTATGATACTTTTGAGGAAATGCTCAAAGAAGTGGATTTAGCACAGAGGGGGCTTACTAGAAACTCACAAGATAAAGAACACACTGAATATGGGAGACATCTCATGGAGATGGCAACTATACATGGTTTGGCCATACTTAATGGTCTAGAGAATTTCCCTTTATCTGGGGGATTCACATGCTTCCCGCACAAGTGTAGCCTGCTACAGTGTCACTTCACAGGACAGGCAGTTGGACAGTTAGCTACAGTTGGTCTGGTTCACACTGGACGGACCCTTTGGGCTGGGAGTGACACGTGGCAAGGTACCTGCGGTGGTCTGGTGGACATCGTGGCCAGGTCACCACCACCACTCAGTTTGGAGATAGACTTAGCTGGCTGGACATTTATGGGTCGTTGGTGGCTCTTATGGTGGGGCATATCAGTAGTCGTTTTGGGCAGTTCTATCTTATCTTGCACGTAGTCGTCTAGAGGAGGTCTTACACAGAGCACTGCTTCACCATCCTTGACACCCCATTTGTACCTGGGAGTCCTGGGCTGGAGCTGAGTGTGCTGCCACGCCAGAGTCTGTACATGGTTCTTTGAGCTAATTGAGTCCACATGTTCTGGTCCACTATTGTGTCTCTGTTGTTATCCATTGTTTCTGTGTTGTTATCCGTTGTTTCTGTGTTTCATTCTGTTTGAGAGAGTTTTCATTTGTTTGAGTGAGATTGTCACGCACATTGCACTAAGGGACACCCACACTGTAGAGAGCACGACACATTATCCGCGCTATAGGTGCTCTCATTTTGGCAATCACGGTGGGACCTCAACTGAAGTCTCACTCTGTTGAGTAGCTGGTTTCTTCGCTTCGCCTGTGCAGTCTAAGTCTCTCGCCTTGCTAGTTTGGTCCCCTCTCGCCCTGGTCCAACTTGCCCTCGTCTCTGGTCTAGACTCCCTCGACCCTGGTCTAGCTGGTCTAGTCACTTGTCTGGTCTAGACCCTAGTCTAGTCCTCCTCGTCCCTGGTCCAACTGGTCTAGACACTCGTCTGGTCTAGTAGAGTCTAGACCAGTCTTCAGCCAGTTCAAGGTTTTCTTGCCCAAAGCTTGGTTGGTTTGGAGGTCACTGCATGACACATACAAGGAGGTCAGTTGAGCGTCAAAGCCCACTACTGAGCCCTCTGAAGTACTATCACAGAAGACGACCTTTGACACCTTGTAGAAATCCTTCAACCTCATCACCTATACCTCCACATATCACATCACCCATTCCTTCATCAGGTTCCCCATCTTCCCAATCACCTTCTCCAGAAAAGCTCTCACCCGTTCCTTCGTCATCAGGTTCCCCATCTTCGCGATCACCTTCTCCAGAAAAGCTCTCTCTTATTCTGCTACAGCAAGCTATTGTGCAACAGACTCAGCAAGGAATCATGGAGCCACTAGCTAGTGTTTTGGCCAAGGTGAACATCAAGTTCCCTACCTTCAAAGGGCTGTCTTCAGAAGATGTTGACGACCATGCAAGAAGATTTGTATCTCTCTGTAGCGGACGTGGGCTGAACAGAGAAGATGCTTACTTGGTACTATTTCCATCCACCCTGGATGGCCTAGCAGATAAATGGTACAGCCAATTTGCAGAGAACCATTTTGCAACTTGGGCAGCCTTAAGACAGCAGTTCTGTGCAGCTTTCAGGCCGGGTGACTACCAGGAGAAGGTGTTGGATGAGTTGGCCAACATGGTGCTCAAGCCTGAGGAGACTTTTGCGGAGCTTATGACGAAAACTAAGTCGCTGGTGGCCAAGCTTCCCCAACAACCCGGTGAATTCATGGTTAAAAAGTGGGTGGAGAAGGCGCTTCCCAAAACTTCTCAACAAAAACTCCGAGAGAGTCTCCGACCCGACACCACTCTCGACGAGTTCATCGCAGCTGCTACTAGAATAGAGGGAGCTAGGAAGCTCTTCAACAACTCTCCTCAAATAGATACTCCCTCTGTGTTCTCGGAAGGTAGTCCTACTGATCCTTTAACTTCTTTACGTAGGGAACTGGAAGCCCTAAAGCTACAACGAGCTCTTCAAGAGGAGAGGTCCTTCTCTCTTAGACAAGAGAAGCCTACACATAATGAGGCATTGGAACAGATTAAGCGCGAGTTAGAAGAACTCAAGTGTCAGCAAGAGACTAAGGCTATGGTTTGGTGTAGCTCATGCCGCTCTCCAGGGCACCCACCACAGGAATGCCCCCTTCAGGTTTACTGCCACTTCTGTGAAAAATCTGGACATGAGGATAAGGATTGTTACTACCTCAAGGGATTGCGTCAAATACAGCAAAATCTTGGTCCTTCTCTCCAACAAGGGCTAGCACCTGCATCCAACATGGTCTCACCCTACGGCCATCAAAACCAGTTGCCTCCTCTGCTGACAACACCCCCTATGCAGCAATGTATATACAACAACTTTGCACCCCACAGTTTTTATCATGCCAGTACTCCCTCAGTTCCCCAAAGTTTCTACACTTCAGCCTCAAATTCCATGCAACAACCACCTCGTCCCCCGTTTCGTCCTTCTAATCGGCCCATACTCTGCTACAGATACGGAGAATATGGGCATTATCAGAGCAAGTGTCCTTTACCCGAGGGGTCCCCTCCTTGTCGTCATTGCCCTGATTCGAAGGATCACTACAGTAAAGATTGTCCCAAGCAAAGGGCATCCACGTCTTCAGGCTCGACTCAGAACCAACCCGAATTCACCTTTCCGAAGATAAATTTGATTACTGTGAACACCGTGCCTCAACCTTCACCTGCTACTCATGTGGTTAAGCCTCTGCGAGTGGAGGAGCCTGCTGGTGTCCTTACTCTGGCACAAGGAGCAGCTCTTGGTCTCAATCTACCCACAGGTCCACCTTGCCAATCTCCACTTCCTCACTCTGGTCTACCTGACCCAAAGGACAAGTCCTTCCCAATTGCTCAGAGCAAACCACTTCCTTGTTATCTGACATTGATGGAGCCTTCTTAGAGGCAGTGGCTGACTTGGAACAGATTAAGGTCACAAAAGGAGCCCAAATCGAAGGCGCAAAGCCCACAGCACAAGCCATCTTGAAAAATACTTTTCAGCAGGTGTCACTATACGACATGCTAAGGCTCGATGCAACACTTAGAAGTGACACCCTGTCAGTCATTCAGTCTCTGTACCCGAGGGCTAGGCCTAGTGGCGGGCACCTCCCTGTACAACCCTCAGAGTCCTATTTGATTTCCTATCCATCTGCTCCCCTCACCGATTATAAAAGTCCTCGCCTCACTGTATCTATTCTTGGGCACCAGCTATCCGGCGTCATCGTTGATGGAGGATCTGGAATCAATTTGATGCCCGAATTCACTATGATGGCCTTAGGTCTAAAGCCTACCCGACCTGCTCCGGCATAGTCGACAAGGTGCCTCTGAAGGTACTTGGATTTTGTGGTAGTTAATCTTCCCCAAGTAGAGGGAGGTTATCCCTTGCTGATTGGTAGGCCATGGTTGCGACATACGAAAGCACTTCACGACTGGGGAACCGACGCCATGTGGATACATACTCCTGGCTCTCCAATGCAACAAATTTATCTCGAAGGAGGTATGGATCCGGTCGTTCAGCATAGCTCTTTGTCAGTAGAGTCCAACCCTGACTTGGAATAATCGGTCCCTCCTGATGGGTCCGATGAAGACCTACTGCAATGGTTAGAAGCTACATCTTCGATGCCATGCTACGTAGTCTCTCTTCAACCCTTGACAACAGATTCATCCTCTTCCCCTGATCCTACACTTGAAGCCAGTAATCCCAATCAGCCAAGTGCGCCAGAACCATGTGGACCAGTCTCTGATGACCATCCTTCAGAGGGTCCATTGATTGAAACCATCGGCCTGGCTGAGCCTATAACCCACCATAGAAGGGGGAAAAAGTCTCCCTTGCAAGAGTTAGCCAACACCCCACTTCCCTCCTTAACCTCCTTTCTATCTGAATCTCCACCCATGTCGGAGCACTTTGAGGTATCTGAGGACTTACCATTCGCAGAGCTTCCATCAGGATGGTTGCAGGAAAAGTATGCTAATTTCAACATTGATCAAACGCCAGCTCATAATGTCTAGAAGCTCACAGAGGCGGCACGGTCTTCTATCCCTGACGCAGCCTCGCCCACTGCATTGCCTGACCCAGTCAAAGAGGTCAACCTAGACGGCCCTGACAACCATCAGCCCATCTTGTTAGCCACTTGGTTATGGGATCATCCCGCTATACTCGACCAGGTAATCTCTTTCATGCACTCTTTCAAGGATGTGTTTGCTTGGTCTTACCACGATTTGGAGGGAATTCCAGCAGAGCTAGGAGTCCACACAATTCCTCTGGTTCAGGGGGCTAAGCCAGTCAGAGGAAGGGCTTACAAACTGAATCCCAAATATGCAGAAGCAGTCAAAATCGAGTTGGAGAAAATGCAAGAAGCAGGTATTATTGTACCAGTAGAGCACTCAGAATGGTTGTCTCCTATGGTTATTGCTCCAAAAAGACAGTCCAACAAAATTCGAGTTTGTGTCGACTATCGGGCTCTGAATAAGGTCACAATCCCGGAAGGATTTCCGACACCTTTCACTGAGAGAGTCCTCGAAGATGTCGCTGGCCATGTACTGTATAGTTTTATGGACGGGTTCAGCGGCTACAATCAGTTAGGAATACATCCTGACGACCAAATCAAAACAGCTTTTGTGACTCCTTGGGGTATTTTCATCTACACTAGAATGTCTTTTGGGCTTAAAAATGCACCGCCTTCTTTCAATCGCATAGTATATCTCATCTTTTGTCCTCTGCTTACTGATCACCTTCGCATATTCATGGATGACTTTTCCACCTTCTCGGGTGCTCAATGTTCGACCCCAGTAGAAAATCTAAAGGAGCATCTTGCTCAGCTCTCTGCAGTCTTCCTCAAGTGCAGAGAGGCATGTTTGAAGCTCAATCCAAACAAATGTCATTTTTTGGTCACAGAGGGCACACTGTTGGGCCATGTGGTGTCTGCTCAAGGTTTGGCACCTGACCCAGAGAAGATAGTGGCCATCTTGAAGTTACCTGCTCCCATAAATCCCAAAGGTGTTCAGAGCTTTGTGGGCCACACCGGCTATCATCGCAGGTTTATACGTATGTATGCACAGGTGGCTCAACCATTGACCCGACTCACCAGTGCTGTTGTTCCCTTCCGGTGGTCAACACCTAAGGCCAAAGCATTTGCATACCTCAAAAAACGTCTCACTGAAGCGCCTATTCTAGTTGCCCCGGATTGGGCCCTACCTTTTCATGTGCATACAGATGCCAGTCTGCTGGCTGTGGGTGCTGTGTTGACTCACCCTAGCAAAGAGTTCGACTTGGATCGCCCTGTACATTATGCAAGTCGCCTGCTCACCAAAGCAGAGCGAAACTATAGCACCACAGAGAGGGAAGGATTGGCTATAGTGTATGCTCTACACAAATTTCGTCACTATTTGCTAGGGGTCCACTTCACAGTTATCACTGATCACCATGCCTTGCGCTATCTGCTTAATAAGCCACAGGTTGCAGGTCGAGTATGGCGATGGCTTCTCCTATTCCAGGAGTTTGATTTTGAAGTGGTACTCCGTCCTGGTAAGCATCATGTAATGGCTGACCACCTCTCTCGCATTTACACAGGCGAAGAAGCTACCGGGATTGCGGATGACTTTCCAGATAGCAGTCTTTTTAAAATAGATACAACACCGGAATGGTACGACGAGATCCTACATTTTCTATCTATTGGGCTGTACCCAGAGAGGACATCCCCACTGCAAAAGAGGAGATTGCTATTGAAGTCCAGGCCTTTCACTCTGATTGGGGGCCAGCTCTACAAAGCGGGACCAGATGGTATTCTGAAGCGTTGTGTCTCGCCTCATGAGGTGAAGCATATTCTGGAAGATGCCCACAATGGTCCCACTGGTGGCCATTACCCTGGTCACATCACTGCTCAAAAGATTCTACAGAGTGGTCTGTGGTGGCCCTACATTTTTAAGGATGCAATAGCATATTCTAAGGTTTGTGATGTGTGCCAGAGATGTGGACCGAAGTCGAGTAAGCAATCCAACCGTCCTTTGCAGGTCTCGATGGCGTGGCTACCTTTTGAGAGATGGGGTTTGGACTTTGTGGGACCAATATATCCCCCGGCTCAACCAGGTAATCGCAAATATCTGCTAGTGGCTACAGACTATGCAACAAAGTGGGCAGAGGTACTAACGACAGTAGATTGCACTGGCAATACAGTGGCCAAATTTTTATATGAAAATATTTTATGCAGATTTGGATGTCCCTTAGAGATCACCAGTGATAGAGGCAGTCATTTTGTCAATGACATGATCTCAAATTTGCTGGCCAATTACAAGATTTTTCACCGCAAGTCGTGCTCCTATTACCCTAGAGCCAATGGGCAGGCCGAGAGCACCAACAAGGTTCTGATCACCCTACTACGGAAAGCATGTCATCTCCATCCAGCATCTTGGGCTCAAGCTGTGCACGATACCCTTTGGGCATACCGCACATCTTTCAAAGCAACAACTAATCACACGCCTTTTCAACTGGCTTACGGTTTGGAAGACATAGCTTCTTTTGAGTTCAACTCCGGATCCCCTAGAGTGGGCAGTCTGCGTGCAAGTTCAGATATGGAATGTGCTTCTATATCTCGTCTCACCTTATTGGAGAAAAGCCGCCGCTTAGCTTCACATGCTCTGCAAGCGAAGCAACTTCGACGCAAAGCGTGGCATGATCGCCACCTCAGAAAGCCGAAAATAACACAAGGCACACTAGTGCTGCTCTATCAGGCAAAATATTTGAAAAAAGCAAAGAAGTTGGTTCCAACTTGGCAAGGGCCCTTCAGAGTACAGGAGATTTTGCCACGGGGGCCGTCCAATTAGTCACTTTGGATGGCGTTTCTTTGCCATTGGTAAATGGCTCCAGAATCAAGTGCTATTACTCCTCTGAGTAAAGGGTCTGCAACTATTCCGTCATCTGTAGGTTCTATGTCCCATCTCTCTACTTCCCACTAGCTTTCCACCAAAATGAATCTGTTACTGTCTAGGGTTCTGCTATCTGTAAGTTTCCGCCTTTCCTCTAAGATATCTTTTCTCCACTAAGTCCTGGTAATTGGGTATTATCTGGAACTTCTACAGTTCAGTCACTCCTCTAATTGTTTCTATCTCAGTGTTATTTGCGGTGAGGCGGTCCGAGGCGGGCAACAAGAGAGGCGACCTCTAAACACCCCTCAAGGCTCCCGTGCTGCTCAATTGGGGCTGGGGCAACCAGAAGCACAACACAACAACAAATCCACAGCCAAACCCAAACAAGATAGGGGCACCACCTAGTTATGGTATGCGAACTAAGACGCAAGAGAGATTTTGGTACAACCAAGAAGATGCACCACACAACACACACAAGCAACCTCACACCAAGACACGCACAAAATGGACCAGAGAGAGCTAGAGCAAAGGGAAGAGAGAGGAAAGGATCTTGCGTAATACCTTATTTGTGACTTGCAAATGGAGATGGTTCGTTATGATGCTATCGTAGAACTTGTACAAAACTCACTCAATGCTTAGTGATTGCTAAACATTGCCAAAACACACACACATTGTCTTAGGGTGTGGGAGACCTCTCACCACAATACCCTCTTACAATGGACAAAAACTGACAATGAAAAACACACTAAAACACTTTCTAAAATCAAGATCAACCGATAAAAACTCAAAATACACAAGTCACCTTGAATTCACCAAACCGTATTGCACAAATGGAAGGACGAAGATTTGAACGTCGAATCACTCCTTTGATGCACCAAACCTCAATTTATTGATGATGAAGGAACATGTACAATAGTGGTTTTGAGATTTGTGGAACTCACGCTCTCTCACTTGCAATGTGTAGCTTGAAGGCTTCTCTCACACCAAGAGTGAAGCTCACAAGTGGTTGCTACACCTAAGACTCGCCTCACGCATAGAGTGTTGGGATGCTATGTGAGATGTTGGAGATTGTTTTACAAGAAGGAGAGGGGTCTATTTATAAGTTGGAGACCTCTCATAAAGATTATTGGAAATCCTAATTTACAAGCTAACAAATCAGGATTATGATTTTTTTGAATATCAAAACATTGTGGGCCTTCTTTGTCTGCTTGAGTCATGGGTGTGGGCTCAAAAGAGAGCATTATTGATGGTAGATAAGGTGAAAGTAAGGAGAGAGAAAGAGAGAGAGAGAGAGAGTGTTACTATACACATGTCTTGAGGTGAGGTGTCTTTTATGGTTAGGTCAATGCTATTTTGTGTTAGTATGTTAGTCGTTAGTAATCACTAGAAAGTTAATGTTACATTTACAATGGGTAAAGTGAGTTGATTTGATGAAGGAAGAGGGGTGAATTAAAAGAGAATCATTGAGATGGTGAAGCTTTGAAGAAGCTTGAACTCACCCTTGTGCAGATTGTGGAAAAAATGACCGCTGGTCTTCTTCTTCTTCTTCGCTTCTTTACGCCGCCGCCACGGTTGACCACCACGATGAAAAGAGGATTTGTTGATGAAAAATCCTCAATTTGTAGAAGTTATCATAGTTAAGATGCTGAATTTTAGATATTTTTAGGAGAGGTAAATGAAATTGTAACATAGAAGCAATAGAGAGAGACATGAGAAGGGTGTATGTATGTAGAGGTTCATAATTGAACTATAAGGATGAGAGAGAAGGGTAATGGTGAAGAGGGTGGGAGAAGCTATGGAAATTGCAGGTTTGAGTGAGGGAAGGAGAAGGAGGGATGTGTAAGAGTGAGTAGGTGTGTGGAAGGGTGAGAGAAGACTAAAAGCTACTTGTGAGAAAAGTGGGCAGATTGGGGTCCACTCAAAAAATCATAGCTCACCGCTGGTAGCTCCAAAAATCATGAAAAAATTTGAGGTGATTATTAAAAGCGTGGGCTACATTTTCTCTTTTGACCACCGCTCCAAATTCGGAGTGGAGATAGGTACCAAAATTCTCACCAAAAAGCCTGTTTTTTATGCCTGCAAAAGTCTTTTAGTGACCCCCTCCTTTGTTGAATTTGTACAATGCATCCAAGAGTGAGCCCCTCCTTTGTCATATTATAATACAAAGCATCCAAGTTGCCCTTGACCCATGCATGGAGGAGGATTATTGGTGAATAAAGAAATATATACATGGTGGGACTAGTGTATGAACTATTCATGGACTTTAGCTCAATGAGCACATGGTGTTAGAATAATGAGTAAAAATAATAATAAAAATATGGAGGAGTTATGAATATGGAAAGATATTGGAATCATATGATATGGTCCCTCCTTGAATTATTTGGGGTGAAAGAGGAAAAGGTATGCAAGTAAATAATATAATAAAAGTAATCAATGAGTAGAAATCAATTTTTTGTTTTCACGAGGGTGAGGGTGAAAATGTGGGAGTGATTTGTATAAAGGAAAAATATGAGGTTAGAGTATGTACAATATTGGCAAAAAATATAATTATGGTGTAAGAGAATGAAAGAAGGTGTACATAGGTTTAATAAAACACACACCTAAGTAGAATATTTAAATAAAATACCAAAATAATTATAAAAAATCCCTATATTTAGGCCATATATACAATGAAATATTTACACACAAAGAGACCATAATATACTTTTATTTTTTTTATTTTTTTGGCTCAACTAGCCCAGTGACTAGCTAGCTGAGGGTTTTTAAGAAGATATGGGAAAAACCCCCTAACTCACACACACCTATTTACAATGAAATGGTAGGGATAGCCATAGTGTTTGGGTGAATTTGGTAAGGTGAGCTAGCTTACTATGGCAATTATGGAAAGCCAAAAAACGGCTATCAGCGGTTAAGTATCAAGGTCCTTCCAGTTAAGCTTTCAGTCAAGCTTCTCGTCAGAGTGGGTTTGTTCAAACTTGGGTTTGTTCAATTTGAAAAGTGAAACCTGCTTGGAAACTCTGCTTAGATGGCGATTTTTACAGTGAACAAGGTGTAATAAAGAATTTGATGAGACTCCCAATGCACTACTGTCTATGGGTGGAATATCAAAGACCTCTTGATTCCAACAGCAGCAAAAACCTTTGGTGCCATTAAAATTTCAGTTTTGCTGCAGGGACCTTAATCTACTAATACCCTTCTTTATTTGGAGTCAAAATTTGTCCTCTCTTTGTATTTGCTAGAACTTTGTACCTGCAAAAAAAGTATCCTCTCGTTGTATCTACTAACACTTTCGACCTTCTCTTCGCATTTTTTAACATGTCAACACTTTGTACCTGCTCACACTCCTATGCTCACACTCCTAAGCCGTTAACCGACCAGTCTCTCAAACCCTCGCCCTACCTAACCCTTGATGCTCGCCCCTCTCCTCTCCCACACCCCTCTCGCCCCTACCCTGTACCCTCACTTAAAACCCCCTCTCGCCCCTATCCTAACCTCTATCCTCACCTCTCGCCCTCTACCCTCTCCTACACCCCCTCTCGCCCCTACCCTCTCCCACAACTCCTCTCGCCCCTACCCTCTCCCACACCCCCTCTCGCCCCTATCCTCTCCTCTCGCCCCCTACCCTCTCCAGCACCCCCTCTCGCCCCTATCCTCCCCTCTCGCCCCTACCCTCTCCCACACCCCCTCTCACCCCTATCCACCCCTCGCCCCTACCCTCTCACCACAGCACCCTCTCGCCCCTAACCTCCCACTTTCGCCCCTACCCTCTACCCCTGCCTTGCTCTGGTTTGAATTTACCCTACCCTAAATTACTCGCCCCAGCCTAACGATTTAGCAGAAGAAATCCAACTTGGTCTGCATCCGATTGGGAAATTTTGCAAGGAAATCTAACTTAGTCTGCATCCGACTGCTTTCCCATCACTTGGCTACTCAGTGCTTTTCCATCACTTGGCTACTCAGCGGCTTTGTTTGTCATCCGTTGTCATCCGACCTCACCATGGCAGGGGGTAGCAAGCAGGAGAAACAGCAAGAAGGAAGTAGCAAGAAAAAGGTAGAGTTGAAGAGGAGGAAAGCTCTGGTTGAAGAATCAGAGAGCGAAGCAGATGAAGTATCTGCAAGCAACAGCAGCCATGACATAGATGATTTTACCTCCAGTGATCCAAGTGATGAGAGCTACAAAGCAACAAAGCAGACTCAGCAGCATCTGATGATTCAGATGTAAATTCCGAGTCAGGTGCTTCCAGTGATCAGGAGGAGCACTCAAAGGTGGCTCAGAAAAAAGAAAAGCAGCAAATCATCACTCATGAAATCAAGAGGCTTGCTTCTTCAAAAAATCGCACAGCATTTTCGTTACATTTTCATATGCAGCAACCTCGACCATCTCTCAGTGAGGTACTTTCGTCTGCTCAGCTACGGACTCTGGGCCTCACAGCATTGGCTGATACAAATTTACCTGATACTGTTCCAACAGAATTGATACATCAATTGTTGAAAAACTTTCCAAAGGTCCGGGGTCACAAGCTAACAGCTACAAGGCTTGGCCATGCCATGGCTATGACCAACTTTCCAGCTGTGAAGTCTACTACTCGCACTTTCTCTTTGTTGTCCAAGGATGCGACAATTCAAGCATGTCAAGAGCTATTTAGCTCGGATCACCCAAATTATGAGCGAAACAGACGGCTTCTCGCAATCTTCAGGTATTACTTTCTGGCTCGAGATGCCAAAGAAGACAAGGTTCAAACAGATATTCTCACTACATTCTCCCACTACGGCTATACTGTTTAATCCACACTATCCCATGTGGATTCCACCAAATTCTCTTCAGCTCTTTGCAGTCTAGGGCTCAAAGATTTCGGGCCCAAGTGCAGTCTGTGCAATTAACTTTTAGATGTTTTGCGACACCTCTCTTGGCATGGATCATAAACATACCTATTAACATAAATGAAGTGGATGAGGAACAGGGAACCTCGAAAGGGAAAAGGAAAACCGTGAGCATGCAGGTTGACTCCACAGTCACCAAGAAAAAGAAGATCAAGGCGGAAGTGATGAAGGATACAGTGAAGTCTCTACTCTCCTTGCCAAATTCTGAGAGCCAACAGACTAGGGTACATCTTCAGCGTCATACGTCTACTTCTACACCTGGTTCTGCTGTGCCGGCACCAATGTCTACTGCCGCTCCTCAGGAGAGGATGGTCACTTCACCCCTACAAGATCCTCTTCCTTCTTCTCCCATCTTCACTCATACACCGATCAACATATCACTCGCTCCACCTACAACAACAATCTCGGAGGCACCTACTACACCAAGTGTCCCTACTTCTAGCTCCCCGACTGTGCCACCAACTGCACCTACTTCTAGCTCGCCGGCAGCGCCACATGTGCGTCCTCGAGCATCACATCCATCTGAGGGATCTTCAGGTAGGACCGACTCCACTTCTGTGTTTCAGCTTTCAGAGAAGTTTCTTCAGGACTCCAGAGCTGCTATTGCCACCATCGAGCTAGGCGCGGAGCAGCTAGCTGCAACCCACCAGCATCACTCCGCCACATACGCAGCGATGGAGGGATCTCTGCGAGTTGCCGAGAGTGCCATCGCAAATCGAGATGCAACGATTTTTGCACTACAGCAGGCATTGAAGATAAAGTCGACGATTATTGATAACCTAAAAGCACAGGTGCACGGATTTCAAGAAATGCTTATGTATGATAACAAGCCTACCCAGGCTCCTGTGAGATATGGATGGACTAGGCCAAGGATACAGGTCCAGAATCCAGCTACCTTTGCAACGCCAGCAGATCCCTCTCAGCCCTCTCAGCAGTTCATGGGACACTATCCACAGCCCCAGGTCCAGTACTTCACTCAGCAAGGGTCTCAAGTCCAGATGCCACACATGCAGAGCCAGAGTGTTCCTTGTTGTGACAATGTTGTTGGTGCACACCACCATTGGTGCGTTACTAGGCGTCCGGAGTTCACTTCAGGGTAGGTGCTCCCATCCGCTGCGCAACAGATGGCTGCTACAACCACAGGAAACCAAGTTATGCAAAGCACAGTACAGCAACCGCATAGTTACACTATCGATCTGATGGCTCCTCCCGATCCGGATACTTCTGGAGCAGTAGTGGGGACGAAACTTTCCCTTGGGTGACAGGACTGTGCTCTTATCTCATCTTTCATTGTACATATGGTTACTTTTGCAGTTTCATTCAGTTTTGGCTCACCGAGACGGTGACCAGTCTTGTGACGGGCAACCTGTAGCTTGCTACAGTGTCACTTCACAGGACAGGCAATTGGACAGTTAGCTACAATTGGTCTAGTTCACACTGGACGGACCCCTTTGGGCTAGGAGTGACACGTGGCAAGGTACCTGCGGTGGTCTGGTGGACATCGTGGCCAGGTCACCACCACCACTCAGTTTGGAGATAGACTTAGCTGGCTGGACATTTATGGGCCGTTGGTGGCTCTTATGGTGGGGCATATCAGTAGTCGTTTTGGGCAGTTCTATCTTATCTTGCACGTAGTCGTCTAGAGGAGGTCTTACACAGAGCACTGCTTCACCATCCTTGACACCCCATTTGTACCTGGGAGTCCTGGGCTGGAGCTGAGTGAGCTGCCACGCCAGAGTCTGTACATGGTTCTTTGAGCTAGTCGAGTCCACATGTTTTGGTCCACTATTGTGTCTCTGTTGTTATCCATTGTTTCTGTGTTGTTATCCGTTGTTTCTGTGTTTCATTCTGTTTGAGAGAGTTTTCATTTGTTTGAGTGAGATTGTCACGCACATTGCACTGAGGGGCACCCACACTATAGAGAGCACGACACATTATCCGCGCTACAACAGGCATGGGGCCAATACAATGGATTATGTCATGACTTCACCAAGCTTTATTTCTAGTATCGAGGACTTTAAGGTGAGACCCAGACCGGTTGGGATTGCAGTGGATCATGCTCTCTTGACCTTATCAATCTCCTTTCAATACAATGCCTCTCAAGTACAAAGGAAGAAGACACTCACAAGATATACTTTCACGCCAGAGACTGATTCAGTCTATGTGAAAAAGATCTACAATAGGATGTGGCCAGCCGAGCCATACTGTAGAGGAGATTACTTCTCAGTTAACAGAGATACTACATGGAGCAGCACAAGAGGCATACCCACACACTCAACCTGATCAGAAGAGAGGATCTGGGAACATGCCTCAAAACAGTTGGTATGACGAGGAATGCAGAGAGACGAGAACCCAGGTCCAAAAAGAGCTTACACTTGGGATCATCACATATAAGTAGTCTCGGATTGCTCTCCGGCGCATAGTACGTCGCAAGAGGAGAGCATTTTTAGCCAAACTGGAGAAGGATTTATATCAGCTCTTATTGAGTCAGGTTTCACATGAGGCCTGGCATTTATTTCACGAGCACTCACCGCCTCCAACAATTACTTCTCCTGAGATTTGGGGTCAATATGTAACATCATTATATATGGTATCTGGACAACCTCCATTACAAGATCCGCTACAGCGATGCCTTGCTACTAGTACTTTCTTTACTACGGAAATGGTGAAAAAAGCCATTGATAAGATGAAGACAAGAAGAGCATATGATCATGATGGTTTAATAGCAGAACATCTGATCCATGCCAGGGATCTACTTTCAGAAGTCCTTGCTCGTCTGTTTAATCGGGTCATGTGTGAAGGATTACCTGAATCTTGGAAATTATCTACTATCGTACCTATTTTCAAGTCAGGGGATCGTATGATACCCCAAAACTACCGTACCATTATGGTGGGTCACACATTGACCCGACTGTACGCATCCATTCTGGAACAAAAATTGAGTAGATGGGCAAAGAATGAGGGCATAAGGGCAACAAGACAAGCTGGATTCATGAGGGGTTATTCCACTTTAGATCATAGTCTTACGCTCAAAGCCATTATTGAGGAAGAAAGAGCAAGCGGGAGAAGGATGTATTGTTGCTTTGTGGATTTTCGGAAAGCTTTTGATTCAGTACCAAGGGCTAGATTGATGCGCAGAATGCAAGAGTTAGGGGTCAGAGATTATCTGGGGGATCATGGCCTTATACGGGTCAGTAATTGGTTATGTACGTACTCCATAAGGGGATTCCGACATTGTTCATTCCACTGTTGGAGTAAAGCAGGGTTGGAGTAAAGCAAGGGGACAGAGGTGCTCAACTTGCAGGGTCACGGATCCCTTTGTTATTGTATGCAAATGATATTGTATTGATAGCAGAATCACCAGATGGAATGCAGAGGCAGCTAGATGCATTACATAAATTCGCGGAGGACAATGGACTGTCGGTAAACTTGGGTAAAACCACACTGCAGTGGGTTAGGAGATCGGCACCTACATTTGCATATGGCCAGGATACAGTAGAGTACACAGATGCATACACATACCTTGGTGTGGTATTTGCAGGACCGAAGTTTACTCTTAAGAAAGCAACCGATGCTAGATTGTCCAAAGCCTCTGCAGCCTTGGGAGGGTTGGAGAGGATGTGTTCACAAGTGCAGTTTCAAGAACCACGAACAAAACTTTGGCTCTTTGATATTGTGGTGGCTTCGGCTATGCTTTATGGGGTCCAGATTTGGGGACCATCTGTGGATCAAGATAATTGGAAGTCAATGGAGAGACCTTTGGTATCTATGATTTCCCGAATGATTAGAGCAAAGGCATCCGTACCACACGCGATTACCCGAGCGGAACTAGTTGCCCCTCCGATAGAAATTGAAGCTCTTGCCACATCAATGTCCTTTATACATGGTTTGTGGGATACAAATAATTGCCGATATACTAGACTAGACTGGCCCTCAAATCCTCTCGACAATCAGCAATGAAAGGGGATACAACATGCTGGTATGCGCAACTGTCCTCGTGGTTTCAAAGACACGGGTTTAGTATGGAAAGATTACCCCCCTTCCAATACTCTCTTGAGGCTCTATCATTGGCAATTACACGAACGGAAATTAATAAAATCATCTGTCGGGATCTTATACAATTGGATACTAAGAGGACATGGGTAGACCCTACACAAGAATTGGGCACGAAAATGGCCGACTACAAAGAAAACTTCCTACAGCTATTTGAAGATGGATTTGTGATTCGCCCGAGCTACATGGATACCCACTTGTCTCGTGGTTTGAGATGTGCTATTGGTCAGATTCGTACATCCTCACACCAACTGGAAATTGAATTTGGCAAATTTAGAGGAATCCCACCTGAGAGCAGAATTTGCAAGTTATGCGGAATGGAGTCGGAGACAGAATTACACTACATATGCCATTGCACCGTATACTATGAGATATGTGGGCGTTTCCATTGCCTATTTAAAGAAGGCTTTGGACCTCTAAATAGAGTCATGCAATACCAAGATCAAAGATGCTTAGGCTTGTGCCTACTGGAACTACATCGGCACAGGGATAATCTAATGAGAAGACAAAGAGCACTACAGCCTCAGAGGCAGATCACAGATTTCTTCGGATCGAGAGAAGCAGGAGTGGAAGGAGAAGCGAGAGGCCAGCAGCGAGCACAAAGGAGTACCCACATTCATACCAAAGGCACCCTCATTGACAGGGCGATTGAGCTTAGGAAATCGAGACAACCACGACCGAGATGCAGAAGCACACAACAAAGGATTAAAAGCATTCTAGCCAAACACCTAGAATGCTCCTAAGAAGTTTATTTAATACTTTGTATTTAGTGTTTTCACATTTATTTTCAGACTTTCACACTTTTCACACTTAGTACTTTAGTACTAAGGTACCCAAACGTTGTAACAGATTCACCACTCTTGTATCTGTTTGGTCTCATAGGTCATTCTGGCCTTTTGAAGACGTTAATATAACATTTCATTTCATTTCATCTCTCTCTCTCTCTCTCTCTCTCTCTCTCTCTCTCTCTCTCTCTCTCTCTCTCTCTCTCTCTCTCTCTCTCTCTTGGGCTCTCCCTAGAGACAGATATGCTCGATTAGCACTAGAGTCTTCGCAACAACTGGCATTGTAGGGAAATAGATCATGCTGGTATACAGAGATGGCATCTTGGTTTCAGTTGCATGGCTTTAGTATGGATCGGATATCCCCATTTCAATACTCTTTGGATGTACCCTCCATCTCCCTCACTAGCGTAGAGATTACCACGCTCATCGGACAAGGCTTGATTCAACTGAATACGAAGAGGACATGGATACAACCTACACATGAGCTAGGTACGAAGATGACTTTCTATAGAGAGCATCTTCTCCAGCTCATGGAGGATGGTTTTGTGATCAGACTAGGATACATGGACACTCATCTATCCCACCGGATACGATGTGCTTTTGGTCAGATACGCACATCCTCACATCAGCTAGAGATCGAGACAACAGATTTAGAGGAGTATCTATTGAGTCCAGGATTTGTCAAGTGTGCAAGATACAGCCAGGGACAGAGCTACATTACATATGTCACTGCCCAATATACTATGAGGTACGAGGCCGCTTTCACTGTCTAATCAGAGAGGGTTTTGGGCCACTTTCTAGAGTCATGAGATACCAGGATCAGAGATGCCTCGGATTATACTTATTAGAGATTCGCAAACACCGAGAGGAGCTCTTGAAGAGGGGCACAATGAGAGAGATCCAACAACAGCGGAAGATTACAGATTTCTTTCAGTCACACGGATAGAGGAGTCCGAGCAGCCCCAACAACATAACAACACCAGAGGCACCAAAGGCATATTGCTTGATCGGGCGATAGAGTTGGGGCGGTCCAATCGCCCACAGATGATGGGGCCCTCTCGACATAGACGCAGATTGCGACATAGGATCCATACCATACTGGCGCGACATAGGAGCCGTCCCAACAGAGTGCCTACCCTGGAGGACATTGAATCTCTATAGCCTTTTGGATACTGATGTAATATGTATATGATGCCTCGACTGTCAGAGGGCTCCATTGTATCAGCTCCCTTCATATCAGCTTTCACCCCACCCCTACCCACTATTTTCTTTTCAGTTCTTTGTACTTTTTGTACCCAGGCTTGGTATTAGATTCACCACATGTAGCCCTTTGGTCTCATAGGTCATTTTGGCCTTTTGAAGACGTTAATATTACATTTCACTCTCGGGTCTGTGTGTGGCTGTGTGTGTGCGCGCTAATAAAAAGAGGAAAATGGTATAACCTTTCTATCACCCAAGTGTGGTAGATTGGTTATGCCATTTCCCTCTTGAATAACAATTTTTGAGTTCAACTCCTCGTCGGCTAGATCTCTAAGGTCTCTTGGGATAGTTTCCTACGACGTTAAAACTCTCTTCTTCTCGAGTGTGTGTATGTGTGTGCGCTAATAAAAAGAGGAAAATAGTATAACCTTTCTATCACCCAAGTGTGGTAGATTGGTTATGCCATTTCCCTCTTGAATAACAAGTCTCGAGTTCAACTCCTCGTCGGCTAGATCTTTAAGGTCTCTTGGAATAGTTTCCTACGACGTTAAAACTCTCTCTCTCTCCTCCTCCTCCTCCTCTCTCTCTCTCTCTCTCTCTCTCTCTCTCTCTCTCTCTCTCTCTCTCTCTCTCTCTCTCTCTCTCTCTCTCTCTCTCTCTCTCTCTCTCTCCCCCCCCCCCCCATTTTGGCCTTTGGAAGACGTTTAATGTAACAGACTTGGACACCCCAAGTCCAAAATCTGGCACGACACACGAGAGAATCACTCAAAACACTTCACAAGCTTTATCACAGTTATATAGAGTCGACACGACCTGGCGTAGTTCTGTGCCCAGAGGCATTCGCCCCAAAGTCTGGCGCCCCTTTCGATATTTATTTTTATAGTAATGCTTGAGCAAATCTCTCTACTCAGTGCTCTCAGGCAAAATCTATGAGAGAAAGTACCCTTGAGTACATATTTATAATTTTATAGACCCATGGCCTTTAAACTCAAAAGCAAGTATTTGAAAAGATTAAAACTCAAAAGCTTCTAGCTCAAAAGCTTCCAACGAAAAACTCAGAAATCCGTACAACGTGCCACGTCAACATAACAACGTAAAGTCCAAGTTTTCGTACTGCCACGTCATCATTTTGTGGCATACCACCCTCTTGAAAAAATTGTAATCGCCCTCAATTACGCCTGCAAAATTAGACATAAGCCATAAACTAGTTCAATAGACGCTAACTCTAAGTATTGACGCACTAGATGACACAAATCCAACACTTTCACAAAGACGACAATCACTAAACATTCGAATTACACCACATAAATTCCATCCAAATCTAGGACCATGATTCCTAGCAACGTGTTTAGCAATCGCATCTAAATCCACATCCGTACCTCACTGATGTCGGATTAACTAATTCTTATCGTGATCGTGTCCATAGAATCTCAAGACCGAAATGCTACAATCATTTCGTCTTTCAATCCTGTACTCAAACACAATCACATGAGAGAGTACACAAAAATCAAATCCATTTCCGGGAATTCCAATTCACAAATCACACACTTAGGTCATACTAACAAAGTGTTTCAATCATTCAGTATAGTCATCTCATCCATTAAGAAGACTTGATACACCTAGATCCTTGTGTAGCCATCTCATCCCTCGGGAACTCTTAATGCGCTCATCACAGTATCCAATCATCTCATTCATATGGGAATCATCAGTCATCATCATGATTCAAAATTCATAATTCTTATCTTGAATCGTGATCAGGTTCATCCTTGAGCTGTCATTTCTTCCAATTGCATTCATATGCGAGATGAAATGAAATAAAATGATATATTAACAACTTCAATAGGCCAAAGTGACCCATGAGACCAAAACGTCAGAAAGTGGTTAGTCTAATACAATGTTTGTGATTGGCCAAAAGAAAGCAATGATCAATCGCAAAACCCTAACCCTAAAACCCTAGATAGCTTTGACAAAGAGATCAGTATAGACCATGTTTAGAGAGAGAGAGAGAGAGAGAGAGAGAGAGAGAAAAGAAATGTTATATTAAACGTCTTCAAAAGGCCAAAATGACCTATGAGACCAAACCGATACAATCTTGGTGGATCTAATGCAATGTCTGAGTACAAAATAGAATGAAGTAAAAGTGCAAAACTAAAATCATCATCATAATCAATGCTCGAGGATGCATGGCATCAGGCATTGTCGAAGAAAGTAGTGCATCGATCACTGAAAAGCATCGTCAATGTCCGCCTCCGTGAATAGTCGTACTCGACGCCTCCTATGTCGTGCTAGAATAGTCTTGATCCTCTGATGGAGCCTATGTCGATGTCGTGGTGTCCCTCACAGACGTGGGCATCTAGCCCTTCTCAGCTCAATGGCTCTATCAACTAATATACCTCTGGTATAGGTGGGCTCTGAAGTCTATTGCGACGCTTGCTCATCTGGCTGCCGAGTCTCTGCTCTAGAGAAGTCAATGATCTCCCTCTCCCTCTGTGAGTGTCTCCTATTGCCTCATCTCCTCACGAGACTCTCCTTGTGTCTGCACAGCTCTGGCAAAAACAACCCAAGGCATCTCTGATCCTGATATCTCATGACTCTAGCCAACAATCCAAAGCCCTCTTTGAATAAACATTGAAAGCGGCCTCATATCTCATAGTATACCGGACAATGACAAATGTGATGTTACTCTGTCTCTGGCTCTGTATGACACAACTAGCAAATTTTGGCCTCTGCTAGTACTCTCCTATATCCGCTGTAAGGTGTAGCGGAATGTTGAACTTTACTAAAGATGAGTGCTCCGAACTGTGCTCAAAGTTCCTTTTACATAGGGAAGGGAGAGCCTTCCGTTCTTTAATGAGAGAGTGCAATGGACGCAAACAAAGTGAATGGACACTGTGCGTGAAGGTACATGAGACTGAGAGATAGAGAGAGAAGAGAATACGACACCAGAGACGTAAAACCCTCCTCCAAGGACCCCACTCTCGATGGCAAGAGTGGTATACTATTGATTGCACAATCTCGTACAAGATGTCGATGCACAGAAGGCTTTGCTGCAGTATTTACCGTGGGACTCCTTGTGGCTATTAAATCCATCGGAATCTCCCTTCGACAGATTGTTGGCCACTCTCGCACTCTCAATCAACTACGCCATATTCATGACAACAGTCTTTGGTCAGTAGTCCTTGATTTTCTTCAGCAATCCACAACAATACTTCTCAATCTGTTTTGACAATGGCACAAACCTATAGGAGGTTACTGGCAAAAGTGTGGCCCAAAACTATTTATTGTACTCCTCAAGACTCGCACACTGTTTAGCATTCGACTCGTGCCATTCTATCATCACATCCACTTCAAAAGTGTTTGTCAGCCATGCAGGAGCAAAAAGTTGTTTAAAATGGACCCAAGTTGCAAGGCTTGACCTTGATTAAACAATGCCGTCCACCATTGAAGCACATTCCCTTTAAGGAAAGTGACAGCCTTGTATATCTTCGAAGACATTGTGAAATTTCCTCCAACATGAGTTGCATCAAACTGTTGTGTCAAGGTCAAACCCTTCAATTGATCCTCAATTCCCTTGAAAGTTTCAGACTTCAATCCCTACCCACCTTCTTTGTAATCCTCGGGCTGACTCAAAGGAGTCACAGTGTCATAAACAAGTGCCTGCAAAAGTGTGCTCCACGATTGTCCATTCAAGCACTCGCCTCACCTGTTTTACCTGTCATATATGCATTTTGGGCATATGGCTGCGAAAAACCAACCATACCAAATTGTGTTCCAGGCACTCTAAATTGACCATAGGCACCTTGAAAACTTGGTTGGACACCCATGTTCCCATACATAGGGTTAACCATGCATGTTTGCATTGTCCCGAACACATTCCCTAACATCTAACTTGTGGAAGGCCCAGCCATATCTTGAAACATTGAACCACCTCCAAAATAACCAAGGTATGAAGTAGGTAAGGGAAAGGTCTAACGCATAGCTTGTTCATTACTCCCTTGAACATTCACAAACGGTTCCTATCTAGCTAAACCAAATTGCTTGGGATTAATGGATACTCTAGTTGCTCAACCACATGGGCTTTCCCTCGAGCATCACGAGTCCTCTATGCATTGGAAATCTCCTTTTCTTGCAACGGCTCAGTCATGCCCTGTGTCGGAGCCTAAAAACCCTGTGTCGGAGCTTATCCATTCTGTGTCGAAGCCTGCAAGAACTCCTGCATCCTTGGGTTGTTAGCCAATTGTTGAAACATTTCCATGCAACTACACAGTTGAGCTCTGAATAACTTGTCCTCTTCTTGAACAGTTGAAGGAACCTTCTCTATGCCATGTGAGGAAGATCCCTCTTCATCTCTTCTCTGCCATAACGACAAGCTCTGTGTTGCTTTCACCCACAACAATCCACATTGCACTTTTTGAAGAAAAAGTGACTATCCCGTCGATGGAACCATATATCTGGCCTGTACACCGTAGAGGGCGGTACTAATTAAATTACCTGTAAATGCGTCCAACGACTAGAATGCCACTAGGTACACAAAGACCAACACCTTGTGCCCCAAAGACTGGCGCCCCTTTCGGTATTTCTTTATTCAATCAAGAACAGACGATCCGAACAACCTCTAGCCAAGCTGTCCAAAACTGTCAAGGCTGAAAACGCAAGTTTTCGACCTGATTTCGGCAACATAACGACGCCAAAACCCTTGTAGGTCAAAAGTACACCTCTAGTACGGATTCGCTCGCGTTTTAGAAGCTTTTCAGTGAGCTGTAACAGAATTTCAGCGTGCTGTAATTCTCTGTTTTTCCACTGTCAGGTGCCCAAAACCTTGTACATGCATCCCAAGGCTTTCTCGAGGCTCCCCTAGTGTTTCCTTGAAGTTTAGGTGCGAAACCCTAAACCTACAGAAAACACAGCAGGTTGTAATTCTTTGTTGTGGATCATTTTTAGCGAAGCGAACACGTCTACGAGTGTCCAAGGGCTCCCGCACGCAATAGAACAGTTCCTCTGTTCTCACGCGAGAAAACTCTCCAAATTCGCAATCTTTTGCAATGAAACTGTGCGTACTTGTGGGGAATTAGCAATTAGCTAATCCGGTTCTTGTTCAGAAGGCTCTTGCCTTGGCAAACGCGCATAAAACCCCTAGAATTGTACATAGTCAACTGAGAAGCCCAACTAGAGGGGCATTATCCTATGTGCAAAGGGGAAAGAGATGCACGAGAGAAAATCATCGCATTACATGAGAAGGCAAGCTTTCCATTAAAGTTGTGAACTTGCACCCACTACTCACACACACTCTCTAATTCACAATAACTCCCAAATTAGTCTCCTCTCTCAATTGGGCACCCCCTCTTGCTGATGGATTTGGCAAGAACCCTCTAAAGCCGCCAAGTGTCCAGTTTGCCTCTTTTGAGTTAATTCCCTAGTTCCCACCAACTTATAAAGTTGTAAGTGACTTGCCGAATGGCCCAACTTCAATTTGGCGCACATAGGCTTCCATACTCATGAGAATTCAATGCTAATTGGCCTCACCAATCCCTAATTGACCGACGTAGACTCCCGATGTGAGAAACCTGTTTAGCCGCAGCAGTTTCACACTGGCCATGCAATGTCCACTTGCACCTTTTCAAAGGTTCCAGGAAAAGTAAAAATAAAATAAATAAAAATATGTAGTACATATTTAAAGAAGGCAACAAGAAAAATACACCTCTTGCTGACAGTATCCCATGTGACAAAATGAGTGTCCATATAGGATGGTTTGATCACATATACATCCTCTATTAGTTGGAGAAGAGGCTCTCTAGAGAAAGCCATCTTCGTGCTCAACTCATGTGTCGATTGTATCCATGTGCTCTTAGTCTCCAGATGAACTAGATCTTGACGTATGAGTCTAGTGGTCTCTGTTCGTGTGAGATATAGGGAGGGTGCATCCAAGGAGTATTGGAATGGAGGCAATCTATCCATGTTGGACCACGTGACTGAAACCATGATGTCATCTACCCATACCAACATGTTGTATCCCCCTATAGCGATAGTTGTTGGGTGACTCAAGGGCTAGTGGAGCATATCTGTCTCTGGGAAGGTGCCATAAACTATGCATGAAAAATATTGATCTAGTAAGCGCCTCGACCACAAGTGTAACAAACTTGGACACTCCAAGTCAAGAATCAACCGCGACAGCACCAAATAACCACTTCAAAACAATTCACAGATCACAATAGATTTGCACTGGCCCGGCGGAGTTCCGTGCCTAGAGATATTAGCCCCAAAGACTGGCGCCCCTTTCGGTATTTCTTTTTATATTAATCAATCATCAAAGTACAAGAGAGCGGTTAGGGTTTCACTCTCAGACTCTACATCCAGATGCTCTGAGAAGTGAGGCCCTCACCACTAATTTAAAGGTTACAAGGGATGCCCAAAAGCAGAGCCCCAAAAGCTTTTAAAATCAAAAGCATCAGTTCTCTCTCTCTTAGAGAGTCTTTTCTCTTTTTTTTTTTTTTTTTTAAAAAAGCAAAAGCAAAATTCGCGTTGCTCATCATTTTCCCCAAAAATAAAATAAAATAAAATAATCCGCCTCCGCGATTTCCGGAATTTAGGGTTTTTGGCAAAAATTAGGGTTTGTAGGAATTTTAGGGTTTCTGGCAGAAATTAGGGTTTCTGTTGTCCGCCACGTCATCACTTTGTGACAACGAGAGGGGAGGCAACTAGCTCCTCTAGAATAATATCATGTGGCATTGAGGCCTTGGCCCGAATCATTCAAGAGATCGTAGAGACTAAAGGCCTCTCCATACATCTCCATCCATCAGTGTTGCTAGATCTACCATGGTGGTCCTTGAGGGTCTCCAAATTTGAACTCCGTAAAGCATAGCTGAAGCCACTAGAGTGTCAAAGCCAAAGCTTTGTTCGAGGTTCCTGAAACTGACCTACGAACACTTCCTCTCCAATCCTCCTAAGGGTGAATGAACTCTCGTCAATCTAGTCTCTGCTTCTCTCCTCAATGAAAACACTTGTCCACTAAAGACTATCCCAAGGTAGGTATATACATTTGTATACTCCACCGTCTCTTAGCCATATGTAAATGTGGATACTGACCTCTTGACCCACTGTGGTGTGGTGTTAAACACCATAACCTTGGTTTTCCCCAGGTTAACAGGCAATCCACTATCATGAGCAAATCTGTACAAAGCATCTAAGTGACGTTGCATTCCCTCCGAGGAGTCAAAAATCAACACAATATCATCAACATATAGCAATAGTGGGATCCATGTCCCTCATAACTGTGCTCCTTTGTCACCATCCCTCTATATGTAGTCAGAAACCTCATCCACATACATGCCAAATAGTGTGTAGGAGATAGCAGGCAACCATGTTTCACCTCGATAGTTGAGTGAACCAAATCAAAGAACCTCTTTGAAGCGTGTACATGCCCCACTACTAACCTGTATAGAGCCATGATCCTCCAAATCAACTGTGCGGGCATCCCCATCTCTTGCAATCTGCGCATCAGTCTAGCTCTAGGCACTGTATCGAAGGCTTTGCGGAAATCCACAAAGCAACAATAGAGCCCTCTCACATGTGATCTCTCCTCCTCAATAATGACTCTTAGTGTCAGAATATGATCAAGAGTAGAGAAACCTCCTGAAACCCGCTTGTCTTGCTACATGTACACCTTCTCTCTCTGCCCATCGTAGTCCATCGGTCGTTGAAGAGCTTCGTCAATGTCCGTCTCTATAAATAGTCGTATTGGGCGTCTCTCATATCGTACTAGAGTAGTCCTGATTCTCTGAAGGATCCTCCGTCGATGTCGTGGTCGCCCCCATAAACGTAGGTGTTTAGCTCTCCTGAGCTCAGTGGCTTTGTAAGGCCTCCGACCCCGAGCTAAAAGAGCACCATTGTACCATGAAAAGATCATAATGGAAAAAGTTACTATTTTTAGTAATTTTCCAAATTTTGTCGGGACCATGATGTTTAGAATGTTATAAAGCTTCAAAATGTGAATTAAAATAATTTTTCTGAAAAATTTCTCAAATAGTAAGTTTTTGGTCACCCGACCCGTTTAGTTTTGATTGTCTCGAAAAACTGCACCCGTATCCCGAATTTGAAAAAATGCATTTTCGAACCCCTAGGGCTACTAAATATGACAGATACTCGGACCAGTACACCTTAGTTAGAGCTTAGTATAGCAATTTACGGCATTAAATTCCGACTCGTATGGACCGTTTTAGCCTAAAACCAATTTTTCCTAAAGTTGTGCGGAGAGGCATCGGGACTCGAGGCTGTGTGGGAACAGATTCCAGGCCACTCAGAGTCAGCTTTAGCAACTAGGGGACGCCCTCTTGTCTTGTGGGAGTTGTGGGAGAATATCCAAGCTTGAGAGTGAGTGTGAGAGCCAGTTAGACTAGCTAATTGGACACTTGGTAGGCAGGAAACTAGACTTGCCAATGCATGGAGTGCTCATTCAGATGCTTTTAGCAGCTAGGATCGATTTTCAACATGGAGAGGCCTATTTAAGAGTGTGCTCACACACACACACACATGCTCACAGACACATACCTACACACACCTTGGGGAGGTGCTGCCGACACGCACACAATTTTTGAAGGAGAAGCAAGGAGGGAGGTGTTGCCGAAATTCTCATCTTGAGGATTCATTGGATCAAAAAAATCAGAGGATTCTCAACCCCTAATCATGGTAATTATGGTTTAATTACGGTTCTTAATTCTCATCATTACTCTCCCATATTCTTCGTCTACTATGCCTACTTTTAGCTATAATTCTCAATAGCTGCTCCCTAAGTTTACATAGCTATACTCCGTTACATAATCATCATTCGATTAGCTAAATTATGCAACCATTCATCATCCTTAATCAAGGATTAATACATGATTAGGAAAGATTCTCTTTCTAGGCAACATAGTTAATAAATTGTCTACCGGTAATAAGGTAGATTTGATGAAATTCATTCTTTTATCATTCAATAATATTATAAATTAAATTAGACTCAATTTTCTCCCACATTAAAATGTGATTAAGGCTGAAAATTAAACCGTCATTAGGCCATTAAGAAGAGAATTTTCTATCACATGCCTGCGATAATTCTGCATCTTCAAATTGCTCTAGGAAAGTGATTGAGCTTGCTTACTTCATCTCTCTTATAAATCAATTAGTAAAATTCTGAATTTCTTAATCATCTAAGCCAAGTGATTAACTTTAGAGCCAGTTCCCATAGGGCAAGTAAAAAATTACCCTTTAAATTGCTAGGTCTCGAAGGAAAATCTAATCTCTTGGATAAGGAGGATTCTTTAATGATTCTAATCTGCCAATTGGTTTGTTATGATGCTCTCGGACTTAAGCTCTTTTTCAAGTTTATCATTTAAAATAGTGAGTAAAATGACCCCGGTTAAGAGAACTCGCTTCGGTGGTGCCCACGACTGCGAGGCGGAAACGAGCAATGTGAACGGAAAGGCAAAAGGCTCCCATGGACGAACAAACACCGGCCATCTCACGGGCCATTGATGAAGAAATGGAAGAGGTAGGTCATATCTTCATTCAAGTTGTTTAATTTAACATTGCATACGTGTAGCTAGGAATAAACATATCCCCAAACATGTTGGAGAAATCCGACGGAAACCTCGGCATTTGAATTCAACCGTACATTAAGTCTAAAGTAGGAAAGAAATGATTGATGGATATACTGTTTGCAATAGAAAAGAATGTCTGCTAGGGAAAATTTAGCTCGGCCTATTCATTCTATTTCCAATGTTGAACTAGTCTTGAACCCCCTCTTGATCACAAGAGACAGAGTTCCTGGTTAAGAGCTCCTGAATCCACGTCTGCTGATTAAGCGGTGGATATCCACGACTGCTAGTTAAGCGGTGGATACCCACGACTGTTGATTAAGCGGTGGGAACCCACGTCTGCTGGTTAAGCGGTGGGAATGTTCATGTCGTGCTTTCTATGCGGTGGACATACCTAGTTGTAAGGACAGCTAGGCGACAACGGGAGAAGTAAACTCTCGCTGTAAGAGAAATGTTGTACCTCCAAAACATTGGAATTTTAATGAATAAGTTTGAGTAGAATTTTTACTAGAATACTGTCTTGGTGCCGTTTACAATATTGATTGAAGGACTGTCTTAACGAACATTGTGATTCGGAATCTAATCAAGGAATGTTTATGTTGAACAATCATTGTGGTAGTAATTAGGATACACAAGGAAGTGTGAGAGTGGGGATGGAAAGTGGGGACTTGGCTCAAGTTGCCAATGCCTATGAGAAGGGTGGTCCTGATTGGTTGGGAACTCTCTGTCCCCATAGTGTTAAATCGATACTAGTAATACTCATTGCCCCTAGGGCGATGAAGTCTCAAGTGTACGTGCCTCTGAAACATGGAAAAAAAGACACTCGAGATTTCTCTCCTCTTGGAAGGTGGGTCTTAGGATCGCTAGATAGGTTAAGTACGCTTCCCCTGCGAGGTGGAGCTAGATCTCATTGCTAGTAGGCTCGAACTCGACTCGCTTTGTGATGAGAGATCGTCCGCTAATTGAACCCTCAACCACTTTGTTTGCTTCCGCTATAGATCTAGTGGCCACTAGGTTCACCATCAGATCCGCCGTTTGATACGACGGGGTGGAGACCTCACAGGCTTTGTCCACTAACATACCTTTGGTAGAAGTGGGCTTTCAAGTCTGTTGTAAAGCATGCTCATAAGTCTGGCAGAGCAACGATGTAAAGAGGATCTCATGAACCCACATGGTATGTTCTTGATTAAGTAGTAAAGACCATCACATTGTGGGAATGTGGTAGGTACTTCACATTTCCCTTTGGTCCTTGAGCATCTCTCACCAGAAAATAATATATGAACATTGCTAACAGAGCTTTGCGATGCAGCAGATTCGGATGATCAGGTTCGAACCATGCCTTGCATGCCTGTATTGAATCAGCTTTAGAGAGCTTTGAATAAGACCTAGTAGTCGGCTGCAAGGAGGGAAAGCTGGTCATCCCCATTGCATGCCCTAGACATGCCACTCTCAAAGTGTGTTCTCTTACTTTGGGAAAATTTTTCAACATGTCATGAATCATGCCGACAGGTATGTCTTCAAGAAGGACAGCTTCAGCTAGCGATTTGACACCCAAGTTGTCCAATTGTCCTGTGAGAGAACATCTATAAGAGATGGCTTGGGCTGCTGCATGTGAAAAATGAGTGAAAAATTTGTTTTGTGTTTAGTTTTTTCAGGCCTAGGCACTTCTTGATTGATCATGTGACTCATGATTTACTTTTTTCCTTTTGGATCCTTTTCTTGTACACTTGAGCTATCACTGTCTGAGCCGCTACCACTATCTGAGCCGGAGCTGGCATCTGCATTTGATGTCGATGCCTTGTAACTTTTGTCTGATGGGGCACTTGACGTCATATTCGTGACCCCATGGCTGCTAGGTTCTGAATTTGCTTCAATTTCATAATTAGCTTGCTTCTGTGGTTGTTGAGGTCTTTTCCTCGACAACAGTTTTTTGCCTCCTGCCATAGCCACTAATTGACGACTAACTGTACACACCGTAGTAGTGTCTTCAAAAGCTTATAGCAATAGCAATAAACTTATTGCAGAGTAGATTCTGTAAGGTCCACAAGAGCATACATAGAAAACATCCCCAAGATCATACATTCATCAGCACATCACTGTGTATCTCATACACAATTGCAAATCTGCAAATAGCAATATCCTGATCTGTGTTGCTGAGAAACGTGGTAGGTTGAAAATCTGAGAGCAGGCCGAGGACGTAGTATCGAAGAAGTGAGACAACCAATCCAATACCCCTGCTGATCGCTACCGGTGCAGCCAATCCAATACCCTGTTGTTGCTACACGGTGCAGACAGTGTACATAGGCTTGCTTGGATAGGGCGAGAGAGGAGTCAGACGGGCGACATGGTCGAGGGTTGGGGCACTGAGTAGACAGCCGACGGCGGGGTAGAGGGTTGGACAACGGCGAGGGTTAGATAGTGCTGGAAATCAGGGCCGAGAGGTAGATAGGAGGCGAGGGAGGGTTGGTTAGGGCGAGGGCGAGATTGGGGGACGAGGACTTGATAGGGGGCGAGGTGGGGGGGGGGGGGGGGGGTGGTGGAGTGGATAGGGGGAGCGAGAGCTGAGTAGGGGCGAGGGCTGGGGCGAGAGCTGGATAGGGGCGAGGGAGGGGTGGGTAGGAGGGGCGAGGGCTGGGTAGAGGGAGGGGCGAGACCTGGGTAGGGACGAGGGCTAGGTAGGGGGACTGAGGGCTGGGTGGGTGGGGGCAAGGGTTAGAAAGGGTGAGCAGACAAGGTGGATAGGTCATAAGAGGCGATTGGACACATTAGGGAGCAAGGACACAATGAGCGAGAGAGAGAAAGAAAAAGGACAGAGAAAGAGAGATAAAAGTTGGATTGTACTGCATAATAAAATTTTAGCCTACTTCTCATTTTTTAGGATTTGGGTTTCTCATTAACAAGATGTGGGTGATCAGAAAGGTTAGAGGAAACTCGCACAATTCGAGCAAACTTGCATATATTTGCGAGAGAGAGGGAACACAAGAATTAAATGACAGGAGGAAGGCATCGCGAGTGAAGCATTTTGAAGGAGTGTTACGAAAGAGAACTCACCAGAAAGACAAAGGCAAAGAGATGTGTGTGTGTGAGAGCGCACCATAAGATAGAGACGGAAAGGGAGATGCAGCAGACCAGGTTTTAACGTCCTAGGAACAATATCAAAAAATCAAAGATCTATCCGACAAGACCTCGTACATTTAACAAATATACAAGGACAGAGAGACAGTAGAGGCAGAGCAGGAAAGTTGAGCTAGCTGGAATGGGGTGTAGTTAGTGGTTCCCTTGAAGGAGGTGCGATAAGCCCAAACTGTGTCGAGGATAGCATGAGCCCAAGAAGTTGGATGCAAGTGACAAGCTTTCCTGAAAAGCGCGATTAGCACTTTGTTAGTGCTCTCAACTTGCCCATTTGCTCTACGATAGTAAGAGCAAGATTTGCGATGAAAAATCTTGTAGTACGTGAGGAGTGTGGAGATCAGGTCATTGACGAAATGACTACCTCGATCACTGATGATTTCCAGAGGGCACCCAAACCTGCAAAAAATATTTCCATACAAAAATTTTGCGATAGTGGCGGTTGTACGATCGATGGTAGCCACCACTTTGACCCACTTTGTTGCATAATCCGTCGCTACCAGGAGATACTTACGATTGCCGGGTTGAGTAGGTGGAGTAACTGGACCAACAAAGTCCAAGCCCCATCGCTCATAGGGCAGCCACGCCATAGACACCTGCAAAGGGCGATTGGATTGCTTGCTAGGCTTGGGCGCACATCGCTGACAGACATCACAAATCTTGACATGAGCAATAGCATCTCTAAATATATAGGGCCACCATAAGCCGGTCTCTAAGATTTTTTGCATCGTGATATGACCAGGGTAGTAGCCACATGTAGGACCATTGTGTGCATCCTCCAGAATGTGGTCTACTTCATGAGGGGAGACGCACCTGCACAACACACCATCTGGCCCAGATTTATAGAGTTGTCTGCCAATCAAAGAGAAGGGTCTAGACCTCAGCAAGAGTCTTCTTTTTTGCAAAGGAGAAGCATTCTCAGGATATAGGCCAGTAGAGAGCAGATGTAACACATCTCCATACCATTCCGGAGCCGTATCGACCTTAAAGAGATGACTATCCGGAAAGTCATCATCAACCCCAGTATCGGGCTCACCTGTATGTATGCGAGATAGATGGTCGGCCATGATGTGCCGCTTGCCTGGACTAAGAACTACTTCGAAATCGAATTCCTAGAATATCATTAGCCACCTCCATACTCTTCCTGCAACTTGGGGTTTATTCAAAAGATAGCGTAGCGCATAATGATATGTGATGATAGTGAAGTGAACCCCTAACAAGTAATGACGAAACTTTTGTAAAGAATATACCATAGCCAAAAACCTTCCCTTTCGGTGGTGTTGTAGTTGCGCTTTGCTTTGGTGAGCAGAGCGACTTGCATAGTGAATAGGGCGATCTAGGTTATACTCCTTACTAAGCTAAGTCAGCACAGCACCCACAGCCAATTGACTGGCATCAGTATGCACATGAAAAGGGAGAGACCAATCTGGAGCCACTAGAATAGGTGCTTCAGTGAGGCGTTTTTTGAGGTATGCAAATGCTTCAGCCTTAGGTTTTGACCATTGGAAGGGTACAATAGCACTAATGAGTCGGGTCAATGGTTGAGCCACCTGTGCATACATTCATATAAACCTGCGATGATAGTATGTGTGGCCCATAAAGCTCTGAACACCTTCGGGTTGATCGGAGGTGATAACTTCAAGATAGCCACGATCTTCTCTGGGTCAAGTGCTAAACCTTTGGCAAACACCACATGGCCTAGAAGTGTGCCCTCACTGACCAAAATGTGACATTTGTTAGGATTGAGCTTTAGGCGTGCCTCTCTGCACATAAGGAAGACAACAGAGAGCTGAGCGAGATGCTCCTCTAGATTTTCCACTAGGGTAGAACGTTGAGCACTCGAGAAGGTCGAAAAATCGTCCATGAAGATGCGAAGATGATCCGTAAGTAAAGGACAGAATATGAGATATACTGCTCGATTGAAGGAAGGTGGAGCGTTTTTCAACCCAAACGACATTCTAGTGTAAAATACCCCAAGGAGTCACAAAGGCCGTTTTAAGCTGATCACCTGGATGGATGCCCAAACTGGTTGTATCCATTGAACCCATCCATGAAACTGTACAATACATGCCCTGCTACATCTTCTAGTACACGCTCAATGAAAGGTGTGGAAAAACCATCTGGGATAGTTACCTTGTTCAGAGCGCGGTAATCTACGCACACACGGATTTTATTGGACTGCTTCTTAGACGCTATCACCATGGGTGATAACCACTCAGAGTGCTCCACAAGTACAATGATCCCTGCCTCTTGCAATTTTTCGAGCTCTGACTTGACAGCCTCTGCATACTTCGTGTGTTGAGCTTGTAAGCTCAGCCTCTGACAGGCTTAGCCCCTTCAACCAAAGGGATAGTGTGGGCACCCAATTCTAGTGGGATCCCTTCCAAATCCTTGTAGGACCAAGCAAAAACATAATTAAAAGAGTGTATAAAAGAAACTACCTAATCAAGTAATGCGGGATGCTCCCATAACCAAACTGCTAAGAGGACGTGCTGAGGGTTGTCAGGGTCGCCCAGGTTGACTTTTTTGACCGGGTCAAGAGGTGTAACTGTGGAGAGTGCTTCGGAAGTTGAGAAGTGAGCTGCCTCTTGGAGCTTCAAGACATCATGGGGTGGTGTTTGATCGATTGGAAACTCTACATACTCTTCTTGTAACCATCCTACCGGAAGCTCCTCGAAGGGTAAATCTTCAAACACAAACATAACAGAGTGCTTTTGAGGAGGCGAGGCGTCCGACCTGGGAGATGTTAGAGGAAGGGGGGGATCATTGGCGAACTCATGCAGAGGAGATTTCTTCCCCCTTCGGTGATGTGTTATAGGTTCACTAAGGCCGACGGCTTCTATCAGAGGAACACTTGAATCATGGGCAACACACTTACTTCTTCAATTGACACTTTTTGTTGTAGGGCTTGGGACATTGGTGTCCGCATGAGGAGCTGGGAGAGAGAGTGTTACAGGCGCAAGTGAGGCTTGAATAGAGACCACATAGCATGGCATCGATGTGGTAGCTTCCAACCATTGCAGCAAGTCTTTATCAGACCCGTCAAGTGGGATGGGCTGCTCGGGGTCGAGGTTGGACTGTACTGACAATGAGCTGTGATAAACCACTGGATCCATACCTCCCTTGAGTCGGATTGGTTGCATGGGGGAGCCAAGAGTATGTATCCACATGGCGTCGTTTCCCCAATCATGAGTGCCTTAGTATGCCGCAACCACGGTCTACCAATAAGCAACTCCCTCCACCTGAGGAAGACCGACCACCACAAAATCCAAGCTAAATGTGAAGTCTTGTACCTTCAGAGGCACCTTCTCTACTATGCCCACAGGGTAGACTGTCCTCTGGTCCGCCAATGTAACAGTGAATGGAGCAGGGCGGGTAGGTTACAGACCTAAGGCCAACATAGTAAATTTTGGCGTCAGATTGATGCCAAATCTACCATCCACTATGACGCCTGAGAATTGATGCCCAAGAATAGACAATGAGACGAGGACTTTTGTAGTCAATGAGGGAAGCAACTGGATAAAAGATCATGTAGGACTCCAAGGGCTGCACAGGTAAGTGCCCGCCACTAGGCCCTGCACCAGGATACAGAGACTGGATGATGGAAAGGGTGTCACTTCGAAAATTTGCATCAAGTCGAAGCATGTCGTACAGTGACACTTTCGCTGAAAGGTGATTTTCAAGATAGACTCTATTGTAGGCTTCTCTCTTTTGATCAAATCTTACTCTGGTATCTTAAGCTTCTGCAAGTCCTCTAATGCTTCCATGAAAGCACCATCAATATCTGATAGAAGATAGGTAGGTTGGCTCTTGGCACTACCTGCTGGTTTGTCAGCTACTTAGGGAGTTTGACTCAATTGTGTGACTCGAGACGAAAAAATTGGACAACCAAGGAGGATGAGACCAAGAGCAGCTCTTTGTGCCCGTGTGAGCACACCAGCCGACTCTTCCACCTGCTTCGACCCATCTCGAGAGGCAACTACAAGAGTGGAAGGCAAGGCGTGTGGAATGGTGCTTACTGTGATGAGGTTAACTTTTGGGAATGTAAACTCCCGTTGGTTCTGGCTTGTGCTTGCAGATGTGGATGCACGTTGTTTTGGGCAGTCCTTACTATAGTGATCCTTAGCTTCAAGGCAAAGTCGGCAAGGAGGGGACCCTTTTGGCAACGCACATTTGCTCTGATAATGTCCATACTCCCCACACCTGTAGCACAAAATTGGCCTATTAGAGAGCGAGGTAGTCTCGGTCCTTGTTGCATGGGGCCGAATGTTAACGTGTAGAAGCTTTGGGGAAATGAAGGAGTACTAGCATAATAAAAGCTGGGGGATGCAAAGTTGTTGTGCATACCTTGCATAGGAGGTGTTGTCAGCAGAGGTAGCATCGGGTTTTGATGGCCATAGGGTGCAACCATGTTGGATGCAGGTGCTATCCCTTGTTGGAGAGAAGGACCTAGACTTTGTTGTATTTGCCGCAATCCCTTGATATAGTAGCAATCCTTGTCTTCATGCCCAGAATTTTCGCAAAAGCGACAATAAGCCCAAAGGGGACAGTCCTGTGGAGGATGTCCTAGAGAGCGACACAAGCTGCAAAGCCTCAGGAGGTGGTGGTTTCTCCTGTCTAAGAGAGATTGATTTCTCCTCTTGAAGAGCGCGTTGTAGTTTTAGGGCTTCAAGTTCCCCTCTTGAAGAGCGCGTTGTAGTTTTAGGGCTTCAAGTTCCCTACGTAAAGAAGTCAATGGATCAACAAGACTTTCCGAAAACATAGAGGGGGTCTCTATGTGAGGGGAGTTGGTGAACAACTTTCTAGCCCCCTCTATCCTAGTAGCAGCTACGACGAACTTCTCCAGAGTGGCGTCAGGTCGGAGACTCTCGGAGTTTTTGTTGAGAAAGTTTGGGAAGAGTCTTCTCCACCCACTTCTTAACCATAAATTCACCATGTTGCTGGGGAAGCTTGGCAACCAAAGACTTGGTTTTAGTCATAAGTTCTGCAAAAGTCTCCTCTGGCTGGAGCACCATGTTGGCCAACTCATCCAAAACCTTTTCCTGGTAGTCACCTGGCCTGAATGCTGCACAGAACTGTTGTCTTAAAGCTGCCCAAGTTGCAAAATGGTTCTCTGCAAACTGACTGTACCATTTGTCTGCTAAGCCATCCAAGGTAGATGGAAAGAGTACCAAATAAGCATCTTCTCTATTAAGACCACGACCCCTACAGAGAGATACAAACCTCCTTGCATGGTCGTCTGCATCTTCTGAAGAGAGTCCCTTGAAGGTAGGAAACTTGATGTTTACCTTGGCCAAAACACTGGCCAACGCCTCCATGGCCTCTTGCTCAAGAGCCTGCTGCTCAATAGCCTACTGTAACAAAATAGAAGAGAGCTTTACTGGGGAAGATGACCTGGAAGATGTGGAACCGGATGGAGGAATGGGTGATGCCGTATGTAGAGGTATGGGTGATGAGGTTGATGGACTTCTACTCAGTACCAAGGGTCGTCTTCTATTGTAGTACTTCAGAAGACTCAGTAGTACGCTTTGACGCTTTAAAGACCGCCTTGTATGTGTCATGCAGCGACCACATCACAGATCCAACCAAGCTTTGGGCAAGAAGACCTTTAACTGCTTTAACTGGCTGAAGACAGGTCTAGACTCTACAAGACCAGGCAAGTGACTAGACCCCAAGTTGGACCAAGGACGAGGAGGGTTGGACCAGGGACGAGGAGAGACTAGGCCAGGGACGAGGAAGGACTAGACCAGGGACGAGGAAGGTATAGACCAGGACAAGAGCTGGTTGGACCAAGGCGAGAGAGGACCAACAGGCTATACCCTGCTACACAGTGCAAGGCAAAGTAGGCGAAGCTAGGTAAAAACCAACTAGCTTCACGATTTGTACCTCAACAGAGAGTGAGACTTCAGTTGAGGTCCCACCGTGATCGTCAAAATGACAACACTTGTAGCACGGATAGTGTGACGTGTGTCGTGCTCTCTACAGTGGGTGTTCCTCGGTGCAATGTGTGTGACAATCTCACTCAAAACAGACTGAAAACATCAAAGGTAAAAATCATCTTAAGAAACCCATGATAATTATCTTAACTATAGATAATTAGTTTAACTAATTATAGCAACAAAAAAACACTATTTTTAAGGGAAAATAGAGGGGGAAAAATAGCAAAAAAAGGAACAATAGATAACAATTGAACTCACAGAGACACAACAGCTGACCAGAACATATTACTCGACTATCTCAAAGGACCGATACAAACTCTGGCGTGGCAGCACATTCAGCTCCAGCCCAGGACTCATAGGTACAATGGGGGTGTCGAGGCTCAGATGTGCAGGGATGGTGAAGACGTGCTGTGTATAGACTCGCTCCTCTAGACGACCCCGCTGGACCATATATCTAGAAGATGATAATCATAACCCAAAAGCTACTCCTCATATGTACAACCATAAAGAGCCACCAACGGCTCATAAATGTGGCCATCTAAGTCTATCCCCAAACTGAGTGGACCACCGTCCGTATTCTGCCACGTGTCACTGCCCAGCCCAGAGAGTCCGTCTAGTGTGAACCAGACCAGACCAATTGTACTAACTGTGTGTCCTATGAAAGTGACACTGTAGCCTGCTACAACCCCCCATAAATGATAATACTCTTAGTTCTCTCAGCTTCGAAGGCCATGGATAGATGCTTTAACCATTGGCAAGTCATTTTCGGGTAATAGAAAAGAGTCATTGACCTAATGATTCTTAGAAAAGAGTTATTAACCTAATGATTCCAACCAAAACTGCAGCTATGTTGAGATTTAAGAATTCAAATGGGTTGATCAAATAGGCTAAGTACCTCTTCCTTCAAGTCAAGGTCTTTTGTTGCAGATTCAATAGAGATGCAATGTATCGGACACGATGAGCCCTTGTTTGAAGTATCACAAAAGATCACGGAAAGTAAACCTTGGATTGCGGAAATGTCGACATTGTCGCTGCAGCAAGAAACAATTTAGATCACTTGTATAGAGACGATAAGATTGCCGATAAAATAGAAGCCAGACACAGTTCAACAATCAATTATTTAGAACCTGAATGCCAAACTTCGAAGTTTCAAATAGTTCACATTGTCGAGAAGTAAATGACAATGAGCGAGATCGCCATTTCTGCCAGCACGACCCGTTTCCTGTAGACAAATTAAATGTGCATTACACTTGGCCCATAAGATTCCCTTATCACGTGAAGTATCTAGATCAGAGTATTAATCAACATATCAATATGTAAAAAAGAACACCGAGATTTAGGCACATTTGGCAATCATGCACAAACCACGAAGTGACGAATCTGTATCCAAAGCCACTCGTGCAACTTCGGAAAAACTGTTTGGAGAGATGCATGCAAGAATGACTATCAGAAAATCACCTGCACATAGTGTTCCACACTGTTGGGCAGCCCATAGTGAATAACCTGATCATGATGAAAAGTTGCCGATCAAACACCAAGCCTGAATGGGTGCTAGCTAAAAAGTGAATACAGTAAGGTTACATTAAAACCTGGGCCTTAACTAAGCAGGATGTACTAATGGTATGTGATAACTTACTGCAGACACATCGCTTTTGTCAAGCCCCAGTCCAAATGCAACCGTTGCAACTATCTAATATAAAGAAGACAATAAAACAGTTGATTTCAAGAAACCGCCATTTTCTGTCCAAAGCTTAGGTAGGTTCATTGGCATTCATGTATGGAAATGCGGAAGCAATTACTCAAAGAGCTAATCCTGATGCAAGCAAAATTAACTGCCTCTCTGCTTGTGAAGAATGCATAAGGTGAGTGAGAGCCCACAACAATACCATCTTCAAAGTAACAAAAGGACATATGCACAACGAATTCATTATTGTCCCATACTCCTTCCCTACTCAACCATTTGCAACTTAACTGTCAAGACACTTACTACTCGTAATTTGTTGGTGCAAAAGAGCGATTGTATGCGCTTCCGATCAGTGGGATTCATTCCACCATGGTAGCTCTGCCCAGCCAGTGACATATCAAAATGCAGCAGAAAATAAACATACAGTAGCAGTATTCATAAACATTGTGTACCTTTGCATCTATACCATTGTCCCTTAGAACCAAGCTCACATTATCTGCTTCAAGCTGCAAACACTCAGTTCTTTGTCAAAAGCTCAAACAATACAAGGGGTAAGTAGTGCATACGAAATGATGCAAATATCAGCCCCATTATCCATAGCCCCCACTGTACTAAAACATACATCTATGGAATTTAAAGCATATGCACCACAGAAAACATTGGTAGAGTTAGGGTATTACAGGCAAGAGAGAGGGAGGAAGGCTCTTTACAGATATGGTATTGATCGTTGATGGCCAGTCCAGAGATTAGCAGTACGCACCTGTGGGACACAGGCTAGCCCAACCACGGAGATATACATTGCAGTCCGGAACTGCAATGGTTCATTCTGGGCACAGCCTGGACAACTGGAGCGTATGATGAAGGAGAGACATCTTATCAATAGACACATCAGAGTTCAGAGAGGACAGCTACACAGACAACTTAGAGTCATAGCTGAGGACTCAATACAAAGGCCAAATTCACGTCATCAGCTTCCAGCTTTCCCAGACGAGTAATATGTATCACCCTATGCTACTTCTCATCATCAGGATCCTCATATTCTAGCACAGAGGAGGGGACTAGAGAGGGGAGCATATAGGGCCATCACCATATGCATGCCTATCTGAGGAGATCATGCATTATTCCACCCTAGGCAAGGCATTCCTCACGAGAGACTTCAATGCCCATACACAAAGCGAACAGTGTGAGATATATGCACATTATCAGAATAAAGTGGAGGCAGACGATGTGAGGGCTGCATGCACGTCCAAGGATTCAAGGCAGGACAATGCACATTATGGAGACCACTACTTGGAGTTAGGGGCATGCTACCGTCTTGTTATGTATCACGAAATGGCACTAAAGATAGGATCGAGAGGATTGACATGCTTCCCACATGGAGGGCGTGCTAGGAAAGGAAGCATAGTGGTAGACTATGTTATGCAGTCATTGGAGGCCATGGGCTTAATCACATCTTTCACAATCGCCCTCCTTCCCCTCCCCCCGGCATCCTCTTGGAGCAGATCAGACATTTCTCAATCTCCCTCCTAGGCTCACGAATAATACCGGTCCTTACCACACAAATACCCTATATCACCATCTACGCCTAGTCTAGCGACATCCATGATAATAGAGTACATGATGGCCTTTTGCTATGGACCTGATCATCGATGGTTTTAGTCTTGTGGGTGACTACCATGAGTCTATACCTTGCACTTTCCTTCCAGGGTGAATCTGGGCTGGTATGGCCTTGAACCGATGGTGTGATACCCAGTAGATTCGCAACCACGCTCTAGAACGGATGGTATGATACCCAGTAGAGCACTATACACCTCCTCCACATGCAGGCAGCCCGACAATTATTGCAATGCAAGAGTCATGGAGAGAGATGAGGAAGCCCATCCGCCGTAAAAGCAGGCATATGTAAATGCACAGAGAAAAAGCTATTTTGTTTCTTCTTGGGGATAGCCCTATTTCATGAAGGAGCTTTAGAGAGCCTTGAAAACTCACACCTAGTGAGGACCCACAGATTTGGCACACCAATGCAAAGAACTTAACCTCCACAAAAGCCACCTATACCACAGTCATAAGACCTCCGACACTGCACTACTAGCTTCTTTCCCTCATCCATGGTAAAAGGAGCTATCTGCAGCCTCCAGCATGGACGAACATCTGATCACAAGTCTACCATGTGAGCTCCTCATATATGGTATTGACTCATCAGCTTCTTTCCTTGTACATCTGTTTAACAAGGCATTAGCAAGTCTACGAGCTAAGTGGACAATGACACCCCATTGCGCCAACACACAAAGCAAAGGAATTGCTAGACCTGAGCAACAAACGGACTATTATGTTTTGGCCAAGCTTTATGGAGCAGTATGTGAGGCAAAGCTGAGTTCTTATGCACAGCAAGAGGGATTATGAGCCCCAAGATAGGCAGGCTTCAGGAGAGCTTTCTCTATCATGGATCATGTCTTCACTCTAAGATGTTTGATTGAGCACGCAAGGGTAAGAAAGAGAGCCTAATTTTTGGTTAGTGATTTTGGCAAATCCTTTGTCACAATGCAATGAGAGAGAGTATTCCAACACCTACAATCACTCGGTATTCCATCACACATGACATGGGGCATATATGCTTTGTATGAGCAAGTATTTGGGAGAGTCAAATGCCCAAGAGGTATGTCCGAGACCATTGATAGCACAATTGGTGTGAAGCAAGGATGCCCAAACCTCTTCCGAATTGTTTGAGCTACACATCAACGAGTTGGCTAAGTTTATAGCGGAGATGGAGGCACGTGCTCTATTCATATTATTCTATATGTTGATGACATCATACTGGTTCCTAAATTTCTAAGAGCATCAAAGCAAACCTGCATTTCCTTGATGTTTTTCTGCACACATTGAGGCCTCACAATAAACCTTGGGAAAACCAAGGTCATGAGAATTCATAACTTGAGGCAAGACAGGAGCCATGCTACATTCACACTAGCAAAAGGTCAGGTAGAGGAGGTCAAATTATATCGAGTACATCGATTTATATTATGTCGTATGCCCTAGATAAATTTTACACACAGAGAGATCTCACAGTGAACTTTGGGAAAAGCAAAGGTCAATTTTTCATGCATCGAGGCATGGCATAGCCATGCTACATTCACACTAGCATGAGGCCAGGTAGAGAGGATCACTTTCTCTGCAGCCTCCACACACTTCACTATGAGATCAATGACTGAGCTAGATTGACACGCGTATATGCCATAAATTCTAGCCATGAGGCCGTGCCATCAAGCACATATTCAGGAGTCCTGAACAAAAAGGCGGCTATCAACACCTTCGTCACATTTGCATCAATGTATGCAACACCGGTATAAGCACCACGTTTAGCTGCTCATTGTAGACTCAAATAAAGCAGCCATAGGTCATCGTGTTGTTACAAGCTTGGACACTCCCAAAAATCAATAGCAACACACGAACAAAATTGCAAATAACAGAACTTCACGAGAGAGAGAGAGAGAGAAATGAAATGATATATTAATGTCTTCAAAAGGCCAAAATGACCTATGAGATCAAGTTGTTACAACATAGTGAATCTGATGCTCGAATCCTCTGCTGTAGTCTCCGTCGATACTGTGTAGCTCCTCTCCTCAATCACGGTCGTCTAGATCTCCCTAGCTCCAATGCTCGGCCTATGAGAATGCAAGTAGTGGTAGTATGAGAGCGGGCAAAGCTCTGCAATGGCGGCTGCTCCTCTGGGAGTCCAACATCTAGTGTAAAGAAATCTGTAATCTATCTATGAGACTGTCTCTCTTTAGCTCTCCTCAGTAAAGTGTCTCTATGCCTGTGTAACTCAAGTAGATACAGTCCAAGACATCTTTGATCCTCATAACTCATGACCCTAGATAGAAGCCCAAAACCCTCTCTCAATACACAATGAAAACGGCCTCGTATCTCATAGTACACTGTGCAATGACATGTAATGTAACTCTCTAGCTCTAGATGACATAAGCGGCATATCCTGCTATCTGCTGGTATCCGTCTGAATCTACCAGTCTCAATCTCGAGCTGATGTGAGGATGTGCGTATCTTGCCAATGGCACAACGCAAACCATGAGAAAGATGTGTGTCCATATAGCTAGGTCGAATCACAAACCCATCACCTGTGAGGTGGAGAAGATGCTCTCTATAGAAAGCCATCTTCGTGCCCAACTTTTGTACCGACTCTATCCATGTCCTCCTTGTGTCCAGCTGGATCAGATCCTGACAAATGAGTCTAGTAATCTCCACCCGTGTCAGAGACATCAAGGGTGCCTGTAGAGAGTACTAAAAAGGAGGCAGTCTGTCCATGGTGAAGCCATGTGTCTGAAACCATGATGTCATCTGTGCATACCAGCACACACACACACACACACACACACAGCACAACGGAGTTCCAAGCCAAGATGCACTGGTCCGAAAGACTCTCTAGGCACTTATAAACATACAAGAGATGCTAAAAAGCAAAGCCCTAAAAGCATCATTTCTAAAAGCTTCTGATCCCAAAAGCATCTACTCTCAAAAACCATGCGCAAAACTACCAAAAGTCAACGATTGTAAAAAACGGAAATCCGTACAACCTACCATATCAACATGTCAACACAAAATTTGGAAACCAACCCCCAGCCTTTACGCTTTTCAATTGTAGGGTTTAGGCCCTGTCACGATTGTGACTATGTTAACAGCAATACATCTACTCCTAGTTGCAGATACGAGAAGTGCCATGCCAAGGAGGACCCCTGCGCTTGGATGGTCACACCGCTTAGCATAAGAGACGTACCTCTTCTCCAAAAACCACACTCCTTCGACGATTGGTCACACCCCTTCGCTCTATAGGTGCGACTCTTCGTCCAATGGCTGTAGCTCTTCGCCGAAAGGATGTGTCTTAACGTCTAAAGTCATGTCTCTTCACCAAGAGACGTGTCTTTTCATTTATGTCTCTACGTCTCCTATAGAAGGAGCCCTTGTATCACACATTTCAATCAATCAAACACAGAGTCTTCTAAGTCTTGTTTCTAAGTTCAGTTCAGTTTCTTAAGTCTTAATCATGAGTTTAAGTACTTAATTAAGGATTAGCATCTAGAATCCTCACAGGCCCTCAGTCGATGCTCTTCACGTTGGGTAGGGTTAGGCTTTTATTACCTTACCCCTTCTATTTCGGCCTCTTTTATTAAATATGTTCTTCATCGGCTAGGGGTTAGGGGTTAGGTTATTTAACCTAACCTAGCTTTTATTAAATAACCTAACCCCTTCTATCTTGTGTTCGATTGCATCAATCCGATGAGGAAAGGAGGCTTTCCTCTTTGGGTTACACGAGTACATCAAGTTCGATGTGCAACTTTCCAACCCGAAGAAGAAAACCTTCTCTGCGAAAGGAGGTTTTCCTCTTTGGGTTAGACGAGTACATCAAGTTCGATGTGCAAGTTTTCAACCCTAAGGACTATAATGACACCGTCAGCATCGCCTTAGCATAAGAAATGAAGCACAACAAAGGCAAGCCGAAGGAGAACAAGTCGAGCACTTTGCAAGACCAAGCGAATGGTAAGCACGATAAGATGATTGGTGAGCATGACTGCAATTCCTCTTCTCAATCTTCTTCTACACCTAGAGCACAGAAGTCTCACAATGATCATTGATGATAAAGGATTGACTAAAACTCAAAACACCCCTAAGTTGACGCGTGATGAAAAATTTGCTCAAGGAATCATAGGAGGTTGATCAACTCTAGAAGAACGAGCCAAATATGCACGAGACAAAAGATGTTTTAAGTCACACTGAAGGTCACATGAAACGAGATTGTCCTAAGGAGGACCCTAAAGAACCCACAAAATCCACATCATCTGTGAATGCACTCAATGAGAACACTAATGTGTTTGAAGTTTCTCATTATCATGTAGATGAGTCTCTCATGCGGTGTTATGGTCATGTGAATAGTACACCATAGTAGCAAGGAGCGGCCGAAACAGACCCTAAACGTTCTGAAACGAAATTCCGAACGGATTTGGCTCCAAAAACAGAGTCGGGAACGAAATGCCGTTCCGAAACAAACTATAATTGGAATGGTGAACCGGAACGGAGGGGAAACGGGGCAGAACAGCACCCGAAACGGTCAACCAAAAAAGTCAACGTTTTTTTAACTAGCCATTTGGGGACATGTTTAGGGCTATTTGGGGACAGATTTGGGGCTATTTGGAGACAAGTTTAGGTCTATTGGGAGGGCTGATTTGGGGCTGTTTGTAGACTCGTCTCACCTCCTCCTCAAGCTCTCAACATCTCTACTAAGCTACTCTCCTTGCTAAAGCTTTAAGCTTGGACATGAAGCTCTAGCTTCTACCTGTTCTTTTTTGGCGGAAAGCACAACACCCTCAAAGAACAAATGTGGCTTCTACCTCTCTATCTCAAGCCCTATCCCTCCCTCTCGTGTCTCAAGCTCAATTTCCCTCTTGAATAACAGGTCTTGAGTTCAACTCCTCGTCGGCTAGATCTTTAAGTCTCTTGGGATAGTTTCCTACGACGTTAAAACTCTATTCTTCTTCTTCTTCTTCTTCTTCTTCTTCTTCTCTCTCTCTCTCTCTCTCTCTCTCTCTCTCTCTCAAATCCACCAACGACCGATGTTGGATCTCCTAGATTTAGCTATTTAGCTATTCCAACCAGCTACGTACTTTGCTTAGTTCACATCGAGTAGCTTAGGATTCCATAGTATTTTTGTTTGCTATGTTGTTACTTAGTTTATTTATTTTGTTACTCTGACTTTGTATCAGATCCACCACATCGTAACTTTCTGGTCTCATAGGTCACTTTGGCCTTTTGAAGACGTTAATATAACATTTCATTTCATTTCACACACAGAGAGAGAGAGAGAGAGAGTCAAACTCCATCCTTGTCTCAAGCTACGTCATCATAGAACATGTCTAGATATGGCTCTAATTAGGATGGTCGAATTCAAAAGCTTAGCTTATAGTTTTTCACTAGAATATGAGCCCATAATACATATAATATATAGTATCTTTGGTCTACCGTTTCGGCCCCCCTCCTCCGTCCCGTTCGCGCCCTCCCGTTCTCGTTCCGGGTAACTATCTACTACACGCATTGTGATCTTGTTTGATTCGGGTAGTATGCATGATGTGATTAGTGACTCTCTCGTAAAGAGCGCACGTTTAGAAGCTCTTCCCATAGATCCCATTGTGATCTCTGGTTTTGCTCCTGGCATGCATTCTTCTGTCACACGTGAATGTCTTGATGTTACAAGTTAGTTCAAAATGTCGGTTTTCGTCGTAGGTTTTGACATCAAGTGGTTTAAAGGCTATAATCCACGCATAGATTGGAAAGAAAACACTCTCTCTCTCTCTCACAATTGAAGGAGCACCTCCCGTGGTCCTTCGCTGTGACACGAACATTCCATCTTTGCCATTAGTCTCACTCTCATGATTCGAAAGAGGTTAAGACACGTAATATGATTGTTTCTCTCAATACAAGTCCCATGGCCTAGAAAGGCACGAGTCATTGCATGAAAAAAATTATCTTGTTGTCGTATCTTCTCCGAAGCACGACACCCATTTTTTGCATGATACGATCAATCACGCACGACCGATCTTGACTCTCGAGTCAAGGTCCAAAGAACCCATTCAAGAAGTATTTTGTCTTCGCATCATTAGTCAGTACGCATTGTTTGAGTTTCTCGTTCGTGACGGTTTATGTGTATTCTTTTCACAAGCATGCCGTATTGCACGATGCACATGATTCACTTGCGGATGAGCACTGATAAATGCAGATCACTCTAGAAAAGATATAGATTTTGCATTCAAGAAATTCACAATGTCTCACGATTGTTGGTTTTGTCGATCGCTTTTGCATGTTCATTCCTTGACATGATAAAGCCATAGAAAGAGCATGAGCACGATTGTCCATCAAGCATTGGCATTTCCGTTGTGATTTGACACAGTTGATAGTCAAGTTTTGATCTCACTTTTTGTGTGTGTTTGGTGAACGGTTTGACTCACTTTGTTCATCTGCATTGCATGCACAATCATTCAGGGAGAATATTATTTTTTCGATCACTCTACATGGAATAGATATGTTTATGGTTTTGTGTATGAAGTGGTTTCAGGAATTTTCTTCATCAGAGATTCTTGACGAAGGTGGACCCACGACCATAGACGAAGTTGGAGCATTGGAGCTGCAACGGATCATTCTGTGTCGCTATCGACGGGGCCCAAAGAAGCAAGCATTGTAGACTTTCATGAAGTTCCAAGTATCGCTTGACCCACGTAGCAGAGTGGCCGACGAGGAGCACTTTGAAGGATCCCAAGAGTTGTTGGCAGACTCTACGGACGCCATACAACTCGGTACCAGTACCTCACCTTGAAAAGGGGGGGATGTCACGTGCACATCTAACCCTATGTGCATGTGGACAAGTTGTTCCTACTTCTAGGTTTAGGTAGCCTAGGAAGTGTTTTGGCACCCTTGTGAGCCTGTAGCAAGCCGTGCATGTCCAGGCACTTATAGCTACATACCCTCTGAGTGTACAACCCCCATAGCATTAGCATCATGATCCAATACCAAGCATGAGCATGTTCCACCGCATGGATCCAATTTATAACCGTGCATGGGAATCACCTCTTATTGACACTTATTTGATTAATAAGTGACTTTATGCATTTTAAGCAAATTGTGGAGCCATCATTATGCCTGCTCGACCCAGGAATTGGCAAGTATATAAGGAAGGCCTTGGCGCTAGAGACAGACAAAAGACAGAAGGAGAGCACAGGCAATCAGGTGCACATGCCCTCCCAACGTTTTCTCAAGCAGTTCAACCGAGCGTTCTCAACAAGCCTTGGCATTTTTTCTCTCGAAAGCCTCGCGCAAAACTGCCAAAAGTCAACAACCGTAAAACGCGAAAATCCATACAACTTGCCACGTCAGCATGTCAACACAAAATCTGGAAATCAATCCCCCAACCTTTACAATTTTGAGTTTTAAGGTTTAGGCCCCTCGACCTGTGCTCTTCAAGTTGGGTAGGGTTAGGTTTATATTAAAAACCCTAAACCCTTCTATTTAGGCCCCTTGGCTGCACTTTTTGGGCTCAATTCTTCTTGTCCTCTAGGCTTTCCAACTGGGCATGTTGCGTCACTAGCTTGTGACATGTGATAGCATAGATGGCACGCAACAAACCTTCAATACCACATGACACCATTAGAGCACAATTTGCTCCCGCACCTATTGTCATGGCGGGCTTACTACCTTTTAATTCCTTGAAATCAAGCTCTCCGGTCAGGGCTGACTACACTAATTAGTGCAGACATGTTAGGATGGGATATAGAGATGACCTAAACCCCCTTTCCCTCATGGCACAAGGATGACCCATTGCCAAAGTCACTTTCTTGAATATTCAGCTCGGCACAAATGGCTTCATCATTTGACCCTTTTACATGAATACCAAGCTATCACATGGATTACACACAACTCTTTGCAATATCCGTAGCTCATCCCAACAACTTACGGTAGAGATAGGTAGGTAGGGAGGGTGTAGAGGCAGAGGATCAGATATGTAAGCTCTGTGAGAGAGCCAGAGATGGAGGAGTATTACATTTGAAGATGTGGCCACTGCAGCCCATCATGCAGTTTGAGGACCAAAGATGTTTAGGGTCCTTTCACTTGGAACTCTAGAGACTTTGGACGGCCGTTCTAAAGAAGAGGGGACCTCACATGCCAAGCCCATCCAAGCATAGCTTATTATTGACGTTATCATCACCACGCTTCTGAGCATGAATATGGCTGTAGACATCACACGAGCTTCCTCAGTGTCAACGGGGACACAACATCAAGAGGGTTCATCATCTAGAGGTGTCATACTTTGATAAAGCAGTGACACTCAGCCAAGTGAGATGTTGACGCCCACTCAGCAAGAGGCCTAGACACTCGCATCATAAAAAGACCAGAGCTATTATTGAGTGCCACAGGGGGAATACACCAAGGCATCTTGATCATGCAGATGCAAGAGATACATCTTTCCACGAGAGAGATAACCTGAGAGAGAGATTTTCAATGACATCATGTTTATTTTGGACTACGGATGTAGTTTTGGATATAAATTTTTCTTGGCCTTTTAGCTTTAGGCTAGTTTTTTTATTGCCCTTAAGTAAGATACATTTTCCTTGTATGTAATAACTTAGTCTCAGAGGCCATATTGGTCTCTTTGGGCAAGACAAGACTTTACACTCCAAAATTCGTATAAGAATCAAAAAGACGTAAATGACACACATAGCAGAATCATGTAAAAGGAGTGCATATTTCACTTAGTTCAAAGTCTGCTGAGAGCACCTGAAAGTTGCAGTAAATAATAATGCTGTTGGCGTCCTTGTAAGGGGATGACAACAATAAGGAGATCAGATCCTTGCATCTGTGAATCTATGTGTTGATAAGGATTTACAAGAAACTGGCATTGAAAACCTAGATTCAAAAAATACCTGTTATTGCTCGACGATGCCATATAGATAAGATTGTTTCTTAAAATAGAAAGTTGCATCAAGTTAGCAGGAGCAATGGACAATGTCTGCAATATGGAGTCCAATGTTCTCCTTGTTGCAGTGGCAGTCAATGCAAGCACACACTTTATATTCAGCCTTTGTCTCAGTATAACACCAAGTCTATGATACGCTGGTCTGAAATTGTGTGACCTGACACAAACAATCCACAAATATACAATTGAGCAAAGGCCAAGCCTTGAAGTTGCGACTAAAATTCAGGTTATAATGGACGATGAGTACCACTCTGAAAGGCAATGTGCTTCATCCACCACTGCCAGAGAAATACACGGAAGGTCTTGCAATCCACAAACAAATTTTTCGCATAGCAATCGCTCTGGTGAAATGAAGAGAACCTGGATAAAAGTATTAAAGAGTTATTCTCCAAGATACCTTATAGGTTACAGCTAGTCAAAAAGTCCTTTAACAGCAAGGATCCATAGTTGAGAAAAGACCAATGGACTTTATGATGCAAACCTTCAATCTACCCGACTGCAGCCTGTCCAGAATAGAGCAGTACTCCTTTGGAGTCTATCAAACAAATAGAGAAATCAGCTTGTAATTGGTGCATATAAACAATTAAATGTCCTTTCCAAATATCCTGATGACAAAAGATCAAAAATATTCAGAAGTAGGTGCTCACAATTTGCGGAACATGAAAAACCTTCAAAAGCTGAGGAAGTGATATTGGATATTGCTATTGAAGGGTGCAAACCCTAAACTCTTTGAGTGGAAGGTCAAAAGGCTTGTGGTTGTTGGAAAGCCAAAATACACTTCAACTAAAACAGCAAATTGTTAACCAAAAGTGTGTGGTTCCGCTTTGTTCTAGTAGTCTATATGTTTGCACCTTCAAGCATCTAGTTAATTCAGTCTTTTCCAAACAGTAAGATTAGCTACTTGATGAAATTATTTGTATCTAACTAAAATGCAATCCAAAAAAATTAACGAGAATTTAATTGAAAAGTTAATCAAACAAACAAGGGAATTTTCAGGTACCTATTTGAAGTTGCATATGTGAGCAAGGTGTTTTTACCACCACCCCAGATCTCATGTAAGGCGTGAATCAGTGATAAAACCTCTTATGCCCATGTAACAAATTTCTCAGCATTGGATGCAGAATACTAATTTTTGAAATACAAAAAAAAAAAAAAAATCTTTTACAATCATGAGAGTTCCACACGCAGAGAATTTGCTAAAAAACCCGCTTATCCCATTGGTACATCTTTGAGACACAGTTCATTCAAGAGACTATACAAACAATCAAAAAAAAACTAAAGATACCAAACTTACAAGCATAAATCTCAAAGTCCCAAATAATGTGGACCAATTAAAGTTTATAAGCACTAAAACCATGTAAGGTACCTGCATAGAGCTCAACACGGCTCCAGGGAGAGAAGGGGGAAGGTGCTGAGCTTGATCTACCATTACAGATACCAAGGGGCTTACAACCAATGTGACACCGGGAAGAAGAAACGATGGGAGCTGCAGGCAAACATCAACAAACTATTAGAAACTAGAGTAGTTGGCCCTGCAAGCTTGTTATTGGTGACTATAGTAGAATAAAACCTGATAAGTCAAGGACTTCCCAGCACCTGTTGGGAGAACCAGCATTGTGGACTTTCCAGCCATGATACTCTGTATGGTTTCTAGCTGACCTGGTCTAAAAGATTTATAACCAACCAGCAATTGAAGAACAGACTGAAGATTTTGTACAGTTGGAGTCTGAAGTGCTTCTGCAGCTGCCAAAGTCAAAGAGTTGGCATTCTCACAAAAGTGAATAGCTTCTTTATTACTTTCACGATCGTGCAACAGCACCTCAGATTCTTGCCCCAAAAGCTCCTTATTGATTTCAAAATCGAAATTGTCTTCAGCACAATCAGCTGCATCCTCTTCATATGAACCAGGAGACTTCTTGGCCTTCCTCTTACCATATCTTTTGAACCTATACTTTCCAGCACCAAGTTTCCTCCTTGGAACTGCATTTATGAACCTGTTAGACCGGCCCCCATTCCTTCCCAAGTTGAGTTTAACAAAATTCTCTCTTGCACCTATTCTCTTTAGAGTTTTGGGAACTGAATGCCAATTGATGAAACCAACTGTACTTTTGCTAAATTTACATCCTGTAATCTTTGAACTAACACCTTTGGACATTACTGACTTTCTAGACTTCTTACTTTGCTGGGTCTGCAATGTATCCATACCAGGCACAGCAGTGCATGAGCCAGAATGAAAGTCATAAGCAGTGCCTGCCTCTTCACCTTTCTTTCGTTTCTGTCCCTCCATGATTTTGTGTGCAAAGCTAGAGGGTAGTTTCATGTCAGCAGATTTTTTAGCCTCGTGGAGCACACGGGCAATCAAAGTAGCTTTTTTGCCACCAACTGGCAGTCCATTCAGAGAAAGAAAACCTCTTAGAGCTGTTACAGTCATACTTGCAAGATATGCTTGAGAGATGGCACCCCCTAGCAATAGATTTTCAGACACATCACTCTTTCCCTCTGCTTTGTCGACACAATCAAAAGCCTCTGAACTTGCTTCATTCAAAGAAAAAACTTGCTCACACTTGCCACCATTTGAATGTAGATTTCTACCTGCGATCGATCTCTTTGATTGGGGAGTGGTACAATTTTGAAGATTCATTAGTGTAGCATCTCTTTCCGTCTCTGACTTAACTGTGTACACATCATTATCATGTTCCTTGCTTGATGTACGGTTGTTACCCTCCGAATCCAAAGGAGAACATGTCTTGTTTTCCAGGCCGTTGTCCAATGGCTTGGCCCCAGCACTGATTGTCATGTTGATAGCATCAGTTGTATCTGCATGAAAAAGACTTGATGTTCTTGCAGAAGCCCTGAATGAAAGAGATTTTGTTGCATGGAATGGATTAACACGATTGAGACAAAACCCAGCAGGTAGGTACTCGACCTTAAGATTCTCTTTGTCTGGCTCTCCATATCGCTGCATTCTGATAGTAAAACCAAGCGCTGATGTTTCCACTAAAGGCTTCTCATTTGGTTTACTTTTCTCATCAGCCCTGTTTGGTCTGTTGAAAGCTGAAGAGTTGTCTGTGGACTGCTTACGAGCATCTGACAAGGCTGCATCTGCATAGCAGATTTTTGGTGCTGTTAATTTATTTCTAATGTCACCTAGGATGGGCCTGCATGCATCTGAGGTCGATTGTCGGATATTGTAAGGAGTTGTCTCTGTTTTCATAGATAAGATTTCAACCTTTATATTGGTGAAGGATTTCTTCCTTGGAGGAGTGGCAGATACATGAGAACCATCTGAGGACTCTGTGGCAGGACTTGTGGGGCGGACCGAAACCAAATTGTTTTGACCATTGAGAAAATGCTTGTTGTTTACATCCAAGCTCTGGCCACACCATTGCCAAAAAAATCCATGTCAAATCTTGAAATTACATGCTGCATGGCTACTTAAATTAGGCACTATATGAGGCTTACATTCTTCACTGATATTGAAGGAAACCCTTCAACCTTGACTTTGAGAAGAGCATATTGTCTATAAAGAGCACCTGACGAAAAACCCAGAAGAAGCAGAGCACAGTATTTGGATGTGCAGTACAATGAATTGGTCGAGTTAAGTGTCAACGACATGAAATGACGCAAGAACCAAAATCACATTGCACACACGCAAGAACGGAGTTGCAAACAACTGAAAGGCACAAGCATGGAAACTCGAGTGCGTGTGCGCGCGCGCGTATGATGTGCTGAGAGAGAGAGAGAGAGAGAGAGAGAGAGAGAGAGAGACTAACGAATGGAAGGCGAGGCCTTGATGTCGTCTTTGGAAGGGGATCGGCCATGCAGTCGACGGAAGGTGTGCTCCCACTCCTTCAGCTCCTGCCTAATTCGCTTGAGAGATGCCGAGGGCGCAGCAGTAGCGGAGGCCATCGCCAGCTTACGCTTTCTCCCGCGCACAGCTTTGAGAGAGAACTCAAAAATGACCGCGAAAATTTGGGTTTTCGGGGGGGAGGGGGGGGGGTTTCCTAATTTGACTGTTCCCGCTCCACCGCATGTGGTATCAGTAATTCAATCTGATATTGTGGTGTGCGGCCGATCCAACCTTGGTGTGAACCTAGATTCACACTACGGCCGACCTGGTCACACATCACTATTGTGGTGTGCACTGATCCAGCCTTGGTGTGAATCTAGGTTCACATTAAGGCTGACTCGGTCACACACCACACATGACATAGGTTCACACCAAAGCCGTCCGGTCACACACCACGATATTATTTTTTAAACATGTGTGTGTAGCTGTTTTTACATAATGAGATTTCATTTTTAAAAGCATTGTACAAAGATAATTTTAAGAGTGAGTTGTTTTGTACTTAACATTTTTCGTTCTCAGCCAAGGAAATTTTCAAGATAAGATAGAGTCCTTATTTGCATCCGTCCAACAAAACAACAGATACGTTAGCTTTGGATGTGTTTTATAAGTATCACTGGATTATACCAATTGTTATCCATGTCCATCTTACAACTTTTTTAATTAGAAGCACATTCCAAAGTACTCATATGTTCTAGATTTTATGTTTTATTTAACCCAAAGTTTATATTTCTCAATTTTTTATCATAATAGCATACATATTATTCTGATTAGAAGGCCACTACCCCTTCTGATCCAAGTGTCTCATCCTTATTAAAAGCTTATTAGTCTTTTGAGTTTTTTTCTTTGCCAGATTAGTCAAGCTCCACTTCCATTTGCTATATGAAGCCATAAAGTAACATAAAATTCCATTAATATTTTTAAGAATATCAAACTTGTTTTTGTTTATTAGGACAGACTTTGAATATTATATGTTCATTAGGGTTCAAGAAATCCAACCACCCTACTTTTGTATGCCAAATGGAAAGAATACACTAACTACATTTCCTTTTAGTTTCAAAACAAAATCTTGTGCCTTGTTGTTTATCCCACCAAGTGGCCAAACTCCTAATATAAACGTGGTATTTAGCCAGAACGAAGGTTTAAACCTTTGAAGCAAAAAAAAACAGTTGCCCTGTGGGGCTTTTTTTTCTTTTTCAATAGTATCCGAACTAGTAATGCCAAAAAAGTGTAATGTAACAACCCATCAAAACAGCGTATAGATTTTCTAACAAGCAACATTAAGCACCAGAGTTGCTACCAAACCATCCAGAAATGGTACACCCTTCTAGGAGAGCCAGTTAAATGCTGCACGACCTGTATCATGTTTAGAGGCAACAGCTAGTAACAGTTCAGCGACAGTAAGCAATCGGGGCATGCCCCCCATCTATAAAAAAATTTAATGAACAGTATGCATACGCAGCAGATCATCCCATCGTCTAATACATCAACAGAGTAGTGTTTTATTATGCCAGTCAATCAACAAATATAACATACCTCAATTTCTAAGGTTTAACTTTTTATTAAAAAACCAATAAACTGTTTTCGCAGAGTTACTCAAAACCGAGTAGCGAAATCCAAACATCATATAAGTATTATACCATACAACTAGTAATGCCACGTACAGTCAAGCAAAGCCAACCCACACAGTGAGCCTTACCAGGCTAAGCGACAGGGTACACCAACCCATAAGCTAAATATGTAAACAAGAAGAGAAATACCAAGCTCAGTAAACAGTAGCCAACATGTGTCGGTTGTGTTGCAAGCTCCATGATTAGTGCAGCAGAAAGTGAACACACACGCACACACACAGTTCAAACTTTTTATGCAAGTAGAACACACACAAGGCTAAGTGAGAGGCAGAATGCACCCTCACCTCTTTAAATAGAAGAAGGTAGATCACGATCACTCATGGTGTGTAGCCTGCAGAATCCTTATCACCCCAAGCACTGAGTAAGCCAAGTGTTGTTTCTCCTTGGGAAACCAAAAAACGTAGCCACCTTTGATGCAGTACGACATAATAGAGCAAAGCAGCCATGGCACCTTTAGCATGGCAGGGTAGGTGAGGCCCAATTATAGAGTAAAGGATTTTTAACCTCATTAATAGCTGCCAGCTAAAAGACTTCCAACCATCATAACCCTATAGGGGTTCCTTCCCACGGTGGATACCGACTTAACATAGCTAGGAAAGATATAAGGCCATATTTTAAGTGGAAATACATAGCCAGGATGACTGCAGTAGGGGCTAGTATAGTTTTTTTCTTTTTAAACATAAACAGAGAGATAAGTACAAATGTGTGTGTGTGTGTGTACCCGTTGCAATTGAATTTTGACAGTGCGCAGCAGCTTCTACCAGCCCAGCACTTAGGTGTGTCTACACCTATGTGGGTGTCTCTGCAATAGTGGTCCTCTGCGCAGTAGTCCACTGCAATAGTGGCCTTCTTTGCAGTAGTCCACCAATTGACCCGTCAACCATTGGCGCTCTGTGCAACTCCCGTCCCAGGCCAACCCACCTATAGAAGGTTCACCCTATTGTCATCACCGGGTTTTTCCTTTGACAATCTTCATTCTGGCAATGGCTTATTAAGTATTTGACAGCTCTTTTACAACGACTTGTGTTTATTAGAAGGTGCTCTACTAGCATACGCAGTGTATGCTTTTGTACATACTTTGATAGGATTTATGTACAGTTTTATGTGGGTTTTGTATAGAGATAAAGTTTGATAATAAAAAACAAAAAGTGAGTGCTCGACTAGTGTGTCCTTGAAGCAGTAGACTTTAACTGAAGTATAGCTTCATTTGTAGAAGGTGTTGTGTTGGTTATGGATCCGATTGCACAATATACGTTGAATGCGATTATCTTGTTTTTCCCTGGCAAGAAGCCCTCGGCACAACACGCAAGTTAGTGGCTTGATTTTTTGTTGAAAAGACCAGAAGTCCGAGGGGTATATTTTGGTGCCCGTGGTTTTGATGAGGTGTTACTGGCAGACATCGACACTCGTTCACAATTGTTGGAAATGTCGCCTTTGTTTTTCAACATGCAAATGACACATGTATTGCCATGGGCACTTACTAAAGACAATCAAAGTTTACAACATAGGTGTCCAGCTTGGGTGGAAATAGTAGGATTTCCACGGACTTGCCTCTTTTGGCTGCTCAGTTGGGCAAAGGGATATGTCCCCCAAACTTGGATATTGATTCCAATAGATTTTACGTGTTGTGGGATATGGATAAATCGACGCCTTCAGGAATCACGATTGGACTCTGGTGATCCTGTTGGAATTAGGGTTGCAGAGAAATGCACACGGCTTGGAGAAGATGAAGGAAGCTCAAGACACACAATAGAGAGTGTGTTACTTAGTGTGCAATGGAAAGATAGATAGCCCTAGAGTGATGGGCGTACATATAATGCTCGGGGAAAAAAACCTCCTAAAGTGGGAAAAAATGCCCCGGCGGTCCTAGTGTGTTCACACGCATCACTACCAAATGTATATGGTAACAAATCCCCCCTGGAGTGATGCGGTGAATGAGAGCTGGCACATGAGTAAAGGGAAGTGCCATGCCTTGAGGACATGGTCAGTCCACAAAGGGGAGTAAGCCCAAAGCTTTGGGGAAAGCTTCAAGCTTCTCTCGAGACAATGTCTTTGTGAAAAGATCTGCAAGGTTATCCTGTGTTGGCACATAAGCCAAGCTGATCTCTCCTGCTGAGAGCCTCTCCCTGACATAGTGGTAATGCACCTCAATGTGCTTTGTGCGAGCATGAAAAACTGGGTTCCTTGCAACTGCCAATGCGCTCTGACTGTCAGTGTAGATAGTGTTGGCAGTGTCCTGTCCAACACCCAAATCAACCATAAGGCGTCTGAGCCATACACACTTAACCGTAGCTGTGAAGACTGCCATGTACTCAGCCTCACAACTCGAAGTGGCCACAGTGTTGCTTCTTGCTTAACCATGATATACATGAACTGCCAAGCATGAAACAAAAACCACTTGTGGACACTAGCGTGTCAAAACAACCAACCCAATCTGAGTCCGAAAAAGCATGTAAATTTGGCGGCAATGATCCCCCTTGGGATAAAACAAGCCAAGATGTAAAGTACCACTAAGGTAGCAAAAAATCCTCTTGACAGCCTGCCAATGCTTAGACCTTGGGCTATGCATATATTTGCTGACCTGTGAGACTGCAAACTGAATATCTAGCCTCGTGTTGTATACATAAATGAGGCAGCCAACAGCAGTTTGGTAAAGAGTGACATTAGCAGGATCGCCAGCATCATGTAAACTCAACTTCAAACCTGTTTCCATGGGAATGGCAATAGGTTTGCAATCCTCAAGTCCAAACTGACATAGCAAACTGTATACCAAAGTAATGATGCAATAGCCCCAAATCTTTCATCTTGAAAGTAGCATTCAAATCAGCCTTAAGTTCGGCAATATTTCTCTCATTTGGTCCTGTGATCAGCAAATCATCGACATAAAGAACCACAATGAGAAGTACATCACCCTCACGCTTTACATACAATGTGCTTTCTGTTGGACTGTTACAAAAGCCTCGTTTGACCAAATGAGTGTCAGCTTTCTCATACCAAGCACAAGGAGATTGCTTCAACCCATACAAAGCCTTCTTACATCTGCACACTTTGTCCTCTTGTCCTTTTATGAAAAAACCGCTAGGCTGCATTACATAAACTCCTCAAATATGTCACCATTCAAGAAAGCAGTAACAATGTCTGATTGATGTACATCCCAACCAAAATGAGCTGCCAATGCACATAGAAAACGCACAGTAGTCATATGACAAGTGGGAGCAAAATTTTCTTCATAATCTATGCCTTTTTGTTGTGCATAACCCTTTGCAACAAGGCGAGCCTTATGGCGATCGATCTCACCATCCGGCTTGCGTTTCAACTTGTAAACCCACTTCGTACCAATGGCCTTTTTGCCAGGAGGCAAATCACATAAAGTCCATGTGTCATTTTCTATAAGTGCATCATATTTTGATTGCATGGCAGCCATCCAATTTTCTGAATTATGTGCTTCATCATAAGACAGAGGCTCCTCAACATCATGTAAGCTAGACACAGCCAAAGCATAACAATTAGATGCATAAGATGCATGGCGAGAGCCCGAACGAGTTCGATTAGACAAAGGTGCATCCAATTTACTGTCACGCAAAGTGTGCACCAACCATTTTGGCATACCTCTAGCCTACTCATTTTCAGCCCTTTCCTCATCAAGTACATCATGTACATCTGCATCAGTAATAGGTTGATCTGTAACATTTTTAGAAACCCCCTTAGGCTATACATTTGCCTCATTGGAGCTTACATTCGTGTTTCCACCACTAAAACGAGGCAACAAAGTGTCATAAATGTCCTGTGAGCTTACATTACTGTCTCTAGTACATGACAGCAAGGGCTGAACAGAATCTTCCACAAACATTACATCCCGTGAAACCAGAATACGTTTTGTTTGCGGATAATACAACCTGTAACCTTTGCTTTCAGCACTATAACCAACAAAAATACATTTGACAGCCGTATCATCCAATTTTCTGCGATGTGTTTGTGGCACCAAAGCATATGCCAAACAAACAAAAACACGCATGTGCTCAATAGAAGTCTTTCTATCATGCCATGCTTCATATGGAGTAATAGACTGCAAAGCTTTTGTAGGACACCTGTTTAGTACATAAGTGGCACACATGATGGCCTCAAGCCAAAAAGAATGCGGCAAAGCTTGCTTTTGACCATACATTGTACCATTTCCATAGGTGACCTGTTTTTCCTGTCAGCAACACCATTTTGCTCAGGTGTATAAGGCACTGTACATTGGTGTTTTATCCCATGACTAGCCAGAAACGCATTGAATTCATGAGACATATACTCCCCCCCTCGATCGGAATGGAGGGTGCCCATAGTACATTTCGAGACATTTTCAACCATAGCTAGAAATTGTTCGAAGTACATAAAAACTTCAGACTTTGCTTTAAGCGGAAATACCCATGCATTCCTGGAGTAATCAACAATTAAAGTCATGAAGTAAAGGTAATTGCCCAAGGACGGAGTTTGCATTAGCCCACAAACATCGCTATGCACAAGTTGCAACCTGCATGTGGCCCTAACTGAACCATCCTTTGGAAACTTAGAACACTGCATTTTACCCAGAATACACCCTTCACAAACATGTTTGACAGGTGCTTCAAGAGGCGGCAAAGAAGCAACCATATCTGATTTCTGTAAACGTAGCAAACTGGCAAAATTCAGATGACCAAAACGTGCATGCCAAAGTTTTGCATCTGAAATAGCCCTTGAATTTGCAACTGCATTTGCAAAATTTTGTCCACACTTGTCATACAAAGTGAGCTTATACAGACCACGACACAAAAGCCCAGATGCAGCGATTTCATTACCAAAATTGGGATCGTAAACTATACATCTATCATCCACAAATTTGACTACAAGTCCAAGTTTAGCAAGTGCGGATACAGACAAGAGATTTTTCTTGATCCCAGGTACATAAATTGCATCAACAAGTGTGAAGGAAATGCCATTTGTAGCAGTAAGCACAATCTTTCCAACTCCCTGAACCGGATAAGAGGCATTGTTGGCACAAGTGACTGAATTCCCATGAGGGACAGACTCGAGAGAGGTGAACAACTCACAATGTGAGGTAATGTGCTTTGTAGCACCACTATCGAAATACCACACATGTGAATCTGCAGCAACTGACAAGCATGCATCATGGACAATAGGATTGTAAGTGCACTCTGCGCTAAAAGCCCATTCTGCATCAACATCAACAACACAGTCTGAAATGACTTCACCTGCAAAAATAAGTTGCTCATTGATGTCCTTGACACCAGCAAGGAAAGTGTCCATATCATCTTCCTCATGCATAATCTTCGACTCCAACTCTTTACGCAGCAAAGCAATTTTAGCCTCATTGCGACTTGCATAAAGACCATCCAATATATCCCAAGCCTGTTTTTCATATTTTGTTGAACGAACGTAAGGAAAAATGGTGTGCTTCACAGATAATGCGATAAATGCATGAGCCTGCGCATCCTTTACATCCCAACGAGATTGTTCTATCGTAGGCAAAACAACTCTAATAGCAGCAATCCTTGCAACAAGACTTGCAACATCCTCAACATCACCTGCATCCTCAGAACCAGGACGTACATCAATGCCCTGCACAATATTCCAGACGCCTTTTGACACAAGAACATGTTGCATCATGTAAGCCCACATAGGGTAATTGTCCCCATCCAGCCTGTCCTCAGCAACAAACATATTGAACACATTTGTGTTGTTGTCAGCCATGGTAAATGTTGCACCTGATGTGAAAACTGCCCGAAAAGAGGATAAACAAAGTGGGAACAACACGTGCTATATAGCACAAACCGTAGAAGACTGTAAGGCACCTTTTATGCAGGAAGTGGCACCGACAAAAATTCTACACAAAATGACGAAATAGCCTGTGCAGACCTGCCTGTAGTGGAAACGGAGGCCGAAATGAGCCCGAATCAAAAATCTGAGCAGACTTAGCTCTACGAGCTATCTCGAAATATTTGTTGACCTTCGAACGCTTGCCAAACCTCACTGTAATTGGAGAAAGTGAGTAGGCGTGTGGTGCTGGAGCAGCTGGCGACTAAGCCTGGGAGGACACAACTTGCCTTGATACCAATTGTTGGAATTAGGGTTGCAGAGAAACGCACACAGCTTGGAGAAGACGAAGGAAGCTCAAGACACACAATAGAGAGTGTGTTACTTAGTGTGCAATGGAAAGATAGATAGCCCTAGAGTGATGGGCGTATATACAATGCTCGGGGGAAAAAACCTCCTAAAGAGGGAAAAAATTCCTCAGCGGTCCTAGTGTGTTCACACACATCACTACCAAATGTATATGGTAACAGATCCAGTAGTAGGAAAAAGGCCACTTAAACTTAAATGGAGGAAGTTTGCAGGTGCATGTTTTAGCTGTGGTAAAGTCTGAATGCCAAGAACCTTTGTTGAAATTGCCCCTTCTGCTATTCCTACATCTAGAACTCATGTTGCCTCACCCTCCTCTTCGTCTATGAAGACAAAGTTGGGGGATTCTAATGGAAACATGCAGGTCCAACAAGATAAAGACAAGATTTAGAATCTGGCTAATGAACATCCTAGTGCAAAGGTTGATACCAAAGGTAAAGCCAAAATGGGAGATTCCACTAATGGTTGGCAAACTTCAAAGAAGACGGCTAAGCCTCGTGTTTCACCTATTTCAAGAGATTATGTACCTGCTTCGAATGGGCGAAGTGGTGGGACTTCTGTAACTGCATCTCATGATCATAAGTCGCTAGTTGAAGCATAAGATAGAGTGGTTCACTCATATAAAGATGCTATGCTTGGTTCCACATCTGTGTCGTTGCCTATGCATCAAAATCCCCCACAAGGAATGCATGTAAAGTTTGCTTTATTGACTCTTAATATGGAGGCAGACGTGCCTATAGGCAACTCTTCTTGATGATTGTTCCTCGTGGCTCTCTTGTAAATATTATACAGATGCAGTCTCCTCTTAGATGTTTTACGTATAATGTGCGTGGATTGTGCAACCACTACAAGTGAAAGCTAATCTGCTTTACGTACATTGCTTAGGCTAGTACTATTTCTTTTTTCGGGTGTTTTGATGATGATGCGACATGAATTGCAATCAGTCTTAGCCCATAATGATCGAGAGGGGCATTCGATGGTTGTTCAATGTCTGGTACAAGGAAATGTTCTGGAATGTGATGGTGTTTATGCTTATATTGTCTCGGCACAAAGAAGTCACCTTTGGCAAGATTTAGCCAAATACCCCTGGCGTTCGCATGCCTTTTGGTGTGGGGATTTTAATAATGCACCTGCAAACATGGACAATACATCTAGTCATTTGCATATGTTGAGCTCTGAGCGTTCTTCTTGGGATACTGTGGTCAGTAATATAGACACTTTGGATTTGTGGGCCATTACTCACTCTTCAGAGCAGGGCTATACTTTTACTCATGATGCTCGCTCTGGATATATTAGGCACTCCGTAGTATATTACTGACCATAGTATCCCAAGAAGAACGCTCAGAGCTCAACATATGCAAACATGGACAATACATCTAGTCATTTGCATATGTTGAGCTCTGAGTGTTCTTCTTGGGATACTATGGTCGGTAATATAGACGCTTTGGATTTGTGGGCCATTACTCACTCTTTAGAGAAGGGCTATACTTTTACTCATGATGCTCGCTCTGGATATATTAGGCTCTCCGTAGTATGATATGTTTGAATGTCCTTTACTCTATTATATCATTTTTCTCGTTGGCTCTTGGTCCATTTTGAGGCATTGGCTACAGATACCGAGCTTTCCTGCAAGCGGTTGTTGCATATTAATAATGCATATCTTTCACACAAAGCTTTCCAGAGCTTGATTGAAGCGGTGATTCCTCCACTTGTCTCTCATATGTTTATCAATGTGGATGTGGCTTGGTATCGTTTTGTCATACGGATCCAGGCAATCATAAAGGATTATGGTTACTGGTACATGTATCAGCTAAAAAATAAAGTGCACGAAGATAAGGCAACTTGTCAAGACTTAAAACGTCTTGCAGATAGTAGAACACTTACTAATTCGAAACAAGAGAAATTATGTGCAGCTAAAGCCTCTTTGATGCATAATAATAGGAGGAAACTTAAAAAATGGAAGGTTAGATTGAGACAATATGTTTTCATGGATAAAGGTTGTTCGTCAAAACAATTTTTTAAGCATTTACACATTCGCAACAGCAATTTGTGGCTATTAAAAGGGTTAAGGACGATAATGGGCAATGGATGGTCAATAAAATTCAATTAGCAAATTCCATGGTGGATCATTTTCAATGGGTTTTTGCCACTCCGGAGGCTTCCTCGAGTGAGGTTTTGCAAGCCAAACAATTAATGATGTCATACGTACATCCTATATTGACAATGGATGATGTAGTTACTCTTGAGGCTAGTTTTACTAAAGCCAAATTGCACAATAGTTTGTTACATATTGGTTATTGGGAATCACTTGGATGGGACGGTCTTACAGTTGAACTTTTCCTCCACTTTTGGGAGTCCCTTAAGCAGCCTCTACTTTTCATTATAAATCATGCATGGACTACACAATCTTTGTCACGATTGTGGAAAGGACTGGTGAAATTGTTGCCCAAGCAAGCACTATGTGAATCCTTCTTACATTGGTGTCCTATCACGCTTATGTCTTTCATTTACAAATTGTTGTCAAAATGATAGCTACACACATTCAAGATTATTTGTTCTCTGGCATACATCCGGCTCAGTATGGATTCATTCCTTGCTGACAATTTATGGATAATAAACACATTAAGGATATGGTTGATTCCATATCTCCCATTCCACCACTAGTTGCGAAGGATCAAATTTGCACCCTATTTGCAAAGAAGGTGTATTGTCATTTGCAATCATCTTCTTGGATACAAGAACATTGTAATAAGGTATGGAATATGAATAAGGGTGCTACATGGTGGCATACTAAAGCTATGAAAGTGTGGCATGCTAAGCTACCTCTAAAGGAATGATTATTTATGTGGAGATGCATCATTGGGGTTCTCCCAATTGGCAAATTTTTGCACTCTAGAAGATTGGCCTCCTTGCGATGTGTTTGTTGTGGTGCAGGCATTGAGAATATTCCACGATTATTGTGGTCTTGTTCGCATACGCAACAACTTGTGGATTGCATCTCTACAGCTCTTTGCATGCGTTTCCCTAGAATACATTTTGGTCGATTTTTCTGGAGTTTTGGAGTGCTTCTGCCATTACTTTGGTCGTATGCATACTTTTTTGGCTAGGTTAGATTCTGGGTGCTGTGGACAATGTGGAGAGCACGTAATCTTCTCATGTTTCAGCAGATTTAAGTGGAGTATGTTTCCTTCTTCAAAACACCTCTTCAATAGTCTCTTCAAGTTGCGTATGACTTGGATGAGCTCCCTTTTAGTCATTACAAGCGCTATTTTGATTACTATTTTTTTCGATTGTAATATTTTCTATGGGTTTTCCTCGTTTTGAGGTTTCCCATTAGTAATTCAATTTGACATTACTAGAAAAAAGAGTGTGGTGGTTTGGGGGGGGGGGGGGAGTTGGGATTAGACTAGCTACTCTATTCACACTTGTGGAGAACCTGATCAATCATAGAGAGTGCTAGTGGTGAAGCTATTCAGACTTTTGAGTGACCACACGCACCCCTCCTCTCTATTTGACATGCCCCAATATTGAAGGGATCAAGGGTGGGGTGCATCTAGCGACCACAAGCAAAATCGAACTCTCGGATGCATGTGTAGTAAATTTGGTAAACTTAGAGGAGGTAAAATGAAAATTCAGGCCAGAGCCCCCCTCCCCCCCAAGACTTGAACCCGTGACACCTCACTTGGAAGTTGATGCCCTAACCCCTCACCCATTGTAGCAGGGTGACAATGACACTGGCACAGGACAAGCAGTTAATTGCAGTTGGCTAGAGTTCACACTGGATAGACTCTCACCTGGGCACTGACACATGGCAAGTGATACGGATGGTGGTCAAGTGGACACCGTGGCTATATCACCACCACCTCAGCCATTTGTGGCTCCTTAGATACGAGTGATTGGTTCCAGGTCGGAGACTATCGAGATCCACTTTGTATGGTTTAGCATCTAGTATGGAGTTTGGAGTCTAGAGTTCTACACACCACTGGCATCCCTGTACATTGGAGCCTCGACACCCCCATTCTACCTGAGTCCCGAGCTTGGAGCTGTGTGTGCTACTAGCCATAGTTGTATGGTTCTTTGAGCTTGTCAGTTCCATTGAGTTGAGTCTACAGTTGTGTTTTGAGTCATATCGTGTCTTGAGTCATATACAACTTTTGTGTTTGAGTCATATTCCTGTGTGATGTTTCTTCTGTTGGAGGGAGGTTTCATGCATACTGAATTGAGGAGCATCCACTCTAGAGAGCACGACCCCTTTTCCTTGCTATAGGTGCTCTCATTTTTGGCACGCCCGGTGGGACCTCAACTGAATTCTCACTCCGTCAAAACTCGAGTCAAAGAGTTACCTCGTTTCAGCTCCATGTATCACTCGGTTTGTTTGCACAAGTCTGGGTCTACCTCAACTTGGTTCCGTCTAGTTTTCCCTCGACCTACTTAGTTTTCAACCTACTCGTATAGGCCTGCTTGTGTAGTCTCTCGTCCTGGTCTAGTAGTCTCTCAGCTGGGTCTAGCCCTCTCTCGCTAGTAGTCTCTTGGTTGGGTCTAGTCCTCTCTCGTCTAGGTCTAGCCAGGAGGTCTAGTCATTCGCCCTGGTCTAATGGAGTCTGCACTAGTGTGCAGTAAGTTAAAGGTCTTCGTGCCCAAAGCTTGGGTGGGCTTTTGGTTACTGCATGACACTTACAAGGCAGTCAAAAGAGCGACAAAGCCCACTAATAAGTCCTATGAAGTACTACCACAGGAAGCGTCAACTCTTCGTGCCAAACAGAAGTCCACCAGCCCCATTACCCCTACCTTCCCCCTCAACCAGTTCTACACCTCCCCAGTCACCCCCATCAATAAACTTCTCATCCGCTGTGTTACAACAAGCTCCAGTGCAAGCTCCTGCATAGACATCCATGGAGGAGCTCACAAGTGTTCTAGCTAAGGTGAATATTAAGTTTTCGACTTTCAAGGGTCTCTCCACAGAGGATGCCGACGACCATGCCCGGAGGTTTGTTTCTCTCTGCAGAGGTCGTGGCCTCAACCGAGAAGATTCCTACTTAGTACTCTTCCCCTCTACCTTGGATGGCTTAGTCGACAAATGGTATAGTTAGTTTGCAAAGAACCACTTTACAACTTGGGCCAGATTACGACGACAGTTCTATGAAGCTTTTAGGCCAGAGGACTTCCAAGAGAAGGATCTAGATGAACTGGCCAACCTAATGCTCCAGCCAAAAATGAGACTTTTGCAAAACTCGTGACTAGAACCAAGTCTCTGGTTGCTAAGCTTCCTCAGCAACCAGGTGAATTTATGTTTAAGAAGTGGGTGGAGAGGGCTCTTCCCAAAACCTCTCAGAAAAAACTCCGAGAGAGTCTCTGAATTGACGCCACCTGGAGGAGTTTGTCACGGCTGCTACTCGAATAAAAGGGGCTAGGAATCTGTCCACCGACCCCCCTCAGGTAGAGACCACCTCAGTCTTTTTGGAAAGTACTTCTGATTCTTTGACTTCTTTATGCAGGGAACTAGAAGCCCTAAAGTTATAGCCAGCTCTTCAAGAGGAGAGGTCCTTCTCTCTTAGATAGGAGAAGCCTCCACATCACGAGGCTTTGGAATAGATAAAGAGAGAGCTAGAAGATCTTAGGTCTCAGCAAAGGCCATGGTATGGTGTAGCTCATGCCGCTCTCCCGAATACCCTCCACAGGACTGCCCCCTTCGTTCTTATTGCCACTTTTGTGAAAAGTCTGGACATGAGGACAAGGATTGCTACTACCTCAAAGGATTGCGACAAATATAGCAAAGTATTGGTCCTACTCTTCAGCAAGGGCCAGCACCTGCATCCAACATGGTTTCCCCCTATGGACATCCAAACCACATGCCACCTTTGTTGACAGCCCCTCCCATGCAAGGTACGCAAAGTACGTTTCCCTCTCAAAGCTTTTATCATGCCCATGATCCTTCATCACCTCAAATCTTCTACCCCGACCACCTCTAACTCCATGCACCAGGAGTAAGGACCACCTCGCCCTTCGACTCGCCCATTGAATCGGCCCATTTTGTGCTACAGATGCAAGAATATGGTCATTACCAAAGCAAATGCCCCCTGTCAGAAGGGTGCCCTCCCTGCCGTCATTGCCTTGAAGCAAAGGATCACGACAGTAAGGATTGTCCCAAACTTCGTGCATCCACGGCTTCAAGCCCAAGTCATAGCCAAAGTGAGTTTACATTTTCCAAGATCAATTTGATAGCAATTAGCATCGTCCCTCAACCATCACCTTCTACTCATGTGGTGGCTGCAAATGACAAGTTCAAGCATATACAGGAGCCCATTGGTGTTCTTACTCAAGCCTAGAGGGCATCCTTGAGTCTCTGCCTTCCATCCAGCTCCCCTCTTCTGCCCACGATCCCCCCAATGGTTACCCCGCTTCCAGCTTTTAGCAAGCCATCACCTAGTGCCAAGCACGGATCCTCATCTTTGCTCTCTGATATTGATGAACCTTTCTTGGAAGCAATTGCTGATCTACAACAGATCAAGGTACCAAAGAAACCACTAGAAAAAGAAAAGCTTACAGCAGAGACAATATTGAAGAACACTTTCCAACAAGTGTTGCTCTATGAAATTGCGGCTAGATGCGAGTTTTCAAAGCGACACCCTTGCAGTTATTCAGTCACTTTACCCAGGAGCATGTCCTAGTGGCGAGAACCTCCCAGTGCAACCATCAGAGTCCTATATGATATCACACCCCATCGCTCCCTCATGGATTATAGAAGCCCTCGTCTCATCGTGTCCGTCTTGGGAGACAATTCTCAAGAGTGATAGTGGATGGTCGATCTGGCATCAACTTGATGCCTGAGTTCACTATGTTAGCTTTAGGTCTTCAGCCTACATGACCTGCTCCCTTCACAGTTACGTTGGCTGACCAAAGGACAGTCTACCCAATGGGTATAGTGGACAAGGTGCCTCTGCAGGTACAAGACTTCACCTTGAGCTTGGATTTTGTTGTGGTTCGTCTTCTGCAGGTTCATGGAGGATTTCCCTTGCTCATCGGTAGACCATGGCTATGACACACCAAAGCACTGCATGATTGGGGAAACGATGCCATGTGGATACATACTGCTGTCTCCCTAATGAAACCCATTGACTTGAAGGAGAAATGGATCCAGTAGTACAACATAATTCTTTGTCAATGGAATCCAACCTTGAATTGAACATCCTACTCCACCTGAATCCTCGGATGCAGATTTGTTAGAGTGGTTGGAAGCTACCAAGTCTATGCCTTTTATGGATTTTCTATTCAACCTTTGAGGTCACACCCTTTTCCTATGTTCCTAACGTAACTGAGCCCAATGAGCCACCTAAGCCAACACCTAGTGTGGGAGTCACAGAGATTGATTGCTCAGTTGGTCCTTTAGTAAAAACCTTTAAACTTGGTAAGATTATCACTGTCGGTGCTGCCATTATGACAACTCAGGTCATGGTATCTTCTATGTTCTCACTGTGTCTCTTGCTCTTGGCTGTTGTTTCCTACCCACCCCCTCTCACCCTCACTCGCCCCTACCCACCCCTCTCGCCCCTATCTAACCCCCTCCCTCTCACCTCGGCCCAACCCCTCCCTCTTGTCTCGCTCCACAACCCCTCGCCCCTCTCCACCTCTCCCTTGCCCTCCCTCCTACCCACCCCTCACACCCTCACTCGCCCTTACCCACCCCCCAGACCCTACCCAACCCTCTCGCCCCTACACACCCCCTTTGTCTCTCCTCGCCACTACCCATTCCCTGGCCCCTATCCACCCCCTCCCCTCCTTCCTAGAACTCACCAACTTATCCCCTACCCTCCCCTCCACTCTCCAGGGTTAACAAGATACAAGACGTTGGAAAATTCATCGGCAAAATTCCAGTCAGGTTTTGAGCTTGCCTTGTAGAATAAAGAAAAATTCTCGCAAATTCAGATCCTAATCTAAACCTCGGAGTATTCTGGTAGCCAACTCTTCGCCTTTTGGCTCATTTACACTCGCCTCGTGACTTTCAGGCTTTTGTTCAGGCTAGGGCATTCTTCAGTTTTGCTTCTAGCAGATTACCTCTCATGGCAGGGTGTCTATACTTCTTCATCGGTCGCCTCGTGACTTTCAGGCTTTTGTTCAGGCTAGGGCATTCTTCAGTTTTTGCTTCTAGTAGATTACCTCTCGTGGCAGGGTGTCTGTACTTCTTCATTGTCTCCTACAATTGCCTACATTCCTTTCCCTCAGAACTAACTATCTTCTCTACACGCAACTAGTTTGGTTGGTTCTCAGTTTTCCTCTACCAATTTTAGTGGCCTCTCTAGTTTCAGTATTCTCTGCAGTTTTTTGAGTGTTTGTCTCATGGAGACGGTGAGTGGTTTTGTAGTGGGTAACATGTAGCATGGCTGCAGTGTCATTGGCACATGATAAGCAGTTAGTTGTAGTTGGGCTAGAGTTCACATTGAATGGACTCTCGCCTGGGCAGTGACACATGGCAAGTGATACGGATGGTGGTCCAATGGACACCATGGCCAGATCACCACCACCTCAGTTTGGAGATAGGCTTAGCCAGATTGGGATATTTGCTAGCCGTTGGGGGTTCCTTAGATATGAGTGGTTGGTTCGAGATTGGAGACTATCAGGATCCACTTTGTATGGTTTAGCGTATAGTCTCGAGTATGAAGTCTAGAGTTATGCACGCCACTGTCACTCTCCCTGCACATTGGAGCCTCGACATCCCCATTGTACCTTGAGTCCTGAGCTTGGAGCTGTGTGTGCTACTAGCTAGAGTTGTATGGTTCTTTGAGCTTGTCGAGTTCCACTCAGTTGAGTCTGTAGTTGTGTTTTGGGTCATGTTGTGTCTTGAGTCATATTCCACTTCTGTGTTTGATTCATGTTCTTGTGTGATGTTTCTTCTGTTGGAGTGAGGTTTCATGCATACTGCACTCACTCTAGAGAGCATGACGCCTTTTCCTTGCTACACCTATGGAAAACAATGGAAATTTGCATGGTTTTGTAAATACAAGCAAAACGTAAATTTGGGAGATTTGGTATATTTGGGTGCTCATGCGGCATTTGTAAATTTAGGTCTCCAAATCCACGACCCCAATTTCACATGCACCCCCACCCTTGATCCACTGAGTATTGGTGGCGTGTCATATATAGAGGAGGACACTGCCTATGTGACCCTCAGTGCTATTTGACCTATGTCATTTAAAAAGCCATTTGATGGAATCTATGGTAGGGAAGTGAGGAGCGAATTGAGAGGACATTGCAAGCGTCAACGTGGTGTGAGGGGCCCGGGGCTAGGGTTTACACCAAACATAACCTTGGGTAAAAAATTGTGGAATCGAGGGGCTCTGACGTGGCTATTTTGGCGCTAGCCAAGGGGTGTCAATGTGGCAAGGTTTTGACCGGCCACATGGAGAGGGTGGTGTCAAAAGAGGCATGATGTTGGGTAGTGATGATTGGAAAGGGGCCTCAATTTGGGTGGGTTGTGGGTCAAAGTCGAGTAAGACCTTGGTAAGCTTGCATGTGCGGCCCTAAGGGGGGTGGGAATTGGGTAGCATAGTAGGGCAACATAGCAGGCAAGGCAAAGGAGGGAATTCAGACACTTTTTTCATGTTAAGCAAAGTGGAGAGAGGAGTATGGCATTTGAAAGAAAGCAGGGGGCAAGGTATTCTTTCGGCATATGTGAAAATGCGGAGGTGGACAAGTGCGGAGCGAGGATGACAGGCGGTTGCAAGAAGAGGCAAATAAGGGGGGCCTTTCTCTATGCCTCCACCGAAAGGAAAGCTTGTTGCAAGGCCCGACCAATAGGGGAGACGAGGCACCAATGCGCCTTCAGTGACAAGGAGGACGTGGGTACCCTTTGCCACAAAATGGTGGGTGTGCAGGAAGGAGGGGACAGGGGGCTGCCTGTGCAAAGTGAATTGCAATGCAATGGGCCGAGTTACCCAATTTGAGGTGGATTAGTTTGCTGGAGATGCCCATTCATGGCCTCTCCATAGGACACATATAGACAGGTATACATGATTTGATGCCAAGTTGGCTGTCTTTCAAAAGTTTCTTTGAGCAGTATATGCCAGTTTCTGCCCAATCAGCAACAGAGAGAGAGCTTTTGTTGATAGTATTTCCAAGGATTGGGTATGACGACTTAAAGTGTATGCATTAATTGTGTCTTTAGTTTCATACATTCCTTCATTGCAAGTCACCGATTTCAATGTTTTTTTGCTTTTATTTTTCCTCAGTCATGTTCTCGCACCTCGTAGTCTTGAGGTTGCAAATAGATTTGGATGATTGGATGCAAGCTTTGCTATATATTTCAACAGACACAAGAGATGTATGTTGATAATTTTTTGGTTGAAGGGGTGAGACTATTTTGGTGATGGGATTTTATGGTAACTTTTTCCATCGACGGTTTTCTCATCACTATGGTTATGATGTAAACTCAATTTGGCACGTTCCACCATGTACTTTGCTTTAATATCAAGTGTCCTTTTTCCTCTACATTGATCCAACTTTGTGATTGAATTATAATAATATGCCATTGGTTCATAAGCACTACTAGCCCATTTATGTCCATGTTTACATATGTGACTAGGTAAGAGAGCTACTTACCCATGATATGTTACCAATAGCCCATTCAAAGTATCTAGCTTATACTTGTCTAGTTTTATGCCATGTATCGGCCTAGTTACATGACAAATTCTACAAAACTGGTTCCATGAAGCCCACTTAAAGTACTTAACTTGCTTGAACTTCCAGATTATGTCCAGGTTTATTGTTTTTTTTGTGTTTAATTGGGCCATGTGTTTAATGCCATGATATAACCCAATCACATCTCTAAACCCATATTGTCAAATGATGTCGTTACACATAATAATTTTTTTATTATAAACAACTATTACGATCCCATTGAGACTACTTGATTAAACAACAATCGAGCAAAAACGAGAGCTATGTCACATAACATGCCAAGTGTTGAGCAAAAAATCCAAACTTGTGTGGACATTGAGAAGAGGTGCATAAAAATTACACACATATGCATGGCAAGAAAAACTCAGGTAAAGGAGCAAACCAGCAAGGAGAAGGAGGTGATGGTTAAATTTACAAGAGTGCAATCCAATGGACTAATGCCAAGACACTAAACATGCATTGCCTCAAGTGAATTTCGAGACAAGAGAACATTCATCATCATCATTTGGGACACATACCACAAATTCAACGATGCATTGATAAAAATTGGATCAATCAAATATGGTGGCTTGCCGGCCTTCAATGCGTCTAGTGTATCTTGTACAATTGATTGTGGAGTAAGTGGCAACAATGTGTAGCAAGTTTTACATGTCTCAACACCCTTGTCCACCAAGAGAGTCTTTGTGCAACAATGATGATAGTAAACCCGCTTTTGCTCTGCAAACTAAACTCACTTACGACCCCTTTAATGCTTCTTTTGTAGCACACTTGTTCACACAATAGGTTGAGCAAGTACCTTTCTTGGGCATCTACCTCTTGCACCTTAGGATAGTCATGCCCTAATCGAGTAGAGGTCACATGTACGTGTACTTGTGCTGCACTTCCCTTCTTTGGTAAATACATCTCTATGAGCAGCGATCTTCCATCACAAAGACTAGCATACACTACTTTGAGCCTTTGCCATCGATAATGCCGTTTAAGGTTTTATTTTGAGTTACAAGATTGCACCATGCGATCATGCTCCTTTTGAGTTTATTGATCTATGAGCTCATGAATCTCAAACTTTATTTGATTCTTTCAAGTCTGCGAGCTCAAATCGTGCTCATTTAAGTTGCTTCATGATCTTAGGAGGTTCAAACTTAAGCTCGAGCCTTTGCAATGGCTTTTAAGCTACAAGGTTGCACAATCTGTATTGACTCATCGATCTATGAGCTCATGAGGCTTAGAATTAAGGTTGATCCTTCATAATCCACGGGGTGAAATTATTCTCATTTAAGTTGCCTCATCAACCTAAGAGGCTCAAACTTTCTTAAAATGTACTGACAAGTCAGCTTTTTTATTTCCACCAACATCCTGCATCAAGCCAGGCACCTAGGACCATCCTTTGCCTTGAGATATCATCAAGGGTCCTTAGTGGGGGTTGATGCAAGTCCAACCCTCTTCCAACTAAGCTAACCCCCAAGTGGGTAAGGAGGCTCAAACTTAAGATCGAGCCTTTGCAATAGATATTTATGGTTTAAGAATACTTTTAAGCTTCTTTTAAGCTGCAAAGTTGTACCATGCAATCAATATCCTTTTGACCTCATTGATTCGTGAGCTCATGAGGCTCAAACTTCATCTTGATCCTTGGGAGTCCACAAAGTCAAATCGTGCTTATTTTTGTTCCCTCAAGAGTGTAGGAGGTTCAACGTAAGCGTGAGCCTTTGCAATGGATAGTAACATTCAAGGTCTTCTTTTAAACTACAAGGTTTCACCATGTAGACAAGCTCCTTTTTTTTTAATAAAAAAGTTCGTTGATTAGTGAGCTAAGGAGGCTAATCATGCTCATTTAAGTTGTATCACGAGCTTAGGAGGCTTAAAGTTAAGTTTGAGCCTTTGTATGTCCATGAGGTTATTCACGCTATTACAATTGGCTTCTTTTAACATACAATAAGATCTTTTCTGGCCTTAGTCAACCAAGAGACTCCTTGAACCTCCTGAGCCAAGTAGCTCAAACTAAGTTTGAGCCTTGCCTATCCAAGGCCTCTTTTAGGTTGTCTCATGAGCCCAAATGTTTAGGCCTCTTTTAGGTTGTCTCATGAGCCCAAATGTTTCAATCCAAGAAATTACATTAATTTAACAAATGACTTCTTAGCTTTTGTGTCTTTGTAAATTTGCAAGGTTTCACCTAGTGCGATTGAAATCCTTTTGAGCCTCGGGAGCTTACGAAGCTCAAAATTTTATGTCCAAGAGCTTAAATCATGCTCATTTAATCCGCCTTGTTTTAGAATAAAAGTTAAATTAAACCAACAAAAATTATTTATACATGGGAAGCACTACCTACACTGGTTTTTTCCATGAGCGTTCTCGCTGGGACATATTTTTTGTTGTAAAACTTAAAACTTGAAGATTAAGAAACTTAGAGATGGAAGGTTAAAAAGCTTGGCAAACCTCCTGCATGCTCCTGAGCAAACAAGAAAACACTCAACAAAAACAATATAGGCAAAACCTACATAGATTGCTAAGCTTGTATGGATTGCCAAGAGCAGGAGGACCCAGAGGAATCAAGTAGACTCTCTCTCTCTCTCTCTCTCTCTCTCTCTCTCTCTCTCTCTCTCTCTCGTTGTCGTTCATGGGCTGCTCGTATGCAAGGCAAGGAGACATAAATTTGAGATCTTAGGAACTAGACCTTCAATTGGGAAAGTAAAAAGGTGGTCCATAAGGAGCAAATCTAATGAATGTGTCTAGTGCACATACTGCAAGGCTTTTGGTCATTTATGGAATAATTGCAAGATTAGGATACACCACTTTAAGGAAGGGAAAGATGTGTCTCTCATTGGATTGACCAACCTAGAGCCAGTTAAGCAAGCAAAATTCACTGAGAATGTGAAGAATGAAGCCAACATATGTGATATGGCTAGGAGAGGCAAATACAAATTTTTTTTGGGTAGAGGTCGTGGAAGAATTGATTTTATCAGAAGGAATTTTAGCTTTTGTACGCATGGGAAGTATGGGCATCTCTTGGAGCGCATCGAAGACAAAGCTGCTTGGAGCACATTGGGAATCATGTAGTATCTCTCTCTCTCTCTCTCTCTCTCTCTCTCTCTCTCTCTCTCTCTCTCTTCCCCTTGTCAGCCCCTGTTGTTGTCCATGGGCTGCTTGTATGAGGTCAAGGAGGCTTTGTCTCTTGGAGTGCATTGATTTTAAGATATGCTCAACATGGTTGTGGCGAGGAAGTATTAATGCAATCATGTATACTTGCACCTTGAAGGCATGTGGCCTTGTGCAAGACGCAAGACTTCGATAAGAGTGAGAATTCACGATGTGATTTTGCTAGTCAGGCGTTGTTGGAGAACTATGTTATGCTTGGCAATGTGTTGGTTGATATGTCTCCAGATGCAACACCTATGCTTTCACCTTCAAGTCTTGTGGCCCTACACAAGATGCAAGTCATTGACATGGGAGAGAGAATCCAAGATGTAATTGCTAGTGAGTGGTTGCTAAAAAAACATGTCATGCTTGGCAATGCGTTGGTTCACATGTATGCCAAATATAGTGCCTTTGTGCTTGACGAGCTTCTTGTCTCAAACTTTATCTCTAGGAACGCATTGATTGTAGGATATGCCCAAAATGGTTGTGGCAAGAAAGCTCCATGCTATTTTCACCGGATGTAAAAGGAAGGCCTCTCTCTAGGTCTTGTGGTCTCATGCAAGATGTTGACATGGATAGTCAAGGGCTGTTGGAGAAAGGTTTTGCTCTTGGTGGTGATTTCATTGATACATATGACAAATGTGGTTCCCTCATGAAAGCACAAAGAGTTTTTGATGGGCATCCTCTCTAAGATGTCGTCTCTTGATGTATGTTGATTGTAGAATATTAAAGATTCACACTTGTTTTACTAAGGCATGCTTGTCAAACCTCACCAATGCTCAACTTCCCAAAAGTGGCTTCTAAACATTGCCAGTAGTAGCATCAATTAAAGTAGCATAAGCCTCTCTAGGGTGTTGTCTCTTGGAGCACGTTGATAGGAATCCTCTCCAAGATGTAGTCTTGGAGAGGATGTAGTCCAAGATGTGCTCCAAGATGTAGTCTTTTGGAGCACATGCCTTGCAAATGTGCCCATCATGGATGTGGCAAGGAAGCTTTGTCTCTCGGAGCACATTGATTGTAGGATACGCCCAACATGGTTGTGGCAAGGAAGATTTAGGTTGTTTTAAGAAGATGTAAAGGGAAAAGGCCTTTCTCTAGATGCAATGACTTATACTTGCGCTTTCAAGGCATATGGTCTCACGCAAGGCATTCACACGAGAGATTGCTATTATGGAAGAATTCACAATGAGATTGCTACTTGAGGGCTATTGGAGAAATAGGTTTTCGCTTGTGATGCTTTGAATGATATGCATGCCCCTTCCAAAATCACAAAAAGTTCTTGATGAACTCTCTCTTTGAGATGTCAGTCTTAGAGAGGATGTGCTCCAAGATGTAGTCTCTTGGAGCACATGCCTTGCAAATGTGCCCATCATGGATGTGGCAAGGAAGCTTTGTCTCTTGAAGTACATTGATTGTAGGATATGCCCAACATGGTTGTGGCAAGGAAGATTTAGGGTGTTTTCACAAGATGTAAAGGGCAAAGGACTTTCTCTAGATGCAATGACCTATACTTGTCCTTTCAAGGCATATGGTCTCACGCAAGGCATTCACACGGGATATTGCTACTGTGAGATTGCTACTATGGAAGAATTCACAATGAGATTGCTACTTGGGGATGTTGGAGAAATAGGTTGCACTTGTGGTGCTTTGATTGATATGTATGCCCCTTCCAAAATCACAAAAAGTTCTTGATAAACTCTCTCTTTGAGATGTCAGTTGGAATCCATTGGTTGCAGATATGTCCCAACATTTTTGTGTCAAAAAAACTTCGAGCTGTTTTCACTAGAGGTGAAGGGAAAGCCTACCACCCAAATGTGATGTCACGTGTTGTTTGAGAAACATGTTAGTCTGCATTAATTGCAAGTATGCCGAACATGGCTATGGCAAGGAAGCTTTTGGGCAAAAATCACCTATGCTTGTAGCAAAGAGAATAAAACTACAAAGAAAGAGAGATGTTTTTTGGAAAGTACTATGCATTTTTTACATACACTTATTTTGTAAGTACATCTCATCCGATCTCCATTCTTTTTTCAAAGGTTTCATTAACCAAGTGGTCTATTCGAATGTTAACATCATGGCTTCTAAACGTGAGAAAATTGTTTGAGCACCAAAAAAGTCTTAGAATGACTCTCTCTCTCTCTCTCTCTCTCTCTCTCTCTCTCTCTCTCTCTCTCTGCATTGCTAGTTGCTTAACTTCTTGTGTAGTCTTTCAAGTAGCAAGACTATACAATGAAATCAATCCCCTTTAAATCTCGTTGATCTAAGAGCCTCAAACTTAAGTTTGAGCCTTCTCTATCCATGAGGCTCATTTAAGGTGTTTGACTCTTTATTAACAACGAACATATGGATTTAGCCACATTTAAGGTGACTAAATCATGCTCATTTAAGGTGCCTAACTTTCTATCAATAATGAATGTATATGGATTCAAGTTAAGATTTCCAATATGAGGCTCTAAAACATCTATGATGAATCTCAATTTTGTCGCCTACTAGATTTAAGGTACTTTGCAAAGGCCTTTGGATTCACACACTATCTTTTCCTCACCTCTGCTACAGATGAAAACTTCTTTCATGAAGCATGTGTCATGCCTTTGTGCTAGGATTTGCTACAAAGTTTTGCTTTGTTTGCACCACACACCCAAACCCCTTTGAAGTTTTCCTTTCTTGACCAAAATTGGGAGATAGAAGGTCCAAATTGGCAAAGGTGTACCCATACACAAATCGATCTAATTGGCAAGGCTATACGTATAAACAAATCAATTTTGGATTTGTGATGTGACAAAAGGACTATTAATGTGTTTTGTCTTAAGATAAGCAATCAATTATTCAAGAGTAGGTTCCAAGTGCTCAAGCGTGTTGATAGTTTTCAAATCAAGGCTATGTAAACTTTTCTCTCAAGATGAAAGCTAAAAAGTCATTTTTGCTCATGCATCCAAGGCATGCTATTCGAGCCAACATCTGTTAAAACCTGACTATTTTGTTGCCTTTGGCCTTCGGACACGTGCGTTTAAGACATGCAAGCGAATATTAAAGCTGTTCAGAAAGTGGCCGTGCTCATGTTCTAATAGTGTCTCATGCAAACCTCAACAGTGTTCGATACAAGGTTGTTGTTCACATGGGATTTGCTTGTAAAACATCAATATGTTTTTCTCCTTTTTATCCAAGGAATTGGATGAACCATTTTTTCTTTTGCACATCTACATTAGAAAATGGTTGTAGAGTCTTAGTTTTGTTTGAATGTTTTGGACAAATGATTTCCCATTTCCCTATCACGATTGCATTTGTATAAAAGACTAAGCAGATTCTTGTTGGTGATGAGTAGGAGGCCTTATATCAAGTGAACTTGGGAGGCTTAAGCATGATGCAACTGTCATAAGCTTGTAGTGTGGGTTTAGATAACCATCTCTAGATTTATGACTAGAGATGGTCATACAAAAACCTTGTATGACCACATTTGTTGCTAAGTTTTTGGGTTGTTTTTTTTATTCACAAACATCTATTTGCTTATTTGTGCATATGTATTGATATGTGATGCATGCATGACTAGGATGTTTGTTTTTAGCAAAAATTACCAAAATAGCTGTCTAATTTGTGGAGATTCCCAAAATACCCCTCAAAATTTCAAAAAGTTCCAAAATGCCCCCAAAATTTTGTCATAAATTCCCAAAATTCCCTTCACATTTTCCAAAATTCCCAAAATACCCCTGTTGTGAGATTAAATTTCTCCAAAGATAATTTTTTTTGTAGCTTTTCATAAGAAGAGTGATTGTCTTTGAATACAAGATGCTAAAACTAGAAATTGAGTTGATTATGTAGGCTTTGAAGATGAATTGCTTCATTATGTTTAGACCTAATTTCTTTCTTTTTGCAAAATAATTTCTAACAAATTACATGCTAAGCACTCAAAAATGGACCTCATTTATAAAAAAGAAATAAAGATTAGAAAATCTTGAACAATCCAACCAAAATAGATTAAGGGTATTTTGGGAATTTTTGAAATTTGAGGGGTATTTGGGTAATTTTCCCTTGTTTTTATCTATTTGATGATATGCTTCTGTTGTATACATTTTTTTTGTAACTCTCTTACTTATTAGCCACCAAATACTTCTTTTCCAGCGTAAGTGTGACCAAAGGACCAATTTTGCAATTTACTACCATAAGATATACTATGGATGTAGGACAATTGCTGTTCTTTGAACCTTCTATAGTTTGTTTAGTTGCCTTTGAAAAGCAACAGTGGATGATGGTGTTATGCAAGTCCCTCTTGTAAAATTTTGTGGGAAAAAGGGTGGACATCACTAGAATTTTGATTCCTTGTCCATTTAGAGATCCCTTTTGGCAAAGGGAGTTATTTGCTATGAGATGATGATAAGCTTCAACTTACGTTTAGTGGCACAAATATGATGGGTTTCATCATGACGTGTACAACACCTCAAGGGAGAGATTCTTCTGCCCATTATAGAATGAACACATGGTCTAGAGCTAGTGCCCCCAAATGATACGGTATCACACTATAGTGCAAGTTGTTTAATCCTAACAAGACATGGCTACTTGTCTTGATCACAATCCTAAGTTGGTGATTATTTCTTGTGGAGCAATGCTCTAGAGTAAACGTCTCAAGCATAATAGCTTGTGACAGATGCTCACATAAGTGACGTTTCACAAACGCATACGAAACTCGAGCACTCTCAGCGATTGATTCATTAAAAGGGACTAGAAGGCTTAGTCAATTAAGTTTTTCACAATCTACAAGGTTAGTTGTTACACGATAAGGCTAAGATTTAGGGTAGGACTAGCTTGTAATCACCATTGTACAAGGTGATTAAATTCTTACAATCCAAACGCATTCAAGGTACGAACCTATTTGCCACTTGTTCAGGTTGTCTACTAGAGATGATGTTCCTGGCAAAGCAGTTTTTTTAAGTGTGAGACGAGCAATGAAAACATTAGTGTTCTGAAGTAGAGATGTTTTGTTTTGGAGGATGAAAACTCATCTTCATGGGGGAAGTAATGTCAGGTCACTACTCCTACGGCTAGGAGCCTATGGGTACACATGGACCAAGAGACGGCCATGGCAAGAGGTCTTATTAATAGGAGCAAGGCTAGCCTACAAAAGTTGGTTTGTTGGGTGGAGCTTCTATGTGCCTCCCAGATTTCTCAACAGTGCTTCGGGGAATGGCTCGATATGCATAAGACAAGCATCAGCCCCATTGTGCATTGTAACAAATGCCTCATACCCACAAACATAATCGGATACCTACATGCTTTCAGCTATCACCTTGTTTCATTAGCGCTTTGTAAACTCCTTATCTCATGAGATAATTTGAATCCGTTCAAGAGTTATAAACCTGCTCTGAGGCACCCCATCTAAATTACAGCATATAACTATCACTCAGCTAGTGTTCATCTTCTTGTAAATTAACCAAAGTCTCAAAAATATACATAGCATTGTCAAAAATGGTTTCGACCAAGAAATTTTGATAAGTATGTACGCAAATATACGACGCACCTTGCATTACACCTTAGAAAGGAATTACAGAGGGTCCCAAAAACAATGGGACCAAGCTTTGCTTGTACAAATGACCAAAAACTCGTGTTGGATGATATTGTACAAAAAGAGAGGAAGAACAAGGGGACAAAAGCAAGACTAACTGCTAAGCCACATTGAAAGAGGGCTAAGTGATGCTGCCATGTTGCTTTTTCATGGCCTTCATGTGTTCAAAGACTTGGCAGTTTTGTTCCTTTCCATGGTCTTGAAGCTCGACTTGCTTCTCCTTGTGAAAAGCAGCCAAAAAAGGTTGCCCATGCTAGCTCATCAGCTTCAGTTCATGTTGTAAGCCCAACTGTGTGCAGCAAGATACGCTCTTACAGCCTCTTTTACTGCAAGATTAGAGATCAACTGGTTAGGTTGGAGAGGTTGCCGTGTAAGAGGATCGAACTTACCCACCTGCTCATTCAACAATCATAAGTACAATGTAAGTTTGAATCTATACAGGAAATGGTATAAACAATTAACATTGTCATCAAGAAAGGAAACCTTCTCCAAATGATCCAGTAACACCGCCCTCTCATAAGTGACCCCGCTTGGGGTAATTACAGGATCACGGTAGAGGTCCATGGTTATCTTGCAGCACAAATACTCAGGTACCTATGCCACTCACACACAGAATTTAGAGCTGACGTTCAGCAAATTCAGTCTCACAGTCCTAAAAGATTGATGCATACCTCAGATGGCTTGTCACACTCAGCTGCCTTATCAAAAACCTCAGCTAAGGTCTGCTTTTGCTCCACATGTGAACTCCTTAACTTTGCTATCTCAAAAGTGGTCTTGTCAATTTCGACAAACTCTGAAGAACTCTCTTTCATTGCATCACCTTCACTGTTCTCAGTGCCCTCCAACTGATCCATAGCTTTTTCATACTCATCCTTCAGAGCATTCTCGCAGAACTCCCTGCATAAGCAAGATACATTGAGCGATTCATCAATGGTGCATTAGCAGGAAAAACCGACAACTTCAATAAGGCTTTTGTAAAAAATCACCTCAAAACCTTTTGTTTCTGCTGACGTGGTAGAGCAGCCTTTTCCCATTCTGCATACTTTGCTTTTGCAACTTCCAACCATATCACCTCCACCATGTCACTTGCTTCACCTCTGCTCAACTCCAGAGCCTGGCAGTAAATCGATTATCACAGTCGAGCATGGAAAAGAATCTGCCTTCAAATTGTCTACATGAAGAATATTCAACGAGTCCTTAAATCTCACATCCTTGCCACTTGGTCTTTGTGGCGTTGGGTTTGTTGCTGGGCCCATGACCTGATGGGCTTTACAAAAAGCAAGCTGAGAGATAGAGATGTGCAGTTTTTTCTACCCTTCACTGGAGGTGACGGGGGACTGGAGAAAAAAGTTATTGATCAACTATGGGATAACCCATTCAAAAGGCCCACCATCGAAATCTAGTCAGGGAAAAGCATTCGACATTGCCCAAGAAAAAGGCTTTTTTGCACCTTTTTTTTCCTCTATTCTTTTGATTTATAGTAAGAAAGTTGTCAGCCACTCCAACCCCCTGCCCTTCTTAAACAGCCATCTAAAGCACTATTATAGCAATTCACTTTTTATTGTTAACTTCTGCAAAGGGCCCTCACACAAGTTCCAACAAAGGGACAGTAAAGCTCAGATCCTCAAATACCTTCCACACACACCACCATACCTTTTCCAGTTGTTTGACAGCTTCACTTGAATCATTCCTTTGAGACAATGCAAGCCCTAACAAGTAGCGAGCCTGGAAAAGAAAAGATCACAGCTGTCATCAGATGCCGTACGGTGGAATTACAGTATAGTCGAAACATATGTTGCATGAAATTCCTCCATCATTGCAATGTCTTAGCAAACCAACCTCTCGTAAAAAACTCAGAAAAATGTAAGTATAATTTTGCCTTGAAACTTAACAAAGCATTCGTAGAACAAGCTCACCTCAAGATGCTAAGAATTAACCAGCAAGCTGCAAAATTCCTTACAGAACTATTAACAGACCCCCACGGCCACATTACAATAATCAAAGTAGTAATTGGCTAAATAAAGCCACCAAACGACATAAAAGTCAAGCTGCCGCTTCGGAACTGTAATTGATTGCTCATGAGTACAGTGCCTAAAGGATTGTGCATGGTTGCACCATTGTCCAATATCGAAGCACCTGTAGGCAAGGCCATCTCTAACAACGTGTAATGAGGAAAATGCTATTGCTAGTCTTCATCAAGACTGTTGTGCAGGCCATGTTCTGTGTAGCGTTCTTATCTTTCCTCTTGTTCTGCCTTGCTAAAAGTCAACCTTCTTGTGTTCTTTGGAATGATCGAGCACAATGTCCTCATTGTTGCTTTCTCTTCTTTGAAGGCTCCCTAGACTGCTTCATGCTAGCCCTTAGATGCAGCGTTGAACCAAGTCATCGTTTGCACAAACAGTGCCCTCAGCACGAAGTTCATAGTAGCTCTCACTCTGCATAAGCTTCGGGAGCACATCCTCACAAGTTGGTGTAACGGAAACAGTGAGTCAAACTTGCTCTACAAGCCTTCTCCTCTTTCCTCTTTCGTCTTCCTTTCTAAAAGTCAACCTTCTTGTGTTCTTTGCACTAATTGAGCACAATGCCCTCATTGTTGATTTCCCTTCTTCAACGACACCCTAGCCTGCTTCCCGCTGGCCCTTAGATGCAGTGTTCAACCAAGTTATTGTTTGCACAAACAGTGCTCTCAGCACGAAGTACATAGTAGCTCCCACTCTCCATGAGCTTGGGGAGCACATCCTCGCAAGTTGGTGTAGTCAAACTTTCTCTACATGAGCTTGGGGAGCACACACTCGCAAGTGAGTCAAACTTTCTCTACCTGAGCTTGGGGAGCACACCCTCGCAGGCCGTGGTTTGTCTTGAAGTGTTGAATTCCAGTCACAGGCTTATTCGTGAAGTTTCTTTGTGTCCCAAAGTCTAAAGTAAAGAGTATCGGATGAAAGCCAAAGTCTACCGCCCTACGAGCCGGTTTCATGATTCCGTTGCCGGGACAGAATCACTTTTTCCTCAAGAAGTGACCCTCGGTTGGTTTGCTGAAGACACAAAGTATAGGAACTTGGAATTACACTATGGTTGACAGGACGGATGATACCAGGGAAGAGGGTTCCTCTTCATAGGACAGATAGGAAATTCCACATGTTCGCCCTGCCAAATTGTGGTCAAATTAGGACTGATTTTCGGTTGCATTTTTAGGGTTTGCAAGTATGAACCAAGATGAGATAGGGAGAGGTCTCACGACGGTAGATTGGCCACTAGATCTCCTGCAGGAGTGATGTGGGTTTGCCAGGTGGCACATTGCTCGCCGATTCTCTGAGGCGATTGCTTGGATTCTCTGAAGCATTGGTAAATAATCTTGAAATTTGAGCTTACTTGGTCGTGAGTAGTACGCTACAGTGTTGTGCCACAACACTCGTTTGCAAAGGCAAGAGCCATTTGAACACGTAAAAGTTAAGGGACGGGTTGCAAGATGCTATGTAGTGAAGTTCAAGAACTATCCACCTATGGATGCAAAGTGGATGGAAGAGCATGAATTGTCACAGTCACCAAATGTATTGCACCTTTACCTTGAGGCCTTTGGGTTACGTCCTACGTATGTCCCAACCCAACGTTTGCAAAGGAGGGGTAATGATAAAACTAGCACATCGAATGTACTCATGGATTCAGTGCAATAGTAGTGTACATTGTTTGACAAAAGTATGAAGGTCTCATTAAGTCATTTGTACACATGTTTTGACAACCTTTCTTGCGGATACATGCGATGATAAAAGGGTGCTTACCACACTAAATCATCTATGGCATGTACATATGGCACGCAATCGATGACGTTCGCGATTTTAAGAGGGCGGTATGTCACGAGGACGTGGCAATTGCTAACTTGAGTTGTTGGTTTCTTTCCGATGATTTTTATTTGATTTTTGGGACCCTTTTTTTGAAGTTGCAAATGGTCGGACATTGTATGGCCAATGTGAAACGGCCGACGGGCAAGAGTTTCACCCGCAGTCGGGAAGTGCAGGTCACCACGAGTTGGTCGGGCCAATCCGCACTGGAATCCGACCAGTAAAAGGGTGTCTAGGCTCAGTTAAAAGTCATTTAGGTCCCTCGCGACATTTATAAGTTGGTGGATACTAGGAAATTAACTCAAAAGAGGCATAAGGGACATGGTGGCTCCTAAGTAGCTTTCCCAGTCTGCATGAAGAGGGGGTGCCCATTTCAAGAGAGGGGGCTGATTTCAGCCCATAGTTGAGAGCTACATTGTGTGTGAGTAGTGGGTGCAGGTGCTCACAGCTTTAATGGAAAGCTTGCCTTCTCCCTTGCTCTATGTAGCACGACGATTTGCTCTTGCGGATGTCTCTCTCCCCTTTGCACATATGGTAATGCCCCTCTAGTTGGGCTTCTTAGATGACCATGTACAGTTATGGGGGTTTTATGCGGGTTTGCCAAGGCAAGAGCCTTCTGTACAGGAACCGGATAAGCTAATTGCTAATCCCCTTCAGGTACGTGCAGTTCCATCGCAAAGGAATGCAAAAACAGAGAGTTTGCTCGCGTGAAAACTCGTCCGATTTGAAAGGGAATTGTCCCATTGCGTGCGGGAGCACCTGAGACACACGTAGGCATGCTCGCTCTGCTCGAAACAGTCCAAAACAGTGAATTACAGCCTGCTGTGTTTTTCTGCAGGTTTGAGGTTTCACACCTAAACTGCACGGAATTGCCAGGGGAGCCTCGGAAAGGCCTTCGGATGCGTGTACAGGGCAGTAGCCACCTAACAGTGGCAAAACAGAAAATTACAGCATGCTGAAATTGACCTGCGCTCACTGGAAAGCTTCCATACCGCAAGGGAAAGTGTCCTTGACGTGTACTTTTGACCTACAGGGATTTTTGCGTCGTTATGCTGGCAAAATTGGGTTAAAAACCTGCATTTACAGCCATGGACGAGTTTGGACAGCTTGGTGAGGGTTAGGTGCAAGCGTTCAGATTGTTTATTTGCCAGGGGAGCCTCGGGAAAGCATTGGGTGCTTGTACAGGACAACTTAGAGAGAGATCCCGCGAGGAATCTGGTCTAATTCAAGGGGCAAGTGACCCTACAAGTGCGAGAGCTCGAGGGCTATCCAAAGAAGTGATCGGCATGCGGATCGAAGCACAAAACAGAGAATTCAACGAGTTGCAATTTCTCGCCAGGTTTTGCAAAGTGCTCTAAAGTACGTGGAAAGTCGAATGTTTACTTGGGATTTTGTCTGTGGAGACTTCTATTGTGGTTATGTTGCCAAAATCGGGTTGAGTAGAGGAATTTCAGCCCGATAAAAGTGGGACAGCTTGTAGAAGTTTACAAGTTTTTCTCAAGTTTATTAAGAATAAAGAAATACCGAAAGGGGCACCAATCTTTGGGGCCAACAGGGTGTCGTTGTCTCCTTGGTAGCACTCTAGTTGCCAGGCCGTGGTTTGTCTTGAAGTGTTGAATTCCAGTCACAGGCTTATTCGTGAAGTTTCTTTGTGTCCCAAAGTCTAAAGTAAAGAGTATCGGATGAAAGCCAAAGTCTACCGCCCTACGAGCCGGTTTCATGGTTCCGTTGCCCGGACATAATCACTTTTTCCTCAAGAAGTAACCCTCGGTTGGTTTGCTGAAGACACATAGTATAGGAACTTGGAATTACACTATGGCTGACAGGACGGATGATACCAGGGAAGAGGGTTCCTCTTTATAGGACAGATAGGAAATTCCGCATGTTCGCCCTGCCAAATTGTGGTCAAATTAGGACTGATTTTCGATTGCATTTTTAGGGTTTGCAAGTATGAACCAAGATGAGATAGGGAGAGGTCTCACGGCAGTAGATTGGCCACTAGATCTCCTGCAGGAGTGATGTGGGTCTGCCAGGTGGCACACTGCTCGCCGATTCTCTGAGACGATTGCTTGGATTCTCTGAAGCATTGGTAAATAATCTTGAAATTTGAGCTTACTTGGTCGTGAGTAGTACGCTACATTGTTGTGCCACAACACTCGTTTGCAAAGGCAAGAGCCATTTGAGCACGTAAAAGTTAAGGGACGGGTTGCAAGATGCTATGTAGTGAAGTTCAAGAACTATCCACCTATGGATGCAAATTGGATGGAAGCATGTACTGTCACAGTCACCAAATGTATTGCACCTTTACCTTGAGGCCTTTGGGTTACGTCCTACGTATGTCCCAACCCAACGTTTGCAAAGGAGGGGTAATGATAAAACTAGCACATCGAATGTACTCATAGATTCAGTGCAATAGTAGTGTACATTGTTTGACAATAAGTCATTTGTACACATGTTTTGACAACCTTTCTTGCGGATACATGTGATGATAAAAGGGTGCTTACCACACTAAATCATCTATGGCATGTACATATGGCACGCAATCGAGGACGTTCGCGATTTTAAGAGGGCGGTATGTCACGAGGACGTGGCAATTGCTAACTTGAGTTGTTGGTTTCTTTCCGATGATTTTTATTTAATTTTTGGGACCCTTTTTTTGAAGTTGCAAATGGTCGGACATTGTATGGCCAATGTGAAACGGCCGACGGGCAAGAGTTTCACCCGCAGTCGGGAAGTGCAGGTCACCACGAGTTGGTCGGGCCAATCGGCACTGGAATCCGACCAGTAAAAGGGTGTCTAGGCTCAGTTCAAAGTCATTTAGGCCCCTCGCGACATTTATAAGTTGGTGGGTACTAGGAAATTAACTCAAAAGAGGCATAAGGGACATGGCAGCTCCTGAGTAGCTTTCCTAGTCTGCATGAAGAGGGGGCGCCCATTTCAAGAGAGGGGGCTGATTTCAGCCCATAGTTGAGAGCTACATTGTGTGTGAGTAGTGGGTGCAGGTGCTCACAGCTTTAATGGAAAGCTTGCCTTCTCCCTTGCTCTATGTAGCACGACGATTTGCTCTTGCGGATGTCTCTCTCCCCTTTGCACATATGGTAATGCCCCTCTAGTCGGGCTTCTTAGATGACCATGTACAATTATGGGGGTTTTATGCGGGTTTGCCAAGGCAAGAGCCTTATGTACAGGAACCGGATTAGCTAATTGCTAATCCCCTTCAGGTACGTGCAGTTCCATCGCAAAGGAATGCAAAAACAGAGAGTTTGCTCGTGTGAAAACTCGTCCGATTTGAAAGCCTAATAGTGGCAAAACAGAAAATACAGCATGCTGAAATTGACCTGTAGCTCATTGGAAAGCTTCCATACCGCAAGGGAAAGTGTCCTTGACGTGTACTTTTGACCTACTGGGATTTTTGCGCCGTTATGCTGCAAAATTGGGTCAAAAACCTGCGATTAGAGCCATGGACAGGTTTGGACAGCTTGGTGAGGGTTAGGTGCAAGCGTTCGGATTGTTTATTTTCCCGGGAAAGCATTGGGTGCTTGTACAAGACGATTTAGAGAGAGATCTCGCGAGGAATCTCGTCTAATTCAAGGGGCAAGTGACCCTACAGGTGGGAGAGCTCGAGGGCTATCCAAAGAAGTGATCGGCACACGGATCTGAAAAAACAAAGAATTCAGCGAGCTGCACTTTCTCGCCAGGTTTTGCAAAGTGAGTGGAAATTCAATGTTTACTTGGGATTTTGTCCGTGGAGACTTCTACTATGGTTATGTTGCCGAAATCAAGTCAGAGTAGAGGAATTTCAACCCGATAAAAGTGGGACAGCTTGTAGAAGTTTACAAGTTTTTCTCAAGTTTATTAAGAATAAAGAAATACCGACACGGGCGCCAGTCTTTGGGGCTAGCAAGGTGTCGTTGTCTGCTTGGTAGCGCTCGTTGCCATGCCGTGGTTTGTCTTGAAGTGTTTGAATTCCAATCACAGGCTTATTCGTGAAGTTCCTTTGTGTCCTAAAGTCTAAAGTAAAGAATTTCGGGTGAAAACCAAAGTCTACCGCCCTACGGGCCGGTTTTAACAACACTGATGATGTGGCATGATCTACGAAGTCCCAAAAAACATGCCGTAATAGGTTGTGAAAGTGCCTCCTCGACTGTAAGAGGATCTCTGTCCTTGATCTTTGTAGACATCAAAGCATAGTCACCTGTAATAAAGTCCCATCCACCTCAGCAACACAAAGTCGCTGAGATCGTCATGTACTACTGGCTTCAGTCCAATCCGGTGAAAAATCTGAGGTTGTTGAATCTCGCAAAGTCTCCAATAGAAACTTCGGTAACTAGTCTATCTTGGCCCCCGGAGGAGGAGCTACCGGTATATCTTGCTCTAACTTTGCACTATGATGAGAACCACTGTCATTTGCATCATCGAAAATGGGTGCATTCTCCTCTGAAGCCTGAGGGATAGCAGTAGGAGACAAAGGTTCATCAAGAGGTAAATCAAAATCTGCGTCTCTAAGTATTGGCAAATTAGGGGTCGTCGTGGAAGACTTGGAAGTGGAATTTCCTGCTGAAGGTAAAATCTTGTCGAAGACATCATCACGGCTGAGTACAACATCAATCTTATCTGGATCATAAAGTCGATATCCCTAAGAACAAGAGTTGTAGCCAACAAAAATCATTCTCTGAGACTTGTGGTCAAACTTTTCCCTTTGCTCCTTCAGTACATGGACATAAGCATTGCTCCCAAAAATCCGAAAGTGGGAGACATCGGGCTTCTTACCAAAATAAACCTCAAATGGGGTCTTCTTAGGAACTGAAGAGGTTGGAGATCGGTTTATGGCATGAACTGCCATCGCAACTACCTCTACCCATACAGACTTTGGCAAGTCTCGATGCTCAAGCATGTTTCCGTGCCATTTCTACCACTATCCTATTCTTCCACTCCATGACACCATTCCCTGAAGGTGATCCGGCATTTGCAAGCTCTCGCTTGATGCCATCGCCCGCACAAAACTAAATGAAAGCATTGGAGGTAGCTGTTTTGGTATTGTCTAAACCTCGGAACGACGTAGACGGGATGTCTAGGGAGTGTTTGGTTGTATGCTTGAAACCCCCAAGCGACGCACTCTGCGGTCTGGGGCGTTTGGCTGTATCAGTTCTCTGAGCTCATGGCCATGATCTTTTTAGGTTTTTTGCGAGGGGAGTAACGAGGTAGTCGTTGAGTAGCTTCATACCGCAGATTGTCCGTCTTGTGGGAGTACTTAGTGGCGTTGTTTGTTGTGTTTTGTAACATGCATATGTGAGCATTTGTGTTGCATTGTGATGTACCAACCGCTGAATAATCCTAATTGGATGAGATTGCCTCGGTATGTAATTTTAGTGCATCGAGACACCTTTCCAAGGTTAGCGCGGTCTGGGTGTGATGGCAAATTTTGCTACGCCAAAATATTAAGAGCTAGCTAACTTGAGTTGTTTTGCAAATATGTTGTAATCGCGGACGAGAAGCAGAGGTTCCTACCAACTTATGGGACCCCGTCCAATGGTGCCCTAGTGACACAAAGATAAAAAATAAAGGAAGACAAACACGCACAAAAGTTTTCTTGCGTAGTAACTGATCACATGGAAGCTGTACAAACGCCCCGCTTTTTGCACTAACTGGTGGCGTGGCAGCTATACAAATTTTTGCAATTCACACTAAAGACTCTGGCCGATAGCTTTTGGACCAAATTTTCTTAGAACTTGGTGCTTTTCATGTAAACTGTTGTTAGAGGCCAAGTGCCTTTAAATATGACCATGGGCTCTCACTCTGACAATCTACCCGCAAGAGATGCAGAGCAGAGCCATGGGAGTTGTATTGAGTTGAAGCAATATAAAGAAATACCGAAAGGGCGCCAACGTTTGGGACGAGTGCTCTCTTGGGGTGGACTCCCTGTCTCGTGTGTCGTGCACTCTCATGCTATGTGGATGTACTGTCCTCTGGGGATGGGTCATGGGCATGGTTTGCTTGATTGAAATGTGAATATGAATCTCATCCGTGGAAAGATCGGCCTGGTCTAAATTTGATTGCTAAATAGGTTACAATGATCATGATTTGTATTTGAGACCCTCAACAGAAATGTGATTGATCAGTGTGACTAATGTTTTTGTAGAACTGCTAGATTTGTGGAGTCTGGTGCATGAGTACATAGAGTCAATGTTTACTAAAGAAAGTTTGTGTCCTCTATCTGTTTTTGCAAGCGTAATTGAGGGCGTTTACAATTCTTTCAAGAGGGGGGAATGTCACTGTCAGGTGCAACGCATCTGGTACTCCACACAAACACAAGGTTACTTTACTTCACTTGAAAAGAGAAACTGAACTGAACACAATGGACGAGAGAGAGAGAGAGAGAGAGAGAGAGAGAGAGAGATGACACGCATGTTGGGTCTCAACCACCCTCAAGGCCCCCCTTGCTCTCTTGCTAAATCAAATACTTGCAAAACTGCAGAGAAATTGAAGGGTACTGCGGTAGATGCTGAGGGGTATGGCTAAGGATACTTGGTACTTGAGAGGCTAAATGCTGGGTACTACGAGTACTTGGTGCTTGGTACTGCGGGGTTTTTGGTGATGTTGGTGCTTGGGCGCTAAGGACACAGAGGTCCTGATGATCCCTACCCTGAGCTAGGCAGGAGCCAAGCCAAAACGCAAGGGGTGCTAGATGATGGGGGACGATGACGACGACAGGGGTACTTGTGCTGCGGTGTTGTTGAGGTGCTAATGGGTATTGTTGTCACAAACTAGTGACGTGGCAACACACTCCCAGAGCGGCAGGCCGGGAAAAACGAGCAACAAATGCTGACGACACGGCAATGTACGGTCCTCCGTGATTTGCGGCGGAAAATCCGCTGACAGGGCTGACGTGGTTGGCTGTACGGATCCTGCTTTTCACGCTGCAGACAGTACGGCATTTTGCTTTTGCGCTGGGAAAAATCCTACGCAAGCTGAAATTTACAAGCTTTTGGGCTTAGCTTTATTTTTCAGCCTTTGTTTTAAAAGCTGACAGCTTTTGGGGCTTTGCTTTTAGCAACCCTTGTAACCTTTATTAAGAATCCAAGGGGGCTCCCTCTGCAGAGCATCTGGACGCAGGGTCTGAGAGAGAGCACCCGCGAGAGTTTTACTTTTCTCGAAGATTAATATTGAAAGAAATACCAAAAGGAGCGCCAGTCTTTGGGGCCAATACCTCTTGGCACGGAACTCCGACAGGCTGTGTCGAATCAATTGTGAACTGTTTTGAAGTGAATTTGTGCTGTGTCGCGGTAGAATCTTGACTTGGAGAGAGTCCAAGTTTGTTACAGTGGTACCAGAGCGCAGAAAGATTCTTCTTCTACGGAGGATCCGATCCTTTTACAGCGCGCACAACTTTTGGGCAAGAATCTTTATGCCCCAACACCGGACTTATTAGCCACTCCCACCCTTCATACATCGCGCATCGCGCGCGCTCCCGTCTTCATCGCTCTGCTTACAGGACATAAAGCCATTAAAAATCCCAGATTACACATGGATTCTGGTTAAGAATCTGACAGAGATGACACCTCTTACTGGGAAGGCAAAGAAAGTTGAAGATCCGGTGCGGGAACTGAAGAAAAGAATGAAGATTTGGGACTTTTTTTTTTCAGACAAGTTTGCCAGAAAAGGAGTACAAACGTCAATTGTAGATTACCATATGTGTGAACAGATTGATTAAGTACTCCAGAACCCGAGATTGGTAATACACCTAAAGGGCTACCCGATTAATACGATTTACTCAAGATTGCGTGTGGCCATTGCTCTTACTCTCAAGAAGGGAGTAAAGCCGAAAAGACAGACGAGCGCAGAAAGCAAGAACTTGTACTCGCCGAAAGACATGGACAAGCGAAGCACAAAGCAAAGCTTCGGAAAGGGCAAGTGTTATGTCCCGCTCATCACAGGAGAGGGGATCTAGCCCAAATGCCGTCGGGATGGGCGTCCACTATCCGAGCAGACGTAGTGTGAACTCGGCCAGTGTGGCCGGCCATTATTACAAAAGGGAGGCCAAGGCCTCATTTGCAGTTATCGACCCCCACTGGCAAAGTGCCAGTGGTTAGCCCACGAGGCTAGGAGTGCGTGAGGTCACCTCGAGGAGGTGAGGCCGGGTGGTATGGGACGCCTGGTCTTACAGGTGCACGCCTATGTCCTCGGACGCTGGCCCCAGCACAGGGGAGCTGCCGGATGGTGGCTATGGTCGGCTGGTTCGTCGGACACGTGTCTGTAGGCAGTCTGTGTAGCCAGGAGATCCTTTCTCCGCGTTTGTTTCATGGTATCAGAGCCGGCTTGGCTGCACGAAGGACTGTGTGCACACCTACAGACTGATTTAAGTCGGATAATTACCATTTCATGAAATTTTTAATGAATTAACCGTTTACTCGATTGTTTTCTTCTCATGAGCATGTGTGCAAGTGAAATTTGATGTGCTTTTTGATGATTTTTGATAAAATTCAGCAATTCGGCAGGCGAGAATGCTTAAAAATGGAATTTTTCAATGAATTCTATTGATTTTTGACAGAAATTGAAGGATTACTTATTAAATCGCTGGTTTTGGATTAAAAATCAGCATACTGTATCCTTTTGAACTACCTCTCTCTGTAAGTCTCTCTGTGTGAAGCATAGAGAGAGAGAGAGAGAGAGAGAGAGAGAGAGAGAGAGAGAGAGAATTACCTCTCTCTGTGCGGGCCTTGAGTCTGCAGAGAGGCTGCGTAGTTTTTTTTCTCCAGCGTGGACTTCTTTCTTTCAGCGCTAGCTCCTAGCTGGAGGCTTCTTCGCATGTTGTTGGAGGCCTTGTGCGTGCTCGCCACGGGCAACCACACGCCTCTCTTTCCTTCACAATCTCCACGCGGCACTGGCAATGCGTAGGCTTTTTTTTAACGCTGGAGTTTGCGTCGATTTTTTTTTAAGAGAGGGAGTGCCCATTAGGTAATGTGGCCAAGGACATTTGAGTTTTTTTATAGTATAGGCAGGACACTTTAATTTCTTAAAAGATGAATGTGAAACCTGCACATTCATTAAAAAACTCACTTACAGAGTTGCAAAGTTTACAGAAACCTCCCATTTGCTTCTCCTGCTCCTCTCCAAAGCCTACTCTCTCTCACCTGCTCGCGTTCCGACGCTCACGCCGACGCGTAGAGCTCTTCAAACTTCGACTTTTCGCGACCGAAAAGTGTAGAAAAGGCTCGGTTTTGCGTTAATTTTCCAGTTTTTCACGCACTTCGCCATGGATTCCTCCAGCTCTGATGTGCAACGTGACAACGCACCAAGTAACATCCAAATTCCATTCACGCATGCTCTCTATATATGGATTACAACTACTTTCCAGAGTTTCGACCGGCGTGTTACCGCTCTGGAAAACGCGAATGTTCATATGAACCTTCGCTTGGCCTCTCTCGAAGGGGTCGTACAGGGGCTCAGTTCCCGACTTTCTACTCTCGAAAATATGGCTTAGTTGATGACTGCGCGTATTTCCGAGGGCGAAACCCCATCTCCAGCATTTGCAGACGCAAATTGTTGCTATTGGACGTTCGCAGGGTGGTCCGACTGCTACAATTCCGTACAAAACTACAAATTTCTCAGATGAAGAGAAGGAGTGTACGGAATTGGCCGTAAATAACTGGTTGCACCAGTGGACCACATACTTTGATCTCCATGGAGAGCATGATGAACGGAGGATTTAGACGATTCCTCTCTATATGGCGCAGCAAGGCGCTTACCTGGTGGCGTGACATGACAGAGAAGCCTACGACGTGGGCTGACTTTTGCGTGAAATGCAAGAGGGATTTCGCCAAAATGGATCCTTTGAAAGCTTACGCCAAACTGCAGAGTCTTTCGATGAAAACTCTGTCTTTTGATTAGTATACGACAGGTTTCAAAGACGCGCTCACCTTCTGCAAGGTTGAATTCCACACACGCCGTGCACATGTACTTGCTGGGGTTACATGAAGATTACCGTTGGGCCTTAATCAAGGACAAAGCCCTGACTGATGTCGAGGATGCAATGGCCAAGGCCAAGACGTTCCATTTGATAAATGGAGCGAATTATGAGAAGAAAAGAACTGCAAACCATCAATCCGGTGAGGATGCTTCGAGGAAGCGACCCCGATTCCAACGTAAGTCCAAATCACCGCCGAGATCTTCTCAGGAAAAGAAGAAAGCCAGAAATGCTTCAGTTGCTGATGCAGTGAAGAAGGGGGTTTGCTTCGGATGTGGTCAAATGGGTCACCAAATCAAGGATTGCCCTAAAAAGAAAAAGACGCAGAAACCGCAAGGCCGTCCTTCGGTTCAGATTCACGAGATCTCAGGTAACTCTGATGTTGTTCAAGTTGAAATCCATCATTTAGTGCACAGTTCATGCACTAATTGTACTTTTAGCACCAAAGTGTTTGGTAAGCACGATCTTCTCCGTTTCCCCGGGAAGATCAATGGTCACGACGTGACCGTACTCCTTGATAATGGAAGCTTCCACAATTTTGTGGATGCAAAATTGGTGCAGAAACTGAACCTGCGGACGCAGGACAGTGACCATGAGTATCACGTGAAGATGGCTCGTGGCGTGGATATGGATGTATGGAATCGGATGGTTCCAGACTTGTCGCTCGAGCTGGCTGATTACAAAGAGAACCTGGACTTCCACATCATGCGCCTGGACAGAGCATATATTATTTTAGGAATTCCATGGTTTTATGATAAACAAGACTCATTGTATATAGACTATGTACATCACTCTCTTGTTTTTGTTAAGCAGAACATGCCTCATGTATCTGTGTCGCTTTGTAATCAGAAGTCTGTAAAAAATGGTTTTGCAATACCAGTTGTTACTGCTTTGGAAATGTATAAGGAAATAAAGTCTTCTGATGTTGACTTTTATCAATGTGTACCATCTGCTTGGTTTGATTCATTAGTGCTTGGTACTTCTGTCACTGAATTTCGCAAAAATGTTTCATGTTCTTCTGTTGAACTTGGGGATTCCGATGAATCCAATCTTATCCGAGAAATCATGACTGATTTCAAGGATGTTTTTCCTGATGATCTACCTCCTGGCTTGTCGCCTTCAAGAGGAGTCGATCATGGCATTGAGCTGGTGGCTGGTAGTCAGCCCTTCTCAAAGCAACCTTATCGGTTTAGTAAAACCGAGGAGGACGAGATTCAGCGACAGCTGAAGGATTATCTCGACAGGGGTTTTGTTCGGCTTAGCAAATCCCCGTGGAAAGCGCCAATGCTACTTTCTCGAAAGAAGGATAACACTATGCGCTTTTGCGTGGATTACAAGGGGTTGAATAAACTCATTGTCAAGAACAAGTATCCGCTCTCGTGCATAAACGATCTGATAGATCTGCTCCATGGAGCGTTGTATTTTACGAAGATAGACCCGCGATCAGGCTATCATCAGGTACGGATCAAACTGGAAGATATTCCTAAGACAGGCTTCCATACGCGTTATGGTCACTACAAGTTTTTGGTCTTGCCTTTTGGTTTGACCAATGCTCCAGCTACGTTCCAGCAGATGATGAATGATCTGCTGAGACCATTTTTAGGCAACTTCGTTGTTGTATTTCTCGATGATATCTTGATCTACAGCCGAAGTTTGTCTGAGCACCTAGTGCATATACGCATTGTTCTCAAAGTACTGAGAATTGAGAAGCTTTACGCTAAGGCTTCGAAGTGTGAATTCTTTAAAAAAGAGCTTTTGTACTTGGGTCATATCATTACTCGCGATGGAATTCGCGTCGAACCTGAAAAGTTAGATAAAGTGCGAAATTGGCCCATTCTGAAGAATGTACGCCAAGTAAAGTCCTTTTTAGGCTTTACTGGATTCTTTCGCAAATTTATCAAGGATTACTCTAAAGTTGTTGCTCCGCTTACGCAACTGTTAAAAGGAGGGGTGAAAGGGCCGAAGAATTTGAGTCCTCATCGTAAAGGTAATCCCCCTGTTGTCTAGAATGAGCGTCTCGACGAGAGCTTTCGGACACTAAAGCACTTGGTGACTACTGCGCCAATATTGCACATTGTGGATCCTAGCAAACCGTTTGTGGTTGAAACGGATGCTAGCGATTATGCTATTGGTGCGGCATTATACCAGGATGGACGCCCTGTTGCGTTTGAAAGTAAGAGCTTTCTGACGCTGAGATGCGTTATCCAACGTACGAGAAGGAGCTTTACGCCATAGTCCACGCCCTGAGGAAATGACGGCACTACTTGTATGGCTCTACGTTTGTTGCATGGACATATCATCACTCCTTGCGCTATATCTGTGATTAGGGTGATCTCAGAGGCCGGAAGGCTAGATGGGTTGAGCTTATGCAAGAGTTTGACTTTGAGATCCGTTATAGAAAAGGAGCCAGCAATCAAGTTGCCGATGCGCTCAGCAGGATTCCTGAGGTCAATGCCTTGTCTATGGCTGAAATCTCAACGGATTTCTATCTCTCTCCCAGGGCTATGTCGTTTTGATGGCCATTTTGGCAAGATATGGAACAAGGTCGAAGCGGGGCATGACTCGCATACAGGCTTGGGTGGTCCGAAGACCCAAGTGAGTCGTGCTGGAGAGACGAGACAACGACAATATTCCATTAGAGGTGGACTATTGTTTAGAACTGGTAAAGTCTGCGTGCCGGAAATCGATGAGATTCGACAAAAGATTTTGTGCGAATGCCACAATGTTCCTAGCGCTGAGTATCCAGGCATCCAGAGAACTTTGGCTTTGGTCAAGCGATATTTCTATTGGCCAAGAATACGCTCTTACATAGAGAGCTATGTAAAGAGATGCGCTCAGTGTTAGGTCAATAAGGCAGAGCGCCTTAGGAAAGCTCGCCTGCTACACCCATTGGAAATTCCAGATGCGAAGTCGCAAAGTATTTCCATGGAATTCATCATTGGTTTGCCAAATACTAGTCGGGGCAATGACGCTATTTGGGTTGTGGTCGATAGACTCACAAAAATGGTGAAGTTTATACCAACAAAGTCGACAGTAAAAAGCCATGAGTTGACGGTTTTATTTGTCGATCAGCTTTATAAACTGTATGGTCTTCCAGAGGATATTGTCAGTGATCGAGATACTAAGTTCACTGGCCGTTTTTGCCGAGATGTGTTCGCTCATCTTCAGACGACGTTGAGTATGTCGTCTTATGACCATCCTGAGTCCGACGGACAAACTGAGAGGATGAATCAGACGTTAGAGGACATGTTGAGAGCCTATGTCTCTCACAGGCAATCTGATTGGGAAAGGTATCTTCCACAGTTAGAGTTTGCCTATAATAGTACCAAGCATTCTGCTACTGGATTTAGCCCGTTCATGCTGATGTATGGATTTGAGCCTAAATCCCCAATTGCTATTGGCTTAGAGAAAGTCAAGGAACGCCAAGGTCGTGATTTCCTGTATGACATGCAGGAAATGCTCGAATTGGCTAAGGATAGTATAAGAACGGTGTGAGCGGGATGAAAGCACACACAGCGCCTCTATAACGACCCGACACACACTCTTGGGAAGATACACACACACACACTATGGGGCACCACTCGGCTTACACAACACACCTGGCCGAGACAGGGAACACACCTCTGGAGTGAGAGGAGAGAGACTATCCGCTTGCCCACTCCACACACACACACACACACACACACACACACACACACCCAAAAAACTCAGCTCAAAAGAGGGGAACTTCTGATAATTAGATACAAATGAGCTTGGGCCAACACCAAGGGGCAAATAGCTCACACAAAATGGATAAAATAAGCCAGATACAATCACAAACTGGAGCAGAAACTTCGCTCATAAGAGAAACTTACACAGAAAAACAACAGAAAAAGAGTGAGGAATTTGGAAAAATGGACAGCGCCATCGCGTCCGGAACGGCCCAAAACCCCAGTCTACAATGTCAAAGTGCTCAAATCCGACCTCGGACGAGCAGTTTACGGCCAAAACAGGCTCCAAAAACCCCAAAAACACACCTGCAGCTGTTCCTCCTCTCTTCTCCACGTTTTTTCTGGTCTTCTCTCTATTTTTTCAGTTCCCACACTTAGCTTTATTAGTTGGGCACCCTTGGCCTTTTAGATGACCTCAAACGGACCACGAACAGGCCAAAAACTGACCTCGCAGTGCATAGTTGTCACCTTTTTGCATCATCCGCACACCTGGCACTCAGCTTTTCCCAATAATGCATCCCGCAACCACGTGAAGTAACCGTAAAAAGTGGTCCTCATGATGACCTTTCTGCATAACTCTCGCAAGAAAACACCCACGTTGTGTCCGTATTCATCCACGTGCAAATATTGACCCCGTTCGGCCTCCTAACGCCACTAGATGCCATCTGACGCACCTGCTTACCTCATGTCATCGGCCCGCGGATAGCTTCCTCGAGAAGTTTTACGCGCTACCAACTCCTCATTATTGTAGAAAAAACACACTGGTACTAGTAACGATGAAAATCGATGCACTATGTACACCTTATCCTACCTGTACACATGTGGGCCCCACGTAACCACCTGGCTCTGGAAAATGGGCAATCCTTTATTCGATGCAACATGCATGGATATGTACATATGCGCAATTCTTTGCTCCAAAAAACTCCTGACAACGGCTCGTGACCGAGTTACTACTTACGCTAATCAAAAGAGATCTCTAAGGACTCTAGATGTGGGACAATGGGTCTATCTGAAGATACCCAAGGATTCCAAGACTATGTGAACAGTAAAGCATTATAAGCTTTTAGCTAGATATTGTGGTCCGTTCCTGATCACAAAGAAAATTGGCCAAGTTGCCTACAAACTGGCTCTTCCTTCCGATGTTAGTGTACATCCAATGTTTCATGTCAGCCGCCTTAAAGTGAAACTGGGCTAAGCTGATGTTGTCGTGCCTATCGAGGAAAATGTATGGCAAGATATGCAAACTGAGTATATTCCTCGAGAACCAGAAGCAGTTTTGGATCATCGTACCCGTCATTCTCGCCAAAAGGCTTATGACGAGTACTTAATTAAATGGAAGGGTCAATCTGAAAGGTTTGCTACTTGGGAACCTGTTAGAGCTTTGAAGGCTTAGTATCCCCACTTCATTGATGAGGACATCAATGGTTCTTAAGGGGGGAAGTACGTTATGTCCCGCTCACAAGAGAGGGGATCGAGCCCAGATGCCGTCGGGATGGGCGTCCAGTGTCCGAGCGGACGTAGTGTGAACTCGACCAGTGTGGCTGGCCATTATTATAAAAGGGAGGCCAAGGCCTCATTTGCAATTATCGACCCCCACTGGCAGAGTGCCAGTGGTTAGCCCGTGAGGCTAGGAGTACGCGAGGTCACCTCGAGGAGGTGAGGCTGGGTGGTATGGGACGCCAGGTCTTACAGGTGCACGCCTATGTCCTCGGATGCTGGCCCCAGCACGGGGGAGCTTCCGGATGGTGGCTATGGTCAGGTGGTTCATCCGACGCATGTCTGTAGGCGGTCTAGGTAGCCGGGAGATCCTTTCTCCGCGTTCGTTTCAGCAAGAAAAAGGCAAAGAAGCCTAGATTTCTCCCAATTTCTGACAAGTTCTACCGAGGACTCATCCTCAGATACTTCGGACTCCGATGATCACATGTTTTATGCAAAGAAGAAACATTTTTTTGAAGCGAACCAATATGACTTCCTCAAAGATAAAAGCAAGAAGGTCAAAGAATTTAAAGCAGGTGGACAGTCAATTTGAATCCTTTTCTGGGTTTCGTGATGCTCGAACATGGCGGTTCACTCTTCTATTGAGAAAGGAAGTTCCGGTTAAATGGTTAAAAGGCTTTTTATTTCTTATTGGCTGACTCGGGAGTATGAGCTGCTGGACTCATCTTCGGATTTATGAGCGCGCAGCAGTGGGTGCAAGTGATAGAGCACGAGGAGAAGTGCAGGGCTTGAGGCTTGGAGAGGAGGCACAGGTCTGCAGAGGAGGAGCGCTAGAAATCGAAGAAAAAGAGGGAGAGAAACACTCCTTGATAGGAGTCACATGAAATGAAGCACTGGAATCAACTATCCAAGTCTGGGATAATGCATCATTGACAATCAACAAAGCATCAATAAGATCACTCTTGGTGATCTGCATGTCCTGTGAATGAACATTAAGAGAGACGTCAAGGTCATAAGCATCATCATCTGACAAAGTGGCACACAAGATGTCCTCTACGTCTGACAGCTCCTCAATCACAACACTAGAAGCCACATTGGCCTTCTCTTTGTCCTTTGAGCTGTCATGTGCATCTGTCTCTTTCTTTTCCGTTCTAACTCGGCTTTGTAGTACCTGCAATCGGGTTTCTTGTGACCTTTCCTGCCACACTGATAGCAAGTCACGTCACCCTTGCTTTTGCTGGCATTTCCCCTTTCCTTACTCTTACTCTTACTCCTTTGTGCATAGACATACTTCTTCTTTGTCCTGCCTCTAACCATGTTGGCATAGCTGCCTCCCTCTCCACCTGCTTTTCTCCTAATTTCCTCATTCAAGATAGAACCCCTAACACCATCAAAGGTCAAATTGGGGTTATTCGACAATGAAACCACCAATGTTTCCCTTGAATCAGGTAAGGTCATAAGCAAGAAGATAGCTTTCAGCTTATCATCAAAAGGAGACAAACTTGAATCTTGTAACTGCGACAAAGTACCTGTAAACAACGACAAGTGCTCTGTAGCGCTCTTGGACTCATCTAGCTGCATGCCAACAAGTTTTCGCATCAAATGCACTGTGACTCCTATCAAGGAGTGTTTCTCTCCCTCTTCTTCTTCGATTTCTAGCGCTCCTCTACAGACGTGTACCTCCTCTCCACGCCTCAAGCCCTGCACTTCTCCTCGTGCTCTATCACTTGCACCCACTGTTGCGCGCTCATCACGAATGACCAAGGGAGATTCTTTGGACGCTTATTGCAAGAGATTTTGGAACTCTTTCCTACCAGCCTCTTCATTTATGAAGATCTTGTTTAAGGAACAGATTGAGCAGTTTTGCTGCGGACTTCCTACAGAGATCCAAGACTACTGCTTGGAACAAAAGTTGAAATTCTTTTGAAGAATTGACGGGTCAAGTGAAATGGGGTTTTGCGATACATTCGGGAAATTTGACTTACCCCACTGATGAGATCTTGACTCAGAGAACCCAACAGACCTCTCACAATGAAAGTAGAAAGAGAGAGTTCCCACGACAACGAAAAAAATGATACACGTCCCCGACAGACTCTGTTGCTAAATTGGCTTTATCTGACATAAAAATAATTCTAAATGAATTATTGGATTTATAAGTGAGAGGGTTTTCTCGCTTGGAACACCAAGAAAAATAATTCTAAATGAATTATTGGAATTTTAAGTGAGAGGGTTTTTCTCACAGGAGACATCCGAGTACAGAGTATTTATTCCTAGTGTGTCATTCAAAGTAATGACGGGAGCACTGTGAACGGGAATATTTGTAAGGCCACCAGGAACGGGTACTTCTGATGCGTCACATCGGATGGGTGACAAGGAGCATCGGGAAGAAGTATCCGACCATCCAGGAACGGACATCTCTGATGCGTCATAGAATGAGTGACGGACATCTCTGATGCGTCATAGAGCATCGTGAAGGAGATTGTACCGTAAGTTCGGTAGGAAAGGACTAGGTGATGGGTATTCCTGATGCGTCACAAGGTGGGTGACGGGTGCATCGGAAAGGGGATATCCATAGTCGAGAGAAAATCCGAACTGGAAAAGAGGAATACGCGTAAAGATGCAAGCACAAGAATAAAGATGGGTTCTGAGAAGCTTTTCTTAAAAAGCGGAAAATTTTAACGAGTTTTCTGAGAAGAGCAAACGCTTTCCCGCGAGGAATCTATGTCTGCATTGCATTTGTGCATGTGGTTGCATCCAGGGACGCCTGGGAAGTGTTGTGAATAGCATTGTTTTAAACTTATAAGGTTTTAATGAGTTTTTGGGCAGGTTCAAACCAATTTTAAAATATACCGGCCGTCCACTTAATAAGTGGACAGCCACTTAGCAAATGAAGCAACAAAACCAGCCAGCGAATTCTCTCTCCATATTTCGGATAGAACAGAAAAAAAAAACGAAAAAAAAAATGCAAAAAAAAAAAAAAAACGACCGCGATCTCTACGCGAGCAGCTATTCGTGCCGTGGTCAAGGAGCTATAAAAGCACCACATGCCCTCACTGAAAAGGAGTTGCCAGCGCCAGCAAGAGAAGACTCTGCCACCAAAAGACACGAGAGATCGCGAGACTACGAAGCACGGAAGTCGCTTTTCCCAAGCAAGAGCGACAGGTATCTATTATGGATTCGCCATACGAATTGTTGTCGCGTGTTTGCGTGTGTGTTTGCAGGTACTTCATCGCGAAGGAGAAGCGAGAAGGCTTCGGCCTACGCTTGGAAATTCCGGGAACAGAATTCGGAAATTATCTGCGGAGTCTCAACTCCGAGTACAGACGGAAAAAGAATTGAGAGCTCATCTCTCGGATTTCCCTTACGGAAAGGAACGACCATCGAGTCAAAGAATTAGAACGGAGGGGTTTTCTCCGGTTCTTGTGCTTATAAAAAGATTCTCCCTAAAAAAGGATTCTCTTTATGGGGCGGGACCAGCCCATCTTCTGGTCCCCATTACTGTGTCGATCTTCTCACTCTCTCTCTCTCTCTCTCTCTCTCTCTCTCTCTCTCTCTCTCTCTCTCTCTATTTATTTCTCTCTATATCCTTTGGCTTCAGTATTAAGTGATAAAGTCTATTTATCTGAGTATATTTTATATTGTTATGCGCTCCCGTTTGTGACAGTGGTATCAGAGCATGGTCTCCTCTCTTTCTCTGTAAAGGAGGACGACTCTGGGAAGATACAGGAAGAAGCCATGACAAGCCAAGAGAGAAGTAAGCAGGCGGAAACCTAAGCCCTGCAAGAAAAAGCTCGCAGAGTTGGAATTTTTTTCTCTCTGCAAGAAGTCGACACAAGACTAGGGATTCTCTGAGAAGGCAACAAGAGCATGATGCTCAAGAACCTAGAGAATCCAAGGAGCGGAATGCTCGAGATCCTTCAAAATCCAGAAAATATCCATGAACATCAATCCATAACTGTCACGAGGACGTGGCAGTTATTAACCATGTCACAAGGATGTGGCTACTGCTAACCTTGGTTGTTGGTTTCTTTCCAATGGGGTTTATTTTATTTGTTTTGAGACCCTCTGTTTGAAGTAGCAAACGGTCAGACATTGTATGGCCAATGTGAACGGTAGATTCACCCGCAGACGGGAAGTGGTCAGCACTGGAATTCGTATGGTAAGAGGATGTCTAGGCTCAGAGCAAGATCATATAGGTCCCCCCGTCGCACTTAGCAAGTTGATGGATACTAGGAAGTGAACTCAATCAAGGCGTAAAGTCAAGGTGGGACTACCAACAAAAAGTATCCGACAGTTGGGCCACATTGCACTTTTGGATGCGGTCCCAATGAGGATAGATGGTCAGAAGACCAGTGGGAGCCCAACGGAAGCATCTCCTAAAATTTAGGGAACTGCTATTTTGGGCCGTGAAATGTGTTCGCGTCATTACCTCCAGTATGACTAGGGGAACACTTTATAACTCTGCCGCGAAGTCAACTGACGCGTCGGTTGGGATATTTTTAAGCGGCGAACCCGAAACGGGAAAATGCTTGTAAATGCGCCGAGTGTCACATTTTTGTGAACTTGCCTCTTCCAGAAAAATGGGCGCTGAATTTTTAAGCTGGGAAGGCCTCATTATGCAATCTGTCACACGTTAAGAGCTATGGAGTGCTTCCTTTCCCTCTCATGTACAGTGTGGTGCTAGGAGTGATGCCCTGCACACTAGACACTGCTCTCTCTCTCCCCTACGTGCAGTTATGTGATGCCCCACAAGAGGGCTCCTCATTTGACTGATGTACAGCTGTGTGGGTTCACGCTTTCGTGCTGAGGCAAGAGCCTCCTTGAGCAGGAACAGGGGTAGCTAACTGCTACTCCAAAGCAGGCACTGGTGAGGGTCATAACCTCACCATACAGGTGCAAAATCAGCGCTGTGTATGCGCTGTAATTTGATTGTTTTTCAGCCATACGGACGCCAGGACACTTTGGAATCGTGCCCCACTGGCAGAGGACAGTTAGGGGACTGTTTGGGGCTGAAAACAGGGCAAAAACCAGTAAATACAGCGTGCTGAATTTACTGTTTTTGGGCAGGAATCGGAGGGTATACGCCAGTGCAAGGGAGTTCTAGCAGGAGAATTGGTTTCGCGCAAGTTTTGGGAGTGTCATGCTGCCGAAATTTGGCCAAATCAAATGGTATCTAGGTGGATACACGTGAAGGATTCCCAGGACCTTACCTTGTAATTTACCCTCCTAAAGAATAAAGAAATACCGAAAGGGGCGCCAATTTTGGGGCCTACAGGTTGTCGGCGTCTGCTCGGAGCATTCTAGCTTCCGAGCCGTGTGTGTGATTAAGTGTTAATTCCCGTTACAAGTCTCCTTTGCAAAGTGCTCTGTGTGTGTGTTTAAAGTAAAGAATTTCGGGTGAAAGCCAACGCCTACCGCCCTACGGGCCGGTTTCATGGTTCCGTTGTCGGGACATCAATCACTTTTTCTTTAAAGAGTGAGCCTGGATTGTTTAGGGTAAAGACACAGAGTGCAGGAACGCGGGGATTACACTATGGCCGACAAGGGGAAGGGAATTATGGAAGAGGGTTCCTCTTCAGAGGACAGGCGGGAGATTCCTATGGTTTTTGAGATTGGCGAGAGCTCACGGCCACGTCAGTATGTACCTCCTGTCAACGTGAATGTCCCTCCAGTAGTACAGGGCTTTATGACAGGGCAACTTGAGGATAATGCGTTCAAAACTCAGTTAGTTGCCGAGGTGAATGTCTTTTCGCAGCTGGTGCAGAATCCGAGGTTTATGGAATTCTTGCAAGCGCCACCAGTGCAACAGCAAAATAGGCAATCTACGCCGCGTACGGAGCTTGTTGATGCTCAAGCCCAGGTACTTCATGTGGCGCAGGAGGAAAGGGAACACTCGCATGTTGCGGAGTTGGGGGCTCCAAAGCAGGTTCCTCCCGTGCTTGAACAGGTGGCTAGAACGCCTATTCCACAGGTTATGCCAGTTCAGTCCGCCACCTTTTAGAGCCAGCATGCTGTCTTGAATGGACAGGGAGCTGGATACCAGGCTATGCACTTAGTTTTTCCACCACCCACGGTACATCCTGGGTATTTCGGGGGTGGATCAGTGTTCCAAAGTATGGCTGGTTATGCGCCTGGAAGTCAGCCGTACAAGCCAGGAACAGTGTTCGGGGGTATGCAAGGCATCATGCCAAACCCCATGTATGGTAGTATCGGCATGCAGCAGGGTTTTCAGAGCAACCACGGCCAGTTTGGGGTGCCACAGGGTCATTTTGGCATGGCTGGTTTTTCTGGACAGCAGCCAGATATCGCACCTCTGACGCAAAATGTGAATGGCCAAGGCGTGCCGATCATGCCTACTACAGTGCCCATGTTGCAGACCATTCCATATGACAATTTGGGGGCACTAGAGAAGCCGAAGGCTTACAAAGAAGGTGGTGCAGCGGTAAAGTTCAGTACCTTCAGTGGTTTCGAGGATAAGACAAAGGCACTCACTTTCCTCCAGCAGTTTGATACAGCTTATGGGGGAGGGAATTTTACAGAGGCCTCGAAGGTCAAGAAAGCTGCCACTTTCTTAAAGGACAATGCGCTTACATGGTGGACGACATTGTTAATGCAAGGACAGGCACCCGCCACTTGGGTTTACTTCAAGCAAATGTTTGCATCTGCTTGGCTGTCAAATAAATTTGAAGCCGACGTCCTGACAGATTGGCACCAGCTTACTGCAACTTCGTGCAAGAGCTTGCTGGAGTACAATAGGAGGTTTTGTAAAGCATTACTCTCAGTGACCTCCTACAGATTTGTGCCATTGACAGAGCGGATAGAGAAGTACTCTTGTGGCCTGCCTAGAGGGCTTCGCGATTACTGTACAAAGAACAGAGTGGCTACTCTTACTCAGCTTATGGAAGTTGCGAACACTGGTCTTGCCTTGTTGAAAGGAGAGGACAGTGGATTTCCGAGCAGTGACAAAGGAGGGCAGCAAAAGAAAAATTCAGCGAAGAAGCCCTTTGTGAAAACGACTCCTGATGCGTTACAGGGGTCAGAAAAGGCCACCAAAGACAAGGATTCAGCCGGCACTTCTGGAGCGCAGGCAAAGAAACAGAAAAGGAAGCCTTTTGTGCGCAAGTCGCTCGAGGAAAAGAAGGTCCTAATGGCTGAGAACAAATGCTTTATATGCGAGCAGCCTGGTCACTTTTCTATCAATTGTCCACAAAGGAAAAGGCCAGCTGACTCAGAAGATAAAGAAGACCAGAAAGGCAAGAAGCCAAAACCCACAGCAGGTTTAGTGCCAGACATGGTGGGTGACAGGCCCAGCACAGATGCCAATGAGTTATGCAGGGCATGGGGTAAAGTTAGGGACAAGACGGCACTCATCTTTTTTGATCCAGGTGCCAAAGCCAACTTTATCTCACCAGAGTTAGCTATGAAGCTGGGCATCAGAGCTGAAGAGATGGGGTACACAGCAGAGGCAGGGTTGGTATGTCCTAGCCACTCAGAGTGTGTTACTCCCATCATTGGAAAACTGCGTCTGCATATTCAGTCGTATGTGGACACTAAAGAGTTTTACATCATGCCGCTGGAAGGTTGTGACGCCTTGTTGGGGATCCCGTGGATGTTCCGAGTGCATGGAGTCTTCGATGCCTACAACAAAATAAAAATAACCGATTTTTGTATAAAATGGACAAGCGAAATTAGTAAATGAATTTATCTAATTGCCGAATAAATACCCGAGGTCCAAAATCATTATTGAAGAGTGGGAAAAATTACTTATAGCATAAATAAGTTATAGAAGGAATATCTCATCAAATTGACTATTAAAGATACGTACTTACTCCAAAAATCCTTATTTTTGGGTAAACAAGGAAAAAGAAGATTATTCAATTAAGCTTCTAATGGATTAAGTCTTTTTAAAAGGCTGCCGACATGGCTCCCAAGAGAACCAGGGGAAATCCTCTTACTGAGGAAGAAGATGTTAGCAACAAGCGAAACAAAACCACAAATGACCATGAGGTTGGGCCTAGCCATAGGCCAACAGAGGAGAGTCTACGGGCACCCGCCCCACAGCACATGGACGAGCAATCGTAGGTGGATTTCTATTTTGTTCACTAAAATCTTTTAAAGTTCATTTTTAAGTTAGCATTGCACACGTAAGGTTATAAAGATCACTGTACAGCATAGGGGCAAAACTCACATCTTGGATGTAAAGCTTAAAGGAGAGTCAGTCCCTATTGTATCTGCTTCTGCTATCACTTCTGTAATAAAGAATCATCTTTCTGTGTACTTGATTTTTGCACGTGATGTCTCAGATAGTGATCAGTCAAATGTATCTGTGTTAGATAAAGAAAGGTCAGCATTTTTGCAAAAGTTTAGTGACTGTTTTTCTGATTCATTACCGTCGCAATTGCCGCCAGAGAGACCTGAGGACCATCGGATAGATTTGGTGCTAGGGTGTAGCCCACCAAATAGACCTCCCTACAGGGTTAGTGCGGCACAACAGAAAGAGATTATGGGCCAGGTTGAGGAGTTATTAGAGAAGGGGCTGATTCAGCCTAGTTCTTCACCCTTTTGCTCCCCAGTGCTCCTAGTGCAGAAGAAGGATGGCTCATGGCGCATGTGTATTGATTACCGTGCGTTGAATAAGAATACCATCAAGAATAGGTTTCCTATTCCTCGCATTGATGATATTCTCGATCGTTTAGAGGGTGCTGCAATTTTCAACAGGATAGACCTTAAGAGTGGGTACCATTAGATTCGTATAAGGCCAGAGGATGTACACAAGACTGCGTTTAGAACGACATTTGGTCTTTATGAGTTTCTAGTGATGCCGTTTGGGCTAACAAATGCTCCTGCCACGTTCAACAGAATGATGGACCGGATTTTCCGCTCGCATCAACAGTTTGTTGGAACGTTCTTCGATGACATGATAGTGTATTCGAAGAATGAAGAGGAGCATAGGCGTCACTTGACCATTGTGTTTGAAGAGCTGCGCAGTCACACGTTACTTGTCAATCCTAAGAAAAGTGAATTCTTCCTCGAAGAGATCCACTTTCTGGGCCACATAGTCTCAAAGGATGGTGTTAGAATGGATCCCGCAAAGGTCGAAGCTATCAAGACATGGCCAGACTTGAAGACTATGCACGATGTCAGAAGCTTCTTGGGATTGTGTTCCTACTATAGAAGGTTTATCAGAAATTTTGCAGAGATAGCATCGCCTCTTCACGCATTGCAAAAGAAAGAGGTCACTTTCAGATGGACCCAAAAAGAGATTTCAGCTTTTAGTCTCTTAAAGGAAAAGTTGACTTCAGATCCAATTATTGTTTTGCCAGATCTCAGGAAGTCATTTGTGGTCCAGTGTGACGCGTGTGGCAGTAGCATCGGAGCAGTGCTAATGCAAGATGGACGGGTAGTAGCTTATGAAAGCCGAATTTTACAAGGGCCAGAGAGGACTATGCAAGTCTATGAGAAAGAGCTCTTGGCCGTGATTCATGAGCTTTCTAGCTGGAAGCACCACCTCTTAGGTGCAGATTTTGTTGTCCAAACGGATCATCAGACCTTGCGATACTTCTTGACACAGTCAAAGTTATCCGAAAAGCATATGCGATGGGCAAACATTCTTTCCATGTTCCACTTCCAGATTATGCATGTGGAAGGCAAGAAGAATGTTGTGGCTGATGCGTTATCAAGAAAGCCACAAATTTTAGCTGTGTCAATTCCTTATCATCATGAGTTAGATGACATGAAGGAACAATATACTGTTGATGAAGATTTTGCAAGGATCTTTGAACAGTTACAAGAGGGGCAACATCACGAGCACTACCTCCTCAGATATGGTTTTATGATGATGCATGGCAGACTTTGTGTCACTAGGCCACTGCGACATAAGGTCATGGAAGAGAGTCATGTCCCACCGTATGCAGGGCATCGTGGCATTGATGCAAGGCAAAAGGCACCAGGTTTGTTACAACCACTGCCGATTCCGGATAAGCCATGGGAAAGCATTGCTATGGACTTTATCTTTGATCTTCCAAGGACGCCAACAAGGAATGATGGTATATGGACCATTATCTGCAAGTTCAGCAAGCAGGCCCATTTTATCCCTGTCAGGAAGAAGATAAAATCTGATCAGATGGCACGCTTGTTCATGTACAATGTGTTGAAGTACCATGGTATGCCACAATCGATTATCAGTGATCATGATCCTCGCATGACCAGTTTGTTCTAGAGAGGATTGTTTGAGAACATGGGCACTACGCTCAAGTTTTCGTCTTCGTTTCATCCACAAACTGGACAGTCAGAAGAGGCTAATTCTACTGTCTTAGATCTGCTGAAATGCTATGTGTCAGATAATAAGGGCAAGTGGGAACAGTATTTGCCTATGCTTGAGTATGCGTACAATAATACGGTGCATTCGTCTACTGGCAAAGCACCTTTTGAGATTGTTGAAGGCGGGAAAAAGGTTCCTCCCATTTTGCATACAAAGGACAAGATCTTTGAAGCAGATCGATATGTTGAGAACATGGATGAGATGTATAAGAAGATTAAAGTTGCCTTGGAGAAGACTTAGGCAAAGCAGAAAAAGGCTGCTGATCGTCACCGTCGTGAATTGCTTCTATCACCTGGTGACTGGGTTCTGTTAAGGTTCGAAAAGGCAAGGTTAAAGAAGATGAAGGGCAAGGAACGGCTGTTTCCTAAGCTCAGCATGCGTTACTATGGGCCTTTTCAAGTGCTTGACAAGATCAACGATGTGGCTTACAGGCTGAAATTGCCTGATGCATGGAAGATTCATAATGCGTTTCAAGTGAGTCTTCTAAGACCCTTCGTGGGTGATGTGCCAGAAGATATGCCAGTTGAGGATTAGCCAGAAGTTGAACTTGATGAGATCCTGGTACCTGAGCAAGTTTTGGCACAAAGTTAAAGGACAAGTTGCAAGACGCTATTTGGTGAAGTTCAAGAACTATCCGCCTATGGATGCAAAGTGGATGGAAGAGCATGCGCTGTCAGTCACCAAATGTATTGCAGCTTTACCTTGAAGCCTTTGAGTTACAGCCTACTTATGCCCCAACCCAACGTGTGCAAAGGAGGGGTAATGATAGAGCTAGTACATCAAATGTACATATGAGTTCAGTGCCATAGATGGAAATGGCAAAAGTACGAAGGCCTCATTAAGTCATTTGTATCTATGTATGTTAGGACCTTTCTTGCAGATACATGCGATGATAAAAGAGTGTTAATAGCACAAGATCCTCACTGGCGTGTATTTATGGTATGCAATCGAGGACGTTTGCGATTTCAAGAAGGGGGTATGTCACGAGGACGTGGCAGTTATTAACCATGTCACAAGGATGTGGCTACTGCTAACCTTGGTTGTTGGTTTCTTTCCAATGGGGTTTATTTTACTTGTTTTGAGACCCTCTTTTTGAAGTAGCAAATGGTCGGATATTGTATGGCCAATGTGAACAGTAGATTCACCCGCAGACGGGGAGTGGTTGGCACTGGAATTCGTATGGTAAGAGGATGTCTAGGCTCAGAGCAAGATCATATAGGTCCCCCCGTCGCACTTAGCAAGTTGGTGGATACTAGGAAGTGAACTCAATTAAGGCGTAAAGTCAAGGTGGGACTACCAACAAAAAGTATCCGACAGTTGGGCCACATTGCACTTTTGGATGCGGTCCCAATGAGGATAGATGGTCAGAAGACCAGTGGGAGCCCAACGGAAGCATCTCCTAAAATTTAGGGAACTGCTATTTTGGGCCGTGAAATGTGTTCGCGTCATTACCTCCAGTATGACTAGGGGAACACTTTATAACTCTGCCGCGAAGTCAACTGACGCGTCGGTTGGGATATTTTTAAGCGGCGAACCTGAAACGGGAAAATGCTTGTAAATGCGCCAAGTGTCACATTTTTGTGAACTTGCCTCTTCCAGAAAAATGGGCGCTGAATTTTTAAGCTGGGAAGGCCTCATTATGCAATCTGTCACACGTTAAGAGCTATGGAGTGCTTCCTTTCCCTCTCATGTACAGTGTGGTGCTAGGAGTGATGCCCTGCACACTACACACTGCTCTCTCTCTCCCCTACGTGCAGTTATGTGATGCCCCACAAGAGGGCTCCTCATTTGACTGATGTACAGCTGTGTGGGTTCATGCTTTCGTGCTGAGGCAAGAGCCTCTTTCAGCAGGAACAGGGGTAGCTAACTGCTACTCCAAAACAGGCACTGGTGAGGGTCATAACCTCACCATACAGGTGCAAAATCAGCGCTGTGTATGCGCTGTAATTTGACTGTTTTTCAGCCATACGGACGCCAGGACACTTTGGAATCGTGCCCCACTGGCAGAGGACAGTTAGGGGACTGTTTGGGGCTGAAAACAAGGCAAAAACCAGTAAATACAGCGTGCTGAATTTACTGTTTTTGGGAAGGAATCAGAGGGTATGCGCCAGTGCAAGGGAGTTCTAGCAGGAGAATTGGTTTCATGCAAGTTTTGGGGCTGTCATGCTGCCGAAATTTGGCCAAATCAAATGGTATCTAGGTGGATACACGTGAAGGATTCCCAGGACCTTACCTTGTAATTTACCCTCCTAAAGAATAAAGAAATACCGAAAGGGGCGCCAATTTTGGGGCCTACAGGTTGTCGGCATCTGCTCGGAGCATTCTAGCTTCCGAGCCGTGTGTGATTAAGTGTTAATTCCCGTTACAGGTCTCCTTTGCAAAGTGCTCTGTGTGTGTGTTTAAAGTAAAGATTCGGGTGAAAGCCAACGCCTACCGCCCTAGGGGCCGGTTTCAATAACCATAGCCAAGAAATCCCATCATTCCGGGAAGGATATGAAGAAGGTCTTTAGACCTCAGAACACTCCGGTCAAGTTTGGTACTTTTGACGGATGGGAAGATGTCCCAAAAGCTAACGCTTTCATTCGACAGTTTGAAGTTGCCTTTGCAAGCGGCGATTTCTGAAAAGCGTCGAAGGTGAGGCATGTGACCAAACACCTCAAGGGGGATTGCAAGTACTTGGTGGTATACCAAAGCTTTGCAAGGAACTTACAACAAGTCTTGGATTCAATTCAACGCTGAATTTTCGGACAAATTTTTTTCCTCTACGCTTTGAGGAAGGCATTCAAGAAGATTGGGATTGGTTTGCCCAATAGGAACACAAGCGAGTCAAAGCAAGTAGTGGTTCACTCTTGCCAAGGTAGCTCAATTCTTGATCCTCTCTGAGGAAGGAAAGATGAACAAATTTAACAAAGGACTTTTGCCCGAATTTTGTAAATGCATCTGCAAGATACTTTGCAGCAGATGGTGGAGTCAGCAATACAAAGCTGAAAGTGTACACCTTAGTGTACATAGAATCCAATCCCCGTGGTGGGACGGGAAACATTGAACACAGAAAGTTTGGAGTAAGGGAATTAAATCTAACTCCTGAGTTCTTGAATGGAAGACCCTTGAACTTTTAAGTGAGAGGGCAGGTTTTTAATCAAAGTTACATCTTTGAGGAAATCATAAAGTGCATTATGCTTGTTTGCTCTTTTGCACGAGGTATGGTTGTGTCTAACGAGGACAATCACTCTCGAGTGTTTATGAGAGTAAGGTTGAGTCAGAACATTGTTTATACAATGAACTGCTTTGCTTAACCATCCGGAAGGTCCATGATTGATATGGTATCCGGTACTTCTCCAACAAATTACCTGCTATTGCGGGTAGGAAATTATGAAGGAACCATTCTCAGTTTTCAAGCAAAGAAAAGCTTTCATTAAGCTTGAATACTCTTTAAGCCCACACCCCCTACCCGGTAAGGGAAGATATGGTAGTGCTTTTCGCACAAGTGAATGAACACTCTCTTTATGAGGGAAGGAACAAGCGACGACTACGGCCTGTGCTCGAGGAATCCAAGGATTGAAATCCTAGATTATTTGATGAGCGGGTTTCGCTCTAAGATCGAGCCAAGTGATCATCAAGTTGAGCGTCTTCGCTCTAAGGATCTTACGAAAGGGAAGGTAATTTCCCAGGTTCACCGAAACTTTAACACAGCTTAAGAATTATGTACACTTTTGAGTACATGGATAACACACGAAGATGCAGACCTATGCTAAGGAACTGGACAGGAGTTTGTTATACTCTCTTGAGCGCCTTTTTGCGCCAAGGATATTCCGACACGAGAATCTCTATTCGAGGTGTGTTCGGTAGAAGGAATTTGAGTTTCTCTACGGAGAAGAGGTTTTCTGATGGTCGTTGATCATTGAGTACGCTATGTGCTTTTACCATTACAGTAGCAACTTTTGGTTGCGGTATATGTTTCTCCATGAGCAGGTCAAGTAGCATTTACACGCTGCTGGAATAAATTCGAACTATTTTGTTGATAAGAATATAATTCGCCAACCGTTTCAAAATGGTAAGAATTACATATGGGAGAACATCCCTAAGAATCAAAGAGGGTTCGCTCTATTGTGAACCGGGTTTGAATGTACGTTCAGAAAATGCTATGGCTAGATTCCTATCTGCCTGAGATTTTACAAGGCGTCAGTGATGCTCGCAAGGTGAATGATTTTTTATGATTCTGTAAGAAAGAGACTCTAATGGGCGTCGGGAAAACATTACTGGTGGTAATAACTTGCACGAGGAAAAGATTGGAAGGAAGTGCCGCCGTGCACAAGGAATCTTCGGATTGGAACCGTTCGCCTATGTTGAGCGATAGCCCCGAACAAGAACCTTCTTTGAGGTGATCGCAAATTGTGAAAGAAAGACATCGAGCTTAATGCTCTATGACTTGGGCATTCCCTATGTGGGAGGACACAAGAGGTTTAATACCCTCTGGACTTACAGCGCAGGATTATGCGCAAGGACATAGACCTAGATTGATTTCTAGGAGGATTATTCTTCTCGGATTCGAGAAGGTGGAATTGAGTTAACAGATTCTCGGATGAGGAAACTTCCAATCTGTTGGAAAGACGCGAATGACGAGTTCTTACATGGCTCGTAACTTTAATGAAAGGTGAAGGATATCCTCGAGGTACTAGAGGAAAGACATGAACCAGTAAGGTAAGTATTGAATTATTGAATTTTTGAATTTTTGTTTAATTTAATTTTTAAGTTCTCTTTTGAGAAAGGACTAGCTCAACTCACCATTGAGCAATCTTTCCAGTTTCTCCCCGACAGTTCAGTTGGACCTCTACAGTTGAGGACAACTGTTTATAAGTGAGAGGGATGTTGCTAAATTGGCTTTATCTGACATAAAAATAATTCTAAATGAATTATTGGATTTATAAGTGAGAGGGTTTTCTCACTTGGAACACCAAGAAAAATAATTCTAAATGAGTTATTGGAATTTTAAGTGAGAGGGTTTTTCTCACTGGAGACATCCGAGTACAGAGTATTTATTCCTAGTGCGTCATTCAAAGTAATGACAGGAGCACTGTGAACGGGAATATCTGTAAGGCCACCAGGAACGGGTACTTCTGATGCGTCACATCAGATGGGTGACAGGGAGCATCGGGAAGAAGTATCCGACCATCCAGGAACGGACATCTCTGATGCGTCATAGGATGGGTGACATAGAACATCGTGAAGGAGATTGTACCGTAAGTTCGGTAGGAAAGGACTAGGTGATGGGTATTCCTGATGCGTCACAAGGTGGGTGACGGGTGCATCGGAAAGAGGATATCCATAGTCGAGAGGAAATCCGAACTGGAAAAGAGGAATACGCTTAAAGACGCAAGCACAAGAATAAAGATGGGTTCTGAGAAGCTTTTCTTAAAAAGCGGAAAATTTTAACGAGTTTTCCGGGAAGAGCAAACGCTTTCCCGCGAGGAATCTATGTCTGCATTGCATTTGTGCATGTGGTTACATCCAGGGACGCCTGGGAAGTGTTGTGAAAAGCATTGTTTTAAACTTATAAGGTTTTATTGAGTTTTTGGGCAGGTTCACACCAACTTTAAAATATGCCGGCCGTCCACTTAATAAGTGGGCAGCCACTTAGAAAATAAAGCAACAAAACCAGCCAGCGAATTCTCTCCCTATTTCGGATAGAACAGGAAAAAAAAAAACGTCTGCGATCTCTACGGGAGCAGCTATTCGTGCCGTGGTCAAGGAGCTATAAAAGCACCACATGCCCTCACTGAAAAGGAGTTGCCAGCGCCAGCAAGAGAAGACTCTGCCGCCAGAAGATGCGAGAGATCGCGAGACTACGAAGCACGAAAGTCGCTTTTCCCGCGCAAGAGCGATAGGTATCTATTATGGATTCGCTATACGAATTGTTGTTGCGTGTTTGCGTGTGTGTTTGCAGGTACTTCATCGCGAAGGAGAAGCAAGAAGGCTTCGGCCTACGCTTGGGAATTCCGGGAACGGAATTCGTAAATTGTTTGCGGAGTCTCAACTCCGAATACAAACGGAAAAAGGATTGAGAGCTCGTCTCTCGGATTTCCCTTACGGAAAAGAACGACCATCGAGTCAGAGAATTAGAACGGAGGGGTTTCCTCCGGTTCTTGTGCTTGTAAAAAGACTCTCCCTAATAAAGGATTCTCTTTAAAGGGGGGGGGGACCAGCCCATCTTCTGGTCCCCAGTACTGTGTCGATCTTCTCACTCTCTCTCTCTCTCTCTCTCTTTATTTCTCTCTATATCCTTTGGCTTCAGTATTAAGTGATAAATTCTATTTATCTGAGTATATTTTATATTGTTATGCGCTCCCGTTTGTGACAGACTCTTAGAGAAAGGTTTATCTATCTCAAAGAGGGGAAGCGTTTTGGATGCGGGGAACATGGGCACATCTCCGCAAAGTGCCCCAAAAAGGCACAGCAAGAACAGATTGCAGACAGGCTAGAGAGTTCTAGAGTAACAGAGGAATGTGGCAAAAAAGGCAGATAAAAACAAAACTTGTACCACATTGTGTGGGCCCCGAACCGAATCAGATGAAAGAAAGTACAAACTTTGCCGCACCTAGGGCAAAGTGAAAGCACAGGAAGCCCTCATTTTCTTTGATGGAGGAGTCAAGGCAAACTTCTTTTCACTTAAATTGGCGGCTCGATTTGGGATTACGCCTGACACGCCGAGGCCATAGGCGGAAATAGTTCTAGCGGCACCCGGACGGGATGATGCCATTACACCGATCATTGGCAAACTTCGTTTGCAATTTCAGGGGTGTTTAGGGCACAAGGACTTCTACGTAATGCCCTTGGGAGTTTGTGACGTCCTCCTCGAAATCCCTGGTACCATACGAACAATCCCGTTGTTGACTCTCGAGCTGAGAAAGCGACTTTGACAAATGAAGGGCACAGAGATTGTACTTGATAAAATTCAGCTTCTTTCCTCGATTTTCTGGAGAGACTGAATGATGATTGAAGGTCGAATATGTTTTGACCTAGAAAAAGAATGCCACAATTTTCTCCACACTCATGCCGCTTGCTTTTCTGAGGGCCTGCCAGGCGAGTTACCACCCGCTTGTCCCGAGGATCATACCATTGATCTGATACCTGGAAGCACACTACCGAACCGGCCACCTTATCGTGTAGCTGAGCCCAGAACGAAGAAATTATGAACCAAGTGAAAGACCTCTTGGAAAAGGGTCTTGTCCAACCTAGTACTTCACCGTACTGCTCTTCAGTGTTGTTGATTTTGAAGAAAGACAGATCTTGGAGAATGTGCATCGATTATAGAGCTCTCAACAAAATCACCATAAAAAACAGATCTAGGATCGATGATATTCTTGACCAACTACAGGGATCCTCGTGTTTTAGCAGGATCGACTTGAACAGCGGATATCATCAGATACGAATCGCGCCGGGAGATGTCTACAAGACAGCTTTTAGGACGACTTTCGGGTTATTTGAGTTTTTGGTGATACCTTTTTGGCCTAACCAATGCTCCAGCGACATTTAGCCGGATGATGGACAGGATTTTTCGAGAGTAAAGACTATTTGTTGACACTTTCGTTGACGACATCATTGTTTTCTCCAAGGATGAGACAGAACATAGAGAACATCTGCTATAGGTCTTTCAAGCATTACGAGATCACATGTTGGTGATTAATGCGAAGAAAGGTGAAAAAAAAAATTCCTGCCCGAGATACACTTTTTGGGACACTATCTCAGCAAAGCAGGAGTGAAGATAGACCCGGCCAAGATAGAGACTATCCGTGATTGACCCGATTTGAACAATGTCCATGAAGTTGGAAGCTTCTTGGGCTTGTGTTCGTACTTCAAGCGGTTCATTAGAAAGTTTGCAGAGGTTGCTTCCTCTTTGCATATCTTGACACGGAAAGGAGTCCCTTTCTCGTAGGGACCCACAAAGGTGACTGCCTTTCAGACATTGAAAGAGAAATTGACTACAGGACCAGTTTTGACTTTGCCGGATTTGCAGAAGTCATTCGAAGTATATTGTGATGTTGTGGTCGTAGTCTGGGTGCCGTCTTAATGCAAGAAGGCCATGTCATTGCCTATGAGAGCCGATTGTTTTCAAGGCCATAATTGACAGCACACATTTATGAGAAAGAGCTTTTGGCGGTTATCCATGCTCTTACTCAGAGGCGACATACCTACTCGGAGCCGATTTTACGGTTTTCACAAATGGCTGGAGTTTACGCTACTTCTTGTCATAGAAGCAACTATCGGAAAAGCAGATGCGGTGGGTAAACATCTGGTCACACTTTTACTTCCGGATTGTCCACGTGCAGGGACATAAGAAATTGATAACAAATACTTCGTCCCGGAAGCCGTTGGTTCTGGCTATTTCTACGCTACATCATGGAAGCTTCGAGGATAAGGTCAGTCAGTACGCCACAAATACAGATTTTGCATATGTATTCAATTGAACACAGAATGGGGAGGTAGTGGCGGGATATTCCTTTCAGGATGGCTACTTGATGAAGAAAACGATGTTGTGCATTACACAGCCGTTGAAAGAAAAGGTTCTAACCGAATGCCACTGTCCACCTTTTACGGGTCACCGCGGCATTGTTTCCACCTTGAAAGGTATAGAGAGATACTTTGGTTTGGCCGAGACTCAAGAAGGACGTGGACGATTTTGTACATAGTTGCTTGGTATGCTAGAAGGTCGATTTTTTGACAGGCATAAAGCACAGGGATTGTTACAGCATTTACCCATGCCCACCCACCCCTGGAAAAGTATTGCAATGGATTTCATTTTTGATCTTCCGAAAACACAGCGTGGGCATGATTATTTATGGCCAAGATCTTCAGCTTACATGGCATGCCTAAGACGATTGTCTCCGGCAGAGACCCCAGATTCACTAGTTTGTTCTGGAAGGCTATGTGGGAGAACATTAGCACCCGGTTACAGTTCTCGTCATCGTTCCACCCGCAAACTAGCGGGCAATCAAAGATTGCTAATTCAGTGCTACTGGATTTGTTGAAGTCTTCTTATTTAAATCTGAAGACTTCATGGGAAAAGGGTTTTTACCTTTGGTGGAATATGCCTACAGAAACACGATTAACTCTTTGATGGGGAAGGTGCCATTGGAGATTATTGTATTTGCTACGAAGGTTTCACCCTTTCTTAGCACGAAAGATAAGATTTTTCTTTGAAGCCGACCAGTTCATGAGGGACTTGGACTTGGTCCGGAAAGCTTTGCAGAAATCTCAAAAAAAGGCAGCACATTGACATCGTCGCAATTTGAAATTGAAGGAGAACGATTGGGTGCTCTTACATCTTGAGAAGGCACGCCTGAGAAAGAAAAAAGGGAAAGGAACGGCTTTCTCGAAAGCTTAGCATGAGATACTATGGACCTTTTCAGATTTCTGAAAAGATAAATGATGTCTCCTTTAGACTGAAGCTACGCGACACTTGGAGACTTCACAATGTTTTCATGTGAGTCTCTCGAAGCCTTTTAAAGGCGATGTGCCTGATGATAGGGAGCCAGATGAGCAATCCAAATTGGAGGAAAACGAGTAGATACTCATTCCAGAACATATATTGACACATAAAGATAGAAAGATAAAAGGTAAAGCGATAAGACGGTTCTTGGTTAAATTCAAGACCTACTCCGCATTGGATGCGAAGTGAATGGAGGAGGAGGACCTGGCAAATACTCCTATCTTTACCTCGAAGCATTTGGATTAGCATAGTCTATTCTACATGGAACCCCGAACTCAGCTTGGGCGGAATCTGGTGTAGCGGGTATGCACAAGAGGGGAGTCGCTCCGCTCTGTTAATAGATTGCCTTGATTTTGATACTAAAGTCACTGATGTCTCTTTGAATTTTAGGGATACTATGAGCTGATAGTATTTTGCCATATGACTTTATGAACTCGAATTGTCGAACATGATACTGACTTGTTCTTGACTTGTTTAAGTGTAGGAACTGATAGACGAAATGACTGCAACATTTCGGTCTGAAAGATCTCGATAGACGTGATTGCAATACGGATTAGTCAATCGGGCATCTGTGAGGTCCCGACTGGATCTAGTGCGATTGCTAAATACATTGCCGATTAATAATGGTCTGAGATCTGAATGAATTTTGAATGTGATTTGTCATGTGATGTCTTGTGGTGTGACTGTCGATTGGTACATATGCTAGATGTGTGTTCCTAGTGCGTCGGTACTAACAGTCAGTGTCTGCTAAGACAGTTTAAGGCCTCTGTCTGTTTTGCAGGCGTAATCGAGGGCGATCACAATGCTTTCAAGAGGGGGGTATGCCCAGAAGAGCAGGCCGGGAAAAATGCGTAACAAATGCTGACGTGGCGACAGTGTACGGTCCTCCGTGATTTGCGGCAGACAATCCGTTGACAGGGCTGACATGGCTGGCTGTACGAATCCTACTTTTCACGCTGCAGACAATACGGCAGTTCGCTTTTGCGCTGGAAAAAATCCTACACAAGCTGAAAATTACAAGCTTTTGGGCTTAGCTTTATTTTTAAGCCTTTGTTTTAAAAGCTGACAGCTTTTGGGGCTCTGCTTTTAGCAACCCTTGTAACCTTTATTAAGAACCCAAGGGGGCTCCCTCTACAGAGCATCTGGACGCGGGAGTTGTACTTTTCTCGAAGATTAATATAAAAAGAAATACCGAAAGGGCTGCCAGTCTTTGGGGCCAATACCTCTTGGCACGGAACTCCGTCGGGCCGTGTCGAATCAATTGTGAACTGTTTTGAAGTGAATTTGTGCTGTGTCGCGGTAGAATCTTGACTTGGAGAGAGTCCAAGTTTGTTACAATTGCTACAGATGCTTGGTATTGCGATGACGACGACGACGACGACGGCTGATCTGCTATCGCCGATGATGGCGCTGGATGAAAACTGAAAACACTGATCTGATTTGAATCTGAAAGCGCTGATTTAATCTGAATCTGAAAACGCTGAACTGATCTAAGGTTGAATCAAAAAACGCTGGTCTGATCTGAAATGTTGAATCAGAAAATGCTGGAATGATCTGAAATGCTCACGATGCTGGGCTGAAAACGTCAGCAGATGGCTGTTGGGTATTGCTGAGAAGAGGTGCAATAGATATTACTTCTTCTGCCTTTTTTGCCTTCTCTAGCACCCACAGGGCTTCTTTTATAAACCGTTTAGCCATTTGCCCTACCTACTTTTAATCAATGATGTCAAAGTCACTTACTAATAAATCACTTAAGTGATTGTTCATATGCCTATATGCTGAAGTGACTTAACTATGCAAGTGAGGGTATGCAACTATGATCGGCCTCGGCATGCACGTCCTGCTAGAGGCTCACAAAGTGTCAGGTTAGATCCTAAACTATTCTACGACTGACACTAGACTGTAGCAGAAGCTTGTCCACGTGGCGCAAGTGCAATGCGCACGTGACATCCCCTTGTTAAACGTGAGGCAAAACTGCCGCACTTCTACCTTGGGATTATTTATGTACTTCAGATGTTGAATGATTCTGATGCTTGTGGATGCATAAACCGATGAAAACTCCTCAAAACTTGTGGATACTGGGATCTAGGTATTGTTGAGATGTAAGTACTACCACTCAAATAGTCCTGTCATGAAAACATTGCGTGTGAAGCTGAAAGGTAAGGGTGCTCGAAGGGTTGCTTGTTGACGGAAGTGGATACACGCTACATGCAAATGCGAATGCAGAAGAGGGTTCAGGATCCTTGCACCAGATGTCACGTACACAATTAACCCTATGTACGTGGACAAGCTACTTCATGACAAGGGTTCAGTCCAGTTCAGTAAGTCTAGCCTAGGAAGTGTTCTGGCACCATTGTGAGTCTGTTCAGAGACCGTGCATGTCCAGACACTTAGAGTAGATGCATATCCTCTGGTTGAACACAGCATGATCATCAGATTACAGTCAGATTCCATCAAGAGCATTTTACAGTGCAAAAAACCTATTTTCCCTATTTTAGTCATTTTTCACTTAATATTTTTAAGTGACTTTTGTTGGGAAATTGGGTAGGGCAATTTACCCAAGCCACTATATAAGCAAACTAACGCTAGCACTTTCTTGCAGAAGAAGCAGCAGGGACCTAGTGTCCAACAGAGCACCCTCTCAACAAGACCCCCCCTCGGCGGAACTCCTAGCGTTTTCAGCCAACAGACCAAAGAAGCCAGCGTTTTTGCAGTCGCTGAAATTGCGATTTTCAGCCTACTATAATTGCGTTTTTCAGCCTGCTGAATTTGTGATTTTCAGCCTACTGAAATTGCGTTTTCAGCCTCAGTATACCAGTGTTTTCAGCCCCTGAAACCAGCATTTTCAGCCGGCCGTCGTCGCCGTCGTCTCCGACTTAAAACCTCAGTGCATCGTAGCGTTAAGAACTTGCATCAGCATCTTGTATCAGATTGTGCAATCAATAGCATAGACTTCTCTCGCCATCGAGAGAGGAGCCAACAGACCAAAGAAACCAGCGTTTTTGCAGTCGCTGAAATTGCGATTTTCAGCCTACTATAATTGCGTTTTTCAGCCTGCTGAATTTGTGATTTTCAGCCTAATGAAATTGCGTTTTCAGCCTCAGTATACCAGTGTTTTCAGCCCCTAAAACCAGCATTTTCAGCCGGCCGTCGTCGCCGTCGTCTCCGACTTAGAACCTCAGTGCATCGTAGCGTTAAGAACTTGCATCAACATCTTGTATCAGATTGTGCAATCAATAGCATAGACTTCTCTCGCCATCGAGAGAGGGGCCCTTGGAGGAGGGTTTGACAACATTCTGGTGTCGTGTTCTTCTCTCTCTATCTCTCAGTCTCAGTACCTTCATTCACAGTGTTTACCACTTTGTTTGTGACATTTGCACTCTCTTACTAAAGGAATGGAAGGCGCTCCCTTCCGTAAGTAAAAGGAACCTTGAGCACAGTTCGGAGCACTCATCTTGAGCAAAGTTCAACATTCACATCCGCTACACCCTACATTCGTATCAAAGCTTTGGTAGTGTTCTGTATCACTCAAGGAAAGAACCACAATAATTTTTTTTGCTTGTTGCGGTCGCACGTAACCCAAGTCCTCTTGGGCGTGTCGATTCCTAATCGTGTTTTTGAAGATTGACAAGAAACAAGGGCTTGTCCAGCCTCCCCTTGAGCCTCTTTTCACTCATTAAGAGCAGACCGTATGGTCATTACCCGAAGTGGAATGGATACTTCGCATGGAGGTGATGAGCATGGCAGTGGTGAAGAAGAATTTTCCCCACCAGGAGGTTTTTCTGACCCTCCCGCTTCCCCATCTACGCCAAGGATTGCACCAAATCCTATGGAGGCTTTGGTCCAAGTCGATGATGGACATGATGTTACACCAAGAAGCGCAACGCGTTACCTTGGAGCGTGAGCACCAAGACAGACAGGCATCCTTGGATCACGAAGCGCGCTTGGCGGCCGAGGAACGAAAAGAAAGAAAAGCAGAAAGAAAGGCAGCTATTGAGCGTGAACAAGCGCGCTTGGCGGCCAAAGAAAGAAAGGAGGCGGCCGAAGAAAGACAAGAAACCTTAGAGTCAGAGCGTGAGGTACAGAGAGACCTACACATGCAAGAGTTGGTCCGACAGGTTCTCACCTCGAAACCCGAGCCGGCCAAAGATGTTGGTGGTTCATCAAGTGGCGCAAGCGGAGATTCGAACTCCAACAACCCCGTCACCGAGAAGTTGACTTTTAGTAAGTATGACGGTAAGATGGATGCTAGTGTTATTCATTCTTGGTTGCATCAATTAAATGCTTATTTTGCGACAACTAAGAAAACAGGCAATAGCAAGGTTTTGACGGCAGCTATGTACCTTGCCGGTGATGCCATTAATTGGTACCATGCATGGCAAGAGGCACAGTTGACCGTGCACCTAGAGAAAGCCGAGGAAGGCGCGCCCCTTTCTTTCAATTGGGCAGACTTCCAAGACAAGCTCAAGGCGCGGTTTATGCCTCCACAGTACCTAGCGCGGTTGAAAGAAGATTGGCGCAACCTCAAGCAGAATGGTATGCCAGTCATGTCTTTTTCTAACCGTGTTTTACAGCTCGGCACCCAATTACGCAAATCGGATGATGAGCGCAAAGAGGCTTTCCTTTTTGGGTTGGACGAATATATCAAGTTTGATGTAGAAGTCTTCGACCCCGCGGATCTCAACAAGGCGGTAGCAATTGCTCTCTCCCAAGAGATGAAGCACAACAAGGGCAAGCCAAAGGAGAACAAGTCGTCTCAAAGTACCTCCCACACTTCTCAGAACCCTCAGAATGGTAAGAACGATAAGAAAGGTAAGAAGGGTAACTCTTCTAGCCAATCTTCCTCTAATTCTTCGAAAAAGAACTCTAACAATGAATCTAAGGGTAAAGCTAAAGCACCTTCAAAACCTAAGCTCACCCCTGATGAAAAGCTGCAAAAAGAATTGTAGGAGGATACATAACGGCAGAAGAACAAGTCATTTATGCTAAGGAAGGTCGTTGTTATCAATGTCACATCAAGTGTCACATTAAAGCGGCTTGTCCTAAGACAGTGCCACCTAAAGAATCTAAGGCACCCATAGCAACCACAAGCACTTTAATGAACCAAGCTGAATCTTCTCATGTCTTTAACACACATTGATGAGTCTCTCATGAAGTGTTATGGTCATGTAAAGGCTCAGCGTTTTGTCATATTGTTTGATACAGGCAGTATGCATGATGTGATTAGTGCCTCTTGTAGAGAGAGCCCGCCTAGAGGTTAGTCCGACATCTCCTCTTGAGGTGTCAGACTTCGCTCCCGGTATGGACTCTCATCACGCAAGAGTGCCTTGATGTGTTGTTTTCAGTTTACCAAGTTGCTTTCCGTAGAAAATTTTTCATGTCTCCTCTCTCAGGATGTGATATGCTTTTGGGCATTAGATGGTTTCGTGAGCAATAACCCTCTCATTGATTGGGAGGACAACACTCTCACATTAAATGCCAAGAGTGACTCTCCCATGATCATTCGTGCTGAGGAGGGTCTGCATTCTTTGCCTCTCATTTCTCATGTGCAGGTAAAGCGTGAATTACGACGAGGAGCACAAGCGGCATTCATCTATGCCGCTCCAGTTACCCAGAGCATTCAGGCTCCAGACAAGTATTCAGCTTTGTTTACCAACTTTAAGCATCTCTTTTTACAGGATGATCTTCCACCCCGTCTCCCACCCGAGCGGCCGGAGGACCATCGCATCGAGCTTACGGAGGGGGCACAGCCGGTCAGTGAGGCTCCCTACCGTTTGAACAAGACATAGTTGGTGACTAGAGGATTCATACGTCCTAGTGTAAGTCCTTTTGCTGCTCCTATTTTGTTTGTCCGCAAGAAGGATGGTTTGTCTCGTTTGTGTGTTGATTATAGGGCATTGAACAAAATGATCAAGGTCGATCTCAAAAGTGGATACCATCAGGTAAGGGTATCCAAAGGCGACATCTTCAAGACCGCTTTTCGCACAGAGCGAGGGCAATGGGAGTATGTGGTTATGCCTTTTGAATTGACAGGTGCCGTGGGTACATTTAACCGTCTCCTGGTAGGCCGTTTTGGCGATATAGTTGGTGTATGTGTGTTCATCTTTCTCGATGATATTCTCATTTTTTCTGCATCGTGGGAACAACATGAAAAGGATGTAGAAAGGGTATTGACCCGTTTGGATGATTGTCAGATGTACATTGCAACTAAGAAATCTGAGTTTTTTCTCACTGAAGTTACTTATCTGGGTTATATCATTTCCACAGAAGGCGGTCAAGCTAGACCCCGCGAAGGTGGAAAAGGTACGTAATTGGGATTTGCCCAAGACTGCTTATGATGTGCGTTCTTTTCTTGGTTTATGTCAAGCATATAGTTCGCACTGATAATTTTGCACACATTGCCGCAACTATGACTCATGTTTTGAAAGGGGTAAAGACTCGCCGTCAACGTGTGAATTTACCTAAGGCAACCATTGAGGCTTTCGCAGCTCTCAAGGTTGCGGTGACAGAAGCGTCGTGTCTTATCCTTGCCTCTTGGGATGACCCCATTGAGGTATGGACAGATGCGAGCAATGTCGCCATAAGCGCTATGCTTCAACAACATGGTCGTCTAGTAGCTTTCCTTAGTCGGAAGCTCAATAGTGCAGAAAAGAACTATTCAGTTTATGATAAAGAACTTTTGTCTGTCATTCACTCTCTTAAGCATTGGAAGCATTTTCTTTATGGTAGAGAGTATACAGTTCGCACAGATCACCAAGCCCTCAAGTGGCTCCAGTCTATGCCTAGTGCACATTAAAGTGATTGCCAAGCACGGTGGTCACAATTTTTTGAGCAATTTGGAGGTTTGATTGAGTATGTGCCTGGAAAAGCTAACCCTGTTGTAAATGCGTTAAGTCGCAAAGGACAGATTTTGGCTCTTGAGTCACGATCCACAGTTTCTCTTCAGGGTGTGTCTTTCGACAGCATGAAGAACCAGTATGCAGATTCCGACTTTGGTAAGCAATGGTTGCAGGCTCTTGCTTCCCAAGGGCCAAGCAACTATCTCATTCGTGATGGGTTGTTATATTTTCGTCAACGTCTATGTGTGTTGCCCTCTCTCAGGCCAACCATATTGCATGATGCACATGACTCTCACGAGTGGGCACAAGGGAATGAACACCACTTTGGAAAAAATAGAAAGATTCTTTTATTAGCCTAAAATGCGAAAAAGATGAGTTTTGTTATGTCACACAGTGCACTATATGTCAAAAGGTAAAAGCTCCTTTGGGTAAGCAGCAAGGCCTCTTGCTTCCGCTACCTATTCTCCATATACCTTTTCAAGATATTTCCATGGATTTTGTGACTAACCTTCCACCTAGTTTGCATTCAAGGAACACTCAATGTTTGACAATTGTTGATCGTTTCAGAAAGTTTTGCATGTTAATTCCTTGTAAGGCCACAGTCACAGCACAAGATGTAGCACGGTTGTTCATCAAGCATTGGTATCCCCTCTGTGTTTGCCAAAATCGATTGTTTCAGATAGGGATGTTAAGTTCAAGTCCAATTTTTGTCACGCACTCTTTGAAAATTTTGGCACTAAGTTGAATTTTTCATCGGCTTTTTATTCCTAGTCATATGGTCAGATTGAGACTTACAATCGATTGGCTTTTGATGTTTTAAAGTCATATGTGCATGATCAGCAGTCTCATTGGGAGCTCTATATCCCATTGGTTCAGGCTATTTTGAATGACTCTTTTTCCTATGCCATTGGTCGAACTCCGTATGAGGCAGCTTTTGGCGATCCGTTCCAGTCACTTTTGACTCACTCGGTCAGTCAAATGTCTGATGCCAATGCTGAAAGTCAGTCGTTGGATGAGATTTTGAGAGTCTGAAGCTTCGGCTAACCAAGGCTGAGGAATCTTGCTCACAGCAGGCTGATAAGCATCGTCAGGATGTTTCGATCAAGGAAGGGGATTGGGTGTATTTAAGAATCACGAAGCAAAGTCTAAAGCAAGTTGGAAAGCAGTGTCCAAAGTTGTCTTTTTGAATGTATGGTCCATTTCCTGTCATCAAAAAGATAAATGACGTTCCAATGAAATTGCAATTGCGTAACTCATGGTTAATGCACAACGCTTTCCATGTTTCTTGGTTGAAAGTGTTTCAGGGAACACCTCCAAAGGACATTTCGGAAGAAGAAGAACAGGAGATCATCGATGAAGCTAAAGTCATGGAGCCGGAGCAAGTGTTGCTGCATCGGTTTCGCCATGGTTCAAAGAAGCAAGTGAGACAGTAAGTTCATGGATTGAGGAACCCACGAAGCAGTGTGGGTTGATGAAGAGTTTTTCAAAGATTATCCCGAATTGTTGGCAGCCTACAAGGAAGCCATGCAGATCAGTGGATGTCACGTGCACATCTAACCCTATGTGTACGTGGACAAGCTACTTCATGACAAGGGTTCAGTCCAGTTCAGTCAGTCTAGCCTAGGAAGTGTTCTGGCACCATTGTGAGTCTATTCGCAGACCGTGCATGTCCAGACACTTAGAGTAGATGCATATCCTTTGGTTGCACACGGCATGATCATCAGATTACAATCAGATTCCATCAGGAGTATTTTACTGTGCAGAAAACCTATTTTCCCTATTTTAGCCATTTTTCACTTAATATTTTTAAGTGACTTTTGTTGGGAAACTGGGTAGGGCAATTTACCCAAGCACTTTCTGGCAGAAGAGGCAACAGGGACCAAGTGTCCAACAGAGCACCTTCTCAGCAAGACCCCCTTCCCCCCCCGGGCGGAACTCCCAGCGTTTTCAGCCAACAGACCAAAGAAACCAGCAGTCGATGAATTGCGATTTTCAGCCCACTGAGATTGCGTTTTTCAGCCTACTGAAATTGCATTTTCAGCCTCAGTGTACCAGTGTTTTCAACCCCTGAAACCAGTGTTTTTAGCCAACCGTCGTCCTCGTTGTCGCCGTCGTCTCCGACTTAGAACCTCATTGCATCGTAGCGTCAAGAACTTGCATCAACATCTTGTATCAGATTGTGCAATCAATAGTATAGACTTCTCTCGCCATCGAGAGAGGGGCCCTTGGAGGAGGGTTTGACAACATTCTAGTGTCGTATTCTTCTCTCTCTATCTCTCAGTCTCAGCACCTTCAATGTTTACCACTTTGTTTGTGATCATTTGCACTCTCTCACTAAAGGAACCGAAGGCTCTCCCTTTCGTAAGTAAAAGGAACCTTGAGCACAGTTTGGAGCACTTATCTTGAGCAAAGTTCAACATTCACATCCGCTGCACCTTACACCAGCTCCTTCCTTATCTGCATAGGAGGCAAGTATATCTTGGTACTCGTGGTCTAGATTTTCGTGTATCCGATGTTGATCTTCATTCAAAGACATAGCGATGACGACCGGAGCACGCCCGATCCGCGATGAACTAAAGTCCGGGGTCGAGGCGCGAAGATTCTTTGAGGGAAAAAAAAACTGGGAGAGGTTCTTTGGGTTCTTGGTCCTGCTTGGGTTCTTTGTGGTCTTCCCTTCTGTTCGTGAAGTCGAAGCATGCATAGAGCTCTGATACCAATGTCAGGTGCAGCGGAAGTGTTTAAGGATTTAGCTTGAAGTATTCTGCACAAACACAAGGTTACTTTACTTCACTTGAAAAGAGAAACTGAATTAAACACAATGGAAGAGAGAGAGAGAGAGAGAGACGACACGGCATGTCGGGTCCCAACCACCCCCAAGGGACCCCTTCCCCTTGCTCTGTTGCCAAGGCAAGTATACTTGCTTTACTACTTGCACAATGCTGATACAATGATGCTAAGATGCTAATGTTGAGGTGTTGATCGATGCTTGATGTAGATGCTTGGTACTATTGAGAAACTGAAGGATACTACAATAGATGCTGAGAGATACGACTAAGAATACTTGGTACTTGAGAGGCTAAGTGTTGGGTAGTGCTTGGTATTGCAGGGTACTCTAGTGTAAGATGCAACAGAAGTGAATGTTGATAGTGCTCAGGATGAGTGCTCCGAACTTTGCTCAAGGGTTCCTTTTACTTATGGAAGGGAGAGCCTTCCGTTCTTCTTAGAGAGAGAGTGCAAGTGCAATGACAACAAACAAAGTGAATGCTAATGTGAATGAGAGTGCTGAGAATGAGAATGAGAGAGAGAGAGAGAGAGAGAGAGAGAGAGAGAGAGAGAGAGAGAGAGACGACACCAGATGGTTCTCAAACCCCCCTCCAAGGGCCCCCCTCTTTATGGCGAGAGAGGTCAATGCTTTAGATTGCACAAATCTAGTACAATGGACTTGCCGACGATGTCACCGTGACGACGACGACCCCAGGCTAGGGCTGAAATCTGAAAATGCTGATCTGATCTGAATCAGAAATGCTGATCTGATCTGAATTTGGAAACGCTGAACTGATCTGATATGATTTGAACTGAAATCTGAAAACGGGAACTGATCTGATCTGATATGGAAACGCAGATATGATCTGATCTGAAACGCTGACCTGGAATCTGAAAAACGTTGGGGCTGATCTGCAACTTGCAAACGCTGAGCTGGTGGCTGAAAAACGTTGATGTGCTTCTCCGCCGGTACTGCTGAGTCGAGGCCTTGCGAGTTTTGGAACTCCTACTACCTCTTCTGCTTGTACTGAGTACCCAATGGGTTTCTTTTATGGTTCTTTTAGCAATTTTCCCTACCTACTTTTCTAGCAAAAGTCACTTATTAATAAATAAGTGAAAAATTAAAAAGGTTCTATGCTTTGGAAGATGCTCATGCTGAAATGATTGTACTGTGCAAGAGAGGGTATGCAACTATGACCGGCCTAGACATGCACGTCCTGCTAGAGGCTCACAAGGTGCCAAGCTAGATCCTACGCTAAGACTGACGCTAGACTATGGCAGAAGTATGTCCACGTGGAGCAAGTGAAGTACGCAAGTGACATTTGGTGTTGTTGGTGCTTGGATGCTAAGGACACGGAGATCCTGATGATCCCTACGTTGAGCTAGGGAGGAGCCAAGCCAAAACGCAAGGGGTGTCAGATGCTGAGGTACAGCGACGACGAGGAGGAGGAGGAGGCTGTGGGATGATTTGCTATCGCCGAATGAATGAGAGACTGAGATATGGAGAGAAAAGAGAGACGACACGGGATGTCGGGTCCCAAGGCTAGAATGCTGAGAACTGAGAATCTGAGATGCTAACGGGTACTTGATGTTACTAATGTTGGGTATTGTTGAGGCTAAGGACTGGATATTGCGGTGGATGCTTGGTACTTGAGAGGCAAAGTGTTGGGTACTGTGGGTACTTGGTACTTGGTACTTGGTACTTAATATTGCGGGGTACTTTGGTGCTTGGTACTACGGGTACTTTGGGTACTGAAGGTACTTGGTGCTAATAATACGGAGGTCTTGATGATCCCTACGATGAGCTAGGCAAGAGCCATGCCAAAACGCAAGAGGTGCTAGATGTTGGGGTACTGCGATGACGGCGACGACGACGACGAGGGGTACTTAGACGACGATACTTGGTAGAGATGCTTGTACGGCGAGGCTATGGCTGAAAGCTGAAAATGCTAGGGATGCTTGCTGAAATCTGCGAATGCAAGGAGGCTATGGGCTATCGCCGGGAACGGCGGCGACTGCGAGGCTAAACGCTGAAATCTAAAAAACGCTACTAATGCTGAATTTTGAAAACGCTGCTGATGCTGAATTCTCAAAACGCTATTGGTGCTTGAATCTGAAAACGCTGGTGCTGCTGGATTCTAAAGACGCTACTGGTGCTGCTGAGAGGAAACGCTGGAATTGCTGCTTGTGTTGCGGGGTACTGCAGGAACTAGTCCCCCCTCTGCTTCCTCTACCCGTCTCTAGCCCAAAGGGCTTCTTTTATAGGTCTTTTAGCCATTTGCCCTACCTACTTTTAATAAATGTCATGTCAAAGTCAATTATTAATGAATGACTTAAGTGAATGTTCATATGCCTATATGCTTAAGTGACTCAACCGTGCAAATGAGGATATGCAACTGTAACCCGCTTGGGCATGCACGTCTTGCTAGAGGCTCACAAAGTGCCCCGTTAAATCCTAAGCTAGACTACGACTGATGCTAGACTGTAGCAGAAGCTTGTCCACCTGGCCCAAGTGCAGTGCGCACGTGACAGTCACAAAGTGATGACGTGGCATGCCCAACTCAAAAAGAAATGGCCGAATGGACAAGAGATAAAGAACTTATGGAGCACCAATCGAGGGGCATAAAACCTTAAAAGTCAAAAGATTATCTCTGAGAGAGATTTTCGTAAGATTTTCGTAAAACACACTGACTGTTGACGTGGCAGGGCTATACCGAATGCTGATGTGGTAGATTGTATAGAAATTTGGGTTTTTGCACTAGCAACGCCACGTGCAAGGCTACACAGATCTTTGCTTTTTACGCTATTGGAATTTGGCAGTTTTACGTGAGCTTTTTTGCAGCAGATACTTTTGGGGGTTTGTGCTTTTGGATTAAGTGCATTTGGGGCTCTGCTTTTGGGCATCCTTATACTATTTATAAGTGTCCCTAGAGTCACTCTAAGAGGATCTGGACGTAGAGTCTCGGAGAGAGTTGGACCCTCGGGAGTTGTCCTTTGCGAGTATAATGATAAAGAAATACAATAAGGGGGGCCACTCTTTGGGGCCGGTGCGTCTTGGCTCAAAACTCGGCCATGCCACATCGACTCTCCTCTCTCCCTATTTAAGTTTAATGATTTTGCACTTTTTTGTTTGTGTTGCTATTCATAGTGGATTCTCAAGTCTTGCCAAGCAATTGTAGGTTCCTAAGAATGGTCATAGGAATGGATAAACATCTAAGAAGGTGGTTTGGGTAAGCTTTGCCTAATTGTCCTAACTTTTGGGTTTCGTGTTGATGTATTGTATGAGTCGTGGGTCCTACAGGATGAACATACAAGGAGAATGTAAACAACATGCTGGTATAGCTTGCATGTTTAGATTCTCTTGATGTTCTGATAGTTTGAATTTTCTGGGGAAAGCCACAGACATGAGGCTTATGAGGGCAGATCAATAATTGTTAGATTGGGTAAAGACTAAAGTTCTATGGGTCAAAACCTAGAGTTTCCTTGACAAATACCATATGGCTATTCTTTTGTGAGCATTGGTACATTGCTAAAAAGGAGCTACCTCGTTTATCATACGACATACCATGACTTTCTTGATAGGAAGCAAGGCACACATTATCAACAATGCAAGAAAAGAGTTTCTGAATGCTCAGTCCATGCATTTTCAGCAATGATACACCTTATCAATGTGTCTGCATGCATCAAAGGAGCTTCTCTAAGCTTTGATCGTATGTTCCCTTCCTTGTGCACTCTTTCTCAAAATTCATCAAAACCTAAGAGGAGGCTAAAAGTGACAATTCATTAAAGTCTCCCTTCCTCTCTTAACATTTTTCTCTTTTCAATTTGAAGAAAAGAATCTCAAGATTCATTGCGAAGTTGGTTAGAAGTTTCCAAAGCAATTCCGCAAACTAACAATCCCTAACAAGAATAAACATTGCCCATCAAACAACTGACTTCTTAACCTATTCACAGCAATTTTGATCTACCAAGCTAATTTGGTTCATAAAAAAAGTACTTTCTAAGCAATTGCATTAGAATACCTTTAGAGAGCTCTTGTCGATCTCCAAAGCTTTTCTGCAATCAGCTTCCACACGATCCCAATCACTAGCATGGAAAAACAGTCGCTAAATACACAAACTACCATATTAGTCAAGAGAGTGAAAGGGGAAAAACTAAGGAAGGAATTTGTACTTTCTCCTTTTATGGCAAAGTGCCCTGTTAGTCCAGTAGGTAGCCACCTTGGGACACAGCGTAATTGCCTTCATCAAAGGAAATCAATACATTGATAAGTGAGCACAAAGCACATTAGACCTACTGTTGCTCTGAAGAATTACCCAGAGAAAGAACATGCACAGCATAAAGAATTGACCAGCTTAAAACAATGGATCGAAAGGTTTTATGGGGGGCCCTTCAAACCCAACAATAAAAAAAAGATTGACTGTACTGCAGCAGCAAATCTAAATGTCCCAAGGGGGAACTTCTTAGCCCAACAAAACAAGGAACTTTTTTGGCTCTAGCTCAGATCCCACCGTCAAAACCTAGAGTTGCAAACCGATCAACGGCTTCGAAGTCAAAACCAACCTGTTGAACCATGAACATCAAAAGACAATCTCGACCTTCACAATTGCAATTGAACGCACAGCAATAATTTATTTGTTAATGCAAACTTATTTGAACACACAGTATGTCCTACCCGAATGCACTCCTACTGGGAACTTGTCAGCAAAATGTGAAGCATCCAAAGGCATAGCATATTCCAGGAAGCAATTGATTGCACAATGCAGCTAAAGAAGCAATCCTGCCTACGTACTCAAGGTAAAGACTTGGATCCACAAGAGCCAAAGCCCAGCTCTTACCCAAGTCATACCCACACGTACAAAATGTTATCGAATAAGATGTACCTCAGTGTATGCCTCTATGGCCGCAAACAATCTGTCCTTCTTGAAATATAAGTTGCCTTTGTCTTTCAGAAGCTCTGCCTGCTTGTCAGCACTACCGAATCCTGTTGCCATCTTTATCTCAAGTTACCCTGCTCTACAAAGGCTTGGTTTGTTTGCATAATGTGCCCAAAGTCTAAGCAGGCAAGTACAAGAACTCCCTCAACAATGCAGATTTTATAAGATGAGAAAAGGATCGGGTTCTGAAATGATTTCTGTCCTGCTAGGGTTTCCCGACTATGCGACAACCATCAAGAAAATGAGCTTTCATTCAGAGGCTGATCCGTTCTTTCTTGCGTCTCTCAAATTTGAAGGAAGGAATCACATACGAAGAATCGGGTATTAGGAACCACAGTTAAATGCCGATGACGAGAAAGAGTTCGCAGATACGTAACACGGGCGTAAAATCAAGAAGCGGTCTACTCTTTTGCACACCAGATCACCCCGGTGACTATGTCTGCACAGAAAAGCCCCGCTACAAGGTCAAGATGGATAATGGGTTGTCGTCTGCGTCTCCTTGTGCTGGAATCTTTACCTTGATTATCTAAGAGCAATTTTAGAAACCTTGAAAGGAGAGGCACTCCACTTGGCTCATCTTCATTGGAGAGACAACTTGGAAAGGGGAGGGGCAGAAATAGATTGAGAAAACGTAAGGAAGAGCGGGTGGCCTGGGTAAACACTCCGAAAAGGTATGGAAGCTATTTTTTGAAACTAAATCGGGTGGGTAAGGAGTTGAAAAAGGTAGGGGCTTGAAATAGCCTCGTGAAGCAAGAATCGACTGCGCTACTTGTGTGCAGAGGGATCATCAATGGAATTCTAAAGAGCGGCTGGGGCTGATTCAACCTCTTCGGGCTCCACATCTGCATCTACATCAAGCCTACTGGGACCTTCACTGCTGTCAGAGCCCACGGCAGGGACATGATCTCATCATCAAGGACAGGGGGGTGAGCCGCATTCTCGTGGCCAACACTGTGTGGGAGGAAGCTTCTGGGAGTTGAAGTGAGCTCAGGGGTTGTGTGTGTATATGCCTGCGTATTTACGTGCGGATGTTGATGCAGTTGGGTGTCCGTGGCATTGGGGGAAGGGTGAGGGCTGTTGATTGAGGATAAGGAAGGGGTGTTCTTGAGTATGGAGAACATGGGATGTGAAGCTCTGTCGGCGGCTGACATTCGTAGCAGAGCGGCATGGGGGGATATCAGATGTGATGCTGAATTCTGCGGCGAGATGAGGCACTAAGAGAGAGGAGTGAGGTCTCTGACAGAGGGCAGCCCATCTTCCCATTGACTTACCCTATCATCGTCTCCATTCGCATTTCCGCTCCTGCTGGCCCCTCCGTCCTCTTCCTCCATCGCCCAGAAAGCCCCTCCTTTGTGTGTGTGTGTGTGTGTGTGTGTGTGTGTGTGTGTGTGGCGTGCACGCTCAGGTCCACGGCCCATAGGCACGCTCGCACGCGCTTTCTCCCTCTCTGAAAAGTGCTCAAGTCGCATACCTTGTCAATTGTGGCCTCGCTGTGTGTTCATATGAGCTCGAGGCTTGGACGCTGCAAAGACAAAATGAGATGAGTAACAAAAATCCTAAATGGAAACCATGTATTCAGGCCAGCAAGTATTTGAATGAGCGGGCGACATATGGAAGCATTTCATTTGTCTCCAAGGAGCAGCAGAACCTGGGGGGCTGCATCATCACCTTCTACAGCTTGGATTGGGGCAAACTAGTTTTTCCCCAAATAGATGCGCGAGATCAGCATGCAACAAAGAAATGGGTGAGCAGGTTCCAAGAGCTTCGTCAGGGCGACTGAGACTCAAGAGTTTTCAAGGTACTAGTTGTTCTGCATTCTAAAGTGGCTCCTTTCATTCCTATAGTCTCATGAGATAGAGCTCCCAAGCTAAGCTATCTCTGCTGATGCAACAGCCCAAGATTGGCAATACTTTTTTTGGCAATGATGCAACAACTTAGGCAAGTAGTGAGCTTCTTGCCCTGCTTATGTGATAGTGAATATCATGTGCAATAACAAGCCACAACAATCGTGGCCTATATTCATGTGCCTGATCCTTTGGATCAATGGAAAAGTACTAAATACCCATTTGATGGTCTTTTAATCCTAAGGATTTGTGACACTGATCCTCGTGCTGACATTAAACCGCCTTTGACTATCCTCCCAAGATTTCAAATTTTCCATGAGGAGCAGCAAACCGATTGTGTCTCCATATTCCTTGCTTCGATTACTCACCCGACTCTGTGCTTGCTTGCCCAAATTGTAAGAAAATCAGCATCAATGGATTATTCCTAGCTAGCATGTTTCTCAAGTTATTCTACATGCAAACCCACAGTTAGCTATCAACCTCTCTCCCTTTCCCAAAACTGGAACATTGACTCAAACATGTCCATGAGACATGAACTATTGATTTCTTGCAGCCTGGGTCGACATGCAAAGAAACTGGTGAGCAGGTTCATCTCGTAAGATGCACTGATTTCCGGATATGCGCCAAGAAACTCTGGGCTGTTTTCAATAGGTGACAAGCTTGGTACTGCCTGGGTCAACATGTATGCCAAATGTGGTGTGCGTGAGCAGGTTGGTCCCATGGAATGCACTGATTGCTCGGTATGCGCCACAAAGCTTTGGGTTGTTTTCAGCAGGTGACAAGCGAGAGAGTCTCTCCAAATGCAATCACCTATGCTTGCATCGAGACGGCATGTTTCATTAGGCAAGATGTTGATATGGGCAGGATGATATATTAAGTTAGGGGCTATTGAAGAGTGTTGTGCAATGCCATGGACGACTTGTATGCAAATGTGGTGTAGGTCAGCAGAAAGCACAAAATTTGGTTGATGAGGTTCATCTTTGGATGTAATTTCACAATGACTACAATATGATAACAATATGTTTGCGTAATGGTAGCTTGATAACTTGGTTCTGCAACCACCACTCCCTAAAGCACCAACATAATAGGCGATAGAGTTGGGCGTTTGGCAATCATTAAGTGGAAGCTGCTAGGTATGCTTCAAGGTTGGGGTGGTGGTCGAGAGCAAGTTGAGGAGCACACCACAACTCGGACTATAGCATGCCCTTCAGCATCGCTTGGACAACAACTCCTAGAATTGCAGTGTGCATTGACAACTAATTATAGCTTTGAACCATTCACAATAGCTTGGTGGCAACTAGGACAACATTCAAATCTTGCGCAACAACTAGGAGGGGGAAGGGGCTGGAGCTTGCATAGCAAAACGAAGCATGCATAGCAGTTAGGAGGGAGAGGTGCCCCACTTAGTTTTTTAAGTAGCATATGGTTGGTAGGTCCATAGTCGAGGGGCAGTCGGTTTTCTGCAACTGTTACGGGTGGGTGGGGTGATGAGGGCGACAAATTGTGGAGTATCCCAAAAGCGAAGGAAAAATTCAATCGTAAGACCATCCCATTCAAGAGATTTCCAATGACCAAGATGTATGCCGTTCGGCTTCAGTAAAGCTGGCCTCAAGAGTAGCTAAATCATCCATTGTCAATATAGAATGTACATACGACAACAATAATTGCTTGGCTTGCAAAACCTCACGTGAGGTAGCCTCAGGAGTTGCAAAAACCATTTGAAAGTGATCTAGGCTGTTTCAGCAGATGCAAAGCGAGGGCTTCTCCCCAAAACTTCAAGAGAAGCTTCCTATCTTGAGTGTGGACTCTTGGAATGAACTGATTGCAGGATTTTTTCCACAGGGCAGGGCCGGAACTGATAGCATTGTTCGCCAGAGGCTATTGGAGAAAGATGTGCTTGCTAGTTCTTTGGTTGATATGTACGCAAAATGTGGTGTCGTCATGAAAGAACAAGAAGTTCTTTATGGGCTTCTTCTTTGAAATGTTGGCACTTGGATGTGTTGATTGCATTTGTACATGACGATGACAAGACCTGAAGAATTTTGTTTTGCCAACAGAGGGATACATGGACAATACACCACGACATGGCAAGGTGGAATTACACACATCAACATGGGTAACGAGTTCTTTCTTGTAAAATTGAGTATTTTTATAAATAAAAAGTCCCTCCAACACTAGAGGAGAAGCATAAGTCCCCCTTCAACACTGGAGAGGATAAAAGTGGCGGGGGAAGGGCACGTTCCCTACGGTTTTATTTTAAATGTGGAGAACGGTGCCAACTCCACACCATACATACGTATGGCTTTTTCTTTTTTTTTATGGGCACAAGCATTGCAATGCATGCAATTCACCTCTCCATCTCTTATAATAATGTGTTAATTTTCAACTCCATTCATCTTTTAATGCAAAATCTCATTTGCGATGCGAGGTCGTAGAGCTTCTGGTGACAGCTTCGAGAGAGGAGATATGCTAACGAGCCATCAACACAAACTATGCCATGAGGTAAGAGCCACATCATTATCACTTTTTGAATTTTTACCATGTGCACAGTAAAGCAATCATGGCAAACTAGTTGGCGATGTTTGCTAGAATTCTGTCCAAGTTTGCCGGTTGTATGGAGGCAAGCTTATCAAGATCTTTAATATTCAACTCATCTAAACCCATTGCCCCACCGCTTTGAGCTACACATTTACCAGTTGAAAATTCAATAATACCCCAGGAAAAGGAAAAACGTTGCCTAAAACCAAAGGAGAATAGTGACAATCGCACAAATATAGCTCAAATCCCTAATATTTCCGCATTGAAAAGCTATGTCTTTAATTATCGAGTTCCTCAGATAGTAGAGGTTGGCTTCGCTGATTTTTGTTTTGAACACTTGTAGATTGAAATTCACAAATAGCGCTTTCAGGCTTGTAGCTTGGTAAGCCACATTAAACACATGACTGTTTCTCAATTTCCAGATAATCCATAGAAATTCAGCCCTAGTTCGGTTCCAATAGCAGGACAGAATGCCTATAGAGTCTCCTAGTAGCAGTTGCCTCCAACAGACTGATTTTTTGAAAACAAAATTTATAGGAGACAAAATAATAGCAGACTGCGGACAACTTAAAAATAAATGAAATAAAGACTCCACTTCTACATTGCATCTGAGATAGATCCCCATGGATATCCCTGCATCAAGGCTTCTCTCCCCAATCCACAGGGCTTTGTGGAGTATAAGCCAAAGGAGGACCGATTTCTTGGGTTGTATTGACGTGTCCCACAGCTTCTTGAATTTGAACATCAACTGCTTCCTGTCCAGGCTGACGTTCCACCGTCTGTTCAATGTGCTATGCAATGAGAGAGTGATGTCTCCGAGATTCAATTGCGGGCCGTGTTGGAGTTTCAAGCCACCTTTCCATCCAAAGGCACTGAGTGGGACACATTCTTTAAGTGAGAGCTTCCATAGCTCTGAACTAGGTAAAACCTCAAGTCTGTATAAAATGAGCATGAGTTCCCATGGTTGAAGGGAAAACTGGAGAAGAAGTTTCTCAACTGATTTCCACCTGTGTAGTTTCCCATTCCAAAGAACTCCCCAAGTGGTGATTTCTTTGTCCTGACATCGAAGTGCCGTCCTTCTCTGATTATTGGCGATAGGGGTTAGAGGGGAGAGAGGCCACCAAATGGAGTCGAATTGCCTGACAGCATTAGACCTGTTGTTAGACAAGAAGACTCACAGATTAACCCTTGCCCTATTCCACGCAAGGCACCATAGCTATTCGAGAATATTATATGTAAATTATTAATGGCAAGGCACCTCAAAATCAACATTATAGGGATTGACCTCCTAGACAAGTTATATTTGTGACGCTATTCCCATCAGGTGTGCATGAGGGCGAATTCTACAAAGCTGTCTATGAGATTGGTGCCGGGGTAACCGTTGACGACGCAGGCGAAGATGACGTCGTAGAGATAATAGCTAACGGCGATGGCCTGGTACGACATAGGTCTGTCGTAGCCGTTGCGGATCTGTACGCGGCAGGTGGCCATGTCAGTCTCGAAGGCTGTGTGGGCCTGCACAACTACGACGTCGCTGCTATTGTCGCTGAATTGGTTGTTTACCAGATTTTGGCAGTCTTCCAAGAGCGGGCTGTCGCCCCCATCGCAGGTCATGTCCGCCATCGCCTGCCACTGAAGATCGCCCACCCACAGTAGTATCACCGTCATCAGCGTTACCGCCTGCACAGTAATGAGGTGTTGCGCCTTCATTGCCGCCATTTTAATGGCGCTGCAGCTATCTTTGTGATTTTTCTTGAAGACTAGCTGCTGCTGCTGCGCTAAATCTACTGCTGTATGATGCTGCTGTCAAAATTCTCTTCTACTTCTTCTTCGTCTTTCTCTCACTCTCTCGTTCTCTTATAACAATCCTTGGTGAGAAGATCTATGAAGAGGACCTTCCAACGAATTACCAACAGAAAGAAATCTCTTGCAATTTTTTTGGCGATGTTTGCTAGAATTCTGTCCAAGTTTGCCGGTTGTATCGAGGCAAGCTTATTAAGATCTTTAATATTCAACTCATCTAAACCCATTGCCCCACCGCTTTGAGCTACACATTTGCCTTAGCTTATAACAATCATGCCACTTGAAAATTCAATAATGCCCCAGGAAAAGGAAAAATGTTGCCTAAAACCAAAGGAGAATAGTGACAATCGCACAAATATAGCTCAAATCCCTAATATTTCCGCATTGAAAGGCTATGTCGAAAGAAAGAGGAGGGCTATGTTTATGTTGAATGCTGAAAATAGTAGATCATTCCATGTCACGAGGAAATTTTTAGAGAGAATTTCTTCAAAAATAGTTGTGCTACTAAGAGCACTCATGAAATAAATAGCGAATTACAAAGTAGACAATAGTGGGATTGGTTGAAGAAGCCTTGAGCAAAGCAGTCGGTCAAGAGCAAGAGCGTAGGGGGAACAATCCACCAAGGATAGCCTCTGTTGCTTTGTGGACAGTGTCGTGCTACATTCACAAAGAACGGAGAACTTCCTCAACAAAACGACCTTCAAAGTTTCCTTTTTTTTTCCACAACAAAGCGTGAAGGTTATGTTAACAGAAGAAAGGAGACAAGATTACAACCATGGGATACCTGCAGACCATGCCCCGGCACCATATCACTTCGAGGGAGACTCTCCCTTTACAAAACCGACTCGTTCCAGTAGATATCCTCTGACTAGTTACAAAACAACTATAGCCGATCATACAACCCGACCATATATATCCTTTCCTAATATTCTTCAGTCTTTCAGAGAATCTATCATTCCTTGTATCTTTTCCATGAAGCTACGTGCTTTGGAAATGACCTCGAACGCCGCCCGGGAGGAATCCTGATTAGCAGCCAACATGTTCCTGATTTTTGCTAGCTTTCTCTTATTAATGGGGAGTTCCAGATCTTCAGCCTCCATTGTCTAGTGTGCTTTTTGTGCGTCTTTAATTATCAAGTTCCTCAGATAGTAGAGGTTGGCTTCGTTGATTTTTGTTTTGAACACTTGTAGATTGAAATCCACAAACAGCGCTTTCAGGCTTCGAGCCTAGTAAGCCACATTAAACACATGACTATTTCTCAATTTCCAGATAATCCATAGAAATTCAGCCCTAGTTCGGTTCCAACAGCAGGACAGAATGCCTATAGAGTCTCCTCGTAGTAGCAGTTGCCTCCAAGAGACTGTTTTTTTGAGAACAAAATTTATAGGAGACAAAATAATAGCAGATTGCGGACATCTTAAAAATAAATGAAATGTAGACTTCACTTCTACATTGCATATGAGACAGATCCCCATGGATATCCCTGCATCGAGGCTTTTTTCCCCAGTCCACAGGGCTTTGTGGAGTATAAGCCAAAGGAGGACCGATTTCTTAGGCTGAATTCACATGTCCCACATCTTCTTAAATTTGAACATCCACTGCTTGCTGTCCTGGCTGATGTTCCACCGTCTGTTCAATGTGCTATGCAATGAGAGAGTGATATCTCCAAGATCCAATTGCGGGCCATGTTGGAGTTTGAATCCACCTTTCCATCCAAAGGCACTCAGTGGGACACATTATTTAAGTGAGAGCTTCCATAGCTTTGAACTAGGGAAAACCTTAGGTCTGGATAAAGTGAGCATGAGTTCCCATGGTTGAAGAGAAAACTGGAGAAGAAGTTCCTCAGCTGATTTCCACCTGTGTAGTTGCCCATTCCAAAGAACTCGCCAAGTGGTGATTCCTTTGTTGTGACATCGAAGTGCCGTCCTTCTCTGATTATTGGCGATAGGGGTTAGAGGGGAGAGAGGGCCGGACAACATTAAACATGTTGTTAGACCAGAAGACTCACAAGTTAACCCTTGCCCTATATTCCACGCACCCCATAGAGATGCAGGCAGGTCTGACCCTTTAGCCTTGATGGGGAATGGCCCAAAAAAATAGTGATCCAACTCAATTTTTGCCAAGGCTTCCAATTGGCCAGAGCGAGGCTATTTATTTTCTTGAATAGGAGGAGAGCCCATTCTTCGCTAGTATCCTGAAGAGCACGGCTGAGGACTTTGACTGCTATTTTATATGTCCTTTTTTTAATATTTTTTTACTCCTAGACCCCCTTTTACTACTGGAAGACAACAAGTATCCCGCAGAACTTTAACTGCAGCTTTCTTAAGAGTTGGCTAGTATTGCTTGGATAGTCGAGCTGATGGTCTTAAAGTCCTCGCTACCATATTCTTAAACTAAGGGTTTGGGGTTGACAACGAAGCATAGTAGCAGCGTAGATACTTAATCATTGGCCGTTGGAAAAGCTCGAGCTATGCTCTAAATTTGTCTATATGAGTACAACTTTCCCTTTTTCCTTTCTCGTGATCATCATCCATAGTTGTTGAACCTTTGGTGGTTGATTTGGTGGTCCTCTATCGTGCCCTCCTTTCTTAGTCTGGATTTCTCAAAATGGCTAGTTTGATGGACCCTTCATGCTTGAACTGGGCTAAGTGCTTCCTTGATTAGATGCAGTCCATCAACTTCCACGAAACTAGAGTCGAGCTCCTAGGGCAACCCAATACAAGACGTAAAGTTGTGACTGCTTAAAGTAGGAGGAGAAAATGAAGTTGTTGTTGGTGCCCAAAAAAAAAAAGGGCCATGACAAAGAGGCGATGGACTATTGTTGCAGGATACGACAAGAAGGCAAAATCCTTTTATGTAGGATGAGCCATGTGGATAAAGATTTCGAGGCTACAACAATGCATATTTTGCTAGACTCAACATGAGAGTGAGTGAGAGAGAGAGAGACAGAGCAATAGAGCCATGTCAATGAGAGTGGCATCGAGCCAGATTAGCAGTGACTACTCGAGGACAGGGGGGTGGGGTCACTACAACAAAACAAAAAAAACGATCGTGTGGGTTCAACATTAGGGATTCTATTATTCTATATTTTCTCACATTTTCATAGGGAAAAGGGTGTTGAAAAGTGGATCTTGAATTTAATATTTTATAGAAAAAGGGTCCCTTTTATTGGTGAGCTTGAATGCACTCGATATATAGAATCTACTTATAGTGAAACCCCCCCCCCCCCCCCAAGCAAAACTAGCTATAGCCAACGAATGAGTAGAGATAAAAGATCGAACAAGCTTTCATTCTCTTTGACACTGATTGATCACAAGGAGCTTTAATGTGATTCCTATATAAGAAAACTAGAGCAAGATAGTAGAAAGGTTCAATTTTCCTAGTTAGCAATAGCTAAATTATGCTTCTCAACCTAAGAACTTTGTTTGCTAGATAACTTGAGCCTTTAAGTAGTTAATAAGAATCCTACATTTTTGTTGTATAGTAATCCTAATCTTATAATTTTGTTATATAGAAATTATACTCATCATACATGCTTCTCTGAAATAAAAATCCATTAATTGAAAGATGTAAAGGAATCTTTCAAGTACATATGTCACCTCGTCCTTCTCCTCCCCTCTTCTTCCATTGTTAAGTAACAACCCCCCTCCCCCCAACCCTCCCCCCCCACACACACACCCAACCTTTTTTTTGGCATACATCAACCAAAGCACAATTGAGCATGACACCTTTGATCTCCAACAGCCATGGGTAGGGATCTCCTGGTGAATTCTCTTATATAATATGCCCATGCTTTGCATAATGCCTGCAAGGGCCTTTTGAAAGTTTATGGTGGATAGACAAAAGAACCATTCGTATTGAATTGACATAATGATTGTATTAGATTTCTAGATGGAGATGGAGGATTACATGATTTTGATAGTGGCCATTTGCAGACTCAAATAAGGAAGGTGGCATTAGATGTTGGAAAGTGATATGCATCACATGTAAGAAAAAGATCAAGCATCATTTAGCTATACAAAATAGCATGTGACTATAGAGAAGCATGTGTTAGGGAAATCCATGTAGTAAGATGCATGCTTAGAATGCTTGGCTTTTACGGCTTGGTCACGTTGGAGAGGGGGGATGGGGAACACGCCCAGCACACAAATGAAGGCCTCCCTATAGCTCAGGGCTTTCACAACACCCCTACCCTCTCAAACACACCTTCGAAACATGCACGATTTGCTAGTAGAGCTCCACCTGCACATCACCTAATAACACCTACCCTTGGCAGTACCACAATCGAACACACCCATGCCACAATGCTCAATCCTTGCCCTTCAGCACAGACGACGTCTCTCTCTCTCTCTCTGTGCAAATTCACACACCAATGGCTCGAAGCGCGCACACACTCGTACGCGACACCACGAATTGCACAAGTGTATAAGATGAGAGCAAGAGGGAAGGGGAATAGACACCAAGAAGCAGGAAATGTTCCTTCACTTTACTCAAGATGATCCAGTACAACCGGCTCTGTCGACACAACCTCGACGAACACCCAAACAAAACAGACCTCGACGGCCTTCGTTGACAGCGTCCTGTTGGTGGAGATTCTTCCTTTGCTTCCTTGCTGCCATGCACAGGCGAGAGTTTCCTCTCCTCGATGAGCCGAAAAACCCTTTTTCCTCCAAAGCCAAAGAAAACCCTCCTCCTTTCCCTTCTTTCTTCTCCTTCCCCTCTTATACTCCTTTTCTAATTCCATCTCAAAGGGGCAACAACGGCGCTGTCGTTGCACCCTTGCTTAAGAGTTCTTTTAACTTCCTTTTTTTTATCCTCCAAAGGAAAGGTTCGTTTCCACCTTTTTAAAAAAAAAACTGGATGGCCTGTACCCGGCTGTATTTGCCCTCACAAATTCTTTTGAGTATTAACCCCCAACCACCACTTTCTTTTTCATCCTCAACTAACGGCCTTTAACCCCCAATTCGCTTGTGATTGGTGCTGGCACGTGCTCAGACTTGTTGGGCACCTGTCCAATGATACCACATTGGAGCTGCACTTGCTATTACCGAACCCCAAGAACTCCGGTTATCCCGACCATCACGTTCCCTCGAACAACACGCTCGGAAAATAGGAAAAAACCACTTGATCCCTTTTTGCCGTGATTACCCGTCGACTTGAACTAGGTGAACCTTGATACCCTCAGCTTTGATCAGCAAGGCGCAAATTTCGGCTAGCTCCCCACATCGCACAAAATCTTCAAGAACCTTAGTGAGCTCAGAAAATAACATTGCCAGTGCACCTACTGAGGCGGCCAAGTTGGCACACACTCGACCCCCGAAAAATCTTCCATAGGCCATAACTTGCTTATTTAGACTCCGATTGACAATCCGAAAACACCGGCATGCACCATACTTTGAGTCCTTCAACCATGTCTACTGACATCAATTCTGGCCACCCCCTCCATGTCCGTCGGGGATGTGCAATTCCTTCCCACCTCGAACTTTAGTATCTCGTACACCGTGGCTGCGTTTGATGAACCGTCTGGATGGGATCCTAGAGAATCTTGGAGACCACGTTCTAGAGCACCAACTCGGCATCTTAGGCACTTTGACCACCATCCCAATCAACCCACTATGGAGGCCTTCTTGGCCTAAAAAACCGCTTTAAGCATATATTTCAGCTGACACTCTCTTGTCCAGGGCCTTCACAACTACCTCAAAACTTTGCCATGCACCTCTCAGCATACTCCGCACTACATTGCACACTTCCCAACACGGACCAACTTTGGTTGCACCATCATTCCCCACCCCCTAGTTGAGCATTCATGCTCAATCACACACATGTTTTGATTCCTTGTCGTATAAAATGTAAGCAAACTCTGGATTCTTCTGCTTTCGTTTGTGATGGTCTCAACAAGCCCCCTTTGGCCTAGATCGAGACTCGAAAACCTTTATGCTAGCTTTTTCCACCAAATGTAGATCGAGACTCGAAAACCTTTATGCTATCTTTTTCCACCAAATGTATATCTCCTCCAAATTTCGAATTCCTGATTAAAAACCTTAAGAGTTAAGTGTAGACTAGTGGTGTAGTGGTCTACACCACTAGTATATCTCCTCCAAATTTTGAATTCCTGATTAAAAACCTTAAGAGTTAAGTGTAGACTAGTGGTGTAGACCACCTTGTAGACTGGTGGTGTAGACCACCCGCATACTCCTTGTTGCCTCCTTCGACAACAATATGGTAGATAAGGAGAGGTAGGGAAGGGCAAATAAGTACACATGCACAAACACATATGAAACATCTTGATACAGATACCCAAGCTATCATGAACATCCTACTCTCTTCTCTTCTCCTTCTTTTATAGTCAAGTTTATTATTACCCTCTAATTGCTAATGCCCTTTGAAACCTTGAGCAAGCAATTGACCACAACATGTTCTCTCTCTCTCTCTCTCTCTCTCTCTCTCTCTCTCTCTCTCTCTCTCTCTCTCTCTCTCTCTCTCTCTCTCTCTCTCTCTCTCTCTCTCTCTCTCTCTCTCTGTGCATCACTTCCCTACCTTAATAGACACCAAAAGTATAAATTGAGAAGGTAGCTCTGTCATATGTTGCCGGACAATGTTTGAGCTCAACGTTTTCAAAGTTTATTTATTTTCTCATTTTAACTTTTTCCTTTCATGCTATGTGTGTTTGCATAGCCATTCCCCCTTTCACCGACATCGAAGCCCCTTATGGTTCTTTTGTTGGTGATATTTGCTTATTGTATTTGAGGCGCTAATCTTTCACAGGTTGTCAAAATCCCTCTCTTCGTTTACATTGGGCTAGGACACTTTGAGGTTTTCCCCTAGACATTTATTCAATTAGACTACACAAAACATAGCTACATATAGAAACATAACCTGCACCCAAAGGAGCATAGAAATTTGTGAGACATGCCGTAGACGATGGGAACAGTCCCTGGGCTAGAATTTTGATTGAACACCGAGCTGGTAACTACCAAGCTAGTTACTGTAGTAATTGCACAATGGACAGTCAGTCAAAGACCCAGTTACTACAGTAACTGCACAATGGACAGTTAGTCAGAGACCCAGTTTGGCACCTACATATAGAGGCCATTACTTCATTTTATGAGGGAATGATTTTGGCTATGATTTGGGAGGCACATGATGTTGTACTCCTAAGTTTAGTGTCTAGAAGCTCATTGTGCTTTTGTATTCTCTTGTCGATAAGCTTACAACAGTCTTTTTGGCTCACGTTGTACTTGTTCTAGTTGTACCAATCTGATTCGAATCTAATCCAGTTTCAGTTCCAATTCCAGTATATGTCTCATTTCCATTTCACTTACCATTTCCAGTTCCATTTCAGTACCAGTGTCTTTGTTTGATCTGTTGTCTAAAGTTTGTATGTCTGAACTAACGACTAACTCTTAACCCAACACTTGAATAGCTGTCTGAAGAGACTAGCTCATTACATTTTGGCAATCACAGTGGCTTGAGCTGAATTGCTCTTGACAGTGGATCACTCTCTGAGTTTGTTGGGGTTGGTTGCTTGCAGCCATGCCACCCAGAAGAGTTGCTCATGGCAGAATGCCATCACCCAGATTCATGGAGAACGCAAAACGTGTGCCCAATACAGGAGGAGTCAGAGTGCGGCTTTGACACTCACATAGAGGCTGGTAATGAGACTGATATGAACTTGGATCAGCAGGAGGCTAGGAAGTAGGAGGACTTTTAGCACTCGACGGGGTCAAGGCATCAGAGATCGAAGAGGGCAAAGAGGATGCTCTTGGTCCGCTGAATCTCAGAAGAAGCGCAAGGACAAAACCAAAAAGCACTTTGATGAGGGTGAAGGCAGAAGAGGTAGTCATAGGTCACGACATAGGAAGACTAAGAGGAAACCAAACCTAGATACATTAACTGAAGTGGATGAAACTGACCAGTGAGAAGCAGATACTATTCACTATAGGAAGAAGAAGTCCAGGAAGTCCAACTCAGATTTGAAAGACAAGACCAGACACCATGGCAGATCCATTGATTTGAAAATCGCCTTTCCAGTATTCAAAGGAGGTAATAAAGACGACCCAGATTTTCACATTCAAGCTTTCGAGCAGTATGTGGACCTTAAAAACATTGATGAAGATGAATGGGGAAACTATTTTCCTCAGACATTGAAGGATGTAGCTCGAAAATGGTACTACCATTATCTAGCCTGCCAACTCGGAACATACAACAAGCTTATCAAAACATTCAGGCTTGTATATTTAGATAACAAAGGAAATGAGGATGTTTTGTGTGAACTGGACAAAATAAAACAAGGATAATTGATTGTTTGAAGCTAGCTAGAGAAGGTTAAAGAGCTGACCAGATAGCTACACGAACCGCCATCCAAAAAGTGAATGAGGGCTTGGTTCCTTAGCTGGTTCTGAAGTAAAAACCTAAGGGAACAGGAGGCTCCGGCCCCAATAAAGAAATTCAATGATCTTGTACAACGAGCTTTGAAATTGGAATAACATGCAAAAAAGAAAAATGGACACAAGAGTAAAAGGAATTCTAGTGACACTGAGACGACCACTGAAGAGTCTGAGACTACCTCTAGTTCCAGTTCATTGAACAACGACTCGGATGATAAAGCTAAGAGTAAAAAGAAGGGATCCCGGACGAAGAAGCTAGAAGAAATGTCCAAGCAAATTGATGATATGGCGATCAACGAATAAACTAGGAACCTGGTGTTCACATTGTAGATTTAGATATCACCAGTCAGATAAATGTTCTCAATGCACGTATTGTAAGGCATATGGGCATGTGTGGAACAACTACGGGATAATGATTCATCACTTCAAAAAAGGAAAGGAGTTGTCTATGATTGCATTGATGAATCTAGAATGAGTAAAGTCAGAAGGGGAAAGTGGCTCCAAAGAGAACGAGACCAGCATGAGTGCTAGAGGGGGCAGAGGCACCTAGGTACCAAGGAGGTATTGGTCGGGGTAGAGGAAGAGTTGACGTTGGCAAAAGGAGTCTAAATTAATATACTTGTGGAAAGTATGGCCATTTGCAGCTCAATGCCCGGATGCTGCCAAATTAGAAGGGTCTGAACAGAACACCTGAACTGGTGTCAGTAAGGGCAATGACCAGAAGTAGGGGAGTAGTCATTGAGGAAATTCCAGAAGAACCTGAGAAAAAGAAGGGGAATAGTCATTGAGGAAATTCCAGAAGGACCTAAGAAAAAGCAGGCTCCTGAGGCAAAGAAGTGGGAGCAACAGAGCGAGCCACATGGAAGGCTAAAGGCGAGGAGAAAGTAGTGGATGAATGGCAAGAACAATGAAAGTTGGCGACCAAGATCACAAAAAATCCGGCCAGGAAGATGCCAGAACAACTAGAGTCTTTAGAGGTCATGAAAATTTAGAGGCTATAGCCTCAACCTTTAGGGGCTCAATCAGAGAAGTAACTCATGAAGTCAGATAAGGAAAAAGCAGCAACTCAATTGAATGAATCGATGATTACTATAGTCTAGAGCCTGATTGAAGAAGTAAGGCAAGTCAGATCAGATTGACTAAGGCTTGAGGTACTAATCTAGAGAAGAATCAATTGGAAAGACCATCACATGAACAGGTGGCTACAAGACGGAGGAAGTCAACTCATTGGAAGTGCAAAGATAACCAGACAAAAGATGGATCTTCCAGTTTAGATTGTAGCTCTGGTAGTGAACATGATGAGATATATGTGAAGGTTTGTGAAAGAATCCAAAAGTTGATAGTAGAGCTGGATGACATCAAATTTACTAGAAGCCCCTAATTTCATTTGACAAAAGAGGAAGGCGGAAGCTGAGGCAAGAGTAGTGGACTTGATAGCCATAAGGGTTGATGAGGTCCCAATTATTCAAGTCAATTACAAGCTCAGGAAGAAGTGGGAACCTCTACCTAGAGTAATACTGGATGGAGGAGCTGGAGTTAATATACTCGGGGAACATCTACGACAAAAACTGGGGATTCAAGATTTAAAGCCATCACCATTCAGCGTATGAATGACTGACCATAGAATAGCCCAAGCCACAGATCTAGTTGAGAATATGCAAATCGGAGTGGGGAAAGAGAAATTTAAAACCAGCTTCTTAGTTCTGGATGTATAGGGAGCATATGGTATGCTTCTGGGCAAACCATGTCTCAGAACTGTTGGTGGAGTGCATTATTATGCTAACCAAACATTGACAATCCAAGGGTCCAGCAGGAGAATTTAGATCAAGACAAACAATAGAAGGAGTTTGAAAAAGGCTCTCCAACTAGAAGAGTTGTGTAAGAAATATGGAACAAAGAAACTTGAGAGGATGTTAGCCACAAAGAATATCTTTCCACTCATAGAAATAGACGTGAATGTTGTTCAGATGGACAAAGAGTGGGCTGATCAGCAGAGAAAGTAGTGCCGAGACCAGTTCACTGAGTCGAACACTAGGGAAAGAACTGTGCAGTTGGATGGGCGTACACCTTTGATTTCAGACCAGCTGCAAAACCCACATAGATGAATGTAGGAAGTTTTCATTAAGTTGGTGAGGGACAAAGATGGAGCTTGGATTAGCAGAGCTAGATGATCCATTTTATGAATATGCCGTAGGTATTGGTACTGAAAAGGAAGCAGAATCACTGGCTAACAAAAAAGGAGGAGTTCCAAACTGGTTACTCCCAGATGACCAGGAGGTGGAAGAATTGAATCTCGGCAGAGATGAGAATTCTAAGATAGTCAAGATCAATAAGCATTTGAAGCTAGAGATTAAAGCAAAGGCCAGAGCTCTATTTGAACAATACAAGGATGTATTTGCATGGGAACGCACTGACTTGAAAGGCGTTGATCCTTAAGTATATCAGCACACAATACCACTAAAGACCAATGCCAGACCAGTGAGATAGTAGAGATATAGGAAGAACCCTAACTATGCTAAGAGGTCAAAGAGGAGATTGATAATCTCCTGAAAGCAGGGTTCATCACACTGAGGTTGTACCAGTGGCTATTCCCAATAGTAGCGGTTCCTAAGAAAAATGGGAAGCTTAAGGGTCTGTGTGGATTACAAAAAGCTCAATGCTCATACTATCAAAGATCCCTTTCCACTCCCATTTACAGATATGCTACTTGATGAGATTGCGGGCCACGAGATGTATAGCTTTATGGATGGTTATAGTGGCTATAATTAACTGAAAATCACACCCAAAGATAGATCCAAAACAACATTTATCACTAAATGGGGAGCATTCATGTACTTACTCATGCCATTTGGACTTTGTAATGCTCCAACCAATTTTTAGAGGTGTATGATGGAAATATTCAATGAATTTTTACACAATTTCTTGGCAATCTTTATGGATGATTTCACTATCTTCTTCAGTGAGGAAATGCATCTACTCTTCTTGGAAATGATTTTTCAGAGATGGAAGGAGAAAGGATTTGCTTGAGCCCATTTAAATCAGTATTCATGGTATAGAAAGGCCATACTGTCTCTCGGAATGGCATTGAGATGGCCAATGATAAGATTAAGTGTGTTCAACAAGCCAGAGCTCCAACATATGTATTTGAAATGAGTTCTTTTCTAGAGTACGTGAATTTCTATTGAAGATTCATCCATATGTTTGCAGCTAAGGCACTTCCCTTATATGAGTTAACCAAGAAGGGGAACGAGTTCATTTGGACCCAGGAATGTGAACAAAGTTTCTAGTGCTTAAAGGAAGTGATCAATAGGAAGTCATTCCTTCACCAATAATACTGGGATGTAATTTTTCATGTACATGTGGATGCATCTGGAATGGCGATGGGGGCTATATTTGCCCAACCTGATGGGAAGACAGACTATCCAGTCTACTTCACCAATCGTCGATTTAGTTCAGCTAAATAAGGATACTCCACTACTGAGAGAGAGAAGCACTAGGAATGGTTTTTAGTGCCACAAAGATAAGACATTACTTGTTGAGCAACCTATTCCACTTCTACATTGATCATTAGGCACTCCTTTTTCTTGTCAACAAAGTGATCATTCAAGGAAAGCTGATCAGATGGATGATGTTTCTGATGAAATTTGAGTTTAAACTCGTCCATAAGCTGAGAAAGACATATTGTGGTGCATATTTTCTATCACAAAGCACAAAAGTCATCTCAGATACATCACTGAGAGATGAACTAGTAGATGCCAAGCTATTTCAAAATGTAGCAATAAAAGGACCAAATCCGGAATGGAAGAATTTGTATGAATTTCTTGAGTTTAGAAGTTTTCCAAAGGATTGGTCCCATGTGAGAAAAAAGGCATTGATAATAAAGAGTCTAAAGTTCACCATCATTGGAGGAGCTCTATACAGATTGGGTGTGAGAGCGCTAGGTGCGGAAGCGTGCATGCGGAGTGTGAGGGAGGAGAAGAGTAGAAGATACAATGTGTGGGTGGAGCAAGCCTCTAAGAAGTGGTGAGGAGCTCCTTATTCTTTATACACATAAAGAATAAGGAATGTGTATGTACACACAGTGGGCGGTCGGACACCAGACATTCGGCCATAGAAAAAGGTGCAATGCCTTTACCCCAACAAACTCCCACTTAAAGGTGATGCACCGATAATTGAGTGTTACTAGCTAAACTATCAATATGTACAAGAAAACGGGTGAGAGACTCTCTCAACTTACGCCGCTCGCTAAGTAGATATACAAGCAGCCATATTGGCGAACGTGCGTATCCACGCTAGAGCCTGCATGTAAATCCTGTAGACAATTGTGTATGGTTTGTAAAGCTCCACGAAGCATCATGCTAGTGTTAGTCATCGTACGACTGGCAATCCCTGATGCTGTACCTGCGAAGTCGAGTCTCAACACTAATAAGTCGAACATGAGACGCCCAAATGCTGACGAAATCTTTGCAAACTTGGTTGTCCTAGCCTCCCATGTGCTATTTGCACACACTACATATCAAGACTACTCATCGTGTATGGATGTGTCAACGTCGACACTGGGATGGCTACGTCCTTCTCACCCATAGGCGGAATTGTGTGTTCTGGCATCAACTCATCAACCTCTAGCATGAGCATATCAAGTAACTCCATGTCCGTAATCTGTGCCTATGTCTCTAGGGAGCATACATGCTCTACCTCTGCCTACATATACTTTGTCTCACTAGAGCACTGCCGCTCTATCTTTGTCTCTACAGAGTTTACTGCCATGTCCTACACAGCTAAATGCTTTGTCTCCTAAGCATAATGGAGATCACCCGTGAAGGAGATACGTCTCGTCTCTCGCTCAATGCATGCCAGCAACAAAACCAAAACCATGTCGTCTCGTACCTCAGATACATGCATAGGATATACCAAGCTACTGTGGGCTCCCCTGGAAATCGCTAATGATCCGTAATGCATCTGGAGAGCTTGCTCTCTAAGCAATGTCTAACACCCACAATCTGCTTATTGTCTCACTGAGATAAAACTTTTTCCCGAATGAGGAATATAGTGCACACGTCGTAGGGTATATGATGCACCACTGGGCAATGACAAGAAAATATCTCTTGCACCTCTAATGTCAAACACCAAACCATCGGCCAAGTGTAGACAACCAAGCTCCCACCACTAGAGAAGATGATAAACCACTCATGATGCGGTGTGATGTGGAAAATTGCATCCTCATTTATAGCAACCAACAAGGAGAAGTGTCACCTTTCAAAGACATGTAATCAGGATGTAATGGAAATGGCCTATGAACATTGAGAATAACGGAATTAAGAGAACTATAGTGAGCATTTTTATGAGACTACTTTGAGAACATAGAGGGTGAACTTAATTAGCGATAGCAACATAACGAATATAATACTTAATTAACTTGGCATGAATGATATTTTTTGCAAGAGAGAGAATTAGAGAACTTGACAACAGTTGAGGACTAAATTTACGTGGAGCCAATCCCCCCTCCAAAAACTTTTGTATTATAATTTCTCCCATAAAGAGAGACTTGATACAATGCAAGCTTTGTGTTCCTTGAGACCTTGATGGTTCAATGAAGATAGAGAGCTTCATGCACCACAATTATGCCCGTAACTTAGCTAGAAGAAAGCATTAACTTATCCCCGGCCTTAGTCCCAAGACCTCAAACACCTTCGAAGGTGGAGAGAGCTAGCAGGGAATGAGGGTAGGGAAGAGGAAGAAGAAACATTCATATGAGAAAGAAATAGTTCCTCACTTATCATCACTCTTCTTGGTTAGCCTAGCATAATATCATAGTAATGAAGATGGAGAAGATGACAAGCTTAAGCATTGAAGCATGGCTCTTGGTTGGATTTGCATTCCATAGCCAAGAGTATTGTTGTAGGCTCTCAACTTCTCAACAAGCTTGGAGAAGGAGACGGATTTCTTGCACCTTCACCAAGTGAGAATGAGCATGTGAGTGTGTGTGAGAGAGAGTATACCCCCCAAGCACACCCCCATCTTGCTTTGACCCCTCCTTGTAGCTCATGCTTGCATTTGATTCGACCCCTACAAGCCTAGCCAATTACATGCATAGTGCATATCAAGCAACCATGCTAGCATTAGGACAAGTTTCCTCCTTTCCCCTTTGAGAGAGAGGACTTGATAAATGCATAAACAATTAATTTAATTAGCTAAATTATCATTGGACCCCTCTAGGGATCAACCAATAGGCTTTAGGCACACTATGAGGGCAACCTAGCTAGGGGATTGACATGCGTCCCATTTGCCTCTTTGAGCAAGGGGTGTCCTTTGGGTGAAGAAGGAGCCTTTTAACACACCCCCTACTCTTTGGGCTCGCCCCCTTCTTTGTAGGCATATGCTTGACTTTTTGGAACACCTTAATCCCCTCTAGCACCTTAGTCATGAAGCACCTTGAGCACCTTAGTCATTAAGCACCTTAGTTAGCAAGCACGAGAAGCACCTCAAGCTTGGGCCGGGTTCCCACCTCAAGCACACCCCTAACTTGCCTAAGGTCCTAGGTCTAAGGACTTCTAACGCTAATCCTTTAGAGGTCTTTAATGAAGCTAACCCTAAGGTATTTCAAGCTCCATTAGCTAGCATTGCTCTTTGACATACCGTCTCTCATTTGGACCTATTGACTTTGGCCCTGTGTAAAGATAGATCCATATGCACATGTCTATATTCTAAATCTTGTTCTTGTTTATTCTCCCACATTAAATGATCAGTTTAATATGAGTAAATCATTTGGGATAGTTAGATATTAGATTTTATGACATTACCTCTCTCTTGAAATCATAGTCATCCTCGACTATGAGGTAGAGGAGATATAGCCTTAGTCATTAGTTATGTTTCTTAGCGGATAGAGGATCTAAGATCTCTCTCCTCTTGGAGAGGAAGGGAAATCCCATAAGCACGAAGTTGTTGAGTAACTTCGGCTTGCAAAGCAGGTTTGCCCATAGCTTGTTGCAACCTAGTAACAAGATAATTTCCTTAGCTTGACAGGGGTTCATGCACACACCGTGTGCCTCGTCCCCGACTTTGCACCCCATGGCTTTCATGGTCTTGCAAGACCATGCACGGCCTGCTCTGGAAAACGAGGGAGAGAGAAATGACTCCGGAGAGAGGGAGATTTTGAAAGAGAGGGAGAAAGAAAGAGATCCACGCTTGAGAGAGAGAGAGAGAGAGAGAGAGAGAGAGAGAGAGAGAGAGAGAGAGAGAGAGCTCCATGCCTTGTAATGTCCTGTAAAATGCTCGGATATTTGGCCCATCAAAATTGTCTCAGATCAGGGTACACACTTCATGAATGAAACGATTTAGATACTGACTAAGATGTTTTTAGTTAAGCACCGAAAATCTACGCCATACTATCCCACGTGCAATGTCCAAGCAGAGAGCAACAATAAAATGATCAAAACAATCTTGACTAAGATAGTCCCGAAGGAGCCACATCAGTGGGATTCAAAGCTTTAGATGGCATTATGGGCTTATAGAACTTCCTACAAAGCCACCATTGGCATGACACTTTTCAGAATGGGTTATGGGACATAAGCAGTAGTCCCGATGGAGTTTGCAATCCCAAGTCTCAGACTAGCGTTCTAGCGGTGGAGCATGGTATGGACTTTAACACAAATCTCAAGCAACACTCAGATGAATTATTGCATTTACATGAGATTAAGCAGCACGCTAACGAGAAATTAACGGTCTTGCCGGGAAAGCACCGGGCTTATGGCTGTGAGAGTTTGTGAGAGAACTCAACAAAAACTATATGAAGGAATTAAACCATAGATGCCATGAAGACTAGGGTTTGGAAAGAAGTGCAATCAAAGAAGACGCACTCTTTCTCTCTTGCACTCACACACACAAAGAAAGAACACAAAAGAGAATGTCAAAACAACACAAAGATGAAAACATCAAGGCTATGGTCATATCGTATCATGGGTAGTATGAAAGGGTTAATAGATGAGTTAATGGCATTCAATCTTGGCTGACCAAATAGGCTACGAATTGTTCTTTGGAATTGTAGCTTTGTGCTTACCGTAGTATATATATTTTGTCTAGTGATTGGGATTAATTGTGTGTACAAATCCTCTTGGTTCATAGCAAGATAACTACGCTTACATCAAAAGAAAAATTATAGTCTATGAGAGGTAGTATGATGGGATTCGGTGATAGAAGTATTTCATTGAGCCTTTCTGGGCCAAAGAGAAACACTATACGTTGTTGAAAGTGTATTTTACGGCTAATCCATACGTTAATTCTAATAGATTGTACAGAGTGAAAGCGATAGAAATGATCATCATGTGGGTTATTCATATAGGATAGTATGTGAGAAATGTAGATATGAGAGAAGTGAAGAGATAAGAAGTTTCCCTCCCAAGCCCTATTCTTGCCCGTAGGCAATAAGGATACTGCGGGGAGAGATGTACTTGTAGCAAAGAGAACCTAAAATTTGTAGAGAGGATGAATTACTAAGAGTGAGAGAGATAGATTTGGTTAAGGTGATAATATTAGATATATATATATATATATATATATATGTTGGATTAGAGATGAAAAAGAAAGCAACAAGAAATCAAGAAAACATCAATGTAGAACACATCTTACTTGACAAACCCTTTGGCACCATTATTGATGGAGAGAGAAGAAGAGGGGAGAACTCCACTTTGATTGATACACCAAGTGCAAGACCTTCTTTGATTAGAGTTGATCTTCCAAGGATAGCGTACAAGAATGGCTAGTCTTCCTCTAGGAGAAAGTGTAGGCTTGGGCTTATGTTAATGGCTAAGTACAATTAGGCATTACTACTCACTCCCTCAAGAATTCCTCTCATCAATATCTTGAATGCTTGAGTTTTTTTTTCAAGGAAGAAGAGGTCCCCTTTTATAGGTGAAGGGAACCCCCAAGGGTTTACACAAGAAGAGAGGAGCCAATGTGAATAAGAATTGGAAAAGTTGGAAATGAGCTGTCCCGGCATGATGTGGGCAGACTAGGGTCCAGTATTTTGATCATATCTCCTCAACCGTGGCTCCAAATAAAAAAGTAAAAATATGGGCAGAAACTTCAGCTCATTAGCTACGATTTTCATTTTAAAATCATTTTCCAATTCGGATTGGAACCTTGTGTAAAAAATTCATCAAAATAGGGTCCATTTCTGGCAGCAAAAGTCTTCCCGCGGTCCCCTTAGCCTAGACTTTCATTTAATTCCAAAGGACACCTCATGCCATATGAAAGCATGAAATTGCTTCTTGACAAAGTTTTGTAATCATGCTTGCAATAATGCATTAAAATAAGTGTATCTTTGAAATCATGCCACCTAGTGTCCCACTAGGATTTGATTCCTTCCTAGTAGCTATTTAAAAAGAAATATAAGAAAAGTATAAAAAATACATAGAATATATATATATTGGAGTTTACCCTAGATATAGGATCTAGCTAGGGTGTGAGATGATAATGAGATAGTAGAAATAAAGAATCAATGCTTTTTGCCCCAAGTTAAAGAGGAGGAGCTATTGAGCTTTTCCCATAGTATTTTCTGATGGTAAAGTAAGGATAGGTTACCCTTGAGAAAAATAATAGGATGAGATAGAAGGCTTATTATTATACTTAAATATGCATATGTACATTATAGGAAAGATAATTATGTATCTAAAAAATTACAAGATAACTCTTGTAGCATGCGTTCCCACTATGTACGTGTCACAGCACGACAACGCCATGCTAGAACAAGAGGTAGTTTCAACAATGCAGGATGCACTGGCATGACTACAAGATCAAGGTTAGAGAGTTCAAACAAGGAGACTTGGTGCTCTTGTACCAGTCTAAGCTGGGCCCAAAGAAACCGAATATGAAAATCTCTTGGTCAGGTCCTTATGAGGCTGATTGGGTCTTCTCAAATTGCACAATACAATTAAGAGATTTATCAGGATTATTATTGCCTAGGGTCTACAACGGCTCTAAGATCAAATTGCATTACGCTAGGTCAGATGTAGCACCACCAACACTAGTTTCAGAGATCAATACAGACTCTAAAGAAGAACCTTTGAACTTGTTTCAGATTGTCAAATATCAGCCACTAGAAATTTTGAAAATATTCCAAAATTCAAAGAACGGAAGGAAGGATATGTAGATGGTGGGAATAGTCCCTAGGCTAGAATTTTGACTGGTTGATGTCAAAATCTATGCCTCCGTCAAAAACTGATACTCGATTGATGATCCAATCCTCACCGCCTATAATGCCGTAGCAAGAACTATGCCTTTGAGCTTATCAGTGTCTGAGAATCGCATCTCTCATGAGACCGTTGCACGAGACATGTTTAGATGTGTCAGGCTTGCTAAGTGATGTTGTTGTTGATGTCAAAATTTGTATCCTAAGAGATATGCAATATCTCTATGCACTATCTCAAGGCTTCTCCAATGCATTGACTTATTAGCTCTTTAGCGCTACATGTAGGAGCTTCAATATGCATAAAATTGTTACCCTATACATGTGGTAGTGATGTGTGTGAACACACTTAGGACCGCTGGGGCATTTTTTCCCTCACTAGGAGGTTTTTTTCCCTCGTGCATTGTATATACTCCCATCATTCTAGGGCTATTTTTCTTTCCATTGCACACTAAGCAATACGTTCTCTGTTGTGTGCCTTGAGCTTCCTTCATCTTCTCCAAGTTGTGCGCATTTCCATGCAACCCTAATTGCAACAATTGGTATCAAAGCAGGTTACATCCTCCCGGGCTTAGTCAGTAGGCAGCTCCAGCACACGCCTGCTCACTTTCTTCGATATCAGTGAGCTTTGGCGAGTGTTGTAGGTCGACAAAAATTTTGACCTCCGTTTCCACTACAGCCAGGTCTGCACATGCAATTTTGTCATTTTGTGCAAACTTTTTGTTAGTGCCAATTACTGCATAACAGGTCCCATATAGTCTACTGCGGGTTGTGCTACATAGCACGTGCTTGTCTCACTCAGTTTCTCCTCATTTCAAGTAGTTTTCACATCAGGTGCAGACATTTTCCATGGCTGACAACAACACAGATGTGTTCAAGATGTTTGTTGTTGAGGACAGATTGGATGGGGACAATTACCCTATGTGGGCTTACATGATGCAACATGTACTTGTATCAAAGGGAGTTTGGAACATTGTGCAGGGCATTGATGTACGTCCTGGTACTGTGGATGCAGGCGATGTTGAGGATGCTCAAGGTTTTGTTGCCAGGGTTGCTGCTGTCAGAGTTGTTTTGCCTACGACTGAGCAGGCTCATTGGGATGTAAGAGATGCGCAGGCTCATGCATTGATTGCATTTTTTGTGAAGCGCACTATCACTTCTCACATCCGTTCAATAAAATCAAAAAAACAGGCTTGGGATATTCTAGCAGGTCTTTATGCAAGCTGCAATGAGGCTAAAATTGCTTTGCTACGTAAAGAGCTGGAATCGAAGATTATGCATGAGGAAGATGAAATGGACACTTTCCTTGCTGGTGTCAAGGATGTTAATGAGCAACTAATTTCTGCTAGAGAAGTCATTTTTGACAGTTCACTTGTGCAGACTGTTCTTGATGCTTTGCCAGATTCCTACCAGACTTTTGCTAGTACTTGGGGACTTATGACCCAAGGAAATCCTGAAGTTGTCAAGTTTGATGCATTATGCACATTGCTGTTGCAAGAGTCACTTTCTAGAAAAAACAAGGCTAGGCAGCGTGCAATTGAAGAGGCTTTTATTGCAGCTCAAAGAAAAGGTGGGAACAACAATGTAACCACTTCTTATGGTTCTGCTGCGAGTGGCAAAACTTCTGTTCATAATGCTTCTGCTGGTAGCACTTCGTCTAGCAATTCTAGTGATAAGGGCAAAAAGAGGACGCGTTGCCATTATTGTAAAGCTAATGATCACTTGATCAATCCAAAATTGAAGGCAAAAGAGGCTAAGAAGAAACAGGCTGGATCCACTACAGGGTCCAATACAAGTGCAACGATTGTAGAGTCTTCTGTCAAAGGAGATTGTGATGCTGATGTTGATGCAAAATGGGCATTTAGTGTAAAGTGCACTTATGATCCTATTGTCCATGATGCATGTATGTCAGTTGCTGCAGATTCACATGTGTGGTATTTTGACAGTGGTGCTACAAAGCACATTACCTCACATCGTGATTTATTTACCTCTATTGAGTCTTTCCCTCATGGGAATACGGTGACTTGTGCCAACAATGACTCTTATCATGTTCAAGGAGTTGGAAAGACTTTGCTTACTGCTGCAAATGGCAGTTCTTTCACATTTGTTGATGCATTGTATGTAACTGGGATAAAAAAGAACCTTTTGTCTGTATTTGCACTTGTTAGACATAGTCTTGTAGTCAAATTTGTGGATGACAGATGTACAGTTCATGATCTTAGTTTTGGTGATGAAATTGTTTCATATGGCCTTTTGTGTCGTGGGCTCTATAATCTCACTTTGTATGACAAGTTTGGACAAAATTTTGCACCTGCAGTTGCAGATTCAAGGGCTGTTTCAGATGCAAAACTGTGGCATGCACGTTTTTGGCATCTAAATTTTGCCAGTTTAATGCGTTTGTGGTAATCTGATATGGTTGATTCTTTGTCGCCTCTTGAATCACATATCAAACATGTTTGTGAAGGCTCTATTTTGGGTAAAATGCACCGTGCTAAGTTTCCAAAGGATGGGTCAGTTCGTGCTACATGCAGATTGCAGCTTGTGCATAGTGATGTTTGTGGGCCTATGCAAACTTCGTCCTTGGGAAATTACTTGTACTTCGTGACTTTCATTGATGACTACTCTAGGCATGCATGGATATATCCGTTGAAAGCTGAGTCCAAAGTGTTTATGTGCTTCAAGCAATTTCTTGCTATGGCTGAAAATGTCTTGAAATGTACTATGGGCACCCTCCGTTCCGATCGAGGGGCGGAGTATGTGTCTCATGAATTTAATGCATTTCTGGCTAGTCGTGGGATAAAACACCAATGTACAGTGTCGTATATGCCTTAGCAAAATGGTGTTGCTGAGAGGAAAAACAGGTCTCTTACAAAAATGGCACGATGTATGTGTCAAGAGTAAAGCTTTACCACATTTGTTTTGGCTCGAGGCTGTCATGTGTGCCACTTATGTACTCAACAGGTGTCCTACAAAAATGTTGCAGTATATGACTTCATATGAAGCATGGCATGATAGAAAGCCATCTATTGAGCACATGCGTGTTTTTGGCTGTTTGGCTTATGGTTTAGTGCCACAAGCGCAATGCAAAAAACTGGATGATAAGGCCGTCAAATGTATTTTTGTTGGTTACAGTGCTGAAAGCAAAGGTTACAGGTTGTACCATCCGCAAACAAAGCGTATTTTGGTCTCACGTGATGTTGTGTTTGTGGAAGATTTGTTCAGCCTTTGCTGTCATGTACTAGAGATAGTAATGTAAGCTCACATGACATTTATGAAAGTTTATTGCCTCTTTTTAGTGGTGGAAGTTTGAATGTAAATTCAAATGAGGCAAATGTACAACCCATGGGGGTTTCTGAAAATGTTACAGATCAGCCTATTATTGATGTAGATGTTCATGATGTACTTGATGAGGAAAGGGCTAAAAATGAGCAGGTTAGAGGTATGCCAAAATGGCTGGTGCACACTTTGCATGATAGTAAACTGGATGCACCATTGTCTAGTCGTACTCGTTTAGGTTCTCGCCATGCCTCTTATGCATCAGATTGTTATGCTTTGGCTGTGTCTAGCTTATGTGATATAGAGGAACCTCTATCTTTTGATAAAGCACAGAATTCAAGAACTTGGATGGTTGCCATGCAGTTAAAATATGATGCACTTGTAGAAAATGAGACATGGACTTTATGTGATTTGCCTCCTGGCAAAAAGGCCATTGGTACAAAGTGGGTTTACAAGTTGAAACGCAAGCTGGATGGTGGGGTTGATCGCCATAAGGCTCGACTTGTTGCAAAAGGCTACGCGCAGCAGAAAGGCATAGATTATGAAGAAACTTTTGCTCCCACTTGTCGTATGACTACTATTGATTCTCTATGTGCATTGGAAGCTCATCTTGGTTGGGATGTACATCAATAAGATATTGTTACTGCTTTCTTGAACGGTGACATTTTTGAGGAAGTCTATATAGTGCAGCCTCACTGTTTTGTCAAAAGGGCAAGAGGACAAAGTGTGTAGATGTAAGAAGGCTTTGTATGGATTGAAGCAATCTCCTCGTGCTTGGTATGAGAAAGCTGACACTCATTTGGTCAAACGAGGCTATTGTAACAGTCCAACAAAAAGCACATTGTATGTCAAGCGTGAGGGTGATGTACTTCTCATTGTGGTTCTTTATGTAGATATTTGCTGATCATTGCTGGGACCAAATGAGGGACATATTGCTGAATTTAAGGCTGATTTGAATGCTACTTTGAAGATGAAAGATTTGGTGCTGTTGCACCATTACTTGGGTATACAATTTAAGCAGTGTGATGGTGGTATTGCCTTGTGTCAAAAAAGTTACATAGAAACATTGCTATGTAAGTTTGGACTTCAGGATTGCAAACCTATTGCCACTCCCATGGAAACAAGTTTAAAATTGAGTCGTCATGATGTTGGTGATCTTGCAGTTGTCACTCTTGTTGGATGCCTCATTTATGTATGCAACACGAGGCAAGATATTCAGTTTGCACTCTCACAGGTTAGCAGATTTATGCATAGCCCCGGGTCTAAGCATTGGTAGGCTTTCAAGACGATTTTTTGCTACTTGAGTGACACTTTACATCTTGGCTTGTTTTATCCCAAGGGGGGATCATTGCCACAAGACTTACATACTTTTTTGGACTCAAATTGAGCTGGTTGTTTTGACACACGAGTGTCCACAAGTGGTTTTTGTTTCATGCTTAGCAATTCATGTATATCATGGTTGAGCAAGAAGCAACCCACTGTGGCCACTTCTAGTTGTGAGGTTGAGTACATGGTAGTATTCACAACTACGATTGAGTGTGTATGGCTCAGACGCCTAATGGCTGATTTGGGTGTTGGATAGGACATTGTCAAACACTATCTACACTGACAGTCAGAGCGCATTGGCAGTTGCGAGGAGCCCAGTTTTTCAAGCTCGCACAAAGCACATTGAGGTGCATTACCACTATGTCATTCAGAGGCTCTCAACAGGAGAGATCAGCTTGGCTTATGTGCCAACACAGGACAACCTTGCAGATCTTTTCACAAAGGCATTGTCTCATGAGAAGTTCGAAGCTTTCCGCAAAGCTTTGGGATTACTCCCCTTTGTGGACTGATCATGTCCTCAGGAATGGCACTTTCCTTTACTCATGTGCCAGCTCTCATTCACCGCATCACTCCAAGGGGGGATTTGTTGCCATATACATGTGGTAATGATGTGTGTGAACACACTTAGGACCGCCGGGCCATTTTTTCCCTCACTAGGAGGTTTTTTTCCCTCGTGCATTGCATATACGCCCATCATTCTAGGGCTATTTTTCTTTCCATTGCACACTAAGTAATACACTCTCTGTTGTGTGCCTTGAGCTTCCGTCGTCTTCTCCAGCTGTGTGCGTTTCCCTGTAACCCTAATTCCAAATAAAAATTGCCTGGCTTTTTCTTTTAAAATTGCACTATAGAAGCTTGGGATGCTCGATTTTACAAATATGCTCCTTGGATATCCAATTTCTTGCTTACTCCAAAACCTTAAGCTCCTCCAAGCCCAATGCACCTGCAAGAGAGAGCGACTGTTTCTCTCTACGAGCTCCAAGAGTTCCCCGCTCTCTTTGATCCACTTCGAAGTCCAATCCAAATCACTTGATTTTGGATCCAATTTGCATGTCATTGCAAAGTTGTTGGCATGGCCATCACACTACACCCTCCAAAAAAAAGCCAAAGCTTTGATACCAATTGTTAGTTTGGAGTGTGCAGATGCATGTAGTTTGAGCAGGGAAAAGAGAGGAGAGGTGTGTGGGTGGAGCGTTACAATGACAGAGGAGCCCTTTATTCTTGTAAGCTATGGGTAAGTGGGTGACCGGACATTGTGTCCGGCCCGGAGTAAGGCACACCACCTTTACCCCAACATGTACTCCTCGTTTATGGCTAGTGTCATTTTGGAGATTGTCAGTATTCTTTAACTTGCACGTTCTCCATGGCCAAAACCACCCCCAAATGAGGAGGGTTCTTGAACTCAAATTGGTGATTTGTTCGAAGAGGAGTGTTTGCCAACATAATTACAAATATTTTTTTTTTGCAAAAAAATAGTATATAAATTTGCTTGTAATAGAGTATGCCATGTATAAATAAAAATTGACAAATACCATCATGAACCCTACACAATATCTTCTTGAACTTGTACAAAATTTCTACACAATTAAGGACAAATCAAAAAATAAATTTTGAATTGACGAGTTTTATCTAACTCACCTCTACCGATTGTGATATGCCCTTTGCCAACTTTGATATGCCCTTTGCCGGCTTTGATATGCCATTTTCCAATTTTGTTGCCCTTTGCCGGCTTTGCTAAGTTTACACTGTGTGTGAAAAAACCTTGCCAAAGGCCTTTGCCCTAAGTGTAATGGCCAAGCATTAAAAAAAGGCTTCTTGAGTGTGAAAAGAAGGTAACGGCTCCAAACTAGCAATAGTGCTGAGGATGAAGATGTGTTCGTTGCGAGGTTAGACCTTGGATAAGGCAGCTACAAAAGTGAAATTTTCCTTTGCGTTGAGGTGACCCATTTTGGTTCTACTCCCACAATGTTTAGTGAAGTTTGTTTTCCAGCACAGATTTAGGCAAGAGGTCTCTCACACTAGTCCTTTTCCCCTTCAAGCGAGGTATCGATGCGAAATATAGCACCATTGGCCCTTCCCTCGTCCCATGGAAAAGTCCCTGAGCTTTGATACCACTAAAAGGGCCGAGGAATCTGTGGTTTAAATCTCCACCCAACCTTCCCTTTTATAGTTAGGCCCTTGCCTTAATCTTTAGGACCCCTTTACTCATAGCCACAGCCTAGGACCTTTGCCCTTACACTCTCCCCATAGGAGGCATTGCTTTTAGTTAATAGAGTGATAGAGAGGTAGAACATGCATTGGATAATTAAATCCAATAATTTTAGTCAATAAAGTGATAGAGAAGTACAACATGCATTGGATAATAAAATCCAAGAACATTGGTAGTCTTTTATATCAAAAACATATAAATGATCATAACTTTTTAACGAAGAGCCCATTTGTAATGCCCACACAAGGAAAACATGTGGTTTATGATCACTAGCAAGCAAACAAAAATGGAAAAGATGTTGCAGCAGCGGTTAAGGTGAGTTGGTCTAGCGGTAAAGCAAGGGGGTATAAGTGTGCCCGCTATGGTTCAAACCTTGCCACATGCAAGTGTGAGTGTGTGAGCGCAATCTTGTATAGCTAATTGATGCAAAGCATTAAATTGAACAAAAAAGAACATGTTGAGAGAGAGAGAGAGAGAGAGAGAGAGAGAGAGAGAGAGAGAGAGAGAGAGAGAGAGAGAGAGAGAGAGAGAGAGAGAGAGAGAGAGAGAGAGAGAGAGAGCTCTATGCTAGCATATCAAACTAAGGTATGTAGCCTATTGTATCGACTTGCTTGCTACCAATCCACATTTCTTGTAACGTAAGCCATCAATGTCTTGAGTACTTGGAATTGCCTATATGTCTTGTTTCATTGCGTGCCACTCTCCCACTCTACCAAGTGGTAGTTTGTCATTGTTGCTTTAATTTGCTGCCACATCCACCTTGAATGCCACTTGTAGCACCCTTTGGCAAGGTAGTCATATGCTTCGTCCTTGCACAAAACATTGGGTTTTGAGCAAATTGTATGTTGGTGAGATTATCATAATAGATGACCACCAACCTCTGTACCTATACTCCAAAGTCCATAAGTAGCAATCCCAGCCATGCTACTTCCCTCTCCGCCACTGTAGCACCCTTGTACTCTACCTCTATACTTGATAGAGAAACTTTAGGTTTCTTCTTGCTACTCCATGTCATATGAGCATTACTAAGTGAAAAAATGAACCCCATGGTAGACATGCGATCATATGTTGTATCAACTCAATCTATGTCTGTGTAACTATAGATTTACACAAGCCCTATAAAAGAGTGCATAATCCAAAGTAGCACTCATATAACACAATGTGAGCCTCACTACATCAAAGTGTGGCTTCCTAGGAAATTACATAAACTGACTCACCAAGCCAACTGTGTAGCTCAAGTCTGAACTTGAGATTCAGTCTCAAGCAGATTATGTCTGGTACACAATAGCATTGTCAAGCACTTGACCTACATCATTCCCCAACTTCAAATCTCAATCTAAGGCATTGCAATTGGCTTACAATTAGCCATACGAGACTTTTTTATCATGCCCAAGGCATATTTCATGCCCAAGAAATACCGCAAGTCTCTCGAGTCTTTCATCTCAAACTCCTACATAAGTAGAGCTTGTACACCCTCTACTTCAGTCACATTATCACCTCCAGCAATCAAGTCATCCACACAGATGCATACCACCACAATTCCTGCTTCATTCTTTTTTCATATACAATGAATGTTGTGCATCAAGTATCTCAAAACCTAGAGCTTTTTGCAAGACAAGTGATAATTGCCAGAAGATGGGTAGCCCCAGTACAATAGCCATGACATCTCTAACCACAATTACCAAATAATAATGCCAAGTCAACAGCTTGGTTTCTATATGAACACATCATATGTTGATATGGTTTTCCAAATGAGATAGTTTCAAATCCAGGGACCAACTTCATCAATGAAACTATTTAGATTCTAACTAAAATATTCTCGATCAAGCATCAACAATCTACATCATATTATTCAAAATGCAAAGGACATGCTGGAAGTAGCAACAAGACTATCAAGACAATCTGAATAAGTTCAGAAGGAGCCTCACACTTGGGATGACAAAGCTTCATATGACACTCTAGGCATATAGAACAACTCACAAGATCACAATCGATATGACATAATTTAAAATGGTGTATGGCATTGAAGCAATGATATCCATGGAATTTGTTGTCCCTAGTCTTAGAATGGCTATACAACATGATATGGACTACAAGAATAGACTCGATGAGCTACTGAAGTTGGATGAGATCAGACAAAGAGCAATGCTAGAATAGGAAGTAGTACACCAATGAAGGAAATACTGGCATGATAGCAAGTTGAAGGTAAGGGAGTTCAGAAAAGGTGGCTTAGAATTGCTATATCAATCAAAATTAGGCCCAAGAAAACCCAGTTTGAAGATAGCATGGTTAGAACCATACAAAGTGGACTAGGCTTTCTCTAGTGGCACATTTAGATTGAAGGATTTATCTAAACTGATGCTATGAAGGGTCTACAACGGGGCAAAGATTAAGTTGTACTATTCTAGATTAGTAGAACCTCCAACACCACATAGGTAAGATAAGGAAGTATCTCATTATGAAGATCCTCTATTCTTTATCAGACTAGAAGGGATCAAAATAGCAAAGCAAGGAATTCAAACAATGATCACATGGTTACCACATTCAAATTGAGATATCAAATAATCAAAAGGCATCTAAAGTCCATAAGAGTCATTGGTGGTGCATTAAAGAGCATATCTTTTTGGGTATCCCATTGGTAATGATTACAAGGTTAGACCAATGTGTGAAGGCCACGTTAAAAATGACTATTATGCTCTTGAGGTGCACAAAGAGTGGATAATTCATGGCACAAACTAGAATAACTATGAAGAGGGTGCATGACACGAGAAGCATTCCTTCAACCTTGTGCTTAAAGAGCTCACTACTGTAGATGTTCCTCATATGCCTTCTTCACCTCCAACTACGACACACATCAAAATGCCGGTGTATGTGGTTTCCCTTTGCCATCTTTATCTAGTGAGTTCTCATTCTCCACACTAACAACTTAGAGATGGTGAAGCACGGTGTGAACTTTGATCAAGCTATGCAAGCCATGCTTGATGAGCAAAATCACGACATAGCCAAATTGTAGCAAGGGTTGTACCTATAGAACCTTAGCTCACGATACCCCATCAGCCCATCAACAGATATATGTTTAAGGAAAGAGAAAGAGAACTCTTATAGAATTGGGGTATGATGGTGCTATTGGAAGCTACCAAGCTGGCCATCGATGCTAATATAATAGAGCAGGTCATTAACACATTTGACTCTGACACTCGTACAATGGTTGTTAATGGAAGAAATCTTCAGATCATGGCTGTAGTTATTTCTCACATATTCACATTTCCATTTGATGAAAAAACACAACCTTGCAGTGCTGCCATCAATATTTTTTTGAATGAGATTGCTTAGACTAGGAAGATATGGAAAACAAATGGCCAGGGCATTCCAATCTTGCAGAGAATAACTAAGCAGACCAAGCTCTACAAGCTCTCCTAAAGTATTAGTCAACCTAGTGATGCTCACCAAAAGTTGCCAAAATCTAAGAGCTTGAGGGAAGGGGTGTTGGCGACAACATTAGGAGTATGTGACCTGATTTGATACCAATTGTTGGAATTAGGATTGCAAGGATGCACACACAACTTGGAGAAGATGCACAAGATCAAGGGGACACAAGAAAGTTTCTATTTTTTAGTGCCCAAATAAAAGGATAAGTTAGCCCTAGAGTGATGGGCATATATGCAATGCACCGAGGAGGGAGGGACATCCTAGTGAAGGAAAAAGTGCCCCGAAAATCCTAAGTGAACTCATCACTGGAGTGACACACTCTGGTGCTAATATATGCCTTTTGTAGCTTTAACCATATACACACTTTTATTGGGGATCATGCATATTCCATTTTGTAGTTAAAAATTTAATTTTATGAATCAACAAGATTTTTCACTTTGCCAATTGTCAACACATTATATTGTACAATTTGAAAATAATCAAGTACAAGCATTGTTGAAATCTTGTTCTTGGCTTGACTTGCCATCTTTGCATTTTGAAATTTAATTGGTGTTCATGCATACTTGTTTAGGAAATTCCTCTTGAAAATTATGGTTGATTGGGTGGCTCAGCCAATGAGGCTCTACCCCCCATATTTTTTTTGTAGCAACAATTAGTTTAAACATTAGTATTTATGGTATCTCATAGTCAATATATGTGTCGTTTATCATGGTCAATATATACATCACAATTGCTATATAGTGGCTATGATACCAACACATATACCCACTATAATAACGATGCATATTTTGATGGTCTCGAAGCTAGTATCGATGCCACAAGCAGCATATCACTACAACAAAAACAGGTGCCTTCAACGTAGATTTCGATGCGAGACGTCGAAAAATGCATTGAAATCTTCGTCCCTGTGATACCGTCCAAATACACGTCGATATCTGTGTCGAAAGGCTTTGTTTTCGATGCGTATTTCGACGCCCCTATCGACGCGTATTTCGACGATCATATCAAAAAAAAAATTTCTTGGGCAGAGGACAAGCAGCCTCGCCTATGCCCAGTGAAAAGATGGACACAGCCATAGCCAAACTGCCTGTCCTCTGCCCAAGAAAGCGAGCAGCACCAAAATCAACCGTGCTCCCGCAGAAAGTTTGGCAGATTTCCCTTCGTTTTAATGTAAAATTAAAAAAAAAAACCATATGTATACGCCTCCTACATGATATCCATGTAGGATCTCACGTGAGATTTAAGGCACAACTTGATGGAAGAAATGAAACGAACTTTGTGCAAAACCATAACCAACTTAAGACCATAACCATAACGAACTTTATATATAACAAACTTTGTGCAAAACCATAACCAAATTAAAACCATAACCATAACCATATTGATCAAAACCATAACCATAAACAAAACAATAACCATAACCATAAACAAAACAATAACCATAACCATAACCATAACGTCCATAAACAATAAACAATACCATAACCATGTCTATACAAGAAAGAAACACAGAGATGTGTCTGTGTCTCACAAAACATATATAGAAATCCACTGATGACTCCGTGTCACAACCTGCACATAAAAAGACAAATCACAAAATTAGTATGATATTACTCCATATATATTTAATTAATTAAATCAACTCATACATATTAACGTCTCACCTCAATCAATCAGCAAGACTCTAAGGCCGCTCTCCTGGCAGCAAGATCATTCAATACTTCATAAATGCCTCTCCAATATCCATCTGTCTCCTCCTGGCATGTCGGGGCTCGATGCATTGCAAGATTCTGTGTTTATACAAAAACCAAAGTAATTAAGAATACATGATTCATCGCGTTTTTAAAAAAATGCCATAGCTAGGATTAGATTGAAAACTCACAAACTCATAGCAAAAGGTGTCGAAGCCTCCGCTGCCAAGATGAGATGTGCCCCTGGTCATTCGTCGTACCTCCGCTGCCAAGATGAGATGTGCCCCTGGTCATTCGTCGTACCTCCGCGGCCTGACGCTGCTATCTGAACCGCGTGTCCACTTTCTGCTCATCCTCCGTGATCTGCTGCCACGTCTCGTGTGAGATGCCCGAAGGCTTCGGCGAGCCGGTCTTGAAAGCACGACGAGCTGCATCTCGACAATGTTTCACGGTGTCTCGTGCAACACTCGTGATCCACCTCCTCAGGAGCTCCTCTGAACTCGGAGCAGGCTGATACTCTTTCATGATGGTCTCCACTATATAATTGACTTTGCTGCGATCCTGATCAGTCCAATGTGTCATAATGGTGGTCGAAAACTGCAGCTCCGCGAGCTGGCGAACCCGCTTTCTCATCTCAGTCCCGACTCTATCCATGTCAACCTGTCCATTTGCCCATACAATATAGACCTTGGAGGCACTAGGATCGTGTGCCCCCCAAGGCGTTCGAGGTGTGCTAAGAGGTGTGTCGAGAGGTGTGCCTGGGTAGGATGGGGGTCGTGAGCGAGGAGGGTCGAAGCATCTGTGGACCCTCCTCCACAACAACCATCACCTCCACCTGACGACGATCGTCGAGATCGGCGAGTGTGCTTGTGCTGCGGAGATGATAATGAACCCGCCTCTGTCGTACCCCTAGGTGTTGAAGCGGCCGTGATGGGAGACCTCGTAGGCATCGTACCCATAGGCGTCCCCCCCATAGGCGTCGGACCCTTGGGTGTGAAGCCCGGAGGCATGCTACCCGTGCCTCTGGCTATCCAATACTAAGACACATCTGCCATTTGACTGGGTGTCATCCGTATGATGAAGCCCATAGATGCATCCGCACTCATAGAAGCGGGATCTGGATACTGGTCTCCCATACTAAAGTCCCGCACAAAGAAAGTAAAAGAAAGCGTCAGAACACTTTTGTTTAAATTAAGAAAGAGCTTAATTTTAAATCAACATCTTCACACAAACTCTTACATGCCTTGACTAGTGAGGCATCATCGATAAGATCTTGCACCGTATCATCGTCTATCTCTAACTGCAGACATAACTCTGCCCCAACTCGTTCTGGCAGATTGTCTTCATCCATAACATCTTCATTTACAAGTGTCATATCTGCCTTGTCTGCGTCATCCCTCTTATATCTATCAGCTTCCTCTGCCATACCTTCGTCCATCTCATTTAATGTCACAGTAGTATCTGCATCGTCTGGCCGACTTTCCTCCAGGAGCTCTTGCCCTTCAATTACTTGTTTATTTCTTGGAGCAACCTGAACCACAAACCACCATTGTCGCTCTCGAGGGTCCGGTTCAAAGACCACTTGCTCGCAATGTTCGGAGAGAGCAAACGTGTCGCTCGCATCTGTCCAAACCTTTGTAAAATCTATTTGCACAAGCTTGTTTCCATCTCTGCGTACCATTGCATTGCGACCAGAAGTAATCACCTTGAAACACTTCACATCCAACAAAAACATCTCAAACCGTCTGAAGCTGACTTTCAAGATATCTGACACCAGACCACAATAATCCAGGTTTCTAGTGCTCTCATTCGTCTCTCTGGCATTGGCCCTACTCTTTTGCATGAAACTAACAATTACCCCACTGTCAACGTGTTTCTTCTGCTATCAATTTGTTGTGTTCTGAAATGCTTTCCATGCGACCACAGTGCCATGTATGTATGATACCTCCAGTCACATCCAATAGCCAGCTCTTCCTCTTCTGGAGATATGGGTTCTCCGATCTGTCGAGCTGCTCTCACTGTCTTGTCCAACCATGCCATTGTAGGGAATCCAGGTAGAGGAGCAAGACAGTCAGGCAAGGGTAAGCCTCTAGTCGTTCGGCTTTGCCTGAAATCGTGTCGCTCCCTATTGCATCTCTCTTTCTCTTCTTCGTACCTTTCAAGCCATTTTTGCATCGGCTCTGAATTTAGTATACATAACTTCATGATCTTTTCTCGCATGGCGTCGTCCATTTTCTTTGGCACCCCTTGCCCCTGTGGCTCCTCTCCCACCAATCTTGCATCCTCCTCATCGCTCCATAGTCGAGGAATTTTTGGGTCAGAAACGGATAGAAATTTGATTGTCAAGACAAGAGACTCTTGCACCAGCCATCCTTCTGCCAGGCTCCCCTGTGGACGCGCTTTTTGGCGAACAAAACCCTTAAGTGTTTTCATGAACCGCTCTAGAAAGAACATCCAACGGCTGTGGATGTACCTGCCATTGCAACCTCATCTACTACATGGACGAGCAAGTGCATTTGAATAGTTAGGCAGCTCGTGGATAGATACTTCTCAATCATACAAACTGCCTCAATGGAGTTAGCCCTTGTGACTACAATGGATTCCTCTCGTATCTCCTTGGAAGAGATCCACCGCACTAGCTCTGAAATCTTGTATATGCAGGACCGCACTTCCTCCGTTAAACACCCCTTGATCTCAATTGGAAGAATAAATTGAAAGAACTTATGCCAGTCGTGCGATTTCAGTCCTGAAAGTTGATCGTCACGGGCGAATGCTGTCTTGAGACATCGCATGCATTTTGGCGTCCTGAACTCTAAAATCACCCTTTTGACTTGTCGTTCCTCGCTTTTTAGCAATACCCATGGCGCACTTGGAAGCTTTGTTTGGCCTGCTGCATTGGTGAAAGGCCACAACTCTGGCATCTTTCCAACTGACTGCAAATCATTTTGTGAAGCTCGATTGTCTTTCATTCCCATGATTGTCTTCCAGAGGAGCTCTCCCACATTCTTGAATATATGCATTGGATCCAGCAAATGGTTAATTAGTAGATCACCCCAGTACGACAACGTATGGAGAATGGACAAACGTTTCATTCCTGGAACAGGATGCCCCTCATGTTGCTCCCATCGGTGACGCCACTCTTGTACATGCATAGTATGACATTCGACGCGACCAAGCTAACCTTCGCGCAAGTGATGGCCATCTGGAAGATAACGATGGTGGCCTTGATAAATTGTCTTTCGAAGCAAGGCAGAATAGCGCACATCCAAAGACGGCCCGCAAATTGGACATGCATTGTATCTCGAAGTTGTAAGCCCTGCATATATTAAAGCATGATTCAGTACTACACAAAGTGCTTGCGAATAGCGAGAATTTTGTAAATCATCCACCATTACCAGAAGCTTCACCGTATCTTGGCCAAAAATCATGCATAGTCCACATAAGAAGTCCATGGATCCTTGCATGCTGTAGTCCTGCTGGTTCAACCGCATCTACTATGTCGATCCCATGCCATAACTCCTGGAGCTCGTCAACTAGTGGTGCTAGATAAACATCCATGTTTTTTGCCTTGAACTTACCAGGCACAATCAAGCCTAATATCAAATGACCCTTCTTGATGGCAAGCCACGGCGGGAGGTTGTAATTGATAAGGCACACAAGCCAAGTGATCCATGACGAGCTTCTCAAGCCAAATGGATTGACTCCATCCATTGCCATACCCAAACGCAAATTGCGTGGTTCACTCTTAAAATGTGGCCAGGTATCTTCAATGTGCCTCCAAGTCTTTGAATCAGCGGGCACCCTAAATGTTGCGTCAGTGGATCTATTCGTAGAATGCCACCGCATCAACTTTGCAATGGAACCACAACGAAACATGCTTTTTATCCTCGGAATAATAGGGAAATGCCGCAACACTTTAGCTGTCACTGACTCGCCAATCGCATCTTGTTTGTAGCGCATTGCTCCGCACTTAGGACACGACAGACAATCTGCGAATTCATTGCAAAAAAGAATGCAATCATTTGGACATGCATGAATCTTGTTGTAGTCCAAACAACTGAGGTCAATAGTCGCTTTGCGTCTGGCCTGGAGGGGAACATTTCATTGCCAGCCGGGAGAAGTTGCTCCCGCAACAACCTGTTTAAGCCACATTAAATTAAAAGCTCCCCAAGCACGTCACCATTGTAATCGGAGAATCTCTTTTGTAAGTTACGTACCTAAACAAAGCAGCGACGCTTGCATCTGACCACCCGTACACTGATTGCAGATTCAAAAACGACAGACAAGTACGAAGCAGAGATATTTTGGCGCCTTCATAGATTGGTTGACGTGCCAACTTTCTCAACATGTCTTCAGGAGATAGGCACACGTCTTCTGGTGCTGCTTTGTTAGCGTTCTCCTCGCTTGTCTGGAAGAAGGCATCCAACATCTCCTCCATGCCGTCGTCTTCTGTCTGTAAGCCCTCCTCTGCTTCCATCCTTGGCTCTAGATTGGTTGGACCTTCATGCATAATCCTTTCTCTCTCTCTCTCTCTCTCTCTCTCTCTCTCTCTCTCTCTCTCTCTCTCTCTCTCTCTCTCTCTCTCAGATGTAGGTGTTATGTCGCAAAAATCAATGTCCGTTCCATAGGAGTCGTATCGTAGATTCTGTACGGTTTCTCTAGCAAGCTCTCCGTACTTGTGCACATGCTCATTACATATCCTACGCTTGCGAAGGTTTTGATACTTGTAGAGCGTGCACGAGCATGCGATCTTTTCCTCCATGTTAGTTCATGATGTTGCCATCTACAATGATTATGAATGTTGTTTTAATATATATACTCCTCACAATGTAAACTACCTCGCATTCTCTAGCCTTGCCCGATCTCTGCACACCTCGGTCCAGAGGTGTACGGAGATCAAGACCACCGGGTCAAAATCTCGTCTTTATTGGTCAAATCCTATATGGGTAGACACATATGTGCTCTCCCAGGTGTACATGACAATGCATGTAGCGGGAAAAACCCCTATGCCTCTTTTAGTTCCATAGTTTCTTCTAGAGGGAGAGAGAGAGATAGAGAGAGTTTCTGTCCTTTTCACACAATTGGTCAGCCAAGCTAACTCTTTCACGCCGACTTTCTCTATCTACTACTATCTCTCTCTCTCTATCCATCTCCGTAGCTATCTCTAGTTAATTCTCTCTCTTTCTCTACCTCTATCTCTGGCTCTGTCTCTATTTTCCTATCTCTCTCTATTTCTCTCTCTCTCTCTCTCTCTCTCTCTCTCTCTCTCTCTCTCTATATATATATATATATATATCTATTTCTCTATTTCCCTCTCTCTCTTTCTCTCTCTCTCTCTCTCTATTTCCCTATCTCTCTCTCTCTATTTCCCTATCTCTTTCTCTCTCTCTCTCTCTCTCTCTCTCTCTCTCTCTATATATATATATATATATTTATCTCTCTCTCTCTCTCTCTCTCTTTTTAATTTTCTACACATACTTTTCTCTCTCTCTCTCTCTCTCTCTCTCTCTCTCTCTCTCTTTAATTTCTTACACACACACACACACACACATTTCTCTCTCTCTCTCTCTCTCTATTTTCCTACACACACACACACACACACACACTCACATTTCTCTCTCTCTCTCTCTCTCTCTCTCTTTGATTTCCTACACACACACATTTCTCTCTCTCTCTCTCTCTCTCTCTCTCTCTCTCTCTCTTTCCTACACACACACACACACACACACACACACACACACACACACACACACACACACGATGTAGCTTGAGAGAGAGAGAGAGAGGGGGGGGGGGGGGGGTTTGGGGAGATCAATAATACCTACGCTGCAAGTTTCCAAGGGCAAATTTGTGCTTGCGCTCGTCGCAGACGAAAATGATCGCTTGCGCGTGGATTTTGGTTTTTTCCCCCCAAATTTTTGCCGTCGATATACGCGTGGAAACACCCAGCTTTCGACAAGCATTTCCACGTGTATTTCCACGTCTGTATTGACGCATATATCGACGAGCAATATGCCCCGTCGAAAAGCACGTGGAAAGGTACGGTGCGTCAAAATATGGTGCGTCAAAAGCTGGGTATTATGTTGTAGCACGCATCAATAAAAGCATTGATCCCTTGAAGTCTCTATTGTGACAACTATTAAAGCCTTAATGGGAATCTATTCAATACAAAGTTTGCAGACATGAAAACTTCCATCCCAAACTTCTCACGAAGATGCTTTCCCTTCACCATACAACATGCCACTTCCAAACGAGTGTGATTCTTATGCTCCTTAGCAACACCATTTTTTTGAGGTGTACATGGCAAAGTACATTGATGAAAAAGCCTCAAACATGTGCAACATGTATTCCCTACCACAATTTGTGCAAAGAGGAAAAAGTTTATTGCCTTTAAATTTTTTAGCCATATGTTTTTAAACCATGCAAAAACTTTATTCTTGGCTCTTAATGTATACAACCAAGTATGGCTAGTAGTATCATCAATGAAGGTAACAAAGCATATATACTTACCAAAAGATGGAATCTTCATAGGAATGCTTATGTCACTACATAAAAGTGGTTATTTTTGTGTAGTATGTACGGGCTGCTTATATCGCTATGTACAAGATCTAATTTTTGTGTTGTATGTACCGAATTGAAGGAGTACGAGCGGAAGTGCGACGCGAGAGAGAGTGCGAGAAGAAGAGCACGACGATATGGTGAACTCGCTCTACTGTAATGTGTAGAGCATAGTGAGTTCTTATTAGGTTTTTACAAAAGAATATGTGTACATACCTGGCGGCCCGCCCACTTACGTGGGTGACCACATTGGGCTTTATACCCCAACAACCTCCCACTTAAAGTCCAATGTGGTACTTTAAGTGTGAGAGAAGCTACTATACAAGCTAATATACAAGAGATGTAGAGAAGTGATGTACTACACCACCTAACTACTTGCGAAAATGCGCAAAGCTCTCTGAGGGAAGTCCTTTTGTAAGTAGATCAGCAGGATTTTCTGTGGTGTGAACTTTGACAAGCTGAAGTTGCTTATCCTCGAGCATTTCCCTGATGAAATGATACTTCACATCCACATGCTTTGTCTTTGAGTGATAAACTGGATTGCGAGCCAATTGTATAGCACTTTGACTATCACAATATAACATAGGCATCTCTTCTTTGATTCCCAAATCTGTTACTAGTCGATTAAGCCAAATTGATTCTTTGCATGCCTCTGATGCTGCAACATATTCAGCCTCTGTAGTAGACTGAGTAACACAATCTTGTAATCTAGAACGCCATGATACTGCTCCACCAACCAATGTAAAGACATACCTTGACGTAGACCTTCGGTTGTCTAAGTCACCTGCATAATCTGAGTCTGTAAAACCCTTTACACTTAGCTCCAGACTCCCATAGCATATACGCATACTCTTTGTAGCTTTCAGGTATCTCAATATTCCTTTCACTGCCTCCCAATGTTTCTTGCCTGGGTTTGACATGTATCGACTTACTACTCCCACTGCAAATGCAATGTCTGTGCGAGTAGCAATCATTGCATACATCAAACTACCCACTGCAGACGCATATGGAATCTTATCCATTTCAGCCTGTTCTTCCTCAGACACAGGACAATCTTGTTTGCTAAGTTTCACATATGGTGGCAATGGAACACTCAGTGCCTTTCCCTTCTCCATATTGAAACGTTGCAAAACCTTGTCAATATACTCTGTTTGAGATAACCAAATCAACTTCTTTGATCTGTCTCTCTCAATGCGCATACCAAGTATATGACTTGCCTCACCCATGTCTTTCATGTCAAACGATTTTGCCATCTTTGACTTCAAAGCTGAAATTTCTTCCAAGTGCTTGCTAGCAATCAACATGTCATCCACATACAAAATAAGGATCAGCCAACTACCATCCTTAGCCTTCTTTGTATATAGACAGTGATCAAACTCACTACATTTGTAGCCTTGAGAAAGCATAAACTTGTGGAATTTATGGTACCATGCCCTCGGTGATTGTTTTAAGCCATAAAGACTCTTTAACAACTGGCATACCCAATCTTCCTTGCCTTTCTCAACAAACCCTTCTGGCTGCTGCATGTAAATTTCCACATCTAAATCACCATGCAAGAACGCTGTCTTGACATCCATTTGGTGCAACACCAAATCTAATATGGCAACCAATGCAAGAAAGCATCTCAATGTAGTCATCTTGACCACCGGAGAGAAGACTTCATCAAAGTCAATGCCTTGTTCTTGCTTAAAGCCCTTGGCAACAAGCCTTGCTTTGTACTTTGGCTGACTATCATGAGCGGTAATCTTATACCTGTAAACCCATTAACAAGGTAGAGCCTTTTTGCCCCGTGGTAATTTAACTAGCTTCCATGTCTGGTTTTTATGTAGAGCTGTCATCTCTGAGTGCATGGCCAATTGCCAATTCCCGGAGTCCTTCATTTGCACTGCTTCCTTGTAACATGAAGGCTCATTGCAATCAGTCAACATGACATAGTTCATAGATGGAACAAACCTATCAGGAGGTTGCGTGACACGTCCATATCTACGCACAATAGGTGGCTCAGGCTTAGCCACAACCTGTGGTTCCACTCTATCCTGTCCTTGCTCCTCTTGAGCCCTGACATTTTGTCTTGCACGTGCAGGTCCATCTTCTTGGAAGACAACTCTTCTAATCTCCTCAACCCTCTCTGGTTTAGAATGATATTTGGATTCATTAAAGTGAACATCATTGCCGCGGACAACCTTTCTGGATTCGGGATCCCAAAGTCTGTACCCCATCTCACCAGAATTACCATAGCCTAAAAAGATGCACTTTCTACTCTTTGGCTCAAGTTTGTTCCTAAATTCCTTTGGAACGTGAGTATATGCCTCATAGCCAAAGACTCTGAGATGCTTGTATGAGGGCATTTTGCCTGACCATACCATCTCTGGCACTGAATCCTTCTGCAAAACCTTGCTAGGAGATCTATTTACAAGATGAACAATTGTTGATACAGCTTCAGCCCAAAACCCATTTGGCAGCTGTGCATTAGACAACATACTTCTGACCTTCTCTTGTATGGTCCTATTCATCCTCTCAGCAACACCATTTTGAGGAGGATTGTAAGGAGCAGTAAGTTCACGTTTTATACCTTTTGACTCACAAAAGTCCTGAAAGGCCTTTGAAACATACTCTCCACCATTGTCAGTGCGTAAGCATTTAAGCTTCTTGCCACTCTGATTCTCCACAAGTATCACAAACGTTTTGAAAACACTGAACGCTTCATCCTTGTGCTTGAGAAAGTAAACCCATACTTTCCTCGAGTAATCATCTATAAATGTCATAAAGTAAGAAGCTCCCCCTAGAGATAGGTTAGGCATAGGTCCACACAAATCACTATGAACAAGTGCCAACTGTGTATCTCTTCTACTGCTTCTATGCTTATGTGGCTGCTGTGTTTACTTACCATACAGACAATGTTCACAGAATTCAAAATCATTAAATGAAAAGCCAGGCAAATAACCAGAACGAGACAAGATTTCCATTCCCTTCTTGGACATATGTCCTAACCGGCTATGCCACAAAGAAACGTTCGGCTGCTCGGTTACATTGATTACATTTTTAGAGACATTTGATACATAAATCATGTAAATTCCTCCAGACTTTACTCCATGTGCTACTGTCATAGAACCCTTGGATATCTTCCACATGTTCTGTCCAAAAGTGGTGACGTAGCCAACATCATCAAGTAAACCTGTGCTGATCAAGCTCTTTGTAATTGCGGGAACATATCTCACATTCTTCAGCGTGAAAGAAGAGCCATTCTGAAACTTCAATTGAACATCTCCAACACCTAAGATCTCACATGTCTGCCCATTGCCTAGCCGAACATGATCTTTAGTGGTCACATAAGAGGTAAACCACTCCTTGTTTGGAGACACATGAAGTGATGCCCCTGAGTCTATAATCCAGTCACTCAGTGCATTTCCATCAGATGCTGTAAGAAGAGCTGAGTCCATTGTATTCTTCAAGAAGTAGATGTCTCCTGACACTAGACTGTCATCCTCTGCAACAGTGTTTGTCACATTTATTTCTTGAATCTTCACTGGGGACTTGTTCTTCTCACCATGGTCTTCAGCTTTCTCTTTGCCTTTTTCTGCTTTCCATTCTTTGCAGTCTCTTTTCATGTGACCGTTCTTGCCACAATGGTAGCATTCTATGTCACTCTTGCCTTTAGCACTGCGGGACTTGCTACGAGACTGATTCCTCTTTCCACCTTTGTACTTTTCTTTGGTCCTTCCCCTGACAACTAAGGCTGTTCCTTTGCCTTTGTCCATTGTCTTTCTATTGGTTTGTTCAGTAAGCAGACTTCCTTCTACACCTACTATGTTCAAACCATCTGGAGGTGCAGAATTACTCAAAGCTGTGCGAAAAGTGTCCCAACTTTCCGGCAATGTGATCAACAGGAACATAGCTCTAACAGGTTCATCAAACTTGACACCTTGAGCTGACAACTGACTATAGATTGTGTTGAATTCATTCAGATGATTGGACATAGGTGTCCCTTCTTTCATCTTCAAGTCAACAAGCTTCTTAAGCCAGTATACCTGTGAAGCTGCACTCTGCTTCTCATAAAGATCACTCAGCTTTAACCATGCTTGATAAGCCGACATCTCGTCTGCTACATTGAAGTAAACACTTTCTGCCAAAGTCAGCATAATGGTAGAAAGTGCCAATTCATCCATTTCGCTCCATTCATCTTCGTCCATATCTTCTGGTTTTATCCCCTTGAGCTTTATAGGTTTTATCTGCTTCTTTTGTACCAACACGTGCCAAATCTGCTTCTTCCACAATGGGAAATTGGTTCCATCCAGCTTCTTGATATTGTAAAGAGCAGTGTCTTGTGATCCAGCCATAGCTACGCTTCACAGTAGTTTACTTTCCTGGGAAAAATTCGGCAGAGTTTCCCCTGTAAACTGACCTCTGAACCAATATCAACCTGTCAAATGAACCAAGAAAGCTTCAGATTCTGCAGAAATTTTGGCAGAGTCTCCTTTGTAAAATGGCTTTGGTGTACTAAAAACAGACCAAAAAACAGCTCAAAAAACCACTGTCTCTCTAACACTGTAAGCTGTGGGTAAACCTGTCCTGCACCTGTATTGTCTCTGACTGTCCTGTAAGCATAGACTGCGACAATTCCTCAACGGCAATAAAGCAAAGATACAATCCCAACTGTCTAACTCACAGTCAATACATCCTAGCTGCCTATCTAAGGGTGCTCGAGGGATCGCTCCAAGACCTGTATCACCGAAAGGATCTCAACATTCGAGAATCCCCCAGCTCAATAAAACCTCACTCGACCCTCAACAAAGGCTGCAGTAAATCTGACAATACATAGACTTCCCACAAAGTCATACATCCACAAATTTCCCATTGTATGCTGTAACCGCTGCCGCGTTTGTTTGCTGCGTGACTCACAGCCAGCAAACCTTCAACAGACATACATCATCTCTGACAATACATCCCATGTGGAAGTACCTGCAATGTCAGGATGAAATCTGGAATATCAAGCAGCAAACACAAGCTACCTGATGAACTAGTGGATGTCGCCTACAGACTGTGTGTAGATGCGCCCGTGTCGTATGTGACACGCCTCCAAGAACTGTGAGCCGTCCTTCGATGTGTAGACAGCCACAAATCAACACTCTGGGAGTGTCGATATCCTCAGCACCTGCAGTCGCAGGCCGAAAACCCCAAATTTGCAGAGTCGGATCTGCACCCGTCGAGACCACGTAGTCGAAAATGGCCTGCGCAGACCTTTGTCGAAGCCGAACGGTGGCCGAGATGACCTCAGAATGAAATTCTGAGAACACCTAGCCCTATGGGCCCTCCCACAAGATTTGGGGCCGTGTCTTTGCCTGTCGAATTTCACTCCAATCTGAGTTGGTGACTCTAGCCTCCTGCAGTGCTGCCCCGAGCCTCGATCTGAGCTCTGATACCATTTAAAGGAGTACGAGCGGAAGTGCAACGCGAGAGAGAGTGCGAGAAGAAGAGCACGACGATATGGTGAACTCGCTCTACTGTAATGTGTAGAACATAGTGAGTTCTTATTAGGTTTTTACAAAAGAATATGTGTACATACCTGGCGGCCCGCCCACTTACCTGGGCGACCACTTTGGGCTTTATACCCCAACACGAATCATCTTTTGAAAAAGAGCCACAATGGATTTTGCGAAGTATTTAATGCTCACAAGCATGCTTCTCCAAAGAGTCAACTATGGATAAACCTATCACCATAACATGATTTTGCAAATAAAGCAAGCTATAGAAGTTCAAATGGCCAAAGCATACATGCCATAACTTTTTTTAGCCATAGAAGGAGTACAAAAAAGCAAGGCATTTGACACATGTATTTCATAAATATCCATGCAATATAAGCCATTGCATAACGTACATCACAATTAACATAGTAGACATCACAATTAATGTAGCAGACATCAAAATTATCTCAACATTGATAAAATCATTAACCATACATTTTTCGTTGACAAAATGTACATGAAGACAAGAAGTGAAAATGGTAGGAACGAAAATGAAGTTTTTTAATACAATGCATTCTTGAGAGTCAAAAGTCCTCCATTCACCATAAGCTCAAGAATTATTTGCAACAACATGCTCCCCCCCCCCCCCCCCCCCCCCCCTTTTCCCCCTTTTTTTGCATCTTGCAAAGACAAAGAGAACTTCTTATATGCTTGGAAGCACATTTCAAAGTATCAATCAACCTCACATACTATCATACACTTAGAATGCAATGAAGGATCATATGTGTAAGTAGCTAGACAAGCCCAAACATTTTGAGCTATATTAGCTTCATCATCCATTACATTACTAGTGCTCTTAGTAATAGATATGCTTGATGCTTCTTCTTGTCATTTCATGTTGCCAATTCCCTACATTCCTCAATATTATGTCCCGACTTTAGACGATACTTGCATCTCCTCTTCTTTTGTGTATCGCCGTCACTAGAGGAATCAATTGAAGAGAGAGTTTGGGAATTTAGTTTTGTGAACCCGAAGCTGGGCTAGACTTGCTTTAACCTCTCTATGAGATAGAAGATACTTGAGTTTCATCACAACTGGACCACTTCTATTCACTCTAAATTGCTCTTCTTGTAAGAGAAGAGACACGTCCTCATCAATATTACACATATTGGGATTTTCTTTTGAAGAAAAAAAATGTATAAAAGAGTCCAAAAACCCTTTGAGAAAAGTACAGATGAGAGAAGTGTCCAAGATAATCTCATCTATGTTTGCTAATTTCTCTTTTTTTTTGTCCCATCATATGTGGTGGGTTTTATGCACCTTTGTGCTTGAGATGATAGCACTCTGTGCTTTCCATATGACCTATCTTGAAACACAAACCAAAAAGTCTAATATGTATACGAGATGGTGGGTGGAAAACCCATGGTGATGCAAGTAATTGATAGGTGGGATCCCCCGTGGGGGTGCACCATCAATTGACTATGATCTTCTCTTAAAGGTTTGAGTGGAAGTGTACCAACTGGACCCAATAAATGGAACTATGCTTAAGGCAAAGCAAGAGGTTTTGTCGGTAGCACCAAAGGTGCCATCATAGGTGAGACAAGAGATACTCTTTCCTCCCTCTTTGAACTTCTCTAGCTTTTGTGACCTTCGCCATGTAGGTAAGATTTGTGATGTCCTCTCCTCTTGTATTCTCTAGGAGAATAGCCATAGCTTTCATCGGTAGAGGAGGAAGGTGAAGAAGAAGGAGAAGAGGGTGACCTCTTTCTTGCCCTTTTCTTCCTTTGTTTCCTCTCTTCCCTTTTGGAGTGACGAGGAGAAGGACTATGGGTTAACCGTTTCCTCTTGGGAGGAGTTGGCAATCGTTTAGTCCCCCTTCTTCGTGGAGCCACATCTTCGGAGGAACTTAGGGATTCATTACTTTCGTGATCTTTGGATTCCTCCTCTTGTATGGGAGAGAATCTTCTTTTGGGGGTCTCCTGAAGAGGCCTCCTAAGCTCTCTCTCCTCTTGGAGAGGAAAGGAAATCCCATAAGCACAAAGTTTTTAAGTAACTTCGGCTTGCAAAACGGGGTTGCCCATAGCTTGTTGCAACCTAGTAACAAGATAATTAACAAACATGGGGCATCATCATTAGCACCTTCATGTGCAAAATTAAAGTTATCAATGTTCATGCTACTCTCTTGGTTATTGTCAGCCATGTTAATTAAAATTATGTGTTTACTTAGGGTATGCTTTGGCAATTCAAAATCTTAGTTGCTACTCCTCTTACCCTTTGAAAATAGGCACTTAAGTATCTACACCCATAGCTCAAATTGGTTGATTATAGAGAGTAGTGGAGCGGGTCTAACATAGCGAAGTTGCCGAGAGATAGCTCCTTTCGGACTTCTTATGGCTCAATAATGGTAAAGCCGTAGGCAAGTCTAAGAAGACTCCGTTATTAAGATCAAAGCTCCCGAGGTGTGCACCATATCCCACATAGTGGACTCAACAAAACCGATAATAACTCCCAGTCCCACTTACCCTAATATAATTAACAAAATCAACCATTAATAGGCTACTTAAGGAACTCTCTTCTTAAGCAAGAAACCAAATGCTCTGATACCAATGTGACGCAAATGGCCTATGAATTTTGAGAATAACAGAATTAAGAGAATTAGAGTGAGCATTTTTGTGAGATTACTTTGAGAATTTGGAGGGTGAACTTAATTGATGGTAGCAACATAAACATAGTACTTAATTAACTTGGCATGAACAATACTTTTGCAAGAAAGAGAGTATTAGAGAACATGACAATAGATGAGGACCAGATTTACTTTGAGCCGGTCCCCCCTCCAAAAGGCGTTTGTATTATAGATTCTCCCATAAAGAGAGACTTTGTTACAATACAATCTTTGTGTTCCTTGTGACCTTGGTGATGCTATGAAGATGGAAAGCTTCATGCATCACTAGCTTAACATAAACTTTGCAAAAAACATTAACTATCCCAAGCCTTAGTCCCAAGGCCTCAAACACCTTCGAAGGTGGAGAGAGCTAGCGGGGAATGAGGGTAGGGAAGAGGAAGAAGAAACACTCCATAGGAGAAAGAAATAGTTCCTCACTTATCATCACTCTTCTTGCTTAGCATATCATAATAGAATAGTAACGGAGATGAAGAAGATGGCAAGCTTAAGCATTGAAGCATGGCTCTTGGTTGGATTTGCATTCCATAACCAAGAGTGTTGGTGTAGGCTCTCCACTTCTCAACAAACTTGGAGAAGGAGATGGAGCTCTTGCATTTTGCACTCCACACAATGAGAGAATGTATGTGTGTGTGGGAGAGTATACCTCCCCTCTCATGCTTGGTCCACACCTCTCTCTCTCTCTCTCTCTCTCTCTCTCTTTCTCTCTCTTATTATTTTATTATTTCCTTTGGACATTGTCCTCTTTTTCCTCTTTTGAGAGGAAGAACTTAATTATTTATTTTTATGTATCTAAATTCTCATTGGACCCCTTTAAAACCTAACCAATAGCATTCAAGTAGATCATGAGGGCCACATGTGGAAGATCATTTGAACATGTGTCTTTCATGCTTATTAAATCATTTGGTTGAATTAATTACTTCAAGGATTTATTCAATCAAGCAAGCATGTGTCTTTTACACTTCTTAAGTCATTTGTTTTGAATTGAATACTTCAATCCTTAGTCAATCAAGCATGGACGTTCATGCCTCTTGAGAGTTTATCTTTGAATTTAACATTTCAAAAACCTTAGTCATTTAAGCATAAAAATTACCTCAAGCTTTGGGCAGGGTTCCCACAACCACTTTAAGCGTCTTAGCACCTTATGCTTGGGTAAAATTCCCACCTCGAGTTTAGCCCTACCTTGTGTAAGGTCAAATGACTTTTTAACACTAAATTTTGGAGGTCTTTAATGAAGCTAACCCTAAGGTCTTTTAAGCTCCATTAGGTAGCATTGCTCTTTAACAGACCATCTCTCATTTGGACCCCTTTACCATTGGCCCCGTGTTGAGATATAAGCACATGTCTATATTCTAACCTTGTTCCCGTTTATTATCCCACATTGAATGATCAGTTTAATATGAGAAAATCATTTGGGTTGGTTAGATATTAGATTTTATGACAATGGGGGCCTTACAAATGTGCGTTTTTAAGACTAAAAGTTACAAGGGGTAAATCAGGCTCCATACTTAGCACAACTAGCAGACAAGAATCACTTTCTGCAACAACCCTTGCCCCCATCTCTCTCTAGTTGCAAACTCTCTCTCTCTCTCTCTCTCTCTCTCTCTCTCTCTCTCAGGTAGGCCAGTGTGTGTCAGTGGGAGATGGAACTTTGACTGCGATTTACGAGTCTTGAGGTCAGGGGACAAAGTGACTAACGTTCATTACGCGCGCGCACACACACACACACAGAGGAAATTCTATCGCTTCTTCATGGCTCTCGAGTCTCGAGCGTTTCATCATTTTCTAGAGAGCCCTCATGCCCACTACCTTCTCTGCGAATAAAAAAAATACGTATTAAAAAAATTGTCTCTCCTTTTTCATTAAGAAAAAGGGGAGGCATCATCACCCCTTCGTGGTAGGCCAAAAAGTCAAAGGCAAGATTTTTTTAAATAAAAAAAAGTATAAAATTACTTTAAGAAATCAATGAGCTGAATTTAGGAATTCTTTCTTGCAATGTATACAAGACGCTAACATGGTTAACCTAATAAGTGAGCAATGTGAGCTACTCCAAGACACAAGAGGTGGAATGACAATTAGTGAAGAAACTTAAGAGGTCATATAAGAGCTCATATCCAAGTTCTCCCGTAGTGGCATTGCCTATTTTTTAATTAAAATAAAGACCATGCGTGTGCACTATGGGTTGTGACTCTAAGCAAGGGGCTTGCTAGATCATGGTTAAATATCATCAGTTTCAACCTCTTTGAACGGGGATATAGATGATTCTTCCATTGTGTGCTAGTGTAGTCCCACCCCCATTGTACCTTATCTTCTTGAGTGTGTGGGGACACCAACTACAAACGAGTGTGTGGGCTTGTCTATGGAAGTAACGAAGCTTCCATGAAACTTCCTCAACCAAGAATTGAGAGAAGAGGCGAGGGTTTTCTATAAGGCACTTAAGCAAGGTATGGTTAAGAATTAATATATGCATTTGGAAAAAATGTGAACCCCAAATATGGGTCCCTTTGTGATTAGGATGGATGAATGGCAAGCCAATTTGAAGAGGGTGGTGGTACTCCACACCTTTGAAAAGGTTAGGGGGAAGGCTACGTTGTTCCTCTCGTAATGTCTTTGTACATGCTGGGTGAATTTTTCCAACGAGTGAATTTTCTCACCCACGACGGCTTCTTCTCATAATGGGGGCCTTACAAATGTGCGTTTTTAAGATTAAAAGTTACAAGGGGTAAATCAGGCCCACTTGGAGACTGTGATTGCTTTCCATCTTGGCTTCTTATCCTTGAATGCCGATAGAAGATGAGAAAAAAACTCAATTTCTCCTTGTTGACGACCTTTGTCAACATGTCTGCAGGATTTTCACTTGTGTGCACCTTTCCTAGCTTTAGTTGTCCCTCTTCCAAAAGAGTACGTATGAAGTGATATCTCATCTCAATATGCTTTGTCCTTGAGTGAAAGGCTGAATTATTCACAAGATGAATGGCACATTGGCTGTCACTGTACAAGACACAATTGTCCTGCTTGTATCCAAGCTCCTCCATGTAAAGTGTGAGCTTTGTCCCAAGGTGAGTCAAGGAGAGGAGAGTGGATTTATCCCACATACTGTGGAGCAAGGCTGTAGATCTACTTAAAGCTCATTTCTTGAATCAATAAACAACAACTCATTTTGCATTACATGCTTGTCTATGGTGAGCTTGTGCTAAGCTAAGTCAATACTCAAGATTGTGTTTATGAGTCCAAGCTAATCTATCTTGGAACCTAATTCACTTGAGTGATAACCTTGCTTACACACACTCACACACTTGCACCATGTTTCTCTTTCATCCACCATAGCTAGCACGATCCAAATCCTAACATTTGGTATCAGAGCCATGGTATGCTAGCTAGGCTTGCTATTATGCATTGGCATGTTTGCACAATTAGCATCCATTGATCATCATTAGATAGATCCATTAGGTTTTCTCTTCTATTGCATAATGCATACCTAATTAGTATTCCATTGGCTAGCATGAGCATGTTCTTGAGCTAAAGATTCTTGGGCCACTACTCACTGGCTAATTGGAATCTTAATTAGCATAAGAGTGCATTAATTTTTTGTCAAGAACTTGCATTTTGCATCCAATAGCTGCTCCTTATTTTAGCAAAACTGGCATTTGTAATTGGTGTGTGTGCGTAGCCCGTCTCGAGAGCTTTCCAACAAGCATGTGCATGCTTATATCATCCCAAAATTTATCAAACAATGGTTTGATTAATTTGGCATTTCTTTGTGAGCCATTTTCATTCATCCTCTGCGCATTTGTGTGTCTGCAACAACAAAATCAACAACCCAAAATTTGTGTGTGTGTGTGTGTGTTTTGACTCCTTTAATGCTCATCAACCTTTTCACACCTCCTCTGTGAGCCCACGTGGTGGGAACACCCTGTTTTTGGGGGGCCTTTGACCTTCTTTAAAGGGCGGCCACACTCAAATCCGGCGCCCCTTGGGCGGACCTCAAAGAGGCGCTCAATTGTTTTACATTCGGATTTCGGGTCCAGCCACTGGCCGACCGTCGTCGGCAGGGCAATGAAACCGACCGGCGCCCTCCCATTGCCTGCACAATCGGCCGCAGTCGCTTGTCTACTGCCGTCCGGCCACGGAATTCCCCCGCATGCTCAACCTGTTTTAACAAAACCTTTCGGGTCTGCCCCTACGGGGCCCCCCTTCCCACGGCACTGCCTCAAGGGCTTCAAGCTCGCCTTGAGCACCGGTTCCCGTGCTGCTCCTGACTCCAAGGTAAATAAAGCTTCAAGGCTTTTGTAAGCCACTCTTCCCACGCTTGCTGTGGTCCAGCCTATGCCCTTGGCCTTGCCCATTGCCCTTAAGAACCCCATTCCCGCGCTGCTCCCGACCTCAAAAGCTCCAAGGCAAGCACACCAAAGCCTCAAGCCTCCGAGCACCTCCAAGAGGTCCAAAGCTTCCAAGCTCAAGGCCCTTCTCCCACCAAAGCTGTAGTAAAGTTTTTACAAAGCCTCTACACCGGCATTCAAAGGCAGCTTCTTCGAGCATACAAAGATTTCAAAAGGGGGAGCTCCATAGGCATCCAAAGCCAACTTCAAAGGTAAATTCCAATCATCAAAGAAGAACTCAAGGCTGTGAAGGGTGACTTCACCTTGAGTGAAGAGGTACTTCACATTTTATTAAGAAGATATTAAAATTGCAAATCTTGCAACCAAGCACAAAACTTTGCAAATAAATTTTCTATCATCTATTGTGCTCATGTAAAGAGGCAGACACTGGCTAGGAGAGTCTCCTAAGCTAAGACCCCTCTATTGGCACAAATGGGGGACAAGGGAATAGAGAAATTCAATGGGGAGGGATTTCACACTTGGCAAACGAAATTAAGAGGCTACCTTATGAAGAAATGTTTGTGGTCTGTCATTAGCACTACCCTCGAGCAACAAGCCGAACCCGATGGAGTGCACACTAGGGCATCTACACTCATAGCAAGTGCACAAAATTTGGCCAAAGATGAACAAGCATTGGAAATTATCATCACTTCTTTGCATGATAACTATGTGCATTTCATAGATGAATGTAAGCATGCACATGAAGCCTGGCATGTCCTAGAAAGTAATTTTGGAGCTAGAGCTAAAAGAAGCAAAGTTAGTCTTAAAAGACAGCTTTACAAAGTTACTATGCTTCAAGGGGAGGACATTGCTAGCCTAGTGAACAGGCTTAAGAGCATTGTCACACAGCTCACTTACATCCAAGTTGAAGTACCAGAAGATGACAAAGTGGCTATACTTTTAAGTGCACTTCCACCTTCTGATGACCACTTAGTCACAATTCTTGAAGAAAAAGAACCAGCACCACCATTTCAAGATGTTATCAACTCAGTCCAAGCAGAAGAAAGAAAGCAAAGAGGTTCACTCACCCCATTAGGAGGAGTTTTCATCGCAACATCTTCAAGGGGAAGATATTCACCATCAACATCAACAAACGGAATAAAGTGTTATGAATGTGGAAGAATGGGACACATAGCGAAAGATTGCCACACAAACAAACCTTGCAACAAATGTGGTAGGAAAGGACACCCTCCTTCTAGGTGCTACTCAAGTGGAGGCGGTAGCAGTGGAGAAAGCAGCAGCAGTAGAAGCAACAGCAGAAGCAACGAAGGCAAGAAACCTGACAGAGGATCAGCTCACGTAGTAGAAGACAAAAAGGATGAAGACGAAGGCAGCGTTTGGGAAGACCCATTTTGAAGATGCAGACTCTCTACTTGTAGGGGAGGACTTTTTCCTGTGTGGATACTAGCTTATCATCCTGTGTGGAATCACCATCCTATGTGGATTTTGTTAGCCTGTGTGGATCATGCATCTTCAGTATCTTGTCTTAGTCCAAACCTCAAGGGGAGGATTGTAAAGTGTGAGCTTTGTCCCAAGGTGAGTCAAGGAGAGGAGAGTGGATTTATCCCATATACTGTGGAGCAAGGTTGTAGAACTACTTAAATCTCATTTCTTGAATCAATAAACAACAACTCATTTTGCACTACATGCTTGTCTATGGTGAGCTTGTGCTAAGCTAAGTCAATACTCAATATTGTGTTTATGAGTCCAAGCTAATCTATCTTGGAACCTAATTCACTTGAGTGATAACCTTGCTTACCCACACTCACACACTTGCACCATGTTTCTCTTTCACCCACCATAGCTAGCATGATCCAAATCCTAACACTCCAAGAATCTGTGAAGCCACAAAATCTCTTTGCTTGCCTCTATCATTACTACATATTCTGCTTTCGTGGTAGAAAGTGAGACCACCACTTTCTGCAGCTTTGAAGGCCAACTTACTGCTATGCCTCCAACTGTGAAGACATAGCCAGTAGTGCTCCTTCAAGCATCTTTGTCACCTACCATATCTGCATCAACATACCCTTGCAAGAAAATCCTCCAAAATACAAAGCTTTTGTTTTTGTCCCTTTTAGATACCTAAGTATCCACTTCACAGCTTGCCAATGCTCTTTACCTGGATTATCCATGAACCTACTCACAACTCCCACTGCATGTGCAATGTCTAGCCTTGTCTAGACCATAGCATACATTAGAGACCCTACTACTGCATCATATAGAACTTTAGACATATAGGCTATCTCCTCTTGTGTCTTTGGACACATATCCTTGGTTACTTTAAAGTGACTAGCCAAAGGTGTAGAAACCAATTTTGCATCTTACATTGCAAAACTTTCTAGTACCTTTTCAATGTAATCCTCTTGAGATAACTTTATTGTCTTCTTCGTCCTGTACCTTGATACCTTCATACCAACAAGTATCCGCTTTGCAGCACCTAAATCTTTCATTGAAAAAGATTTAGACAAATCTTCTTTTAGGTCTTTGATCTCCTAGATGTTAGCACTTGCAATTAGCATGTCATCAACATACAACATTAGGATGATGAACTTCCCATCTCCCAAATTCTTTGTGTAGACGCAGTGATCTAAGTTGCATCTTCTGAATCCGTGATCCAACATCCATCGACGATCGAACTTCAAGTACCACTGTCTTGATGCTTACTTTAGACCATACAAGCCCTTCTTTAATCTGCAAACCATTTTCTCCTTACCCTTTACTTGTTAGGGTAAGCCCATGCTAGTGGCACCACATGGGAAAGATCCCTAGTCTACCAGGATTGATGAAATGATGACTTGGTCTAATAGGAAAAGGATGCAACCTCTCTAGCCGATGGATGTAAACTACCAAGCTTAAATTTGAGGCTATTTTCTAATTAAGCTTTGCACTTTGAACTCTATCATTGTGTCTATACCCTCTCTCTTTATGCTCTTGCCATCGGTGTAACCTAACCCTAATCTCCATCTCTCTAGCCCTAACCCTAACACCAGGGTTAAGCCAAGGCTTCACCCTCCATAGCCTTATGCTAACTATTGGCAATTAGGGAGTACGCTTCCGCATCAACTAACCCATCGAGTGGTGTCAGAGCCGACAGTTTTGTACCTAGGCCTATCGCTTCACTAATCTCTATTTGCACTAGCTTAATAATCCCAATTCCTAATCACCACTTGGGCACGAGCATGCTCCACTACCCTTTGGTGATTAGCTAAGGAGGAGCTCGCAATTAGCATTGTTTTATTTTCATTACATTTAGATTTGCATTGTATGTGTGTTCAATTTTTTGCTTTTATTGTGCTTCTTTTCAGCTTGTTTTCATTGCATCATAGCTTTCATTAAAGCCATTATCACTTAGAGCATCTTGTGTGTTGCTTTAGTTGGATCTTGCATGAAGAATTAAGTGATCGATTAAAATTCACAAGATTAGTGGACTCTTCATATTCACAATTCAAAAATTTGTGCGTGCGCGTGCGCGCACCCGCTTGAAGCATTTAATGCTTACACTGCTTGGTGGCAAAGAGATTCCAAGTTGTTGCGTTTTTTCTGGCCACTCTATTGACCCACATGGTGGGAACGCTCCATTTTTAGGAGTCAAAGGTCTAATTTTGAAGTTTACTCTTCTCCTCTCCTCCACCATTGTACGACGGCTCCCACTTCCCCAGGACAGATTTCAAAGAAGAGGCGCTCAAGATCATTTTGCAAAGGTTTTGGATCCGAATTGTTTGTCTGCATATGCTCGTCATCACCTGCACACGTCATCAAAGCGTACTAAGCCTGCTCAAGTCCTCATCATTACCATAGTGCAATCATCACCACAAGGAAATCGATTTGCTCGTGCAAGGTGCCCCTCCAACCACTGCTTTGCTCATCATCAAATTAGCTACCGTTTCTTCTTCGCACCATTGACCTTGCATGTTGTTGCAGTGTTGTGGTGAATTTGTTCTTATGAGCTGGATTTAGCTCTCTCCACTCACACACAGTTGCATTATGAGCCAAAAGAAATTACAGAATCCTCAAGGCACATTAGGTTTAGAATCTTCCATTGATCTCTCAGGCACGTCGTTGAAAGAGTTTGAAGAGGCTATGAAGCTTGTAGATGACATTAGCCAGAGGCTCAAAGAGCGTGAAAATATAGTGTCATCGAATGGTGATCCATCACATCTCATCTCCTCCACCCGGCAAAAAATTATTGATTTGAACACCTACAGTCTCAATCGGCTCAAAACCCTCCAAAAAGGCCTAGGTTGTATGTAATCTTCTCCCAATTTAGCGCATAGGCTCTAAAACCTTTTGTATTGCATCTATCTAGTCTCGTTTTCCCACGAGCCTCAAATAGTTCTCCCCATTGCGCGTGTTCACAACTCCTCTGTTGCTCAACCTCGGTACCACACTCATTGGAATATCTTTTTTTGGGAGTTTGCTATCCAAAGGCGGCTTTCCACGCGGATCTTCATGGAGTCAAGCTCCTTGCTTTCGAGGGCTATCCCATGCAGTTGCTTGTTAGCCAGCCACAAGCACTAGTGCCAATTTTTTTCCTTCTAACTCTCTTTAGCCATGATTTACTCACTTAATTTGCATATCTCTAATGGCTTAGACACCAAGGAGAGCATTTCTTAAAAATTACAAGCTCAAGTCTCAAGGACACTCACTCTTGTTGCAAGATTGCACACAAAACCCATTATAAAATGCATATAATATTTGTGTACAAGAGCACACACGAGTTTAGACATTGCCTACACATTATGTATACGGTAAGACCACCCATAAGCATGAGCACACACACAAGGACAACAAATGACATGCATGCGTGTCTTGCACTATTGGCCATGAAGGCTGCATCCTCAATGAACCGGATCAATGAAGAAGAACATATGACTGCATGATGATGAAGATGATGACAATGACATCATGACACCAAGACAAAGACGGTGAAGGGGGCGACAATGACTACCTCTCTTCTTCACTCAAGTAAAACTTTATGACATGAACTATTTTGTATTACCATAGGTCTATCTTGTAAGCCTACGATGAGTACTATTGAACCATGGACAATGAATCCATTATGAGAACCTCTATGATGAATCATGTACTATGCCTAGATGTATCACTAGAACCTAGGAGTACACTATGACATGAAGATTATGATATCTTTGTATTTTTCCCCAAGCGGTGGCTTAAGGGGGTGATTGTTAGGGTAAGCCCACACTAGTGGCACCACATGGGAAAGATTCCTACTCTACTAGGATGGATAAAAGGATGACTTGGTCCAGTAGGAAAAGGATGCAACCTCTTTAGCCGATGGATGTAAACTACCAAGCCTATATTAGAGGCTATTTTCTAATTAAGCTTTGCACTTTGAACTCTATCATTGTGTCTATATTCTCTCTCGTTATGCTCTTGCCATTGGTGTAACCTAATCCTAATCTCCATCTCTCCAACCCTAACACTAACACCATGGTTAAGCTAAGGCTTCACCTCCATAGCCTTATGCTAACTATTGGCGATTAGGGAGTACACTTCCGCATCGACTACCCATCATTACTTCATACCCCTTTGGTTGAAGCATGTAAATTTCCTCCTCCGAGTCACCATGAGGGAATGATGTATTTACATCCATTTGCTCGCAACCACAAGGCTTAAGACAAGCCTAATTGAGTTCATTTTTACAACAAGAGAAAATATTTCATTGAAATCAACCCTTTTTTTTGAGAAAACCCTTTTACCACAAGCCTGGAATTGTATCTTTTCTTCCCACCTTCTTCTTCCTTCAGCTTGTACACCCATTTGTTCTGTAGTGCCCACTTACCTCTAGGCAACTCAACCAACTCCCATGTTTGGTTGTGATGTAATGATTCCATCTCCACTTGCATGCTCTTCATCCATTCTTCTTTGGATCATGTTGCATAGCTTCTTCATATGATTCCGGCTCTCCAGAATCTGAGACCAAGAGGTAGTTGAAGGAAGGAACGAACCTTTTTGGAGGTCTACTTGTAGATCTTCAGGGCATAGGTTGAGGCTCCTCATCTAATTGGCATTGTTGCACATTGTCACCACTTGAACTTCTTTAGTCTTCACTGTCCTCAAGCTCCATGTCCTCATCACCTGTATCTTTTTTTTGTTTTCTTTCCATGTAATCTTTGTGCATATTTTGCTTGTTGAAAATTACATCCCTACTTCTAAATATTTTACCATCTTTGGGATTCCATAGGAGATACCCAAAGTCTGTTTCTCCATAGCCAATGAAGAAACACTTTTTGGACTTTGCATCTAGCTTTGACCTTAGGCTTCTATCTATGTGCATAAAAGCCTTGCACCCAAACACTTTGAGAAATGCATAATTCATTGGTTTACTGTCCATGCCTCTTTTGGAACTTCCCCATCCAATGCTATTGAGGGTGATTGGTTGATTAAGTACACAGACGTACTTACTGCTTCTTCCCAAAGCTCAAGCAGTAGGCTTGCATGTATCTGCATGTTTCGTTCTCGCTCCATTATTGTTTTGTTCATCATTTCCAAAATGTCATTTTGTTGAGGTGTCCTTGGGGTTGACCTTTGCCTCCAGATGCCATTGCTAGCACAAAATCCTTCAAAAGCTTGGTTGCACTATTCGCCTCCATTGTTGGATCTGAGGTATTTAAGCTTGGTACATGCTTCATTCTCCACAAAAGGCTTTTCAGCTTTGAAATATGAAAAACACATCAAATTTACTCTTCATTACATAAACCCATGTTTTCCTAGTTGCATCATTGATGAATGTTACATAGTACAATGAGCCACCAATGGTGTACTTGCAGGATCCCAAACATCAGAATGAACCAATTCAAGTTTTTATTTTTTCTTTCGTTTTTTGCTTTTTGAAATTTTACCCTCTTTTGTTTACCATAAATACAATCTTCACAGAACTCTAAATCCACTTCTTTCAAACCTGGTAGAGGCTTCTTTGATTGAAGAATTTGCATTTCTTTGTCACTCATATGCCCACCGGTAGTGCCACACAGCACAATCGACTTCTATAGTCGTTGCACAAGTTGAAGATTGCGTGCTGGCAATACACAAGTAAAGTGTACCAACCTTTTTTCCTTTGGCAACCACCAAAGATCCCTTTGGGATCTTCCACCGTTTGTTTCCGAATGCAATGTTGTGACATTTATCGACCAATTGTCCTGTAGAGATCAATTTTTTACAAAGAGAAGGAACATACCGAACATCTTTAAGCTTTCGTTCATTTGCATTTGCAGTTTTTACACAAACTGTATCTTTGTCGGAAATTTCACAAGCTTCATCATTTCCCAAGTATAAATACCCAAAATTATCTTTGGTGTAATCTTGGAAATGTTGCTTGTGTGGTGTCGCATGAAATGAAGCTCCGGAATCTACTATCAAGAAATTAGACACATTGTCTAATGAGAGAATTAGAGTGTCTTGCTCTAATTTACCTGCCACATTGGCCTCCGATGTTGGCTTATTGCCTTGAGACTCCGACTCCTTCTTCTTCTTGGACCAACAATCCTTCTTAACGTGGCCCTTCTTGCCGCAGTTCCAACGTTCAAGAACCGACTTTGTGCGTGACTTGCTCCGCCTTGAGCGATCACGACCCTTTTGGTTTTTGAACCTCTTCTTCAATCTTTCCCTTGTTTCCACTAACAGTGCAGCACTTGATGGTTCACTTGTGCTTCTCCTTCACATTTCCTCACTTAGGAGAACACCCACAACATCATCAAACTGAAGAGTCTTTATGTGAAAGACAGAGTTACTTACAACCATCACAAGGCTGTCCCAACTATTCGATAGAGACAATAGTATAAGGAGGACTTGCACTTTGTCATCGAAATTGACCTTCACCGATCAAAGTTGACTTATGTTGGTGTTAAAGTCATTTATATGTTCTGCAACTGAACCACTCTATGTTATTTTTGGATTGAACAAGCGCTTTATGAGAAATACCTTATTGGATGCCGATGGTTTCTCATAGAGGCCGTCAAGTGACTTCATCAAGTCCTCCGTGATCTTCATCTTCAAAAAGTTGAAGGCCACCGTCAATACCAAGCTTAACCGGATTGTTCCTAATGCCTTCCGGTCAAGGACAATCCATGCTTCATCTGCCATTGTTGCGGGATTCTTTGCAAGACTGCCTAGTGGCAAATAAAGGTCCTTTCGATAGAGATAGTCTTCAATCTGCATCTTCCAGTGTTGGAAGTTTTTGCCGTTGAGCTTCTCGATCTTGAGCTTAGTTTCCTCCGCCATTACTTCCACTCGATTCAACGAATCCTTTCCTTGAGACACTTTAGCTACGAGAAAACCTGGCTCTGATACCAGTTTTGTTAGGAAATAGGACGTAGCTTAAGTATATATTAGAGTATTTTACTTAATGAAGAGAAATTTTCACACGAGAGAGAGAGAGAGAGAGAGAGAGAGAGAGAGAGAGAGAGAGAGAGAGAGAGAGAGAGAGAGAGAGAGAGAGCACATGATATACGTGGTTCACCCAATGTGGGCTACATCCATGCAATCTCTTTCCTTGTGCTTGGCCAATATAAAGTGGTGGCTTATTTGGTAGTGCACTATTTCTTGTGATTGATTCTACATTGTGATCGTTATGTCCACGAGATGATGAAGCTTTCTAGGGTTGTGTTTGTGAAAGCATTCTGCCCCCTTGATATTGAGAGGAGAACTTAAATGTTGAACTAGTGCATCAAGAAAACACATCAAGAAAAAACCCAGGGGACTTCTTAAAAAATCTTATTGGATACGTAAAGGATAAATTTTCCTTTCCTATTCATATAAATGGTGACATAGCATTTGGGTGAAAAGGAGGTATTGCCCTAGAGGAGGAGCATGAAAGTAAGCTCGAATGCCTATGAAACCAGCCAACATTACTCTCGAACATTTGTATGTATGAGGCTATCCTAGGGAAGTGCTTCTTAAGGTGTTCAACTCAATCTCCTATTTAGTAAGGGATAACCTCTTGAAAGAACCCTCCCCAATAAAAAAACACCCCTCCCCAACCATTTTTATAATACCTTTTACCCCCGAAACTAGAAAACTAAAACCCTCCTAAGAAATTGGGAAAGCTATTCATCAAGCTTGCAAAAAATCTCCTAACCTCTCCCAGCTAGAAAAACCCATCACTTGTTGGACCACTGGACCCAATTTACATACAATTCACAAATTCTAAACCTATTTGCCACCTTTTTCAAACATCTTCAATCCTAAAACTCACCTTACTTAAACAACCCCCTACTCCCTTCCCAAACTTCTTTACCATCTCCAATCCCCCTAGGAACACCACTGATGAGCTCTCTAAAGAGCGAAACGTGTTTGATTTCTCGCCTCCCTCCTCCCCCCCCCCCCCCCCCTCTTTGTTTTTACCTCTCTTCCCCTACACCAAAATAAGGCTAGAGTGTCCTGCACGCTTGGTCGTTCTTAATATATTGATTTATTGAAAACAAGGGATGCTTTAAAGGTTTAAGATTATCAATGGTCACATGGTTAGGCCATTAGATACCTATTTCCACGGATTGAAAATATCTTTTTTTGTATATTTTAGAAGATTCCCTGATATCAAACACAACTGTGGTGTTAGAATTAAAAGATGATTCCTTTGCATCTTTCTGAGCATGAACTAAATTTTGACTAATGGATTTTCTTCAATAATCCCACCTAAACTTGGCTAGTATGATTTAAAATTATTTACAAAAGATGCACAAACCATTCATGCATTACACACACTCATGCTTTCAAGCTCTAATATAATATTCAGCTAATTCTCACATTTCTTTCACCAATGGCCATTGCCCTTTTTCTGGTTTGGGATGGAGAGAGAGAGAGAGAGAGAGAGAGAGAGAGAGAGAGAGAGAGAGAGAGAGAGAGAGAGAGAGAGAGAGAGAGAGAGAGAGAGAGAGAGAGAGAGAGAAATGAAATGAAATGTTATATTAACGTCTTCAAAAGCCCCCAGTGACCTATGAGACCAGAAAGTTACAATGTGGTGGATCTGATACAAAGTCAGAGTACAAGATGACAAAATGACAAAATAAAATACTATGGAATCCTAGACTGCTGGGTGTGGACTAAGCAGCTAAAACAGCTGGCTGGGATAGCTAGATCACAGGAGATCCAGCATTGGCCATTGGCGGATCTCATCAATCTCCTCCATGGTCAGTAGTCTGACCGGGCGTCGTGCATGTCGAGCCAAAGTGACCCGGATCCTCTGATGCATCCTTTGTTGATGTTGTGTAGTCCTCCGCAGTCATGGGCGTCTGGATCTCCCCAGCTCAGTCGCTCGGTCGATCACTATGCCTCTGGTGTAAAGCGACGAGCTCTGCTGTGGTAGTAACTCCTCCGAGTGTCCAGTGGCAGCTCTAAAGAAGTATGTGATCTGTCTCTGAGACTGGCTAGTCTTTCCTCTCATCAAGCTCTCTCTGTGTCTGCGCAGCTCGAGAAAAAACAAACCCAGGCATCTCTGATCCTCGTACTGCTTGACTCTACAGAATGGTCCAAAGCCCTCTCTAAACAAGCAATGGAAGCGGCCTCGTATCTCGTAGTAGACGGGGTAGTGGCATGTGTAGTGCAACTCTGTCTCAGGCTCAATGTCACACAGGGGGCATGTCCTGGCCTGTGCTGGTACTCCGCTTTATTTCCCAGTCTCGATCCGCAGCTGGTGTGAAGATGTGTGTATCTGGCCAATAGCACATTGTATCCCATGAGACAGGTGAGTGTCCATGTATCTGGGCCTCGTCACAAAACCATCCTCCGTAAGCTGGAGGAGATGCTCTCTTTAGAAATCCATCTTCGTGCCTAGCTCCTGTACTGGTTGTATCCATGTCCTCTTGGTGTCTAGTGAGTCAAGTCCTGGCGAATGAGCCTGGTGATCTCGGATTATATAAGAGTCAGAGAGGGCGCATCCAGTGAGTACCGAAAAGGAGGCAATCTATCTATGCTGAACCCATGCGCCTGAAAACCATGACGTCATCTCCCCATACCAACATGTTGTATCTCCCTGCATGGCTAACTGTCGAGAGGACTCAAGTGCAAGGCATGCATATCTGTCTCTAGGAAGTTCCCACATGCGGTGTATGAAGGAGACAGATCCGGTGAGCGCCTCAACCACCAGTGGGGAGGCAGCTAGCTCTGCTCGTATAATAGCACGTGGTACTGAAGTCTTGGCCCTAATGAGCCGCGAGATCATAGAGACTAGAGGCTTCTCCATGTCCCCCCATCCATCACTACGGCCTGTCTTCCCGTGATGGTCCAATGAAGGTCCCCAAACCTCAGCTCCATAGAGCATTACAGAAGCCACCAAAGTGTCAAAGAGCCAGAGCTTCGTTCGAGGCTCTTGAAACTGAACCTGTGAACACATCCTTTCGAATTTACCCAATGCTGCATGGGCTCTGGTCAATCTAGTCTCTGCTGCCCTCCTCAATGAAATGCTGGCGCACTAAAAACCACTCCAAGGTAAGTGTGAGCATCTGTATACTCCACCTTCTCCTGGCCGTATGTGAAGGCGGGCGTTGACCTCCTGATCCACTGTGGGGTGGTATTAAATACCATGACCTTGGTTTTACCAAGGTTGACGGACAAACCACTTTCTTGGGCAAACCTATGCAAAGCATCCAGGTGACGTTGCATCCCCTTCGGAGAGTCAGAGATCAAAACAATATCATCAACATATAACAATAGTGGAATCCATGTCCCCGCCAGCTGTACACCTCTATCACCATCTCTCTCAATGTATTCAGAAACCTCATCTACATACATACCAAATAGAGTAGGAGAGAGCGGGCAGCCCTGCTTCACCCCAATAGTGGAGTAAACCGGTGTGGATAGACCCTCTGGGGTGCGTACATGCCCCACTACTGACCTGTATAATGCCATGACACCCCAAATGAGCTCTGTGGGTACTCCCATCTGCTGCAATCTGCGCATCAATCTCACTCTGGGCACTGTGTCAAATGCTTTACGAAAATCCACAAAGCTGCAATAGATCCGTCTCCCATGTGATCTGCCCTCCTCAATGATGGCTCTGAGTGTCAAGATATGGTCAAGAGTAGAAAAACCCCTCCTGAACCCTGCATGCCCGGCTGCACGCATCGCCTCTCTCTCTGCCCATCTACTCAGTTGTTGCTCAAGAATAGATGCGTATAATCGTGCCAATGTGTGTCCAATCATGATAGTGCGATAGTTCCCAGGCTACATAGGGTCTCCCGACTTGAAGATAGGTACAATAGTAGATAGGCTCCAGGTATCAGGCAAGCCCTCACACATGGCACGGTTAAACATGACTGCTAGAAGCTCTGCTAGTAAATCTCTGGCATGCATGAAATGCTCAGCCACTAAGCCATCATGATCATATGCTCTCCCAGTCCTCATCTTGTCAATGGCCTTCCTCACCATCTCAGCGGCGGTGAAAAAAACACGTGTGTGGCCATGGATCAGGGGGTGGGGAAGGGGGGGCTGCTCAGGAACTGTGTACAAAGATGATGCATACTGGCCCCAGGCCTCTGTAGAAGTGATGGCAGGGGGGGGGAGTGCTCATGAAAGAGCCTCCACGCCTCACGTGAGTCCTGACTCAAGAATAGCTGGTATAGATCTTGCTCTAGGCGAGCCAAAAATGCCCTCTTCTTCCGCCACACTAGGCGTCGGAAGTCAATCTGTGACTGCCTATGAGTGATATCCCCGAAAAGCACCTCCCTCTGAAGTCTAGCTCTAGTGTCCCGACATTCCTCATCATACCAACTGTTCTGGGGCATGTTCTCTGAACGACATCTCTGCTCAGGCTGGGTATGTGGGTATGCCTCTGCTTGCTGCATCATGTAGTGTCCGTGTCAGTATAGTAGTAAGCTCCTCCAGAGGTCGCCCTGGCTCCTCTGTGCATAGGCACCTGTAGATCCCATCTATGTACACAGAGTCCGTCTCCCACGTGAAGGTGTAGCGAGTAGGGGCTGCTGCTCGTCGCCTGTGTGCTACACCAACTGAAAAGAAATGGTCAACGATACAAGAGCATGATCCAGTGCCACACCAACAGGTCTGGGTCCAACTGTGAGGTCGTTGGATACTAGAGATGAGGCTCGGTTGTGCCATGACATAGTCCACTGTGCTGGCTCCCTGTCTGTGTGGGAAGCATGTGAAGCCTCTCGAAGCAGGGAACCTCTATAGGCCATTCAAGATGGCCAGTCCATTTGCGGTGCCCATGTCTATTAGGTGTCCCCCATACTCAGTATATTCCGCATCGTGTGATAGTCTGGACAGGCCCTTCTCTACAACATCTAGCTCTCTCAGCATCTCCTCTGAAGTATCATAAAACACTGTCTGGTGATGGGCAGTCCTAGCATTGAAGTCCCCTAGAATGATAATGTCACCATCTCTAGAGAACTCCCATATGTCATCATCCAAAATAGAAAAGGGGGACTGTCCCCCGAGTGATGCATAGACGGACGTACTCGGGGGAAAGTAGCAAATAGCTATGTAAAGATATCTATCTGTCTTTGCTTTAAATCTCACCCACATGTACCTAGCCTGGTCATCCCTACGGGCTATATGTATCAATGGCTGCAAATCCTCTCTAAATAACACTGCCACTCCCCCCGAGCCCATCCTCTGTGCTCTGAGCGTGTCTCATGTCTGTAAGCTGTCACCATTTGTATCCACTGATGTGAGGCATGGATTGCCCAAGGTGGCCCTAATTCTCAAGGATGATCTTACCTTCTCATAGGTTGTTCAGTTTTCTAGTTGGCTTTGAATTAGGGTGTAAGGACCTCTTAAGCACATGGCCATTGATTTCAATTGCATCAATTACCCTACCAAGCCTTTTCACCGGAATATACCATTGTGGAGATGATATGGCCATTAATTTCTTGGAGGAAGGATTCCTTTGTTGGCCATCAAGCAAAGAGATTGTCTCGCAAATTCTCAAAAAAATCCACTAGATGCTAAATATGCTTCTCCTGAATAGATTGACTAGACTCTTGACCCATCAAAGAGAACATCAATATATGCTGTACATTTCTTAATAAGCCTCTCTATTATAGGATTGAAATTCCACCAAGCATTTGTGAGCTCAAAAGACATCAACTACTCGTGTTATCCAAAATTGATTCAAAGCAAAGGTAGTTTGATTACTAACCTACTAATAGCATCACTTCTTATTGATACAATTCAAGAAATTGGAGCTCTTAACCTTATCTAAGCTATTCTCTGCATGAGGAGTTGCAAACTTCCTCATTATTCAAGCTGCTGTTTGTGAGACCTCTCTTCTGTCCACGAGTCGATGAAGCTTTCTAGGGTTGTATTTGTGAAAGCATTCTGCTCCCTTGATATTGAGAGAACTCAAATGTTGAACTGGTGCATCAAGCACACATCAAGAAAAAACCAAGGGGACTTCTTAAAAAATCTTATTTGGATACGTGAAGGATAAATTTCCTATCCTATTCCTATAAATAGTGACATAGCATTTGGATGAAAGGGAGGTATTGCACTAGAGGAGCATGAAAGTAAGCTCGAATGCCAACATTACTCTAGAACATTTGTATCTATGAAGAGGAACTGTGGACCATTAATCATGCTCTTCATCCCCCTTTTGTGCATCCATTCCTGACCATGGGACCTGATGCCATTCTTCTCCCATCGACCGCCCAGCCATCATCGAGGACTGCACAGTGCACAGCTCAAGTCACAGTCTTTGCTTCGACAGAGGTGCTAACATCACAACGCAGTTCGAAGCACGTTACTCTCAGCTACACAAAGTTTAATACCTCCTCAGCTTTTCCTGGATTTGCCCTTCCCACTTGCACATACAACCACTTCAGGTCTCAGTTCAAAGTTCAAAGGCAAGCTTGGTAAATTCTGAAGTTGATTCATTGGTTTACTCTACACAGTAACCCAAAACGAAATTGAAGAGCCTTCCCAAAACCTTAGAACAGGACGCAAATCCTTAGGAAAAAACCCTCAACTAAAGTAGGAAAGGGGCATTCAGAAATCTGTTATCTAATGTCTTCAGCATGCAAAAGAAGATTGAACAGAGTATCGGAGATGTGACATTACGCTGTTGACCTCAACAAGAAATTCGAGATATATCCTCGGTCTTAGAAAACTAAACACACTAATACAACATAATCAGCTTCACTTTTACGCTTTGCTTGGAGAAGCCCAAGTACTGTAAGACAAGTTTTAAAAGTGGGACAAGCTCTCAATTGCTTCCCATACTGCCCTTATACTGCAAAAGGGCTTGTGCATAATTACACATCCCCGAATACCTAACAATTGTGGTATAAATGGGATCAGCAGCAGTAAATTGGTTCTCTGAAAAAATAGACGGTAGCCTGATTTTGCTCGATTTGTTATGCCAGTCTCAAACCGACAATTTACTTTGAGCAAGAATGCCGGAAACCTGCACAAAAAATCTAGTGCTCACACATCCTTATTTCATTGGCACAATCACCCTTGTCCTGCAAGTCCATTACCCGCAACAGCAGCAGGGGCTTTGGCTTTACTTTCAATGAGGACTCTTGCACAAAGCCAGGGGCTAGAAGGCCACTCTTTCTAGAAACCAAAAAGCTATACACTAGACATTATTGGTGCCGAGTTGTAGTTCGAGGGGTGACCCCATGAAGGAGCTTTGTAAAACCAGTAAAACTTAGCTTCCCATCCATATGTCGCACCCAATCATGGAAGACAACATGGGCAGGCACGGTTGCAGACAGACCTACCTCCTGTAGATAATAGAAATGGTTACACCCATAGACATTCGGAATCTGCAAAATGTCCAATTGCGACATATATCCCCAAGAAAAAAAAAACTTACTCGAACTAGTTCGTCGATGCTCACCACTCGATTCCCATCCCTTTCAAAATATTCATATGCGGTCCTTGCATATTGCTCCCAATGTTCTAGCGCTTCGAGTTGGTGCACACTGATTGCAGCTGAACAAAACTCTTGAAAATCCATCTTCTTGAAAGCGAGAGCATCCATCTAAATAGAGAAAAACAAGACTTTCAAGCAATAGCAGTATGTTGGCGTGCCTACTCTGCACATTTCTTAATCTCATATGGCAATGGCAACTACAGTACCGCATTTAAGATATCAAATTGCTTGGCTTCCTTCATAGACTCTGTTGAAATTCGTGCTAAAGCCTGCGTAATGATGAATGCACCAAATAAACCCTAGTATCATCAAATGACTTCTAGCAATCTTACAACTTCTGAGAAATGTACCGCTCGGAAGTTATCCAATGTGATGCGTCCATCCTTACTAGGCTGTAGTAAGGTGAACTGTGCTCGGAGGTAAATCAGTTCATCTTCAGTTAGCGTCTTTGATAAAGCCTGTAACAAAAATGATCAAACAACATCTTCATCTGTGACTGGTTGAATTCACTCTCATGTCCAAAAACGCAAGTGGAACATGCAATACTGCATTCATTTTAAGGCAAAAATTCAAAAGAGAAACCAAAGAGGGCCAAGCCCCAGAACAATTAACATACTTTGCAATCGAAAGCACCTACTCTTAAAATCAAGGTCAGCATTTCATTATTCATTTGTTCTGAAGTCACACCTTCAGGCTTCCAGTTTGAAGCTACATATTACAAAAATGCAGAAAACACACTGATTTTTCTGTCTTGCACACTGTTACGGAGCCATACCAGACTTGAATTATGATTGCAATTCATTCATGCCACCCAGCCTCTTGCATGAGGACTTCATCTCAGTGGGAATGATCTCTTCGAATCAATTGCAAAGGTTGCAATCTAGACAGATATCACACATGCATCGAGTGCCAAAGAACAACATATAAGATCCACAAAACAGGGGACGAAAAAACCATATCTATGACATCAAACCTAAGTTTCTCTGAATCCGGTGCTCCATCAAGTTTGTTATGCTCCCTTAGCACCAGCAGACGCATTCTAGCCTCAAGCTGTGACTAGTTGCAATTCTTAGGGCTTCTTTCAAGCCTTTGGCATGATTGGCCTCTTTGAGGTCCAGACCTCTTTAGAATGAGAAGGTCTGCAAAGATGGAGAGTTTATAATTACAGGAAACTAGCCCAGAGGTCGTAGCCTCGTGTTGAATTATTTGTGTTGGTGGGTAAAGACCGTGCTGCATTCCCAAAGGAGTTTATTCTAAAAACAACAGTTAATGACAGGACTGCAACTACGAGACATAAGAGTAAAAAGGCAACTGAAGTCTTAGTGTGTAGCTTCCTGAGAGACTCGTTGATTAACTTGCTGAATAATCCTCCGTTTGCCTCAAAGCCCTCTTAAATCAACACGTGGAGCTATAGACTTAGCATAAGAGATTCCTGTCTCCCTGTCCAGCAGAACGATTCTATTACAAATCATCTGCAAACTTCATCATGACAGAAAAGACCTTTGAGGGTGGATAATTTGCAGGACAGGGAGCAATCAAGTGACTGGCAGTATGATGGTAAAGGATCACAGAAGAGCAAGAATTCTCAAAAAATGAAGCTTATTTTAATTCTCACATGAAATAAAAAAGAAGAACTTCAAGAGACCTTCAAAGCAGCTCTCTTTAGATGTGACGCTCGAAGGTAGGCTTTGACCAGTTTATACACCAACATATCAAGGGGAATTTTATGGTCTCCTCTTAGCCAAGGATGCGCTGAAATACGCAAAATTGATGTGAGTGCGAGTCAAACTGACTGCGAGAATAACTTTCTCAAAAACACACAAAAAAACAACTTACTTAAAGCCTGTGCAGCTGTCATTCTCTTCCGATAATCTCTACTTAGAAGACGCTTCACAAAGTCCTTCGCTTCTAAGGAGAGAGAAGGCCATGGCATCTCGTCAAAGCTGGGGTCTGCACGTATAACAGCCCGAAAAATTCCAGACTCTGTTCGAGCCCAGAAAGGCCGGCTCCCACAAAGTAGTATGTATGTGATGACTCCAATACTCCAAACATCAGCTTCTGTGCTATAGGAACGATGAAGAACTTCAGGAGCTACGTAGTACGCACTTCCCACAATATCATTGAGTCTTTCCTCTGCAAAGATCCAAGTTCTGTAACCTTTGGTTTGGTCACAAAAGTTTTACAAGAAAAATGGAGGTCGTGGAATGGAGATCTACATGAAGCATCCAACCCTGGAAACCAGATCTACTATTTGATACCTGGTTTTACGAAGTCCGACAACCCAAAATCTATTGCCTTCATTGTTGAATTCTCGTCCTTCGTCATGAAAAGGAAGTTCTGTTGGGAAAAACAAAAGAAACTCTTAACTGCATTCGACTCTCAATTAAAGCTCTACCAAGGAAAAGAAGGGGAGAGGGGAGGAAATTAAGCCAGTACTCCCATGATACAAATAACCCAACCCATGCGTAGCACATTCCCTTCCAAAACACAGATGGTCAGCCATGAAAATCAGTTATGTTGGTCTTTTCCCAGATGACAATTCGATAACTAACCTCTGGCTTCAGGTCTCGATGAACCACCCCTTGCAAATGACAGAAAGACACAATGTTAAGTATTTGTACAACAATAACTTTTGCATCTTCCTCTGAATATCTCCCTCCCCTGCTACACAAAGAGCAAAGATTAAAAAAAATTGACTAAAGCAAAGCAAAAGATATATGGCCTTTTGACCGTACCGAGATAGGATTCTATCGAGTAGCTCTCCTCCCTCACAAAGCCTGAAAAATTTAGAGTTCCTTAAGACTGTGAAACAGCATATGGATTAGACATACAAAACAGAAAAAGCAGGAAATTCTCTAAATCTTTGTGTATTTCTTAACAAGCAGTGTCTCATTTCAACAGTAGTCTAGAATTTCAATACTTCCTGACATGGCAGATCATCATCTCAATGTCCCCTTCATTTTTTATCATGTGATCAAAGGAGAAACACGCCAATAAGATACAATAAAGCTCTGCTAATCATACTTAACCCACAAAGAATGACCCACCAACTCTTATCCATAATGTCTGCATGTCAGTGCATCATGCAGCAGTGCAATGATATGCTGAGAAAATCATAGATATTCAGAGGCCGGCCAAAATCTCTCCAGGCAGCAAGCTGAAATCATGACTATTGATACCTAAAAGATTGGAAAATCTGTAAGATACCATCTATAAAGTAAATTTCCTTGGAAACTTGCATAGCATTAAGCGCGCGCACACATGTAATGTGTGCGCGTTTACATGTGTGTGCGTGCGCGCTTTGTTATATGTGTGTATATATTGTTGGAATGAGACCTCCTTTCATAAAGGGAATGGTTTCTTATTGGTTAGCATCAGTTGTTGCATGGAGCCTTGAAGGCTATAAATACATTGTATCAATTAACTTTTATTAGACAAGGAGAGTTTCTCCCACCACCGACAGATCGAGGAGATCCGAGCCCGGGAGCGCCGTGCCACTGAGGAGCGAGTGGCTCAGATGAGGGCTGACCCGACAGCTTTCATCCGGGTAGCCTTGGCACCAGACCCACCCATGTACCACATCTTACATCCCCCCATTAGTACAGGATGGAGCTAGATAGCTTGATGCATTCTCATGATTGTACTACCTTGAGCATACAGACATGCATATACCCCTAGAGATAGAGCTCCATCCCTCCTCAGATACTCCACTACCTACATTCAGTTCAGTTTTGTATCAATTTTGTTTCATTTGTCTTTCCGATAGACGGATGACATACACACAATGTACATTTGATTTGTCTCATAGACCGATTTCGGCCTGACATAGACGTTAAAAATCTTTCTTTCTTTCTTTCTTTCTCTCGGAGATCAGCACCTACATTCACATATGGTCAGGACAATATGGAGTGGCATGCAACAAAGACATAAGACTTTCGAAATCCAAAGTGGCATCCATGCAACAAAGACATAAGACTTTCAAAATCCAACGTGGCACCCATGCAACAAAGACAAGACTTTCTAGATCCAATGTGTTTCTCCACACTGGATCATGTCTTTACACTCAGAGCTAACATCGAGGAAGGTCGGGCACATGGTAAACGGATATATTGCAGCTTTGTGGACTTCCGCAAAGCTTTTGACACAATACCGAGGGCCAGATTGATCCGCCGACTTATGGAATTGGGGGTACCCACAGAACTGATATGGGGGATTGTGGCATTGTACAGTTCAGTGATGGGTCATGTACGCACACCAGAGGGGATATATGACATAGTTCACTCCACTATCGGAGTGAAACAGGGATGCCCATTGTCCTCTACTTTATTTGGTATGTATGTTGATGAGGTCTCTCATTATATTGACAGAGGAGGAGAATCGAGATAGAGGTGCTCAGCTTGCAGGGACACGGATCCCTCTTTTGTTGTATGCTGACGATATCGTGTTGCTATCACACTCACCAGAGGGTATGCAGAGACATTTGGACGCATTGCATAGTTTTGCAGGGGATAGTGGATTGTCTGCCAACCTTGGTAAAACCAAGGTCATGGTATTTAATACCACGCCACAGTGGGTCAGGAGATCAGCACCTACATTCACATATGGTCAAAACAATATGGAGTATACTGATGCATACACATATCTTGGGGCGGTCTTTAGTGGACCGAGGTTCACACTGAAAGTGGCAGCAGACACTAGATTGACTCGTGCCTATGCAGCCCTAGGTGGTTTAGAGAGGATTTGTTCGCAAGTTCAGTTCCGGGAACCTCGAAAAAAGCTCTCGCTCTTAGACACTTTGGTCGCTTCAGTTATGCACTACGGGGTTCAGGTTTGGGGACCATCTGTTGACAGAGCTGGATGGAGTAATATGGCTCTGCCCTTGGTATCTATGATTTCTAGGCCAAGACCTCAGTTCCACATGACATCATACGAGCGGAGCTGGCTGCCCCACCTATGGAGATCGAGGCACTTACCAGATCAGTATCATTTGTATACAGCTTATGGGACACCACCAGGGACAGATATGGTAGGCTTGCTCTTGAGTCATCCAGACAGCTGGCATTACAGGGAGATACATCATGCTAGCATGCACAGATGAGCTCATGGTTTCAGAGGAATGGTTTCAGCATGGAAAGGATGCCCCCTTTCCAGTATTCTCTTGATGCACCATCTTTGGCTCTTACACGGATGGAGATTACTACTCATTCGGCAGGATCTTATCCAACTTGATACTAGGAGGACATGGATAGAGCCATCACCGGAGTTGGGTACGAAGAGGGCTTTCTATAGAGAGCATCTTCTCCAACTCACAACAGACGGATTTGTCACACGGCCCAGCTACATGGACACACATCTATCTCATGGGTTACGATGTGCCATGGGCCAGATACGCACATCTTCACACCAGCTTGGGATTGAGACAGGTAGATTCAGAGGCATCATAGTTACCAGGAACGGGAAACCGGAACGGGAAACCGGAACGGGAACGCGGAACAGGAACGCCGAACAAAATGCCATTCTCGGTTACGGGTACTCACGTTTGAAACACAGAACGGGGATTCGGAACGGGAACTTGGAATGGGAACGGGGAACGGAGACCTGAAAACGGCCATTCCCTGTTACTATGAGAGGTATACCAGCAGACAGGAGGATATGTCAGTTATGCCATGCAGAGCCACAGACAGAGTTTCACTTCATATGTCACTGCATAGTCTACTATGAGATTCGGGGACGCTTTCACTGTTTATTCAGAGATGGTTTTGACTCGTTAGATAGAGTCATGAAATATCAGGATCAGAGAAGTCTCGGATTATTTCTACTTGAGATATAGAGACATGGAGACTCTCTATTGAGAGTGCATAGACAGAGAGAGTCCCAGAGACACATCTCAGATTTCTTCAGTCCGAGTACCACAGAGGCAGAGGGGTCACCACCATAGCGCTCGGTTCCCACCCATACACACGCCAATGGTACTCTCATTGACCGAGCTATAGAGTTGGGGAGATCGGGACGACCACGACTGAGGGGAGCCACGCAACACCGACGGAGATTGCAGCAAAGGAGCCACAGGATTCTAGCACGACACCCAGAGTGTCGATCACGATAGGCTTCATGCTACTGCTATATTGTCACCTATCCCCACTTTGTACCTTTGGGGCATTATACCATTACTCAGCTTACAAGCCACCCATAGGAGTCGGTAGCACTCCTATCTCAGTTTCTAGTTTGTAGTTTTCTTTGTTTGTACCCAGACTTGGTACTAGACTCACCATTGTAATCAGTTTGGTCTCATAGGTCATTTTGGCCTTTTGTAGACGTTAATATATCATTTCATTTCTCCATTGTATCAGCTCACCCTTTGTATTTCCTATTCCCTTTGTATCAGCTTTCACCCCACCCCTACCCACTATTTTATTTTCTTTTCAGTTCTTTGTACTTTTTGTACCCATACTTGGTACTAGATTCACCACATGTAACCTTTTGGTCTCATAGGTCATTTTGGCCTTTTGAAGACGTTAATATTACATTTCATTTCATATCTCTCTCTCTCTCTCTCTCTCTCTCTCTCTCTCTCTCTCTCTCTCTCTCTCTCTCTCTCTCTCTCTCGGCTTACCTATCTCAGTTAGAGAGTGATCTGTAATACGTATCAGCTGTTTATGAGTCACAACTCTAGTGAGGCATGGAGGCTTTTCCATGAGCACTCTCCACTGCCAACCATCACTTCCACAGAGACATGGGGGAATATGCTACATCTCTCTATATAGCATTGGGGCAGCCACCTTTGCCTGACCCTCCAGAGGCATGCCCAGAGACATGTACTTTCTTTAATGCTGAGAGGGTAAGGAAAGCCATTGATAGGATGAAGACAGGAAGAGCACAAGATCATGATGGTCTGGTAGCAGAGCACTTTGTTCATGCCAGAGATATGCTTGCATAGCCTCTTGCTATGATGTTTAATAGAGCCATGTATGAGGGTTTTCCTGAGACTTGGAGTATGTCCACGATTGTGCCTATCTTCAAGTCGGGAAATCCTGTGCTTCCCAAGAATTACCACATCATCATGGTTGGTTACACTCTGGCAGATGGGCAGAGAGGTGAGTAGATGGGCACAGAGAGAGAGAGAGAGAGGACATACGGGTAGCACGACAAGTAGGCTTCATAAGAGGTTTCTCCACTCTTGACCATATTTTGACACTCAGAACAATTATTGAGGAGGGTAGACACCATGGCAGGAGGATTTATTGTAGCTTTGTGGATTTCCGCAAAGCCTTTGATACAGTGCCACGAACCAGACTCATACGCACATTGCAGGACATGGGGGTGCCCACAGAGCTGATTTGGGGAATCTTAGCTTAATACAGGATAGTGGTAGGGCGGGCACGCACTACTCAGGGCATGTCCAATGTGGTTCACTCCACCATAGGGGTGAAGCACCGTTGTCCCCTATCTCCGACTCTCTCTGGGATTTATGTAGATGAGTTTTCAGATTATGTACAGACAGAGGGTGATAGAGGTGCTCAGCTTGCGGGGACGTGGATTCCATTGCTATTATATGATGATGATATTGTGCCGATCTCAGATTCTCCATAGGGGATGCAACGTCATTTGGATGCATTGCATGTATTTGCACTGGACAATGGATTGTCTGTGAACCTTGGTAAGACCAAGGTAATGAACACTACGGCGCAATGGGTAAGGAGATTCATCCCCACCTTTACATATGGTCGAGAGACTGTGGAGTATGCAGATGCATATACTTACCTTGAGGCGGTTCTCAATGGTCCAGTATTTTCCCTAAGGCGTGCATGTAGGGAATAAAGGCACTTTGGCCTATTTCCAATGTCCGACCGTGTGAACGGGGGCTTAAATTAAAAAGTCAAAAGTCATCTCAATGTGTATAAGCTAAAGGCAGCCCCAAAATCAATAGAATCGTGGGCTTCAGAAATTTTCATATCTCTCTCTCTCTCTCTCTCTCTCTCTCTCTCTCTCTCTCTCTCTCTCTCTCTCTCTCTGCAGCCCCATACCTGCGCACACTCTCTCTCTCACAGCACTCCTTCTCCTTCCTCTCTCCTTGCGCTAACAGCCTACAGCCATAGCGCTCTTTTCTCCTCTTCCTCTCGCGAGAAGCTCACAGTAGGACCTCACAATTGGTATCAGAGCTTGGCTTCATCGCGAGAAAAGCAGGAATTGTGCACTTCTACGCATGCGTAGTGATCACAGAAGTGTGCACGTGAAAAGAGGGACATTTCGAAAGCTGCAGAGCTGAAAACAGGGCTGAAAACAGGAAATTCAGCGCACAAATCGAGTGGACAGCAGTGAATTAAAAGTCTACGACAATGAAAAAACAGTAAATTCAGCTACACAATTTCTCAGCAAATTAAGCGAGTTTGATCCCGTTCGCATTTGGGGGTTTTACTGAATTTTGATAATTCACGCATGTTTGGCCTGGCAATGCATAAACAAGCAAATTCTGATGCAATTTATGCACATTGAGCTCGGAAATTTGGGGGTTTTGCATTTTCTTATCGTCGAATGAGAAATTGATGCTGAATTTTCAAGACTCTTTCTGAAATTGATGTATTGACACTGGAATTGCCAAATTGGCATTTGTGTGATCAGCTGAGGTGCTGAATTTGTGTCATTACGGGTTAATTTCAGCGTTTACTGCTTGTATTCGAGTGCTTTATTGGTCTCTCGTGGTAGCACATGGCCTCCAGCAGTGATAGTAGCAATCTCTTGCACATCAAAAAGTTGGAAGGCGCCCATAACTTTGCTATATGGAAGAAGCAGTGTTACAATGTTCTCTTACAGAAGAGGCAGGCGAGATCGATTAAGGAAAAGGGAGTAAAACCAGCAATCATGGATGATGAAGAATGGGAAGAGATGGATGAGCTTGCCCGCTCCACAATTATGCTTTCCGTGTCGGATTCTGTTTTGTTCAATATCGAGAAAGAGAATGCATGCAATATGTGGAAGAGGCTCGATGAGTTGTATGCTCAACAAAGTGCTACTAGCAAAAAGTATATTGGTTGAAAAGGCTCATGGATCTTCGTATGAAAGAAGGCACTTTAATGTCAGTGCATTTGAATGAGTTCAATTCAATTTTCAGCCAGCTGACAAATTTGAATTTCAACATCGATGATGAATTCAAAGCTACGTTTTTGCTATCCACATTACTTGAAAGTTGGGACACTTTCAAGTACGTTTTTGCTATCCACATTACTTGAAAGTTGGGACACGTTTTTGCTATCCACATTACTTGAAAGTTGGGACACTTTTAGGCTTTGAGCAACTCACATGCCACACTTGCATATGCCGATGTGGAGAGCTCCCTTCTTACTAAAGAGATGAACAAGAAGAATATTGTTGCGAATAGTTCTTCTAGTGCCTTGAATGCAAGAGGTAGGTCCCAGCACAAATACCACGACATCGCCACTAACGTCGTCAGTGCCCAATAGTGGGTGTAGAACTAAATACTAACATATGCTCCCCAGCACAACACAAACCACACACAAACACACACACGCGCGCATACATCAACACAAAGTTCAACGAACTGAGTCATGACTCCGGAGATCAAGGGTAGACTCAGCCGTAATGAAGCCTAGCACTAAAAGAAGCATTAAGTCGAAAAAATTAGCACAAACATGAGGTAGTTGATACGGCATACGCACCACAAAAGATAGAAATGCTTGATTAGATATGCTCGATTAGCACTAGAGTCTTCGCGACAGCTGGCATTGCAAGGAGATAGATCATGTTGGTATGCAGAGATGGCATCTTGGTTTCATTTACATGGCTTTAATATGGATCAACTACCCCCATTTCAATACTCTCTGGATGCACTCTCCATCTCCCTCACTAGGGCAGAGATTACCAAACTCATCAGACGACTTGATCCAGTTGGATACGAAGAGGACATGGATACAGCCTACACATGAGTTGGGTACGAAGAAGGCTTTCTACAGAGAGCATCTTCTCCAGCTTATGGAGGATGGTTTTGTGATCAAACCAGGATACATGGATACTCATCTATCCCACGGGATACGATGTGTTATTGGTGAGATATGCACATCCTCACATCAGCTAGATATCGAGACATGGCACATGCAGATTTAGAGGAGTACCCACCGAGTCCAGGATTTGTCAGGTGTGTTAGATAGAGCCCGAGACAGAGCTACATAACATATTGCCTAGTATACTATGAGATACGAGGCCGCTTTCACTGTCTATTCAGAGAGGGTTTTAGTCCACTATCTAGAGTCATGAGATACTAGGATCAGAAAAGCCTCAAATTATACTTAGTGGAGATTCGCAGACACAGAGAGGACGGCTTGAAGAGGGGCACAATGAGAGAGATCCCGCGACAGCGGCAGAGTACAGATTTCTTTCAGTCACAGACAGAGGAGTTCGAGCAGCCCCCACAGCATAGCAGCACCAGAGGCACCAGAGGGATACTTCTTGATCGCGCAATAGAGTTGGAGCCGTCCCGTCGCCCACGGATGAGGGGGCCCTCTCGACATCGACGTAGATTGCGACAGAGGATCCATACCATATTGGCGCAACATAAGAGCCGTCCCGACAGAGTGCTTACCTTGGAGGACATTGAACCTCTAAAGCCTTTTGGATACTGATGTATATGTATATGATGCCTCTACTGTCAGAGAGCTCCATTGTATCAGCTCACTCTCTGTATCCCCTTTGTATCAACTCTCACCCCACCCTACCCACTATTTTCTTTTCAGTTCTTTGTACTTTTTGTACCCAGACCTGGTATTAGATTCACCACATGTAACCTTTTGGTCTCATACGTCATTTTGGCCTTTTGAAGATCTTAACATTTCATCATCTCTCTCTCTCTCTCTCTCTCTCTCTCTCTCTCTCTCTCTCGTCGGTTGTGGTCTCCTTTGTGCAGTAACTCCTGAGCCCTTTAGGCAGACCACAACATTACTTTTCTATCTGCTTTGTCAATGGCACAAATCTGTACGAAGTTACTGAAAGTAGCGCTTTACAAAACTTTTTATTGTACTCCCCCAAGTTTTCGTAGCTAGCCCCATTGAGTTGGTGCCAATCTGTCATAATGTCAACTTCAAACTCATTTGACGGCCATGCACATGCAAACATCTGTTTGAAGTATGCCCATGTGGCAGGTGCCTATCCTTGCATTAAGAAACTTGTTCACCCTTTCCTTTTAAGAAAGTGGCAACTTTCCGAACCTTCGATGCTTCTATGAAATTCCCCCTTGCATATGCAGTCTCAAACTGTTGGGGGTCTCTAATCACCAAGCAAAAAAAACCGAGCAAAGATAAATCCGAGCAAATTGATACAAGAGCAACAATGGTGAAAGAAAAAAATTATTCCATGCACATTACTTTCACTACCACAAATCTGACACTTAATTGACAAAAAATGAGATTTTAGAACCATTATGAGAATTTAATAGGTGCATATACAAGCAAGTTAAATTGATTGAGAGGTTAACATATCTATATATCATAGATCTGCCTAACCTTGTGGGAATTGATTGTTTTCTTCTAGATTTGTGAACATAGCTGCTGACATGCATGAGGTCTTAATATTTTTCAGGGAGGAGTCCAAGACAAAAGCGAAGCGGCAAGGTATTTTGAAAAAGGTTTGTGGAAAGCTTTAGTTTACTAATTACCAAAAGTTCTCGTCTTGCTTAAGTTCCCTGGCAACTTGTCACAATACGGGAGCGTACACGAGCACTTAGAAAATCTGAAAATTATAATTCTTTGAAAACATGAAAGAAGGGAGAAGATCGACACAGTATTGGGGACCAAAAGATGGGCTGGTCCCCCCCCCCGTTAAGAGTATTCTTTTATTCAGGGAGAATTCTTATACAAGCACGAGAACCCGAGGAAACCCCTCCGTTCTATAGTCTTAGACCCGAAGGTCGTGCTTTCCTGTAAAGGGCTTGGGCACAAGGCCGTTCCTTCCCGTGAGGGACTTAGGCGCGAAGCCGTACTTTCCCATCAGGGACTTAGGCATGAAGCCGTACTTCCCGTGAAGGGCCTTCCCGTGAGACGGGAGATTCCTGCAAAACAAACCACACAAAGCAGCAATTCTCAATGCGTATCAACACCTTATACTTGTCGCTCCTTGCTCAGAGAATCAACCTCCGTACTCAGTCGTCACGCGAGCACTTGCAAATTCCGTCGCCAGTCTCTGCTACAGAATCCCAGCGCTTGCACTTCCTGCTGCTTCCGGCTCCTCCACACTGAAACACTGGCTACCCTTTTATAGGGTCTGACACCCGGCAGGAATAGGGGTCCAAAAGCAGAGCTTGGTGCTCCTAGAGAGAGGAGAGAGAAAATCGCGTTTTTTAGAGAGAGGAGAGAGAGAGATCGCAATTCAGCCCCCCTGCGTAGGTTTTAGCGCTGGCTTCTTTTTTAAGGGCCTTGCTTGCTTTATTTTATTAATAAAAGCTTGGTCACTTAAAAGTGACCGGCCACTTTAATAAAATAAAGTGTATAAAATAAAGTGTGAACCTGTTCAAACTTTAAAAACTCACTTAGTTAGTGAAAACAATGCTATACGAACACATTCCAGGCGTCCCCGGGTGCAGGACACAACACAGATGCAATGCAGACACAGACTCCTCGCGGGAAAACATCTGTCCTCTCGCGACTGTTCCTGCTTTTCGTAAAAAGCTTCATTGAACCCATCTTTATTCTTGTGCTTGCGTTCTTACGCGTATTTTCTTACTCAGTTCGGATTTCCTCCTTAGCCTACGGGATGCCCCCTTACTGATGCACCCGTCACCCATCATGTGACGCATCAGAGGCACTCGTAACCCGGCCCTTTCCACCGAACTTACAGAAACTCCTTCGCGATGTTTACCGTCACCCATCAAATGACACATAAGAGTTGTCCGTTCTTGATGGCATTTCCTGTAGCTACAATCTATTTAACAGTTCTTAGTGCACATAATAAAATATCCTAAAAAAGAGATTTAATCATTAAAAATAAGAAAATAGTCCAATTAGCAACATCCCTCTGGCTTCTAAACAGTTGACCTCAACTGTAGTGCTTGGACATATGCCTCCAGTATCTCGGGATAAGCTGCTAATTCCTCCTGCGTCATCCACTGAGCATCTAGATTCGAATAGTTCTTAAACTTAACCAAATACTTCCGTGTTATCTTTCCGGATTTGAGAGACCGCTCCTGATGACTTACTATTTGCTCCGGTTGGAGTATTTCTTCTGTTTCCTCAACCTCAGGAGGTTCCTCAGCGCTAAGTTGGCTCGGAGGCGGTCCTACATACGACCGGAGTAAACTGATATGGAAAGCATTATGGATCTTCCAATTAGGCGGTAGCTCTAATCGGAAAGTGACATCATTCACTCGCTCAGTGATCTTAAACGGCCCATAGTAGCGGGTAGAAAGTTTTACCACTTTCCCCTTATGAGACACTTGTTTCTTAAGTCTTGCCTTCTCAAACTTGAGTAAGACTAATTGTCCGACTGTTAAGTCTAGATTCCTTATGTGCTTGTCTGCAGCTTTCTTATGCTTTTCCTGAGAGCGTAGAATAGCTCTCCTAACTTGCCCGTAGGCTGTGTCCAAATCCCGAACAAATTCATCCGTTGCAAAGATCTTATCCTTAGTTAAAAGGATGGGTGGAAGCAAAGGCTTACCATAGAGAATCTCAAAAGGTGCTTTCCCCATCGATGAGTGTATGGTAATGTTATACGCATACTCGACAAGAGGCAAATATTTCTCCCAATCAAATTGCCGGTCTGACACATAAGCTTTTAACATATCCAATACTATGGAATTGGCTATCTCACTTTGCCCGTCCGTTTGAGGATGGTAGGCAGATGAAAAATTCAGCTTTGTACCAAGATTATCCATCAAGGCACGCCAAAAATTTCCTGTCATGCGAGGATCTCGATCACTCACAATTGACTTAGGCATTCCATGATGCTTAAAGATCTGTGCCAGGAAGACCCTAGTCATATGATCTGCTTTGATCGTTTTCTTGACTGGTATAAAGTGTGCTTGCTTGCTAAACCTGTCCACAATGGTCCAGATCGCGTCATTTCCAGTCTGAGTTCTAGGGAGGTCCATGATGAAGTCCATGGCAATACTTTCCCAAGGTTCATTAGGCACAGGCAAAGGTTGTAGCAACCCAGGCGTCTTATGCCGATCATACTTCACTTTTTGGCAAACCAAACATTCCCTGACATACTTATCAATCTCTGCTTTAAGGCTAGGCCAAAAGAAATATCTTTTCATTGCTAAGGTTGTAGGGAGAATACCCCGATGACCCGCATAAGGCGAAGCGTGTGCTTCATCCATGATCTTCTTTCTTAATGGTTCCGCCACACATATGGCCTGATGGTGGTAGAGATAACCGTCCTGAATGGAATAGGGAAACTCATTCTCTCCACGATGTAGCTTTCTCCAGATGGTGGAGAAGTCTGGATCATTCGGATATAGAGCCGGTAGTGCTTCTAATTCTTGGTGATACACCGAAGTGATAGCGTTCACCCTTGGCCGCCTAGACAGTGCGTCTACGACTACATTCTTACTCCCAGCCGTGTGAAGGATCTGGAAGTGAAACATAGACAAAAAGTTTGCCCACCTCATCTGCTTCTCAAATAGTTTCCTTTGCGTAAGAAAATACCGCAAACTCTGGTGATCAGTCTTGATCACAAAATCCGCTCCTAGAAGATAGTGCTTCCAGTTGGATAAGGCGTGAATCACAGCCGTGAGTTCCTTTTCGTAGATTGATGCATGCAACTCTGCATCCTTAAGCCGTCTGCTTTCATAAGCCACTGCATGGCCTTCTTGGTTTAACACTGCTCCGATGCAATCACCTGAAGCATCGCAGTGAACCTCAAATGGTTTCCTTAAGTCAGGCACTATCAAAATAGGTCCATGGCTTAGCAAGTACTTGAGCCGATCAAAAGCTCCTTGTTGTCTCGATCCCCATCTGAAAGGAATCTTCTTCTTTGTCAAATCATGAAGTGGTCCTGCTACATGAGCAAATCCTCGGACAAACCTTCGATAATACGAACATAATCCCAGGAAGCTACGTACATCATGTACCGTAGTGGGAATAGGCCAATCTTCTACCACTCGGATCTTGGCAGGATCCATACTCACTTTATTGTGGGAGACTATATGGCCGAGATAGTGTATCTCAGAGAGAAAGAACTCGCTCTTCTTTGCATTCACATGCAACTCATGCTTTCGCAATTCTTGAAACACTAAGTCCAAGTGCTTCCGATGTTCCTCTTCTGACTTAGAGAAGATGATTATGTCGTCAAAGAATACTCCCGTAAAAGCTCGATACGGGCTGAAAATGCGGTCCATCATGCGATTGAACGTCGCAGGAGCATTGGTCAAGCCGAAAGGCATTACCAAGAATTCATATAGTCCAAAGGTTGTGCGGAAAGCAGTCTTATGGACATTCTCAGGGGCGATCCATATCTGATGATACCCACTCTTTAAGTCTATGCAACTAAAGACACTTGCACCCTGCAACTTATCAAGTATATCATCAATCCGAGGGATCGGAAAGCGATTCTTGATTGTGATCTTGTTTAAAGACCTATAGTCTATGCACATTCGAAACGTGCCATCTTTCTTCTGCACCAGTAGAACTGGAGAGCAGTAGGGTGAAGCACTTGGCCGTACTAACCCTTTCTCTAGAAGCTCGTTGACTTGCTTCAAAATTTCCTCTTGCTGAGCAAGACTCACCCGATAAGGGGGTTGATTCGGAGGCGAGCTACCCGGTATGAGATCTATGCGGTGATCTTCCGGGCGTACCGGAGGGAGTTCATCAGGAAGTGTTTCCGTGAAACAATCCTTGTACTTTTCAATAAATTGAAGACGCTTAATTTCCAAACTAGAGAGAGAGTCCCTACTAGTTTTATCCTTTGCAAAAATCAAGTAAGCAGAAACACACTTCTTCATTTCTTTCTTAATGGAGATATGGCTTACAATTGGGAACTGCCAATCTCCTGCATCAGCTTGAATCTTTATTTTCCTGCCCCCATGATCAAAAGTGAGGATCTTTTCCACATAATCGGGAATAGGTGTCATGTGGAAGTGCCATGACATACCCAAGATGATATCACATCCCTCGATGGGTGCCGTCAAAAATGATTCGCGGTCCTTGTACTCGCCAATCCGAAGATTGAGCTGTCCTTGCATGGGAGTTGCATTGGTTGTCAACCCCTCGAATGCCGATCCGGATGTAACCGGTGTGCCAAGCTGAGCCGGTGTGAGGCACAAACGTTCCGCAGTATCCAGGGAGATAAAGTTATCCGTGGATCCTGGATCATAAAGAATCAGTATTTGTTGGTTGTTCAAAGGCCCCCAACCCTTGAGAAGTTGACGCTTCCCTTTCTCCATTTCTGTGTTTCCTTGAACATCTGGAATGGAGTTCAAGCTTGGTGGTGCGGGTTCCTTCCTTGCTTTCTCTTGCCTCGTAGAGGCTTGCTCTTGCCGTTGTTGCTTTAGCGGGCAGTCCGATTTCATATGTCCTTTCTCCCCACAGTAGAAGCATCTTCCTTCCTCTCTGAAAGTTTGAAGTTGAGTAGGAGAAAGGTACTTAGTTCGCTTGCCAATGCCCTCTTGCTTCTTAGAATGATCATCGTCTCTAGATGGAGGACGTTTTCTTCCTTGGCCCCCTTGGTCATCGTAGACCCCTCTTTGTCTTGCACGGTAAGTGCTATGCTCCATCTTTCTGGGCGTCCCAGTTGAGTGCAAATCCTCACCAATGATTGCTGACTCCATCATCCTTTGAAGAGTATCATGCGGATACACCTTCATACTCTTTCGAGGCTGCGGTTGGAGACCCGCTTCGAACTTTCGTTTCTTTTCCTTGTCGGCAATCTTCATGAAGGGAGTGACCTTCAGAAGAACCGACCAATACTTGTCCACATAGGTCGTTACTCTTTCATGTTCCTTCTCGGCAAGCCAGTCCCATTCCTTCCGTATGTCCTGCTCGAAGTCAGGCGGAAGAAATTGTTCATAAAATTCAGATTTGAAGCTCTCCCAAGTTCTGGCCTGAGAACCTTCCAGAATCTTGGCTAACCACCAATTACTTGCCGTTTCCTTGAGGTGCATCCCCACATGGCGTAATTTGGATTTTTCTGTGAAGTGCCCATTGGTAAAGGCGACTTCAAACTGTCTGATGAAGGACAATGCTTTGGAGATGTCTCTCCGTCCGTTGTAGGTTTCGAACTTGATGTCCTTGTCGCCCGATTTGAAGACTCTCATGCGATGTTGAGACTTGCGACCATGCTTCTTGAATCGAGGTTTATCTTTAGGTTGATGTAGGGTAGTGGCAGTAGTAACGGCTTCCTTCTTCTGACGAGATGATCGAGAAGTAGAAGTATAATCAGGAGAGTAAGATGGAGATGAGATAGAGATGTCCTTGCTCTCGTCTAGCAAAGAGAGCGCTTTTTCCTGGCCTTTCCTTAAAGTAGGCCGTTCATTCCGATCCGTAGATCCTTTGTGCACCTCAGCACGTTCTTCTTCTCTTGCCTCCTGTGGTCTCACGCCAACAGTGTTGTCTGGATGCTTTGCTGCATCAGTTCCATTCGTTTTCTTCATTCCGCCCAAAAGCTTTTGGACGTCTGGCAACAGTAAGATTTGTTGCAACTCCGCAAGCTAAGCTTGCACTTCAACGCTTCTCCCTTGGCTCGACATGGTTCTTCCCGTTCTTCCCGGAATCGTCCTTCTTTGCAGAGGAAGAGAGGAGTCCGAGCTCTGATACCACTGTCACAATACGAGAGCATACACGAGCACTTAGAAAATCTGAAAATTATAATTCTTTGAAAACATGAGAGAAGGGAGAAGATCGACACAATATTGGGGACCAGAAGATGAGCTGGTCCCCCCCCCCCCCGTTAAGAGTATTCTTTTATTCAGGGAGAATTCTTATACAAGCACGAGAACCCGAGGAAACCCCTCCGTTCTGTAGTCTTAGACCCGAAGGTCGTGCTTTCCCGTAAAGGGCTTGGGCACAAGGCCGTTCCTTCCCGTGAGGGACTTAGGCGCGAAGCCGTACTTTCCCGTAAGGGACTTAGGCATGAAGCCGTACTTCCCGTGAAGGGCCTTCCCGTGAGACGAGAGATTCCTACAAAACAAACCACACACACCAGCAATTCTCAATGCGTATCAACACCTTATACCTGTCGCTCCTTGCTCGGAGAATCAACCTCCGTACTCAATCGTCACGCGAGCACTTGCAAATTCCGTCGCCAGTCTCAGCTCCAGAATCCCAGCGCTTGCACTTCCTGCTACTTCCGGCTCCTCCAAACTGAAACGCTGGCTACCCTTTTATAGGGTTTGACACCCGGCAAGAATAGTGGTCCAAAAGCAGAGCTTGGCGCTCCTAGAGAGAGGAGAGAGAAAATCGCGTTTTCTAGAGAGAGGAGAGAGAGAGAGAGAGAGATCGCAATTCAGCCCCCCTGCGTAAGTTTTAGCGCTGGCTTCTTTTTTAAGGGCGTTGCTTGCTTTATTTTATTAATAAAAGCCTGGTCACTTAAAAGTGACCGGCCACTTTAATAAAATAAAGTGTGAACCTGTTCAAACTTTAAAAACTCACTTAGTTAGTGAAAACAATGCTATACGAACACATTCCAGGCGTCCCCGGGTGCAGAACACGACACAGATGCAATGCAGACACAGACTCCTCGCGGGAAAACATCTGTCCTCTCGCGACTGTTCCTGCTTTTCGTAAAAAGCTTCATTGAACCCATCTTTATTCTTGTGCTTGCGTTCTTACGCGTATTTTCTTACTCAGTTCGGATTTCCTCCTTAGCCTATGGGATGCCCCCTTACTGATGCACCCGTCACCCATCATGTGACGCATCAGAGGCACTCGTAACCCGGCCCTTTCCACCGAACTTACAGAAACTCCTTCGCGATGTTTACCGTCACCCATCAAATGACACATCAGAGTTGTCCGTTCCTGATGGCAGTTCCTGTAGCTACAATCTTTTTAACAGTTCTTAGTGCACATAATAAAATATCCTAAAAAAGAGATTTAATCATTAAAAATAAGAAAATAGTCCAATTAGCAACACAGCTTGTGCAACATTGGCTTCTAAGCTGCCACTTCATTCTTTGAGACCTCCTAATTGCAAATTCAAGGATAAAATAAAGCTTGAAGAGGTGCCTTGTAGGGACCTCCAAAAGGCTGCTTGATCTGGTCATTTTGCTTTTGGAACCACTTTTCGTGAGGATATTTTTTTGCCTAGCGAGTCTATCGTAATCATTAAACAGAAACGATTCGACCTAGAGCCAAATGCAAGTTATTTTGCACAGGGAAGGCCCAAGTCTCGGGTGCATTTGCCTCTCGATGGAGAGGTAAAGTAATGAAGCATCAATTTCTTAAAATCTCCTATGGTGTGAATGCTCACTGTTGAAAACACCCAAGGTCCTAGGATATTCATGCCAAGATTAAAAGAATATTTTAGTCCTAACTCACATAATGGCGATTTAAAGTTTCAAAAGCCTACCAAATTCATTGTAGCAGCACGTAAACAAGAGCAACCATAGTAGGAGCAGAGTTGTTTCTTCTTTAATGCTCGGATCCATGCACCTCTTGTCACTGCAGCTCAAGAACCTGCAAATCTCATCATCATTTGATCTTCTTCCACTACTCACAAGAAGATTTAGAAATTTTCTCATGTAGGAAAACGGAGTCTTTCTCAATGTTTTTCATATAATGCATGACATCATGAGCTTCTGCTCGAGAGGCATTGCATACCTAGCTAGGTACGAGTGGGGGCAGGGGATCACCGGTCCCTCCCCACCGGGCCAGCAGTCCCCCGCCCCCAATCGTACCTAGCTAGGTATGCGGCACCTCCCTCACAGAAGCTCATGATGTTGAGGTAAGTCACAGTGTGAGAAATATTGTGAGAATTTGTCCAAAACTTCTTGTGACTATTCCTGCTCTGCAGGCTTGCATTCATACATTGCTCAATCAATTGCGACCGAATGCTTTCCCTTTGCCCGGGCCTTGGAGCCCCTACAAAGCTTACCAAACGCGCCCTCCTCTCCTCTCTGTCAACATATACCTGCCATGTCCTCACGTTCTGGTCGTCCCTAGGACGAAAGAACGCCAGATGCGGCACCCCAACATCATTCTCATGCCATGGCTTCCTATCTATTAATAGCTTTGTGGGATTGCGCATTTCATATTGCAAGAGAAAGTTTCTCCCCCACTTACCTGAGGGCGTTCGCCGAAAGTCCCATGTAATCCTTTCCAATACAAGCACATGATCCAGCCCTTCATTCTTCCTCCATGTGGGCTGCTCTCTCAACGGCCACCTCAGAAGCTCCTCCCCCAGCTCATCCTTTTGTTCTCGAGTGAGATTCTTCGCAAAATGCCATGTGAGCACATCAAACCCCCCGTAAAATGGTATGTATCCGCAAGCTCTGTAACAGACTTGGACACTCCAAGTCAAGAATCAACCGCGACAGCACCAAATAACCACTTCAAAACAATTCACAGATCACAATGGATTTGCACTGGCCCGGCGGAGTTCCGTGCCTAGAGATATTGGCCCCAAAGACTGGCGCCCCTTTCGGTATTTCTTTTTGTATTAATCAATCATCAAAGTACAAGAGGGCGGTTAGGGTTTCACTCTCAGACTCTGCGTCCAGATCCTCTGAGAAGTGAGGCCCTCACCACTAATTTAAAGGTTACAAGGGATGCCCAAAAGGCTAAAAGCAGAGCCCCAAAAGCTTGAAAGCAAAAGCAGATTCTCTCTCTCTCTCTAAATGAGAGTCAGTAAAAAGCAAGTTCTCTTTTTCTTTCTTCTCCAAAATCAAAGCGAAAAGCTGAGATTTGCATCGCTCAAAATTTTCCATAAAAATAAATAAAAATAAAAATAATAATAATATTCCGCCTCCGCGATTTCCGGAAATTAGGGTTTCTGGCAGAAATTAGGGTTTGCAGGAATTTTAGGGTTTCTGGCAGAAATTAGGGTTTTTGTTGTCCGCCACATCATCACTTTGTGACATACCCCCCTCTTGAAAGCATTGTAATCGACCACGATTACGCCTGCAAAACCGACAAAAGCCATAAACCGTCTTAGCAGACACCGACTGTTAGTACCTACGTACTAGGAACACACATCTAGCACATGTACAAAATCGACAGTCACATCACACGACATCACAGGACATCACCAGACATCACATGACATTTAACATTCATTCGGATCTTAGACCATGATTTATCGGCAATGTAGCTAGCAATCACATCTAGGTCCAATCGGGACCTCATCGATGTCCGATTGACTAACCCCTATTGCAACCATGTCTATTCGAGATCAATCAGACCAAAATGCTGCAGTCATTTCGTCTATCAGTTCCTGCACTCACAAGAAGTCAAGAACAAATCAGTATCATAATCAAGAATTCCATTTCATAAAGTCATCCAGCAGAATACTGTCAGCTCTTAGTATCCCTGAAGCTCAAAGAGACATCAGTGACTTCAGTATCAAAATCGAGGCATCCGTTGACAAAGGAGCGGAGTAACTCCCCTCTTGTGCATCCCACTGCACCAGATCTTCGGCCAAGCTGAGTTTCTGGGTTTCGTTTGGAGTAGACTATGCTAAACCAAAACATCGAGGTAAAGTTTCACAATCCGAGGAGTATCTGCTAGGTCCTCCTCCTCCATCCACTTCGCATCAAATGCAGGAAAGTTCTTGAACTAAACCAAGAACCGCCTTCGGACTTTACCTTTCATCGTATCGTTATGTTCCAAAATCTGCTCAGGAACAAGGATCTCCTCCTTTTCTTCCACTGCGGGTTGCTCATCAGGCTCCCCATCATCAGGCACATTACCCTTAACAGGTTTCAAGAGACTCACATGCAATGCATTGTGAATCCTCCAAGTATCTGGCAGTTTCAATCGGAAGGAGACATCATTTATCTTTTCAGTGATCTGGAAAGGTCCGTAGTATCACATACTAAGCTTTGGAAAAAGCCTCTCCTTTCCCTTTTTCTTTCTTAGGCGTGCCTTCTCAAAAGTAAGAGCACCCAATCATCCTCCTTCAGTTTCAAGTTGCGACGATGGCAATCCGCTGCCTTTTTTTTTGTCGTTCTTGAGACTCCTACAAAGTCTCGCGAACCTTGGCAAAAGCCGTATCCTAATCTCGCGAATATTCATGCGCTTCAAATATCTAATCTTTCGTGCTCAGGAAGGATGGAACCTTCGCAGCACTTTCAACAATCTCACATATGGCGTCGTCCTTGTCGAAGAGTGTATCGTGTTATTATAACAAATTCCACCAAAGGTAAGTTCTTTTCCCATTGAGTCTTCTGATCCAAGATACAAGACTTCAATAAATCTAAAATCACTGAATTGGCAATCTCAAATTGCCCGTCAGTCTGCAAGTGCAACGATGACGAGAACTGCAACTACGTGCCAATGTTCTCCCAAATTCCCTTCCAAAACAAACTCATAAATCTGGGGTCTCTGCCGGAGACAATCATCTCAGACGTGCCATTTATCGGAAAATCATCGTGATCATTCTGTGTTCTCGAGAGATCAAAAATAAAATCCATTGCAATACTTTCCCAGGGGTGGGTGGCTATGGGTAAAGGCTGTAACAATCCCTGTGCCTTATGCCTGTCAAACTTGACCTTCTGGCATACCAAGCAACTGCGCACAAACTCTTCCACATCCTTTTTGAGTCTCGGCCCAGAGAAGTATCTCTCTACCCCTTTCATGGTGGTAGCAATGCCGCGGTGACCCGTAAAAGGTGGATAGTGGCATTCAGTCATAACCTTTTCCCTCAACGGCTGTGTAATGCACAACATAGTTTTTTTCATCAAGTAGCCTTCCCGAAGGGAGTATCCAGCTACTGTCTCCCCATCCCGTATCCGTGTCAAAATATCTGCAAAATCTGTATCTGTGGCATACTGATCGACCATATCCTCGAAGCTCCTATGATGTATCGCGGAAATAGCCAGAACCAACGGTTTCCGAGACAAAGCATCTGCCACCACATTCTTCTGTCCCTGCACATGGACAATCTGGAAGTGGATCTATGACAAGATGTTCGTCCACCGCATCTGCTTTTCCGAAAGCTGCTTCTGTGACAAGAAGTAGCGCAAACTCTGATGGTCTGTAAAGACAGTAAAATCCGCTCCGAGTAGCTAATGCAACCACTGAGTAAGAGCATGGATAACCGCCAAAAGCTCTTTCTCATAGATTTGTGCTGTCATCTCCGGCCTAGAGAACAAACGGCTCTCGTAAGCTATGACATGGCCTTCTTGCATCAAGACCGCACCCAGACTACGACCACAAGCATCACAAAATACTTCAAATGACTTCTGCAAGTCCGGCAAAGTCAAATTTGGTCCTGTAGTGAATTTCTCTTTCAATGTTCGAACGACAGTCACCTCTGTGGGTCCCTACGAAAAAGGTACTCCTTTTTGTGTCAAGGTATGCAAAGGGGAAGCAACCTCTGCAAACTTTCGTATGAACCGCCTGTAGTACGAACACAATCCCAAGAAGCTTCTAACTTCATGGACATTCCTCAAATCGGGCCAATCACGGATAGTCTCTATCTTGGCCAGGTCCATTTGCACTCCTGCTGCTAACACAACGTGTCCCAAAAAGTGTATCTCTGGTAGGAAAAATTCACTTTTCTTTGCATTAATCACTAACGTGTGATCTCGTAATGCCTGAAAGACTTGAAGCAGATGATCTCTGTGTTCTGCCTCATTATTGGAGAAAACAATGATGTCGTCAAAGAAAGTGCCAACAAATAGCCAGTACTCTCGAAAAATCCTATCCATCATCCGGTTAAATGTCGCAGGAGCATTGGTTAAGCCAAAAGGTATCACCAAAAACTCAAATAACCCAAAAGTCGTCCGAAAAGCTGTCTTGTAGACATCTCTTGGCGCTATCCTGATCTGATGATATCCACTCTTCAAGTCAATCCTACTAAAGCACGAGGATCCCTGTAACCTGTCAAGTATATCATCGATCCTAGGAATCGGAAATCTGTTCTTGATGGTGATTTCGTTGAGAGTGCTATAATCGATGCACATTCTCCAAGATCCGTCTTTCTTCAAAACCAACAACACTGGAGAGCAATACGGTGAAGTACTAGGCTCGAGAAAACCCTTTTCCAAGAGGTCTTTCACTGGGTTCATAATCTTTTCATTCTATACTCGGCTCACACGGTAAGGTGGCTGATTCGGTGGCGTGCTTCCAAGTATCAGATCAATGGTTTGATCTTCAGGCCCTCTATAAAGCAATCGGCATGAGTGTGGAGAAAAATCTTGGCGTTCTTTTGATCGGGTCAAAACATATTCAACCTTTATCCAGCGTTCAGTTCTCTCCCAAAAGAATGAGTAAGAAACTGAAATTCATCAAGTACAATCTCTAAGCCCTTCATTTATCAAAGTCGCTTTCTCCGCCCGGTAGTCAACCACGGCGTAGTTCTTGTGGTACCAAGGGATCCTGAGTAGAACGTCACTCGCGTGCCCTGAACACCCCTGTCATTGCAAATGAAGTTTGCCAATGCTCGGTGTAATGGCAACATCCCATCTGGGTGCCAGTCGAACTACCTCCGCCTATGGCGTCAGTCTGTTGGACGTAATTCCAAATCGGACCGCCAATTCCAAGTGAAAAGAAGTTGGCCTTGGCTCCTTCAAAAGAGCTTCCTGATCCTTCACTTTGCTCCAAAAGCGGCAAAGTTTTTACCTTCATTCATTAGATTCGGTGCAGGTCCCACGCCATGTGGTACCCGTTCTGTTTTTCTAACTGCCTTTTCTGCCACGTTCCTCAGCTGCTCTCGAACTCTCAGGCCTGTGGTCATCTTTATCATTCTGTTCTTTTTGTGCCTTATCAGGGCACTTCGCGGAGATATGTCCATGTTCCCCGCATCCAAAGCACTTCCCCTCTCTGATGAAGCGAGCTCTCTCCTCAGGAGTAAGCTTGGGTCGTGCATCCTTTTTCTCTGGGTTGCTCTTTTTCTTTCTACTTTCATTCCCAGAAGTCTATTCGGCTCGTTGTGTCATGGCCTTATCTGTGGGGTAGGTCAAACTGCCAGAGTGAATGGCAAAGCCCCGCTTCGCATGACTCATCAACTCATGAATAGAAGCTGACTTCTGTTCCAAGCAGTGATCTCGGATCTCTGTAGGTAGACCCAAGGTAAACCGCTCAATCTGTTCTCTGAACGAGATCTTCTTGAATGAAGAGGCGGGTAGAAAAGAGCTCCAAAATCTTTCACAATAAGCATTGATTGTATCTTTCTTGGTCATCCGAAGATGGTTCCAAGCAGCTCGTATATCTCGCTCAAACTCTTGAGTCAACCAAGAAGAAATAAAAAGCCTCTTAAATTTCAGCCATTTAACTGGCGCAGTCTTGTTTAAAAGAAGCATGGACCACCAAGTACGAGCATTCCCCTTAAAGTAAGAGGCAGCTCTCCGAATCTTGGAGTGCTCTGAATAGCGTCCTCCCGCGAAAGCGATGTCAAACTGCTGTATAAAAGACAAAGCCTTCGAAGCATCTGAGTATCCTCAAAAAGTATCAAACTTGATCGAGTGGCCACCTTCCTTAAACTCTCGGACTTTCTTGCTTTCATCTTCGAGAAAGTCATACTGGTTGGCTTTGTAAAAATTCTTCTTGTTCGCATAAAACTTTCTGTCATCGGAATCTGAGCTGTCTCTAGACGAGTCCTCAGTAGAACTGTCAGTCTCTGGGCGAGATGTAGCCTTCTTTGCCATTTTCTTGCCCTTTCCGAAGCTTTGTTTCTTGCTTCGCTTTTTGCTTTTCCTGTCTTCTTCGCTCGAGTCTAAAGAGCTAGAAGAACTGTGAGAAGAAGAAGAAGAAGAAGAAGAACTGGGTAGGCCTTCAAACTTGACGCGCTTCTTCAGTTTCTTTGCCTTGTCGAATGTCGACCGACGACCCAAATATCCCGGGTAGTCAGTGCCTTTCTTCTGCTTTTTGCCGTGCTTTTTGTCCTTCTTTTGCACGTCGAAAAGCTGAGCAATCCGTGCATCAACAACGTGCTCCAGTTCCTTCTCCGTATATTTCTTGGAGGCAGAAGGTTTCTTGAGAGCGGGTTTCGGGAGTGGTGTCGTGGTTCTCTGCCACTCCATCTGTACCTCTTCCAGAGAGGTCTAGTTCATATATTTTGCCATCTTCGGATCCTTGGCAAAATTGAGCATCATCTTTGTTGCATCGCCAATCAATTGACAACGCTCCATCTCTCTTTGCTCCGGCTGAGTAGGCCGAGGCGGGCCATACTCTCTGTCTGAATCTTCGTTGTGATCCCAGCCCGCATCTCCAGATGCAGAGGGAGTCGACTGATCATTGCCTGAAGCCATAGGTGTCGCGGAAAAAAAAATTCGGGGATCGGATTTCCCGTAGAAGAGAAATCGGCTGTGCTCTGATACCACTGTAACAGACTTGGACACTCCAAGTCAAGAATCAACCGCGACAGCACCAAATAACCACTTCAAAACAATTCACAGATCACAATAGATCTGCACTGGCCCGGCGGAGTTTCGTGCCTAGAGATATTGGCCCCAAAGACTGGTGCCCCTTTCGGTATTTCTTTTTGTATTAATCAATCATCAAAGTACAAGAGAGCGGTTAGGGTTTCACTCGCAGACTCTATGTCCACATCCTCTGAGAAGTGAGGCCCTCACCACTAATTTAAAGGTTACAAGGGATGCCCAAAAGCAGAGCCCCAAAAGCTTGAAAGCAAAAGCAAATTCTCTCTCTCTCTCAATGAGTCAGTAAAAAGCAAGTTCTCTTTTTCTCTTTCTTTCTCCCAAATCAAAGCGAAAAGCTGAGATTTGCGTCGCTCAAAATTTCCCCCCAAAAAAAAATAAAAATAATAATAATAATATTCCGCCTCCGCGATTTTCGAAAACTAGGGTTTCTTGCAAAAATTAGGGTTTGCAGGAATTTTAGGGTTTTTGTTGTCCGCCACGTCATCACTCTGTGACAAGCTCCACCGGTATCACGCCAACGCCCCAGTCCCTTCAATCATGGAAAAAAAAGCCCTCTCATTGCTTGCCATCATTGTTTGCAGTCGTACTGTCGTTCACCTTCAACACGTCAACATCATGTCGCCTCGCCATTGTTTGCCCAAGAGGCAAGCGATTCAATGATCTCTTGCCGCTAACCATTACCTGCCATGCTTTATCTGCCTATGGTGCCGCCTACTACAGCAACTCCCTGGTCTGCAATGACGTTCTTTTAAAAAGAAGTGGCACTACCCGCATGACCCTACCCCTCCCTCGTCTGCTGTAACCAGTCCGCGTGGGCACGGACTGGTTCCCGCGCGGACTGGTTGCAACAGCAGACTAGGGAGGGGTGACATTTTCTTATTAAAAAAATGTCAATCTGGTAGGGGTGCCAAGCTTTTCAAGAAGGGTTGTTGCGCAAATCTCCCCAGATGCTCCCTCTTATCAAAGTGGCGAGAGCCAAACAGATGATCATGAACCAGTGAGACGACGAGCCAGTGAGGGGGGTGGGCGTAATCAAGGAGCACTGCTCGTCGGCGACGACGACAGGGGGCCCGAGGGAGAGCCCCGCCACCACGTAATATAAAGGCTCTGCAATGTCGACGGCATGTTCGAATGGGTGGACTGGCTAGCAAAAACATGTAGAAGTCTTTGTGAGTCTGTGTCGTTCTGGAAGAAGAGGCAGCGACAGAATTTGTGGAGATTTCATGTATTGAAATCGAATCAGTTTGTCGTCACCATTTTGAAAATTAATTTCTAAGTGATCGAATCTAGGGCTTGCTGCTGCTGCTGCTCTCTCTCTCTCTCTCTCTCTCTCTCTCTCTCTCTCTCTCTCTCTCTCTCTCTCTCTCTCTCTCTCTCTCTCTCTCTCTCTCTCTCTCTCTCTCTCTCTCTCTCTCTCTCTCTCTCTCTCTCTCTCTCTCTCTCTCTCTCTCTCTCTCTCTCTCTCTCTCTCTCTCTCTCCCCCCCCCCCTGCAATGTCGCTGACGAGGTTGGGTGTTGAAGGAACTGAGGACACAAACTGTGTAACAGATGTCTGGTCGGGAATACGTCAGCTATACGAGGCAGGCAACAACATTCCTGTACTGCTTCTAGTATATCCGTGGGGAAGGATTGTGAAGCGATACGTTCTCTTCGGGCTCAAGAGGAGTGTCACTCGGTCTGCAGCCTGTCATATGGAATCTCTCCAGAATAGCATTTGCATACTTCCGCTGAGAAAAGAAGATGTCGTCTTGTGTCTAAAAAATCTGGAATCCAAGAAAATAGTGAAGACGCCCAAGATCAGTCATCTCGTGTAAGGTGCAGCAGAATGAATGTTTGAACTTTGCTCAAGATGAGTGCTCCGAACTGTGCTCAAGGTTCCTTTTGTTCTTATGGAAGGGAGAGCCTTCCGTTCTTAATGAGAGAGTGCAATGGACACACTGTGCGTGAAAGCGTATGAGACTGAGAGATAGAGAAGAGAATACGACACCAGAGACGACGTAAAACCCTCCTCCGAAGGCCCCACTCTCTATGGCGAGAGTGGTGTACAATTGATTGCACAAACTGGTACAAAGTGGATGCATGTGACTGATGCAAGTCTAGGCAAGATCGATGTCGACGACGGGGATGACGAGACCGATCTAAGGACTAAAAATGGGTGCTTTTGTCCTCCTGTCCAAAAACGCTACTGGCTGAAATCTGATGCAAATCTGCTGCTGTCCCAAAAACGCTAATGGCTGAAAATTGCTGGAGCCAAAAACGCTCATGTGGGCTGGTTTCTGTTGGCTGAAAATCACTCGTTTTAGGTTGTCAAACCGCTGAAATCTGTTGATGCTTGGCAATGCTGAAAACGCTATGCAAAGGGGGCGATTTGGGGATTCTGGAAACGCCAGGGCTGAGGTGGTCTTGCGATGAAGTCTAGATGAAAAATGCCAAGGCTTGGGAGGCTTATGGCGATGGGCACTGGATGAAAACACTAGAAGATGGGATGTCTTGCTTGCAGGGAAAACGCCACCAAGGGGGGGGGGGGGGGGGGGGGGTCTTGCTGAGAAGTTGCCTGTTGAGCAATGGTGCGCCTGCAGCCTCTTCTGCCAATTAGTGCTAGCCTAGGTTTGCTTATATACAAACTTACTCAATTTGCCCTACCTACTTTCCAACAAAAGTCGCTTAAATTAATAAGTGAAAAATGTCAAAAATAGGGGAAATAGGTTAAATGCACTGGAAAATTCCCCTGAAGGATTCTGATGGATTCTGATGGGAATGCTTATGATCATGTTGTGTGCAACCAGAGGATATGCATCTACACTAAGTGCCACGGTCTACGAACAGACTCACAAAAGTGCCAGAACACTTGCTAATCTAGACTGACGGAACCCTTGTTATGAAGTAGCTTGTCCATGGACACTTAGGGTTGGATGTGTCACATGACATCTCGAAACGCGTCTCCATAGCTTTCATGATCGACTTAATCTTGCTAGTCCATGAGCCTGTGAAAATGAGACCGTCCACATAGACAATCACTATCGCAACCAAAGAGCCATCAGAGACAACATAACAGTTGGAATTTGATGAGATATGCCGTAACCCCAACTTTACGAGACACTGGACAAGTGTGAGGTACCATTGTCGTCCAGCCTGCTTCAGTCCATACAACGCTTTCCACAACTAATAGACCCAATCCTCCTTGCCTGGTATACGAAACCCAAGAGATTGCTCCACATAAACTTCTTTATCCAAATCTCCATTCAGAAACGCACTTTTGACATCCATCCGGAAGATAGACCAACCAAAGTCGGCTGCAAGAGCAAACATTGTGCGTATGGTAGTCATGCGAGTGGTGGGAGCAAAGGTCTCGTCAAAGTCCACGCCTGGTCGCTGTGTGAAACTACGAGCAACAAGTCTCGCCTTGTGTTTGTCGAGGGAACCATTGGCTTTGTACTTTGTCTTGAAAATCCATTTCGTAGAAACCACCTTCCGCTTGGACCTGGGAACCAAAGGCCAGGTTTTATTCCGCTTGATAGCGTCCATCTCTGTCTGCATGGCACGCTTCCAGCAATCATGTTGGAGTGCTTCCTCCACCGAGGAAGGCTCAACTGGTGAAGCCTGAATCCCAGACATGAGTGCAAAGTTCACGAATTCTACGCCATCATAAACTTGCCTGTCCTTGAGGCGTGCAGAACGTCGACGTTGTCCAAGGTCTGGTGGGTCTGGTAACTTCGTGACTCCAAAGGAAGAAACCGTAGAGTAAAGCCAACCAGGAACTAACTTCTCCTTGTGAGGTGGGACTGCCTCCACCGAAGGAGAACCATCATCCACATCAGAATCGGAATCGAACATGGCATGATCAGGTGAAGTAACTGGCTACGGTGTAGAGGGAACAGGGATAGGATCAGGTGTAGGAGGTGGACGAGGAGGAGGAGGAGGAGGAGGTAGAGATGGTATAGGCTTGGATGTTGCCCCCTCTGCAGGTGTGCTGAAGAGCTCCATGAAAGTCACATCACAGCTAACTGTGGTAGTCTTGGCGTCGGGATCATAAAGCCGGTATCCGTCAAACTCTTGTGAATAGCCCACGAAGATGAGCTTCTTCGCCTTGAAGTCTAACTTTTGTCACTTCTCCTTTGGTACATGGACAAAGGCCGAACACTCAAAAACTCGAAAGTGTGAGACCGAGGGCTTGCGCCCGTAGTAAACCTGGTAAGGAGTCCAGCAAAGCATGGGTAGGAGAACGGTTCTGGATGTAAACCGCAGTGTTGCACGCCTCTGCCCAGTGAACCCAGGGCAAAGAAGCATGCACAAGCATCGCACGAGCCATCTCCATGATAGTCCGATTCTTCCGCTCAACAACTCTGTTCTGGAAGGAGTGTAAGGAGTAGTCAGTTGGTGTTGGATGCCCTCTGACTTGCACCACTGTGCAAAGTCCTTCGAGGTGAAATCACCCCCGCTGTCTGAGCGAATACATTTGACGTGCAAGTCCTCCTTTTCAACCATCGTCTTCCAATTTTGAATGAAACTGAAAGCCTCCGACTTGAGCTTTAGGAACCAGAGTACCTGTCGTAGAATCAGAAATGGTGACTATGCCACTCCCAAAGTGTATGCCAGCTCCTTGAGAGTCCAAACTCGACACAGAGAGGAGGTTGAAGGCCATGTCCGGAACGTAAAGCGCCTCCATTGAACTGAACTTCGGGTCTGAGGTAGAACGAAAAAAGGGTAATTTGGCATGTGCCAGACACTGGAAACTCATGGTTGTCACCCATAGTGACGGTATGCCCGTGAGTTTCCTTGAGAGAGCTAAACCATGACTGTTGGGGAGTCATATGAGTGGTGGCTCCACTGTCAACAACCCAAGTACCTGACAACCATGTAGCAAGAGCATGGTCCGTCATCGCGACAAGAGCGGTCCCCGCCGTCTCGTGAGAGGCTGCTACTGCAGTCGAGGCTGTCTATTTCTCCTTGTTGGCCTCGTCTCGCTTCTTCTTTCTGCATTCTGATTCTCTATGCCCTTTCTTGTGGCAATGGTAACATTCGATGTCCTTCTTCTTCTTCTTCTTCTTCTTCTTCTTCTTCTTCTTCTTCTTCCCTTTACCTTTCTTGTTACCTCCTTGAGCTATCAAAGCTCCTTCTACATCAACAACACCTCCCGCTTAGAATGCGGAGTGCCCCTCAATCTGTCTAAGGGAAGGGAGAATCTCGTCCCAAGTGGGAAAAGAGGTACGTCCAGATGTGAGCAAACTCTGAAAGTAGGGATCAAAGCGTGGGGGAAGCTTGAATAGTAAGAGGCCATCCATGCGTGCCGAGGTGATGTCGCCTCCGACAGAGACAAGGTCGTCCCAGAGTCCCCGTATGCGACGGGTCAACCCATCAAGTGAGTTGAAATCCTTGAACTGGAGGTTGTACAACTCCTGTTCAAGTGTGACCTGTCTGGCAAAAGACGTCTCCTCAAACTGGTCAAGAATCCGTCTCCACAATGGATGTGTGCATGCTCCTCTTTCGAAACTTTCTTTGTGATGCGGTCCTAGAGGTTCATCATAAGAAAGGTGTAGACTCGTATGTCCCGATCCACCCACCCGTCGATTTGGGCTTGAGTGGCAGTGGGAAGGGAAGGCTGAGTAGCCGAATGGGTGGAATCATTCAACCATTCCCAGAGTCGATGGTAGGCAATAATTGTGCGGACTCGTGTCCTCCACACAAAATAGTTGTGTACATCCAACTTCTTCTCCTCAGCAAACTGGGTGAGGGCATAATTGTTGGGTGTAGCGTTGGCAGATGCCGACGTAGTCACGGAAGTGGAAGTGGCCGTAGTCGCGCAGAAGACGTAGTGGCCCCCTTCTGGGACTGTTGTTGTTGTTCCTTTTGCTTCGGAGTCGACATGTCACATGCTCAGAGAGAAGTCCCACAGGTAGATCAATAAGATCGCAAGTCGTCAATGAAGGTACCGTTCCCAAGGCTGTAGCAGTCCAAGATAACCGCACGGACAACCATCGGATGGTGTCCTGACGAGCAAGGGATGGTTCAACCGCACAAGAGGTAAAACTTCAGCAGGCTATCTGCCCAAAAAACACTGCAAAGGTGCTGAAAACAATGTTGTAATAGAGATTTCAGCGTGCCTATACCCCACCAATCCGTGCGAAAGCGTCGCAGAGTGTCAAAGGAGAGGGTTCTCGCACTTTTCAGCCGTCGAGGGGCTGAAAACAGAGAAAAAACAGCAAGTATTGAAAATGGTGTCGATTGGGTGTAGATACCAATCCAAGGTGTAACAGACTTGGACACTCCAAGTCAAGAATCAACCGCGACAGCACCAAATAACCACTTCCAAACAATTCACAGATCACAATAGATTTGCATTGGCCTGGCGGAGTTCCGTGCCTAGAGATATTGGCCCCAAAGACTGGCGCCCCTTTCGGTATTTCTTTTTGTATTAATCAATCATCAAAGTACAAGAGAGCGGTAGGGTTTCACTCTTAGACTCTGCGTCCAGATGCTCTGAGAAGTGAGGCCCTCACCACTAATTTAAAGGTTACAAGGCATGCCCAAAAGCAGAGCCCCAAAAGCTTCAAATCAAAAGCAATTGCTCTCTCTCTCACACAGAGAGTCAAAACATGAAAGCAAAAGCATTCTCTCTCTCTTTCTCATTTAAGTAGAGAAAAAGCGAAATTTGCGTCGCTCATCATTTTCCAAAAAAAAAAAAACGATGAGGTCCGATTGACTAACCCCTATTGCAACCATGTCTATTCGAGATCAATCAGACCAAAATGCTGCAGTCATTTCGGCTATCAGTTCCTGCACTCACAAGAAGTCAAGAACAAATCAGTATCATAATCAGGAATTCCATTTCATAAAGTCATCCAGCAGAATACTGTCAGCTCTCAGTATCCCTGAAGCTCAAAGAGACATCACTGACTTTAGTATCAAAATCAAGGCATCTGTTGACAAAGGAGTGGAGTGACTCCCCTCTTGTGCATCCCACTGCACCAGATCTCCAGCCAAGCTGAATTCTGGGTTCCGTTTGGAGTAGACTATGCTAAACCAAAACATCGAGGTAAAGTTTCACAATCCGAGGAGTATCTGCTAGGTCCTCCTCCTCCATCCACTTCGCATCAAATGCAGGAAAGTTCTTGAACTAAACCAAGAACCGCCTTCGGACTTTACCTTTCATCGTATCGTTATGTTCCAAAATCTGCTCAGGAACAAGGATCTCCTCCTTTTCTTCCACTGCGGGTTGCTCATCAGGCTCCCCATCATCAGGCACATTACCCTTAACAGGTTTCAAGAGACTCACATGCAATGCATTGTGAATCCTCCAAGTATCTGGCAGTTTCAATCGGAAGGAGACATCATTTATCTTTTCAGTGATCTGGAAAGGTCCGTAGTATCACATACTAAGCTTTGGAAAAAGCCTCTCCTTTCCCTTTTTCTTTCTTAGGCGTGCCTTCTCAAAAGTAAGAGCACCCAATCATCCTCCTTCAGTTTCCAGTCGCGACGATGGCGATCTGCTGCCTTTTTCTGTCGTTCTTGAGACTTCTGCAAAGTCTCGCGAACCTTGGCAAAAGCCGTATCCAAGTCTCGCGAATATTCATCCGCTTCAAATTTCTAATCTTTCGTGCTCAAGAAGGATGGAACCTTCGCAGCAATTTCAACAATCTCACATGGCGTCTTCCCCGTCGAAGAGTGTATCGTGTTATTGTAGGCAAATTCCACAAAAGGTAAGTTCTTTTCCCATTGAGTCTTCTGATGCGAGATACAAGACTTCAATAAATCTAAAATCACTGAATTGGGAAACTCAGATTGCCCGTCAGTCTGTAAGTGGAACGATGACGAGAACTGCAACCGCGTGCCAATGTTCTCCCAAATTGCCTTCCAAAACAAACTCATAAATCTGGGGTCTCTGTCGGAGATAATCGTCTCAGGCGTGCCATGTAATCGGAAAATCATCGTGATCATTCTGTATTCTCGGGAGATCAAAAAAAATGAAATCCATTTCAATATTTTCCCAGGGGCGGGTGGGTATGGGTAAAGGCTGTAACAATCCCTGTGCCTTATGCCTGTCAAACTTGACCTTCTGGCATACCAAGCAACTGCGCACAAACTCTTCCACATCCTTCTTCAGTCTCCGCCAAAAGAAATCTCTCTCTACCCCTTTCATGGTGGTAGCAATGCCGCGGTGACCCGTAAAAAGTGGACAGTGGCAATCAATCATAACCTTTTCTCTCAACGGCTGTGTAACGCACAACAGTCTTTTTCATCAAGTAGCCTTCCCGAAGGGTGTATCCCGCTACTGTCTCCCCATCTCGTATTCGTGTGAAAATATCTGCAAAATCTGTATCTGTGGCATACTGATCGACCATATCCTCAAACCTCCTATGATGTATCGCGGAAATAGCCAAAACCAACGGTTTTCGAGACAAAGCATCTGCCACCACATTCTTCTGTCCCTGCACATGGACAATCTGGAAGTGGAACTGTGACAAGATGTTCACCCACCGCATCTGCTTTTCCGAAAGCTCCTTCTGTGACAAGAAGTAGCGCAAACTCTAATGGTCTGTAAAGACAGTAAAATCCGCTCCGAGTAGGTAATGCCGCCACTGAGTAAGAGCGTGGATAACCGCCAAAAGCTCTTTCCCATAGATCTGTGCTGTCATCTCTGGCCTAGAGAACAAACGGCTCTCGTAAGCTATGACATGGCCTTCTTGCATCAAGACCGTACCCAGACTACGACCACAAGCATCACAAAATACTTCAAATGACTTCTGCAAGTCCGGCAAAGTCAAATCTGGTCCTGTAGTGAATTTCTCTTTCAATGTCTGAAAGGCAGTCACCTCTGTGGGTCCCCACGAAAAAGGTACTCCTTTCTGTGTCAAGGTATGCAAAGGGGAAGCAACCTCTGCAAACTTTCGTATGAACCGCCTGTAGTACGAACACAATCCCAAGAAGCTTCTAACTTCATGGACATTCCTCAAATCGGGCCAATCACGGATAGTCTCTATCTTAGCCGGGTTCATTTGCACTCCTGCTGTTGAAACAATGTGTCCCAAAAAATGTATCTCTGGTAGGAAAAATTCACTTTTCTTAGCATTAATCACTAATGTGTGATCTCGTAATGCCTGAAAGACTTTGAAGCAGATGATCTCTGTGTTCTGCCTCGTTCTTGGAGAAAACAATGATGTCGTCAAAGAAAGTGCCAACAAATAGCCAGTACTCTCGAAAAATCCTATCCATCATCCGGTTAAATGTCGCAGGAGCAGTGGTTAAGCCAAAAGGTATCACCAAAAACTCAAATAACCCAAAAGTCGTCCGAAAAGCTGTCTTGTAGACATCTCCTGGCGCTATCCTGATCTGATGATATCCACTCTTCAAGTCAATCCTGCTAAAGCACGAGGATCCCTGTAACCTGTCGAGTATATCATCGATCCTAGGAATCGGAAATCTGTTCTTGATGGTGATTCGTTGAGAGTGCTATAATCGATGCACATTCTCCAAGATCCGTCTTTCTTCAAAACCAACAACACTGGAGAGCAATACGGTGAAGTACTAGGCTGGACAAGACCCTTTTCCAAGAGGTCTTTCACTGAGTTCATAATCTTTTCATTCTGTACTCGGCTCACACGATAAGGTGGCCGATTCGGTGGCGTGCTTCCAGATATCAGATCAATGGTATGATCTTCAGGTCCTCTCAAAAGCAATCGGCATGAGCGTGGAGAAAAAATCTTGGCGTTCTTTTCTTCAGGTCAAAACATATTCAACCTTTATCCATCGTTCAGTTCTCACAAAAGAATGAGTAAGAAATCTGAAGTTCATCAAGTACAATCTCTAAGCCCTTCATTTATCAAAGTCGCTTTCTCGGCCCGGTAGTCAACCACGGCGTAGTTCTTATGGTACCAAGGGATCCCGAGTAGAACGTCACTCGCGTGCCCAGACACCCCTGTCATTGCAAACAAAGTTTGCCAATGCTCGGTGTAATGGCAACATCCCATCCGGGTGCCAGTCGAACTACCTCCGCCTGTGGCGTCAGTCTGTCGGGCGTAGTTCCAAATCGAGCCGCCAATTCCAAGTGAAAAGAAGTTGGCCTTGGCTCCTTCAAAAGAGCTTCCTGATCCTTCACTTTGCCCCGAAAGTGGCAAAGTTTGTACTTTCATTCATTAGATTCAATGCAGGTCCCACGCCATGTGGTACCAGTTCTGCTTTTCTATCTGCCTTTTCTGCCACATTCCTCAGCTGCTCTCGAACTCTCAGACCTGTCGTCGTCTTTATCATTCAGTTCTTTCTGTGCCTTATCAGGGCACTTTGCGGAAATATGTCCATGTTCCCCGCATCCAAAGCACTTCCCCTCTCTGATGAAGCGAGCTCTCTCCTCAGGAGTAAGCTTGGGTCGTGCATCCTTATTTTTCTCTGGGTTGCTCTTTTTCATTCTACTTTCATTCCCAGAAGTCTGTTCGGCTCGTTGTGTCATGGCCTTATCTGTGGGGTAGGTCAAACTGCCAGAGTGAATGGCAAAGCCCCGCTTCGCATGACTCATCAACTCCTGAATAGAAGCTGACTTTTGTTCCAAGCAGTGATCTCGGATCTCTGTAGGTAGACCCAAGGTAAACCGCTCAATCTGTTCTCTGAACGAGATCTTCTTGAATGAAGAGGCGGGTAGAAAAGAGCTCCAGAATCTTTCACAATAAGCATTGATTGTATCTTTCTTGGTCATCCGAAGATGGTTCCAAGCAGCTCGTACATCTCGTTCATATTCTTGCGTCAACCAAGAAGAAATAAAAAGCTTCTTAAATTTCAGCCATTTAACTGGCGCAGTCTTGTTTAAAAGAAGCGTGGACCACCAAGTACGAGCATTCCTCTTAAAGTAAGAGGCAGCTCTCTGAATCTTGGAGTGCTCTAAATAGCGTCCTTCCGCGAAAGCGTTGTCAAACTGCTGAATAAAAGACAAAGCCTTCGAAGCATCTGAGTATCCTGAAAAGTATCAAACTTGATCGAGTGGCCACCTTCCTTAAACTCTCGGACTTTCTTGCTTTTTTTCTTCGAGAAAGTCATACTGGTTGGCTTTGTAAAAATTCTTCTTGTTTACATAAAACTTTCCGTCATCGGAATCTCAGCTATCTGTAGACGAGTCCTCAGTAGAACTGTCAGTCTTTGGGCGAGATGTAGCCTTCTTTGCCTTTTTCTTGCCCTTTCCGAAGCTTTGTGTCTTGCTTCGCTTTTTGCTTTTTCTGTCTTCTTCGCTCTAATCCGAGGAGCTAGAAGAACTGTCAGAAGAAGAAGAAGAAGAACTGGGTACTCCTTCAAATCGAACACGCTTCTTCTGTTTCTTTGCCTCGTCAAATGTCGACCGACGACCCAAATATCCCGGGAAGTCAGTACCTTTCTTCTGCTTTTTGCCTTTCTTTTGCGCGTCGAAAAGCTGAGCAATCCGTGCATCAACCACCTTCTCCAGTTCCTGCTCCGTATATTTTCTTGGAGGCAGAAGGTTTCTTGAGAGCGGGTTTCGGGAGCGGTGTTGTGGTTCTCTGCCACTCCATCTGTACCTCTTCCAAAGAGGTCTGGTTCATATATTTTGCCATCTTCGGGTCCTTGGCAAAATTGAGCATCATCTTTGTTGCATCGCTGATCAACTGGCGACGCTCTATCTCTCGCCGCTCCGCCTAAGTAGGCCAAGGCGGGCCATACTCTTTGCTTGAATCTTCGTTGTGATCCCAACCCGCATCTCCAGATGCAGAGGGAGTCGACTGATCATTGCCTGAAGCCATAGGTGCCGCGGAAAAAAAATTCGGGGATCGGATTTCCCGTAAAAGAGAAATCGGTCGTGCTCTGATACCACTGTAACAGACTTGGACACTCCCAAGTCAAGAATCAACCGCGATAGCACCAAATAACCACTTCCAAACAATTCACAGATCACAATAGATTTGCATTGGCCCGGCGGAGTTCCGTGCCTAGAGATATTGGCCCCAAAGACTGGCGCCCCTTTCGGTATTTCTTTTTGTATTAATCAATCATCAAAGTACAAGAGAGCGGTAGGGTTTCACTCTCAGACTCTGCGTCCAGATGCTCTGAGAAGTGAGGCCCTCACCACTAATTTAAAGGTTACAAGGGATGCCCAAAAGCAGAGCCCCAAAAGCTTCAAATCAAAAGCAATTGCTCTCTCTCTCTCTCACAGAGAGTCAAAACATGAAAGCAAAAGCATTCTCTCTCTCTTTCTCATTTAAGTAGAGAAAAAGCGAAATTTGCGTCGCTCATCATTTTCCAAAAAAAAAAAAAATCAGCCTCCGCGATTTCCGAAAATTAGGGTTTCTGCTATCCGCCACGTCATCACTTTGTGACACAAGGTGTAGATCTGCAAGTTCTAGGCAATGTGGAAGACTCTTGGGTGTTCCTTGGCCACTCCCATAGGTGCACAAGATCAACATTTTGTGAAAAACGTCGCAAATCACCAAAAACGCCAGCAAAACACCAACGCAGGCTGTCCAAAAACGCTAGGGTTTGCAAAAAAGCAAGCAGATTTTGGTGCCAGTTTTGGTGTGATTCTGCTGCAGGAGGGAAGCGCTAGGAAGAGGGATGCAAATCAAGGCTATAAATGCAAAAACGTTGTTGTTCTTGCAAACAACGCTAGGGCTGAAAAATGCTAATCAGCGTTTTTGTGTTTTACCGCATCGGAAACCGCCAGAAGTGCTAGCGCTAGCCTCAGGAGGAGAGATTGAATCATCGATGCAGATTCTCCGTTGTTGGCGAATGATACCATATGAGGGTGAACAGCGGAAAGAGTGTGAGCCACGCATGCGAGAGAGAGAGAGAGAGAGAGAGAGAGAGAGAGAGAGAGAGAGAGAGAACACAAGTGCTCTACAAATGATGCTCTCAATACAGAATATGTATGACTACAAGACCCTAAGCATTCTATTTATAGAATCTTAGGTTGAGGTAGGGCAAAAATGTGTACCTGGTGCAAAAACATAAAAGCCCACAAATGGCTAAAAATGTGTGCACCCAAGCCAGGCTCAGAAAATGACCGTCCGGACACGTGCTAAAAGTGTCCGCCCATGCAATCTACATGATGTGCGATGGGTGGCCAACCCGGGACAATCACTAGCTGTACAAAATGGCGAAGCAACGGTGGTGTAACTCTAACAAGTAAGCTAACGAGCCAGGCTCAGAAAATGACCGGCTGGACACGTGCTAAAAGTGTCCGCCCATGCAATCTACATGATGTGCGATGGGTGGCCAACCCGGGACAATCACTAGCCGTACAAAATGACGAAGCAACGGTGGTGTAACTCTAACAAGTTAGCTAATGAGCTTCTGAGTAGAGAACCCGCGGGAGTCGCAACTTTGCTCAAGCATTAATATAAAAATAAATACCGAAAGGGGCACCAGATTTTGGGGCCAATACCTCTGGGCACGGAAGTATGCCGGGCCGTGTCGACTCTATTTTCTTTAAAGTGTAATAAAGTTGTGAAGTATTTTAAGTAATTCTCCCGTGTGTCGTATCAAATTAACGGCTTGGACAGTCCTTGAAAGTTTACTGGAAATTCTATTAAAGAATCCTCGTGCCCCGAACCGAGATTATTAGCCACTCCCACCCTTACTTCATCGCGCATCGGGCGCGCTCCCGTACAACTTTCGAACTACCTGATGTTGAAAAGTACTTGCTTCCACTCCTCTCAGTCCTTGTTTTTTCCAACAAGGAAGATCCAATCCTTGCTTTCCTATATGACTTCTTCTAATTTGACCGATGAAGGGTTTCTTTTAAAAACACGAAGGTTTCTTGATTTCCAGGTTTGTTTGTGATAGCAGAAGTGTGTACAAACTAGAATGGTTTGATTTTTGAAAACCTTCCATCCTAGGATCAAATCATTCTCTAAAAAGCGGATCTTCCAAGTCTTTTGCACCAATTTGGAGCTTTTTCTTGCTAGACCTTTCATGGCTTGGTAGTCTTTGAGTAGGTGGAGGGGGTCTCCATTTGTTGCTTTGCATCTTGAGCACATGTCCGTGTCAAAACCTCTGGCTCTTACCTTGATCTTAGTAGGTATGCCCCCCAACACCTTCCACAAGAAGAACTTTATCATGTTAGGCCATAGAGGACCTAAGATACTAGTGGTAGTCGTTGCCCATTTTGAATTAGGCCACAGCAGCTTCCATTGTTTATTAAGCAAAGAGAACTAATATGCTTTGTAGCTAAGCTTGATATATGTTCCCCTTGTTTTGTGGTAGAGCAAGCTTCTGTTTTTAAGCCAATTCCAAGATTTTTGATCAAATTCTCCTTCATAAAGAGGCACTAGAACATTGCTTAGACCTTCAACCACTGTGTTGACCAAAGGTCTTTCATTTTTGTTGAGATTGCATTAAGTAACCAACTGGTATCCTCTTCCCAACTCAAGCCATTTTTGTCCAAGAATTGAGTTAGATGTTTTAAACCCTGGTTATTGATTGTCTGGCTATTTCTCTCGAGAAGCGCCATGTTAAGTCACCTCCACCCTTAGAGAGCGAGGGGGACTTGTCAAGACAAGGGTAGATCAGGGGGGCACGAACGCTAGGCAAGGTTGACTAGACATGCATGTTCACGACTTGCTAACGATAGGCTACAAGCCTATAAGAAGATAGGGTTGGACAAAGATCAACATGCACTAGTTCCTAATGGTATTTCCCTGGTATCAAAGCCAAAGCTCTCTCTCTCTCTCTCTCTCTCTCTCTCTCTCTCTCTCTCTCTCTCAAAACAAGGTAATAACTAGTCTTGAGTTCCAACTCCTCGTCGGCTAGATCTTTAAGGTCTCTTGGGATAGTTTCCTACGACGTGGATCTCCCACTCTCTTCTTCTCGGGTGTGTGTGTGGATGTGTGTAACAAACTGTTGACGTGTCGAAGCCTAAAGAATGGAGCCAACTTACAGATGCGGCTGAGGGGCCTAAACTGTCACAAAGTGATGACGTGGCTGCCCAAGAGCAGAAACCCTAACCCTAATTTCTGCCAAAAACCCTAATTCTGGAAACCCTAACCCTAATTTCTGCCAAAAACCCTAACTGCTGAAACCCTAATTCTAGAAACCCTAACCCTAAAACTGTAGAAACCCTAACCCTAACCCTAAGGACAGCAAGGAGATTTCCAAAAATTGCGCTGGCTGATGACGTGGCAGACTGCACGGATTTTCGTGACTTATGCTGGGAGCTTTTTGGCTTTGCTTTTGGACCATATGCTTTTGAGTTTGAAGGCTTTTCATTGTAATTGCTTTTTAGGCCAAGGGCCTTTAAATATGAGGTTAGGGCTCATTCTCTGGCATGCTTCCTGGAGAAGGTGCAAAGTTTGGAGTACTGGCTTGTACTGTGTCGATGCAATATAAAAAAATACCGAAAGGGGAGCCAAGGTTTGGAGCCAATACTCTCTGGGGTGGAATTTCGCCACTCCGTGTCGCGTGTCGTCTCTCTCTATTTCAGTTCAGTTGTTATTTGAAGTGCTTAAAGTTGTTCAATCTATTCTTTTCTATTGGCACGTGTTGCCCGCCTTGTGACAGTGTGTGTGAAGCCCGCGCTAATAACCTTTCTATCACCCAAGTGTGGTAGATTGGTTATGCCATTTCCCTCTTGAATAACAGGTCTCTTGGGATAGTTTCCTACGACGTTAAAACTCTTTTCTTCTCGGGTGCGTGTGGGTGTGTGTGCGCTGATAAAAAGAGGAAAAATTTCCCTCTTGATAACAGGTCTTGAGTTCAACTCCTCGTCGGCTAGATCTTTAAGGTCTCTTGGGATAGTTTCCTACGACGTTAAAACTCTCTTCTTCTTCTTCTTCTTCTCTCTCTCTCTCAAAACAAGGAAATAAAAGGAACCATCGCTCGTGCTAAGTGAAACCCATTAACGCAAAGAGAGAAGTAAAGATTTGTGGAAGTGTAAAGTCTAGATTTTCAATTCCGTTGCACCCGACATGCAAAAACATTTGTCCAAAAGTGCTCTCCACAACAAAACACAGCTCGATCTCGCCTTCTTATTGGCTTAAACGCAACCTCCAAGCCCCCCCTCGTGCTCCGGATCCACTAGGCATTGTAAAGCATATGCTCTGATACCATGTCAAAGTGCAGCAGAAGTATGGTGGCAAGGGAACATGGGGGGGGGGGGGGGGGGGGGGGGGGGGGGGGGGGAGGGGGGGGGGGAGTGTGGACAAGCCCTGTGGGGAAACTTGCTAACAAGAGAATGCAAGGCTCTGCACACTACAATGCTGAAATCCCCCCCCCCCCCTCAATATATAGGAAAGTAACAATAATGTCTGACCCACATCTCAATAACCCATGTCAAATAAATGGTAATGTGAATCAAAAAGGGCACAAGGGGCACAGAGGACAAAATCTGGGAATACCCCATGATCCCTAGACTCTAGAAAAGCCTCACAAGGCCAGGCACAACCACAAAGAAGCCACCATTCACAAGCTCTAGACGGGAAAACCGAGAGAAGAACTCCAAAACTCTAACATTAGTGGCAACATAGTTACAAGGAAACTCCGTTTTGGGGCCTATTGGATCAGAAAGTCCCATCAAAGTCCCCTGTTTCTCATTTCCGTTTAGTTGTTTCTTCAAGGAGTTCCAAATGTTTTATACACAATATGCCTACCAAAGGCCATTTCTAAACCGTTCCAAAATGAGCAAGCCATTTTTGTCCTGGATGCCTTGCCGTTCTCGTTCCCGTTTCCTGTTCAAGGTGACTAGGGTAGCAACCATTGCTCCCTCCCACAATTATGGTACTTTTGCTCATTAAGCATTGCTCATGAAACAGTGGCTTCAAAGTGACGAGTGCTTGTTGCATCAACATCTGTATACAGGACTGACTTATTGAATTATTAGACAGCGAACCAACAAGTCGAAGGGACAACACTATCAAGTACATACAACCATCGTGCTTCTGAATCTCCTTATCTTCTGTCCAAGTCCTTCAGCCCTATCCAATCATCTTGTTTTCATGTTCACTGCCTATATTAATCACTTCACAAGGCAATAGCAAAGAAATGCCTCCCTAGCACTACCATAGTATCACAGTTAACAGTATAACAGTCATACACTTGTAGAGGAGAAGGATGAGACATACTCCATGACAATGTAAACATTGTTATTGTCTTCACATGCATCATAAAACTGCACAAGGTTTTCATGTCCTGACAGGGCCCTCAGTATCTTCACCTCCCTCTTCACATCCTCAATAGAAATGGCTGTTGTCATCTGAAGTGAAAGCCAATCAGAAATTCACCATTTGCTAGATTGCCACCCACATGTGAGCAACCGCACACAGTGACATCAATCAAAAGCTTAAAAAATATATACGTGATTCTAAAAAAGCGAATGACAACCTTTGCTTTGGCAATAACTTTCACAGCAACTGCCTGGCCTTTCCGATCCCCTTTCTTCACTCTTGCAAAGCAGGTATGCCCAAAGTGCCCACGTCCAACCTCTTGCCCTAACTCATATTTACTTGAAAAGCTTCTGGAATAACCAAAAGTCGTTTCAGCAGCCTTATCAGGTTCAGCACCTTCGGGAATAGGTCCCTCCTTGGGTTTTGATGCGCCATATCTCTTTAGCAAAGAAGCTTGTATGTGCTTTGCTGGAGAAGGAGGGGGAAAAGGCCTTTTGAAGAAGCGTCGAGGTGTGGAGCGGGCAGGAGAAGGGCTCTGCATTGGAACTGAACTTGTACCTGGAAGAGGGCTGTAGAAGGTAGGCAGCGGGCTTGCAGATGGTAAAGGAGATACCGTGAATGTAGATTTCGCACCACGGTTTCCTGTGGGAATGCCATTTTCTGGAGCTCCAGACTCTCTGCGTCTTTCCTTGTTTGCAGATGTCTTGCCATAGCACTGGCCCATGGCCTCTCTATGGATAGAGGCTTCAAGTTCTTAATGAAACTAGGCTGTGATTAGTCATAATATCTGCAGCTGTTGGAACATTGGCGGAGATGGAATGCAAGGAGAGCCCATGAGGCAATCCAAAAACAGCGACTTCACCAGGGTGCTGAGAGCACCACAGCTCACCAGCCTACCGAATGAAGCCCCATAAGCGAGTAATGAGCTGCGATTTTGTGCAGGTGATCCTGTATCGAAGTAGACTGAAATCCACTGCTTGAATGAATTGCACTCCCTGCAGGTAGATGACGATGGAGCAGTTTCTTGCTTTCAAAAGTGCTTACCTCACATTTTCAGTCGCCAGCTCCAAGAAATCAAACTTATAGCCGATGATGGTATGGCACGCAGTGCTTGAAAGAGGACACTGACGTAGTCTATATGTGTTGCCAGAGAGGATTTTCTTCAGGAAGCGACCAAGGGCACTCCACCTGCAACTGGTTAGGGTATACTTTGGCAACTCAGATGCGCTGCAGATGCCGACAACCAAGACGCAGAGGGGAAGACGAAAACCCACCTACTGTTTAGGACAAGGGTAACTATACGCGAAGAAAAGGCACCTAGAGAGAGAAAGACGAAAGGTCAACAGGAACACCTCTCCCTCTCTCTCTCTCTCTCTCTCTCTCTCTCTCTGGTGAGAGTCCGTGAGACCACCGGGTGTCAGACCCTTGAGATGATGGTCGTTGATGGTGGGTGGGGAAGAGAGAGATAGACAGAGGTCTAGCTATGGCGAATCTTGTCTCTATAACCTGTCTGTATGTAACATGCTGGATATGGGGAGAGTGGTAAGCACGTCATCAACAGCCACTTCATTCAGTTTCTGGAGTTCCCCGTACTCGTCGGCCTCCTTTCAGAGAGGAACTGCTGGCATGCAGCTGTCTCCTTGCCAATCGCTGCGAATCAAAATGCACTCAACTCTTCCCCTTTGATCCTTCAAGGCTACTATTCCAATTTCCTTCCTTCCCTCTCCTCTCCGTCTTTCTTCTTCTTCCTCTCCTCCTCCTCCTCCTCCTCCTCCTCCTCTCTCTCTCTCTCTCGGTTCGCTCTTGCTCTTGAGTAGCACGTCTTGAGTTCACCCCTTTCGGGCAGTGTCTTGGCATTGATCCTCAGACTGGGGCTGTGTGCGAATAAAAAGAGGAAAGTGGAATAACCTTTCTATCGCCCATGTGTCATAGATTGGTTATGGGAAGACCTTTTGATGCAAGTTTGGCCATTAAATACATTGAATAGGCTAGTCATCATCTTTCTAATAAGTGTATCTTCTATTTACTCTATTGTGGAGAAGAGTATTCAAGCATCTATTGTATCTATTTACTCTATTGTGGAGAAGAGTATTTAGGCATGCCACATGGCATTAAATAGTTATCTTCTTTCTAAAGAGTGTATCTTCTATCTATACTATCTATACTCCTCTATAATGGAGACGGAAATCCCCTATAATGGAGAACAAAATTCAAGGAAGCCACATGGTTCAAAAAGAAATCGTCAGTGGATGGAACGTGGGCCTTGGGGAGTGAAGAAGCTAAAGAGACTTCGTGTATGTGCACAATCATGACAGGTTAAATTCCCGACCTCCACACACACACACACACATATATATATATAGAGAGAGAGAGAGAGAGAGATTCCTTGATGTTGTCGCTTGAGAGAAGAGGATCAACTGGGAGACTTGCCCGAAACCATCATGCACGACCGAGCAGGTGGGATAAGCCCGCAAGACCAAAGAGAGCACTTTGCAGCCTTATGATTGGGAGAGAAAGAGCTTGCATCACTACTGAGAGAGAGAGAGAGAGAGAGAAGCGTTTTTTGGGAGGGTGCAATTGCAACCTCAGCTGAGGCCGCCATGCCCTACAACTCTCCCCGCCTTTTCCTTGACTCTTGTGTTCGTCTCCAATGAGTCCTTGCTTTGCTGGCAAAACGAGAGAGAGAGAGAGAGAGAGAATCATTGTTGATCTCAACTTGCTTCCTTTTAACACATTTGTTTGCAAACCCTCTTTGTCATTAGTATTTATGCGTTTCCTAGGATTGAATTGCTCCCTCTTTGTCATTAGTATTTATGCGTTTCCTTGGATTGAATTGTTGAATATTTATAGGAAAAAGCTTCACCTTTATGACAATGTCTAAGTTGCTACAAGAGGTGTCTTCAATAAGTCAATGGGTGCTAGCTCAATTGGCACAGTCATAACATATGTGCTTAAGGTCTTGGGTTCAATCTCCCTTGGCGACCTGAAGACATGTTCTAAGTCCTTAGGGATTGTTCCCATATGTCTCCACCATGGGGGCTGTGTATGTGCTTGTGATGGGATGCCTCTCTCCCTACCTGTGAGGGTGTGTGCATGTGTTTCAAAGTTCATGTACTCTCTAAAAACAAGGTGGAGGCACGAAGGCCTGCTAAGTTAAGGGGAGAATGAGATTTATGAAAAATAAGTTTAAATGAGTGCCTACAATCACATGAATTTTTTATTGTGCATTATCATTTAAAAACAAAATAAAACGAAAAAAATAAAAACAAAAAATACTTTATATTATTCATTATGCATACACAAACTGAATTCACAAGAGTCGGCGGTAAAAACCTCTTACTCTTCTTCCACCTCTCTCTTCATCCACAAGGGATGGAGATAGCTCTATGAAATTTATTCTACACGATTTTGACGTCCAATGAGCTGTATTATAGTGTGTGTTGTTGAGTACGTAGCTGTTGGATTCAATTCAATCACACCAATCCACGTTTTGTGTTGAAAAGCGGATGATAGAACTGCTCTTCCGAGGGGGGGAAGGCATGCTAATTTTTTTGTGGGTGCAAAGAAGTGTAATTTTCTTTTGTGCCAATGGACAACCTCCATGGTGAAGGCACATTCCTTTTTGAATGTCTTTCATCGGCTCTCGTGAACCCAACCATAATCTCGAATGGTTTATATATTAAAAAAGACTCCACTTAATTAATAATGTGAAAGGTGCACATTACACATTATTATTTGAAAACAAAATAAAATAAATAAAATAAAATAAAAGCAATAAAATAAAAAACACATTAAAAACGTAAAAAAAGAATATATTAATTCTTTCATGAAAAAGATAGATTTAATAAGTATATAGAATAATAAATCAATTTAATAATTTAATAAAATAAATCTTTGTGAATTCTTTAAATAATAAGGTGAGGAGGCAAGAAGGCCTATTAAGTTAAGGGGAGATGAGGGAGAGTAAGTTTAAATGCAAACCCATAATCACATGAAATTTTTATTGTGTATTAATATAAAATTGTATGATCTATTACACATATATAATCACAAGTAGTTTATTTATTATAAAAAGCCCCACTTAAATAATGTGAAAGGTCACATTGCAAATCATAAAATAAAATGAGAAAGAAGTAAAATAAAATAAATAAAATTTGAATTTAAAATACAACAAAATATTTTAGTGTTTTTTAATAAGAAAATATAAATATAATAAACATAAACAAGATAGTGAAATGAACTTTTATGAAGTTTTTAAATGAAAGAACTTTTTATCAATACCTCATATCATGGGATCAAACTCGTATGCATACACTTGTTAATCCAAAAGGTGAATGCAACTTTGAAAAATAGCATTTAAAAGATTATGATGTCTTTCTATTTACTAGATTTCAAGGTCTTTTTGGACACTTGTCAAGCAAAGAAATTTGAACGACCTTCGCCCATAAAGCACTAAGGCCTTTAGAAGGCCAAAAATAAGTCAAGGCAATAGTGGGAGCACAAGTGTGTTCAAAAATTGTAATACCGATCCTTTTGTTCCTAAGATGCAAGGTGGTGTGTGTGTGTGTGTGTGTGTGTGTGTGTGTGTGTGTGTGTGTGTGAGAGAGAGAGAGAGAGAGAGAGAGAGCAAACGATAAATTTTTGTTGGGGTATAGGCCAGGCGACCATGGGAACCACCCTAACTTCATTTTCTCTATAATGAATATAGGGAGAGAAAGTGAAAGTTGACTTGCACTCTCACTTTCTACTCCACTAACCCAAGCAGCTATTTGTGCTTCTCCTTCTTCCCCAAGTCCCCCTCATACACTCTCCCTTGCTAGTGCACCTACGCATGCACTCATCCGCATGCACGCGTACTCTACAACTGGTATCAGAGCTTGACGGCAATCTGCGGCAACAAACCCCTCCCCTCCGACGAGCTCTCGGCGACAACCATGGAAGCTTGACGAACTTCGAGCGGATCCCAAATCAAAGCGATCCGGTGAGGAGAAAAGGAATCGAGCACCTTGTGTGTGTATTTCAAGCATTGGATAAGCAACATGCTGTTTGCAATTGAGAAGGGAAATTAGAGAATCGACATGGGCACTTTGCAGGGGATCGAGCTCCACTTGCAAGGCTTGTGAACACACTCAATCGAGCAGGGTTGGAGCAGCTTAGGAAAATTAAGCAAGCAAAGGTTGAAGGAAAGCTTACGAGTAGCAAGTGAGGAAATCTCTACAGGTAGATCTTGAAGCAATCAGGCAAGCAAGACAGGATGCAGAGATTGTGAGCTCTGCAAAGCATATTGGAGGGACCAACGTGAGGTTTTCTTTGAGTTGGGGTATTCTCAAATGTTGAGATGCCTTCGGTGATACAGGTAGCTGAAGTTCCCCATTACGGTACCCTCGCCATAGGATATATATCTGGTCGTATTTTATGCTTGACGTCGTGTATGGCAGTCTATTGGTAGTGACAATGTCAGTTTTTTGATGCCCAGTCAGTGCGGCTAGCACATTCTATGCGTTTTTTGAGTTGAGTTTTGACTCCTCATATAGAGGAGACTCTGCCAGGTTTTTTCCCGCGAGTCGTGACTTTCATTGTTGGCACTTTTGAGCCCATTTCAGTTGAGATTTTTCTCTCGATACAAAGGTTACTCTGGCCAATTTTTTGCAGCTTCTCGCCATAGTTTGGTACCTCTCAAACCCTCTTGTTAGTGATGGCTTCTTCTTTAGAAAAGGAGGAGTATTTCATCTGCAAGTTTGATGGCAGCAATGTCACCATGTGAAAGAGCGCATGAAGGATGTTTTGACTAACAAATGTCTATCAGAACTGCTAAAAGAGCGGGCAGAGGGTGATGGCTATATGCAGGCTCAATGGGAGCTTTTGGATGCGAAAGCCATGGCTACATAAGTCTACATCTAGCCGAGTCAGTGTTCTTCATTATCATAAGGAAGACGACAGCCAAGGATCTATGGGATAGCTTATGTTCAGGATGGGAGAGCAAAAGTGCATCCAGCAAAGTTTTTCTCATGAAAAAGCTTATGAAGCTCAGCATGAAAGAAGATAGCACAGTTTCTGGACACTTAAATGAGTTCAACTCCTTGTTCAGTCAATTGACATCTCATACTACTATTGCTCCAGAGAGTGCAGAGTCCAACAATTAGGCATTGAGATGCTTTGCAAGAGTATCAGGTGCACCCGAGCGGTTTGAGCCAGGTATACTCCACATTTTGGTCACTGACGGTGGAGAGCCAACCTGCTACAAAGAATGGATGATAGCGTTAAGTGGGAGCATGCTATGCAATTATAATACAATTCGATTCTGGCTAATGAGACATGGATTTGGTTGAACTACCACGAGGCAAACATGCTTTACCTTACAAGTGGGTATACAAGAAGAAGTATACATCGAAAGATCCCGAGCCTAGGTACAAGGCTTGTCTAATTGCCAAGGGTTTCAAGCAGCAAAAGGTGTGGATTTTAACGAGATTTTCTCTCCAGTAGTCAAGATGACTACACTTCGCACCATGCTTGGCTTGGTTGCTATCCAGGACATGGAACTTGTCCAAATGGACGTGAAAACAACATCTCTTCACGGGGATCTAGATGAAGATGTCTACATGAAACAGCCAGAGGGTTTCGTATGTGAAACTCAAAAGCTAACGAGGGTAGAATTGGTTTGTAGACTTAAGAAGTTACTCTATGGCCTTAAGCAAGGTTCAAGGCAATGGTACCAAAAGTTTGACAAATTCATGCAGCCTCAGGGTCACATAAGGAGTCAAGAGGATCACTACTTATACACAAGAAAGTTGAATGATGGTTCTTTGATCATCTTGATCTTGTGTGTAGATGATATGCTTATCGTAGGGAAATCAATTAATGAGATCAATCAGTTTTTGAAAAGGATGCTAAGCACTCAGTTTTCCATGAAAGACTTGTGAAATGCCAATAACTTTCTTGGTATGCGCATCAAGAGAGATAGGCAACGTGGAATTCTTGAATTGTCTCAAGAAAAGTACATCCACAAGGCCTTGCAAAGTTTTAGTATGCAAGGGGGGAAGTCATTGAGTACCCCAATGCAAGCATACTTAAAACTTAGCAAGGAAGATTCTCCCAAGACAGATGCTGAGAAAGAGAAAATGGCAAAAGTGCAATACTCTTCAACAGTTGGCAGCCTAATGTACGCTATAGTAGCCACAAGATTAGACATTGCACATGCAGTGGGAGTGGTTAGTAGGTACATGTCAAACCCTGGCAAGAAGCATTGGGAAGCAGTGAAGAAAATCCTCAAATACCTGAAGGGTACACCTAGCAAGGAAGATTCTCCCAAGACAGATGCTGAGAAAGAGGAAATGGCAAAAGTGCCATATTCTTTAGCAGTTGGCAGTTTGATGTACGCTATGATAGTCACAAGACCAGACATTGCATATGCAGTGGGAGTGGTTAGTAGGTACATGTCAAACTCTGGCAAGAAGCATTGGGAAGCAGTCAAGAAAATCCTCATATACCGGAAGGGTACAACTAGCAAGTGTTTACGCTCCGGGAACAGCGATGCATCTATTGTGGGTGACACAGATGTGGATTATGAGGGTTGTGTGGATAGTAGAAGATCCACATTTGGCTATGTGTTCATGTTTGTTGGAGCGGCTATCTCTTGGAGATCGTGTCTCCAAGATTGCACGTCCTCATCTACCACTGAGGCAGAGTATGTTGCTACATCTGACGCCAGCAAGGAAGCCATATGGTTAGCTCGTCTAGTGGGAGATTTGGGCATTCACGAGGTTCCAGTATTACATTGTGATAGTCAAAGTGCCATTGCTTTGGCAAAGAATCCAATGTTTCACTCAAAGTCAAAACACATAGAGGTCAGATACCATGTCATACGAGATGTGTTGGCTGGCAACCTCGCAAATGCTCTCATGAAGAGCGTAGCCTTGGAGCGGTTTACACACTGCATAGAGCTTGTGGGTGTAGGATGAAGCCTAGGTGATTGTTAGTGCTTGATGTGTCAGGGTACATATCTTTTTGGACTGTAACTAAGGTCTTAGTTTTAAACCTTAGGGGCATGTTCACACAAGTGCCTAATGCTTAAGTAGTTTGAAATACCTGAATTCTCTTATGGCGTGTAGCAGTTTTTTGATGTAACCAACGAATAGTTTGCAGTCTTCCTGTAGTCATACTGATGTTTTGGGCCTGTAATCTGATGATGATGCTGAATACATAGTGAAGAAGTACCTTCTTTCTCTCAATCATGGTGTTTATTATTCACATGCTTTGCATTTTTGTGACTTAATGTGCAGTATAATGTCTTCTCTTTCTCCTGCACTACATGTTTCTTGTACTTAATACATGTTAGGGCTGTGAGCCCCTAACACTTTGGCGATCATACAATTGGTTTGAGTTCAGTTTGAACCATATGGCACTTAGGAATGCAGCAGGGTACTGACATGTTGGTCGACATAGACCACCTCTGCAGAAATTCTCAAATTGGGTAACCCTGCAGGAAGAGTTCGAGGAATATGTAGCAAAGTTATTGGAGTTCTTCCCAAATCTACCAAGGGAAATCAAAATTGCAATTGCTGACAAGGTAGTTACATCATTTTTACCTCTTGGTGCCTATAATTTGCCTTCATGTTACAGCCAGTATGAAAGGAAAGTGTTGGTACAGTATTGAAGACAAAAGAGAAGAAGCAATGCATGAGTGGGTTAGGTCAAGGGTCCAATGTACCACGACACTCATATGGCACAAGGTTTAGATTGAGGACAGAATTCTCCGCAAGGGGAAGACAAGAACAAGAGTCTGGTAGTGATGACTAAGAAAATCCTATAAGGGGGTTTGCTGCAGGAGTAGGAATTGTTGGAGTGGGGACTGAATTGCAAGAGCCTGAACACAGGTTGCAGGAGACCCCACCTGCAAACCAAGGAGGCCAACAAACAACTCCTCCCACAACAGACCCACTTGTGGGACAGCTGGTTAATGTACTGCTAGCTCAGACAGTCTTAAGGGCAAGAAGACAGTTGCAATTCGTACCATTAGGGATGTTAGTGCCTAATTTGTCAGGGCATTCATGGTATTCAGGATATTATATTCTGAATTGTAACTAAAGACCTTTAACTTTTGAACCTTAGGGATATGTGGACATCAGTACTTATATTTTTGGGTAGTTGTGAATGTGCCTTATGGTATCTGATGGTGTGAGGCAGTTTCTAGATAACTAACAAGGCAGTTCTCTTCCTCCTGATCTCGTACTGCTGTTTTTACTCTGTAATTGGGTGATGATGATAAATATACTCTGATGGCAGTCTCTTTTCCTCTTCCTTATGGTGTTCTTTGCTTATTTACTTTGCAGTATTATGTATGAATACTCAGTTTACTGTTCCTGATTCCTATAAACTGCATGTTTCCTGCATTGAATACCTGTTAGGGCTGTGTGCCCCTAACATTTGGCGATCCTGCTGTGTGTGTCCTAATCGACATGGGAGCGAATTATAGTAATCTCAAAGCAAAACGATGAGTCGTTTATGATGCGAAGTTTCTTTCTCGTGCTCTAATCGCCACTTTCTCTGTGAAGCGGTTCTTGCAACTGGTTCAAATTCAGCCTGAAGCATATTGCCCTCAAGAATCCAAGAGGTTCTTGACATGTTAGTCGACCTCGACCACCTGCAGGAATTCTTGAATTGTGTAACCCCGCAGGAAGTGTCTGAGGAACATACATCAAAGTTATTGGAGGATTTCTTCCCGAATCTGCCAGGGGAAATCAAAATTACAATTGTTGACAAGTTGCAAGTGTTTATAGGGGTTCTTGACAGTTTTTGTGCAGTTTTTGTGCAGGCAGTTTTTGTGCAGTCTGCAGTTTGTAGTTCAACTGTTTACATATTGCAGATTATAGCATTGCAGTTTGTAGAATGCAGTTTCAATTTTTCAGTTTGCAGAATGCAGTTTCAGTCTTTCAGTTTACATACTACAGTTTCAGGTATTTCAGTTTGCAATGCAGTTTAAGCAGTTTCAGCAATTTCAGGGTTTAAAGAGGTACAAATGCTCTCTATTCTTTTGATGGGTGATTAATGGCAAAGAAGAAGAAGAAAAAGTGTGCTATTTGTCAAAAAGATGGGCACTGTGCAAAGCAATGTCCTTACATGTGCAAGCCATGTCAAAAGGAAGATGTATGTGTCAAATACTGTATGCATAAACTGTGCAAGAAGTTGTATCGAATTGTCATATCTTTTCGAGATGCATCAGATCATGAGGAACTATGTGATGCACAAGAGGATTTGGATGATTTTTCTAATCTTCTTGACAAGGCGGAAGACTGGCATGAAGGTCGTGAAGGAAAAAGAAGAAAGTCATGCTCTAGTATGCGCAGGATACAGGTGTTACAAGAAGCAATTGAAGTCTTGACAGAGAAGTATGAAGATCGTTTTCAGGAGGAAGATGAAAATGATGATGAGTGGGGAGTTACAACACCAATGTTTCCCTTGGTTGGGAAAAATCAAGTACAATCATGTTTAACTTCTCCAAATGCACTTGGTGTAAGTCCCAAATCAATGAAAGAAGTTCAAGCACAAAGCCAACCTGAAGAAGTCAAGAAGGTGATGTTGGAAAGGGCAGAAGAAAAGGAGCATCCTGAGAGCCAAAGAAGCCAAAAGGAACACTTAGTATCCCAAAACCACACTCCAGATAGACTCAAGGGTTTGCACAATGTTGAAGTATCAACAATTTTTCAGGCACCTACAGTTTCAAAAACTGAAGTTTCAAAGCCTGAATTTGAATTTTCAGTACCTGAAGTTTTTCAACCTGATTTTGATGTTCTTGAATATGGGATCAAAGTTGTAGATACTCAGATTATTGAAGAGAAGAATTTGATTCAAGAAGGAGAGTTTGTTCAATGCAAGGGAGATGAAGTCCAAAAGATGATGAAGAAAGAAAGAGGAAGCCAGGAGCAACTCATGAGCTAAAGGAGCCAAGAGGATTGCCAGCTATCCCCAAACCTCACATCGAAGAGACTCACCTCTTTGCAGGAAGAGAAGGAAAGTTTCCCAAAAGAAGAATTACTGATTGAGAAGAAGGGAATACAATTGGGAGTGAGCGAGAGAAGCCACCAATATCCCATACAAACCCATATACCAACATTTGAAATCAATCTTGAAGATGTTGAAATTCAGGGAGACATCAGATTTCAGTGTAGTGAAGTGGAAGAGCTGAAGATAGATAAAGACATAATGTGTGCTACTGATGAGGATAATGTGATGAATCAGTTTTTGATGAATCTTGATGAGGAGTATTCGACAGGTGACGGTCCGGAAGGTGTTTGTGTTGATGGAGAAGAGTTTTTTGGAGTTTTGAAGATTGAAAGCCAATTTCTAGGAGTGGATATGAGTTATTCAGGTTGTGAAGATAAGGATCTTGACTTTCAAATCCCTGAATTACCAGTTTCAATGCTGAAGGTCCCTGGTTTACAAAATGCCATAATGCAGGTCCCTGAACAAAAACTTACTGATTTGCAAATAGATTTTGTTCTTGAATTTCATGAATTTCAAAGTCTTATTGCTACTCAAGCAATGATCATCAACAATCTCTCATTAGATTTGAAGAATGAGAGATATTCAAATCAGGTGGCAACAAATCAAACCATTTTTATGATCGATCGACTTCAAGAAGAGAAGCAATCATTAATCAAGAAGTGTTCGCAGGATCAGTATCTTGTCAAAGATATTCAAGAAGTAGTTTTTGACAAAGAAGAAGCAAACTACAGGTTCTCAAAGTTCAACATTGGGTGTTTGCAACAAATTTCTACTTGTGTTCAATGGTTTGGAAGTCTTTCTTGGAATTTACTGATTATTTTCTTTTGGAAATGGATCAAGTGGAAAAAGGGTTTGGATGAAAGAAGCATGAAGGATATTGTGGAAGAATATGAAATCAAGAAATTTCAAATTCAGGTTCATTTGCAGGAGATTTTTGAAGTGCAGGAAGCTTCATCTTTGCAGTATATTGAATACTTGCAAACAGGGAAAGAGCACTACAATGTACTTACAAGGAATTGAACATATGCAAGAGAATGAATATTTGCAGGAGATTGTATACATGAATCAAGAAGGGAACTTTTCGCTTGAATGTTTGCAATGCATTGAATGCATAAAGTGGAAGCAAAGTAGGATAATTTTGTTTAAGTTGAAACTATATGAAGACTTGAAGCCTCAATTTGTGATGGTGAAGGGCCAAAAGATTCAGCCATTGCAGTTAAGACAGAATGAACAGTATGCAAAGATGGATGTTTGGAAACAAGGAGATGAGAGGAACCTGAAGAAGAAGTATGATGACTTAAAACAAGAATATGATCAACTGAATTTGCAGGTGCAGCTTAGCTTAAATCAAGTACAAGTGCAGATGGATACTATTATGGAAGAGCAGATACAAGATGAAGTTCAAAAGAATCAAGTTCAAGATGTAGTGCAGGATGCAGTGACAGAGCCTGAGGAATCAGGAACACAACAGTCAACTTCAAATCAGATCTTTATTATTGAAGATGATATACCACCTGCAAATAATGTCAAAAGTACAAATGAAGTTGTTCAAGTTTCAGAAGCTGTGAAGGTTGCAGAGATAGTTGCAATTCCAAAAGAAGTTGAAGTTGAAGGGGAAATAAGCAAGCAGACTGATACTGAGCTTGACTTATACCAAGTTTTTGATGTCAATGGTGTTTATGACGCTGAGGAGATGATTTTGACCGATGATTATGCAAGTCTTTTGGAAGTTTTTGATGATGATAAAGTGGGTTTTCTTGGAGATTGTTCTACATTTCTATGTGATGTTGTTAATGGAGGAGATGATGTTGATATTCTTATATCTCATTGGTTTTATATCTTCATGCTTGATGACATAAGGGAAGTTTTTCAGGGAGAAGAAGTCAAAAGTTTTCCATTTCAGGGAGATATCACTGATTGGACAGTTTTGCAGCTACAAAGTGGATTTCTTTCTATTTTCAAGTAGAAATGTGAGCAAGCCATCTTGGTGGTGTTTTTTATGCATAAAGGAGAGTTCAATCTGTTATTTTTAAGCCTTAAATCAGATCAGTTTGATGAAGAAGCAAATCAATTTTGGTTTTTCCTGAATCAAGATTTTCAGGGAAATCAATTGTTTTGGCATGCGGAGTCTAAATCAGGTCTTCAAGTGTTACATCTACATGCAAAGATATTGGATGTGTTCCAGAGGCAATGTCTAATGGTTGCAAAGTTTGCATCCTACCTTGAATTTTTCTTCATTCTTCTTGAAGGGAAACTTGAACCTGACCCTGAACCTGAACTTGCTATTGAATTTGGATATGTACTTCAATATGAAAATGGGCCTAAAGACCTGAAATCACTTGAAGAAGGGGAGAGTTTTCTACTTTGTAGAAGGTATCTCAATTCAACAGATGTGGAGAAAATGAAGACTGAAGTGATGGAATACATGAAGGGAGTATGGGAGCATATCAAAATAAGGATGTATGATGTGGTGAGTAAACCATATCCGATGTTTGCAGAGGAGGAGATGAAGGAGGAAAACTTGTTTATGGAGAAGCAGAATGCTGAACTGAAGCAGCAGTATACTGACCTGAAAGAGCAGTTTGAGGACCTGAAGATGCAGTTGCAGCAACAAGAAGGCCAACAATCTGAGCAGGTGTTTGTTAATAAAAATTCTGAAGTGTTTGCAGGAACTGATGTGGCAGAAGGAGTTCAGGAGCATATGACTGAATCAGCAGGGAGAGGTGCAGCTGCAGAATAGCCTAAAGATGTTAGAGAGGAGGACACAGAAGGTGCAAGAGGAATTCACAACTTAAATGATCCAGTGCAAATGATTGTGGATGAGATACTCTATCAGGACATTGAAAGTACTAAGGAGGTAGTTACAGTTCAAGTGGATGCAGAGGTTGAAGATTTGACAAGGAAACTCCAACTACAGCAGCAGTTTCACAACAAACTGAATTCAAGGATCAGCTCGTGGATGAATTTTTGATCAAGGGATATTGTGGGTTCTCACAATGTTTGAGAAACATTGCCCACCAGGTGTGCCAAGTTTTAGTGCTTGATCTGTCAGGGCATTCATGGTATTCAGGATATTATATTGTGAATTGTAACTAAAGACCCTTTGAACCTTAGGGATATGTGGACATCAGTACTTATATTTTTGGGTAGTTGTGAATGTGCCTTATGGTATCTGATGGTGTGAGGCAGTTTCTAGATAACTAACAAGGCAGTTCTCTTCCTCCTGATCTCGTACTGCTGTTTTTACTCTGTAATTGGGTGATGATGATAAATATACTCTGATGGCAGTCTCTTTTCCTCTTCCTTATGGTGTTCTTTGCTTATTTACTTTGCAGTATTGTGTATGAATACTCAGTTTACTGTTCCTGATTCCTGTAAACTGCATGTTTCCTGCATTGAATATCTGTTAGGGTTGTGTGTCCCTAACAAGGGACAGGTACTTTACCTTTCAATCCACTCCCAACAAGAGCACTCAGAGCACTTCCGATACCTCCAATGGCTGCACCAAATCCCAAAGTGGATGTGACGAAGTTCAGTGGGAAAAAGTCCCAAGATGCTGACAGCCACGTTGATTAGTTTCAAACAAGGTGGTATGCACGTGGATATGAGGCATTACATCCGGATGTATTGAAGAAAGAGCATTTTTCATCAACACTGTAGGGTAAGGCCATGGATTGGTCCTTACATTATGGCATGGCAGCTTTTGTTGATTATAATGATTTGAAGCATATATTTTTAGTGAGATTCAGGGAGGATAAAACACTTGAAGACATTTTGAAGAAGTTGAGGAAATTGAAGCAGAAAGACTTGCTGGTTGGATTATGTGCAAAAATTTAGAAATTTGAACAATAGACTGGAGGTAGCACAATAGCCTAATATGGAGCAATTGGGAGACTACTTTTGTAAGGGACTCAAAAAGGAGTTCAAAAGAGCAGTAGCAGGGAGACCCCCCGTTAGCAAATGCGTATGATTTTACTGGATTGGTTGAAGCAGATGCAAGATCTGAAAGAAGATATGGAGGTAAGGTAGAACTAAAGGAAAAGAAGAAAAAGCACAGTGAGGATTCAGATTCATAATCGGATGATTTAGAATCAAAAGGTGAAGATTCAGATCAAGATACTGAAGAGGAAACTGATACTGATGATGAAGATTGGTCAAAAAAGAAGAAGAAGCGGGAAAAGAAGAAGTAGAAGAAGGATAAGCGGAAGCATAAGAAGGAAAAGAAGCAGGGAAAGGAAGTAGTAACTATAGATGCAATCAACAAAATTGTTCAGGAAAAACTGCAGACAATTGGAATGAGCCAGTTGGAATGTCAGGAAAACCATATTGTCAGGTTTGTCAAAGATTTTGCCATGAGTATGAAAATTGTTATTATAATCCAGATTTCAGGGGAAGATGACATGAGTATATTACTCAAAAAATAAGGAAAGAAGTTGCAAATGTGGTAGCTCCTCAAGGTGTTAACATGAGATATTAGGGACCTGCACCTCAAAGAGGTTCCAAAACCCAAATAATTGGGGATACCAAAACAGAGGTCATAATAATATGCAACAATTGTAATGTAATTACTATGGAAAAGTGGGACATAGACAAGGTCCTGATTGTAAACTGTGGTGTAGACACAGAAATGATAGAGGCATTCCTATCATCGGGTACAACAATAACTGTAATGGAAATGGCCTATGAACTTTGAGAGTAGCGGAATTAGGAAATTAGATAAAGCACTTATGTGAGATTACTTTGTAAGCATATCATGTGAACTTAATTGATGGTAGGAACATAAACATAGTACTTAGTTAACTTGACATGAACGATACTTTTTGCAAGAGAGAGAGTTCAGAGAACATGACAACAGTTGAGGACTGGATTTATGTGGAGCTGATCCCCCCTCCAATAGGCATTTGTATTATAGTTTCTCCCATCAAGAGAGACTTGGTACAATACAATCTTTGTGTTCCTTGTGACCTAGGTGATGCAATGAAGATGGAAAGCGTCATGCATCATGAACATAACATAAACTTTATAGAAAGCATTAACTATCCCAAGCCTCAACCCCAAGGCCTCAAACACCTTCGAAGGTGGAGAGAGCTAGCGGGGAATGAAGGTAGGGAAGAGGAAGAAGACACATTTTATAGGAGAAAGAAATAGTTCCTCACTTATCATCACTATTCTTGCCAGCATACATAATAGCATAGTAATGAAGTTGGAGAAGATGTCAAGCTTAAGCATTGAAGCATGGCTCTTTGGTTGGATTTGCATTCCATAGCCAAGAGTGTTGCTGTAGCCTATCACTTCTCAACAAGCTTGCAGAAGGAGATGGAGTTCATCTACTTTCACCAAGTGAGAATGCTTGAAAAAATTGAGTGTGTGAGAGGTGTATACCTCCCCAAGCATACCCTTTTCTTGCTTTGGGCAAGCCCCCCTTTTTGCTTAAGCCTAAAGCTCATTGGACCCCTCTCCCCCTAGTTAATCACATGCCCCATGCATTTCAAGCACACGAGTAGTCTTTGGACAAGTGTCCTCCTTACTCCTTTTGAGGGAGGGAGCTCATTGGACCCCTCTTTAGCCTAACCAATAGGATTCAAGCACACCATGTGGCTAAGCATAGGGAGAGTCTTACATGTATCCATGTATCCATGTGCTCCATGTATCCATGACTTAACCTTTGGGTGAGTGGGAGGTTGATTCAAAGATTCCCCTAACTTTGGGGCTTTCCATCTCCTTTGTAGGGACTCTTTTTGACTCAAGCACCTTACCCCCCATGCATGGGAAGCTTCCCAAACACCTTCCTCATCAAGCATGACAAGCACCTCAAGCACCTTAGTCATCAAGCACAAGAAGCACTTCAAGCACCTTAGTCAGCAAGCATGACAAGCACCTCAAGCTTAGGTCGGGTTCCCACCTCAAGCTCAATCCTAGCTTGCCTAAGGTCAAAGGACTTTTAACATTAACCATTGGAGGTCTTTAATGAAGCTAACCCTAAGGTCTTTTAAGCTCCATTAGCTAGCCTTGCTCTTTTACAAACCATCTCTCATTTGGACCCCTTTTACCATTGGCCCCGTGTTGAGATAGATCCGTAAGCACATGTCTATATTATAACTCTCGTTCTGGTCTATTATCCCACATTAAATGATCAGTTTAAAATGAGAAAATCATTTGGGTTGGTTAGATATTAGATTTTATGACAATAACAATAACAACAATAACAACAGGCCTCATGAACAGAATCAAAAACCTCCAACCCAGAAGCAACAAAGACCTCCAGGTCATGCTAATTTAATGGTGTTGGAGGAATGGATTGAAGAAGAGTGGACCCCGAGGAAGAATGGATTCAGGACAGGGTAAAGTTTCATCAGGAGGAACATAAACCTGATAAAAAAGTATAGGAGTGTCAGTCTACTCATGGAATGGGTAAGCATTACAAATGTGACTGTGAAACATGTATCCAAATTGAGGACATTCCTGAAAGTAGTGAATTCACTGAAGTCATGGTTATAACAAGATCAAAATCAAAGCCATGAATGGCAATTGTGCAGGAAAAAGAAGACCAGGGCACTATGAATTGGAAGGAGCAAAAAGCAGTGAGAACAGAAGCACTCAATGAAGTACGAGAGTCCCAAGGAGGGAATATGTTATGGAATTGATATGTTATTATTTATTGCAGCTGACATGTGGAAAAGGCTTGACCAAGCTAGGCTATTGCAAAAGGATATTACATTTTATAAATATTTATTCAAGTGCTCTTTTATGAGCTTTGGCCATTTATGACATGCGGGCCAGTTTGTACTCACTTTGACCATTCAAGAATCTATAAATTAAATACGTGCAAGAGGGAAATGGTCACTCTTGCACGGGGGGAGATTGCACCCAGTGTTTGCGTTGTTCTTCTCGCCTCTTCCCTCTTCTCTCTCGTCATGTCGGTGTAGCACTCCGCTCTAGGAGGTGCGCATGCACGTGTTCTTTCGCTCTCTCCCGCTCTCTGTTCGTATTGTGCTCGATTATGGATTAGTGCGAATCGACAGGTACGTAGATTTATGCGTTTATGTCTTGCTATGCGCTATTTGGAGTATTTTGTAGGGCTCTCTACGCTCTCGGCTGTAGCAGTGGTATCAGAGCTTGGAAATGATCCTGAAATTGCAACTAAGACTAAGGAAGCATGGATACGGAGAGAACAAGAGCTATGATGAATACAACTAAGTAATTTGAACTCTTTCTTGAAATATATAGGGATGCATGTATATATTTTGTTTGAAAAGATGCTTGGAATGCGAACCTATTAAATTACAAGTCAAATGAATCCATCGAAGCTCTATATTATTATTATTTTTATTATTATTAGCAAGCTTTGTAAGATGATTCTTTACAGTAATTGTTAATCATGTATAATACTCTTGCTTATAGAGTACAAAGCATGGGTGGTAATAGAAGGATGAAATGAAGTTCAATTTTTATTTTTTTTATTTTCTAATAAACCTCGATGATCTCTATTGCCGGTAGGAAGGGGAAGAAGACATCAAGAAGTGGTAGATGAATGTGCACTTCTTAGAGAGACCATACTTGCCTAATGTAGTCGAGGAGCTGTAAATATTTATTTATATATATAAATAAAAACACGAGGAAAAAGCACCTCTCGCAATTACCTTAATGAGGATCGATTGATCCTTCAGCCTTGAAGATATATGACACACGAAGGCTGCGCAGAGATATTTGTGTGCAATGCACTCATGCTCTCTTCCTAACGGAGCTGCCGACATCAGTTGTCGGTTGTGGTGAGAACCAACACCAACACAAGAGACTATTAAAACAACCTAATTCTACATTATTATTCATTGCGACCAACACACGAGCAGGAAGCAGCACACCTATGGCAGCCATGGTGACCCTGCCCTTCCTAGAATCCCTCCTCGATTGGACTCCTTCCCAGATCGCCAACCTTCACTCCACACGTGACACACAGACCTCACCTGCGGCACCCACTAGCAGGCACGGGCCAAAGCGGCAGCAACTACGCCCGTCCAATGCCGACACAATCTGTGTCGTGGGTGCTAATTGGACAAACCGCCGCCCAGAACTCTCTCCTTCCCGCACATGCAGCCGACATGTTGCTGCACTCTAGTTTTGCTCCCCTTCTTTTGCGGTATGCATGGCCTCGTTACTTGGTCGGCTGACCGCTGTGTGTAGAGAGAGATTGTGAGGAATCACTCCTCGACTAGTAATCCCCTCCCACTTCAAAACCATGCAAATCCTCTCTCTCTTCTCATGTAAAACTCACCACCCACCAACCCCCTCGTCCATGCAAAGTGGACGCAGCCCCTTCTTTTGGACTGCCATGCAGAGGTTCTAAAGTAAGGGAAACCTACTCTGGTGGATCCCATTGCCGTCGGACTTGCAGCTTCTTTCTACCTACACCCTTTTGGCCCTGGCTGCCTACCAAGTGCAACTGGCACTACTTTATGACTCAAGTTCTCTGCATGCTTTTCGGCTCTAGTTCTATCTCTCCCGACAAAACGACCACAATCCCCCTCAACCAACTCCAATCCAGTTTCCATGATACAGTAACCTCCAAGGTCTGGCCTAAAACAATTCTCTCCCCACAACCACTGTGCCATAGCAGTTGCAGGCGGTGTGCATGCCTTACTGTGTTCAGCTTGCGTACGGAGTCCCAGCTTCGGGGGGCTAGAGCTGAGAATCCACTAACGTAACGAGATGTCTGTGCTGTCACTCATTTACCCCCGTGCAAGAGGCCATAGAAATTTCTGAAAAACCCATCCACTCTGTACTAGACAAAGCATCCCCACTTTGCAACTCTCTCCTCGGCTTGCCCTATGCCGACCCCGCCCCCAGCCTTGTCACTATCAACCTCAACACCCGTCACCAAGTAACAACAGGAGTGGTGGCACATCCATTGTTGACTGCCTGAGCCTATGGCAGTAATAAGAGGAGGTATCGATGCCTCTCAATAAGGTTACGACAGTGGAAGACAGCAGATAGTAGCCGCTCATGAGGGCTCAAATTATCTGTGGCGTTCAAATTTTGAATTTTTTATGTTTAACAACAAATTACCCTCATATACTATTGTACATACTTGTGGGTTCTTCAATTATTGGTTGGAATCTGCCCAGATGCCGTTCGGTGCAATCTTTCCTTCTAAGTTATCTATCAAAAGAGATGCTTTGATTCGATCTCTCACCAAATCGTGCGAACTACTCTACGAATGCGGGCCTAAGCCATTCCCTTGAATGTCCCACACGGCAACATCAAGCCTCGCTTAATTAAAAAAAATTTATACTCTTCCCTCGTGACCTCTGCAACTCTGTGTTACAGCTCGCTCCCCCTATGTGGCTTCCCAACTATTGTATGAGAATCTACAGAAGCCTTCCCCGTCAATGGCATGCAACCTCTGAGAGGGCATTACCTCATATTCCTACTATTAACGATTTTTAAAAAAAATCGTTGGCACATACTTCTACCTCTATTCACACCAAATGGAGGTAACAAGTGCACACTATCTACGTGGTGCTGGAGCTGAAAGCCATTTATTGATTAGTTTCCACAAAAAAAGCCGTCATTGACTCCGTTCGAGTTTGATTCTTATTGATAGCATGCTGTAGATTTTAGCCCGTTTAGAACATGGAGAGTTCTCTCTCTCTCTCTCTCTCTCTCTCTCTCTCTCTCTCTCTCTCTCTCTCTCTCTCTCTCTCTCTCTCTCTCTCTCTCTCTCTCTCCCTCCCCCCCTCCCAAGACGATTGCTTACACCGGCGGACATGGGCGACGCTCTGCAGCATCTGTTACAATATTTTCTCAGACGCCGTCGGGACATTAACAATGCTCATGATGAATTTTGTATTTTTTACTTTGCGTCATTTTAATTTATACCCAAGCATTGAATCCGATTCACACGTATTGTATCAATTTGGCTTCAAATGGAATTTTACCGTTTTGTAAACTGTTAATATAGCATTTCATTTCTCCATCTTCTTGTGCGACTACCTACAAAGGCGGCCATTAACGAAGATCTACCGCAACCGCTACAATACTTTTTCGCACAACACTGGGCATCCACGAGTATTGACAATGATGATGATTTTAGTTTGACAATTTTAAGCTTTCAGTCTTTTAATTTAATCTTTCACCTTACTTCCTTTTATTTTGTACCCAAACATTGTATTCAATCCATAAGGATTGTATGCGTTTGGTCCCATACGCATTTTACAGACGGTTAATATAACATTCACTCATTTGGCTATATCTCTTCACCCCCCCCATTGCGTTTTGGTACTTTCAATCAATAGTGTTACATTTTTTTATTACAATTATAAACTATATTAGTATCATAATCAAACAATTGAATTTATATATATATATATATATATATATATATATATATATATATATATATATAAACCATTAAAATACAATATCTAGAGAAAGAGAATGATTGTGTACAGTTTTATATATTTGATGTTATTGGTTAGAACTTAGATAAGTATTATGTTTATATAGTTTCTTAATCATTATGTAGTTATTTATTATATATCTAGTAAAATATGCTTATTAATTCCAACTATGCTATTTTGAGCAAGCTGACAGTGCCACCCATCCACCCTGATTGCATTTTTGGCACATTATCCATGACCATTTACTTGTGACCACACAAACACACCTATTGTATGAGTGTCTCGTTAATGCGCAAACTGGCATCCCTACTTGTGCGATCCTTTTTCTTCTATTCCAGCTAATTACACATTTACTTCCCTTAATTTTTACTAACAAGGCTCTACCTCGTGTGGTTTGCATTATCTGCCTTTCAAGGCTTATTTACCCTAGTTTACGTAGTTTGTACACACTACAGACTCTCATACTACGTACTTAGTACACGTTTAAAAGAGAAGCTTAAGTTTTGGTCTTGCCAGGTATTTTCTTGATGCATATTCTTTTATATACTTTGACGTCTAACTGGAAATGTCCGATGAAGTAGCTAAGGTCAAATTAATTTCGCGTTGTTTTCTTTATTTGTTGGACCAACCTACTCTTTATAGTATGGCCTTTACATGATGATGTATGCTCGTGCTATCATGCCTAAACACTAGTCAATGCCCTTTAAACAATTATAAATAATAATTTTATATATTAAGCACTTTAGCGACAACAGCTTGCAATATCAAGGGGACTACTCCATTTGTTCAAACAAAAATAATCGACAATATATTCATCCAAGGCTCATCATTGTAAATGACTTTTGCTAATTATAGTTATCTCCTACTTGTATCTCTCTCCCCACGCACCAATTGGTATATATTTCAGATGCATTACATCATCTAGAGTCTAATGATTTACAAAGAGCAAACATTCCTACACAGATATGCAGCTACTCACATGAGCCGAGGTGCTTTCCGTTAAATACCAAATTGTCAGTACTTTGTTACTCAACCTTACTCTAATGTGGTGTGAAACAGGTAGTACATTTTTTTATTTTTTTATTTTGGTTTTATGCCCTATCTAGTCCATTGGTCACATGCACACAGATCTGCCGATTTAGGCAGTGTGTAAATGCTCATCTTGGTGTAGATTCGCCGATTTAGGCAGCATCAATTATCTGTGCAGATCCGCCGATTTAGGCAGCACACTACCAAATTGCAGATCTATTCACAATGATAAATGTAGATCCGCCGATATAGGCAGCATAGTGCAGATTCGCCAATCTAGGTAGCACATTTTATTGGTGTAGACTCGCCGGATGAGGCAACACCGATCACAAAATCATGCTGCAGTGGCTGGCCACCACTGTAACTGGTATGATTTTGTTACCCGGGTACATAATGAAAGTGATTTGGATTTGGACTTATGCTGTGGAATTGGAATTGGATTGGGATTTGGTATTTGGTGATTATTATGGCACTGTTAATGTGATGAGACTTGACATTATGAGATTGATGATGAGTGTGACCAATGATATCCTGATTCATTAGGGTATGACATATACTGCTTATTCTAGTGGTATGGAACTCTAGAATATGTAGTATGTGGATGACGGCAGGCATAAGCAATGTTGTCTCATTTTATGAATTTTTTACTATTTGATACAGATTTCTAATCACTGTTTTTGACAAGTATTGTTTGTAGATTTTTTCGCAATTGAGGACAGTTGCTTTCCAACGGAGAGGTATGTTATGGAATTGATATGTTATTATTTATTGCAGCTGACAGGTGGAAAAGGCTTGACCAAGCTAGGCTATTGCAAAAGGATATTACATTTTATAAATATTTATTCAAGTGCTCTTTTATGAGATTTGGCCATTTATGACCTGTCGGCCAGTTTGTACTCACTTTGACCATTCAAGAATCTATAAATTAAATACGTGCAAGAGGGAAACGGTCACTCTTGCACGAGGGGAGATTGCACCCAGTGTTTGTTTTATAGGAACTATTTAAAATGAATTAAAAAGAAAGAAAAATACAAGTACCCCCAAGGAAGGATAGGGTCATCAAGTCAAGTAATTGTTGATTTTAGGTCAAATGATTTTTATATGAGGAGGAAAAAAATTTGACATCCCATTACTATATCGACTTTTGCTATCATTTAATGCTAAGCATGACTTTGTCTAGTAATGGCATTTTTAAATAAATTCTATATGATACTATTTTTGAATTCAAATAATTGTTTTTTAGGAACTGTTTGAAATGAATTAAAAAGAAAAAAAAATACAAGTACCCCCAAGGAAGGATAGGGGTCATCAAGTCAAATAATTGTTGATTTTAGGTCAAATGATTTTTATATAAGGAGGAAAAACATTTGCAGCGATAACCCATAGGTTTTCCATATGGAAACCCTTCAAAATTCTAGGGACCCAAAAATATTTGAAACGCTTTATCTCCACTTACGTCATGTGTAGCGCTATCATGGAATCTTATTAGCTTCGTAAATACTGACATAGTAAAGAAATGCTTATTTGGAATGTTTAATATGCCAGTCTAAAGGGAAACATTATTTTTTTTTAGCAAGTCTCACATTATGTGTGAGAGGTTATTTCAATAAGAAGAAACCATTACATTAGCACCATGCTCAAATCCAGCTATGGCCAACATTATTTTGGAAGTTTGATCTTGCCTTAAGATGGGTGGTTTTTTTTTGGAAAGGAATAGATCAATTGGCCTCCGAGTTTCACCTCAACATGATTAAGAGTCTGTTGGCTAGTAGAGCTTTAGAATGGCTAGATAGAGGTGGATTGCCCTCTTGTCAATCCAGGTTCGAGTGGAAGGCATGGTGATGGCCCAAGTACATACATTTTCTAAATCCGCAAACCAAGGATGTGTACAACACCCTTGTGATCTCGAAGGGTTGGTTTTCCCACTTGAATAAGCAATGGCACGAATCACGATGTGTGTCAATTGCTAAGAATATTTGGTGCCCACATTTTCCTCTTAGGATGAAGATTTTTCTTTTGAAGATGCTATGAGGGACCTTACCAACGGGTGTGAAGATACAAGCCAGAGGTATTGCTCTTGATATATGCTCGCAATGAAGAATGGCTAGGGAGGACCTCCCTCACTTATTCAAGGAGTGCCCGACAATAAGTGGATTGGTAATAAGATTTGCAAATGGCTGCAAAAGTCTTGGAAGATTGGATTCTTCAAGAATGACCTATTCCTAAGTGGGATGGCCTTTAGGATCGAGGTGCTACTTATCGACACACAGATTGTCAGATTCTCCTACTTTCATCACGTATGGAAGGTTAGGAATTGTAAAGTATTTTAGAACACCTTGGAAATAGTTAGATTCACTGAGATTATACAAAATAGCAGGGACGTGATTGTCACCATAGGGCAAGTTATGAACTCTCATGAGCGTAGGGCTATTGATGCAGCAATGATTGGTAGATTTTTGGGTCCTTGATTAAGTAGAGGTCTTTGTTCAAAATGTCACAGGGTGGCTCCCTTGTTAGCCATTGCACCTATGGTTGTTGGGAGACATCATGGCTTGGCTCGAGCATGACTTGAATTTGTAATTTTTTAGTTATGCAAATAAATACACTCACCATTGTGAGTTTTGTAATAATAAAAGAAAAGATGAGCGATTTTTAGTCTCTCCATATGGAAAATACTCCTACCAACATGGGTACCTCAGTGAACCCATGCGAGCCTATCTATAGACTTAAAAAAGTCACAAAACTAGAGAGAGAGAGAGAGAGAGAGAGAGAGAGAGAGAGAGAGAGAGAGAGAGAGAGAGAGAGAGGAGGCTATAATTAGATGTGTATGTGTTACTAATAATAGAGACTTTTCCATGTGCATGTGACATCCCCTGTTAGATTTAGAGAGATAAAAACCAATAACACAAATTACTTTATACCTAACAACCATACAATAAATGTATACATTAGTGTATCATATATAAGTATAATTACATACTCGTCTCTTAAGAAAGCAATTGTCCTTTTGCTATGTTATGAATGTGCAAATCATAGCTCGAAAACAAGAATCAAACAAAATATTAAAAATATATTGTCAGAACAAAACCTCAAAAACTTAAACAATCTTTGGTTATGTTTTAAGTTGGCCACATACTGCATACCCTAGTGTCTCATATCGTTAGAATAAATAGTGAATGTCATATTATAATGTAACAAGATATCATTGGTCACAATCATCACCCAACAATATGATGGATTTTGAAGTTTATTCATTAATTTGTCATGAAGATTCCCTTTGCCTTAAACTTTTCTAAGATTCATAGCGCCGAAGTGGTTGTTCCCATGAGTTGTCCTCTGCCCCCACTAGCCACTGTTATCTACCTTCTTCACCTCTCTCGATTGTGGATGCTTGGTCCTCTTTCTAGGCTTACCAGCCTCTGTTGCCTGTTGTCTTGCTTCTCTACAGAAGCAAGCCCGCGTTCTCTGCTCATCGGCGGCCCTTCTTTGATACTAGCTCCGAGTTCCCTCGAAGACCCCTACCAACTTGAGTCATGCACCTCTCTCTCTCTCTCTCTCACTCACTCACTCACACACACACACACACACACACACACACACACACACACACACACACACACACACACACACACACACACACACACACACACACACATGAGTACTACCATCCTTTGCTTTCTTCAGTTTATCTTGCCGCCATCGCTGTGTGGCTTCAAAAAAATTAAAAGCTCAAAAACGCAAAGATTCTAAAAAATTCAAAAAACCCTAAGTTCAGTGTAATTTTGGTGGGATTACACTAAACCTACATAGAGGATTTCTACTGATATAATTTATAAATAAGAACATAAATAGATTTCTAATTCAAATATTCCCTCAACAACGACAAACGATGCGCTTGTCTATAGCACGCAGCACTGGGGGGCAATGATAAGGGATGTAGATTTGCAAAAGTATTAGCTGGTACCGACGGATACAACATTGAGAGAGAGAGAGAGAGAGAGAGAGAGAGAGAGAGAGAGAGAGACCTTAAAGAGAAGAAAATGCTAAAGGAAAAATAAACGAGAAGAGAAACACAAATATACCAATGTGAAGTTGACCACTTCTTTATACGAACACAAAAGGTCTTTTGACTTTCCACCTTCATCCTTCTTTTCATTTCCTAAACTCACCCTTCACTTAAGCACTTAGTATGTTTTGAAAGAATTTTTATTTTTTTGAGGTTGGGGAGACCTAATCAATCTACCTCCATTAATTGGAATCTCTTAAGATCCCCCCCTTCACCTCCAATGAAAAGGCTCGCTCACCCATACCCTACTCGCGTTCACATGTTTCCTTATCCTGCATGGCCAACAGAGAGCCATGGCCTTCTAACGAAATTGTTCGCCTTGTATGCTGACTATCTTGGCATGCATGCCATGCAACTGGATGCATGCAATTGGTCCTAGTGGATGACCACTATGCAACACACCTCCCCGCCCTCCTCCGCGTCCGCTCCATACTTGCTATGCACACTCTTCTTCATGCACGCACGCACACATTATGTTTCCCAACACATCCTCTCTGATAGCGGCTTGCAGCTTAGCATATAGATGCAATTGATGCTACCATCATTTTGTGCCACAAAGAGAGACAAGCACAGAGATCATGGTGATTGATTGCCTTTGCCAGTTGTTTTGTCGCACCCTTTGGCCATGCCTTGTCTACTCACTCTGCATGCCTTGGGCCTTGGATGCTCTGGTTAGAGAAACCCCGCAGTAGAGAGAGAGTGTCACATCCCAACTACGTTGGTAGGAGAGAGAGATAGCTTGTGAAGTGGCAAAAAGAGAGAGAGAGAGAGAGAGAGAGAGAGAGAGAGAGAGAGAGAGAGAGAGAGATTTGATTGCTTCACACGTTTCCCTCAACAGAAAAAGAACACCCCTGCCTTGCCCTCCTATCTCCTTGCTGCCCTCACATGTCCGTGATTGCGAGCCTGTTACTCCAGCTGTCGATCGCCCATAGGAGACACTCTTTTTGTCTTTAAATTAATGTGTGGAAAAACTTGACTTTACATGCAACCATCAAATTTTTTCCTTTAATTTAAAAAATGTCCCTTTTCATTCCCTTTCCCCTAGCACGCGTATGAAATACAAGGGACATCCACACACAGATGAAGAAAAGTATCTCCTCCCTTCCGAGGCTCAGAATGCCATCATAAATTCCCAAATGCCCTTCAAATTTTCCAAAATTCCCAAAATATCCCTTCTTGTCAGATTAAATTTCTCCACAGATTACAAAAATTTGTAGCTTTTTATAAGAAGACTGATTGTCTATCAGTTATAGGCTTAGGAGATATAATTACTTTCTTTGCAAGGCAATGTGTGACAAATTACATGCTCAACACACAAAACAGGATCTCAATTGTAAAAAAGGAATAAGGATTAGAAAATCTTGAACAAATCCAACCAAAATAGATATCAAGGTATTTTGGGAATTCTTGAAATTAGAGGGGTGTTTTGGGAATTTGCACAAACTAGAGGGATATTTTGGTAATTTTCCCATACCTTAATAAGACAGAGAAATATCTACTGCCTCCACGTGGAAATAGGTTTTCTTTTGTCTAAGCTTAGTTATGATCCATAATTTTTCCTTTTCCTCTTTTGCTTTTCCAAGTGAGGTATCTCGGTTGATTCCCCTTAATGAGACATGTGTGCCAACCTACTCGAAGACCTCCAAAATATTATAAAGCTCTGTCCCCACTCACGCCTCATGTAGCGCTATCATGGAATCTTCTTAGCTTCGTAAGTACCTCGTGAATTTTTTCATTTTCCTCTATCTCTACCTTCTTCTCTTTTGTACTACTCTTGCATCTCTTTAGTCTTTTCTTCATTTGGATTATGGATTTTCCCCCTTGTTTTTCTCAAGAAAATCTCAAAAAACAGCTAAATAAAACAAAAAATCAACTAAAAAAAAATTGAAATCATTCAAATAGAATTCTAAATGCTATGTACACTATATACATGTCCCTAGGGTCTCATATATGGCTTTTGTCCCTGTACTCCTCCTGTAATGCTATGATGAAGGCATATACTCTAAATTTTGTCAAAAAATAATCTCAAACCCAAAAATTCAATACAACTCACAAAACATTATCCTCTAATATTCATAATATTAGGTCCACATTTAGAATACCTCCCCCCTCTTACTTGGAGTCCTTCTAGATGACATGGTATTGTCAAGCGTATGTGCTGTGCTTGGGCATTAAAAAATTGTGCCAATGCAAGTCTTGTAATGTAGCCCTATTATGCATACACAGTCAATGCACGGGAAAAATTTATGATGTGCAAGATGTGGGTATAAGCAATTTTCTTAATGGCATTTGCTATCGAGGCTTCCTATTCTAAGCAATGTGATGATCTTTGAATTGAAGGTTGTAGAGAGATTTTGACTCTCTCTTTGGTTGCCTCTGGTTATTTTGATTCTGAGCTTTTCCTGTGCATTCACTTCATCTCTTGATCCGTAAGCCTTGGTAGCATGCGCTTATGAAGTGAGAAACCTAATCTCTTTTAATCGTATTGTAACCCTAGGGGGAATTGAAGGAAATCAAGCAATGGTGCAGTGACAGTAGGTTTATTGATTCACTTTGGGACCCACTTCTTTGTGATTACTGGCTGTTTCATTGATGTGGCTCGTTTGGAAACCCATACTTGTCCCTACTTTGTTTGTGTTTGAAGAGAATTATTTGGGATCCACCTTGTCTTGTGTGAGTCAGCATCGGTCTTTGCTGCAGCCCTTGTACACTTGGTTGGCTACGGGATTTAGACTTTGGGAGTTGATCCTTGAAATCTTTTGGAATCCAAGTAAAGCTCTGACCTCTTTGTGCTTGAATCAACTTCTTTGGAACCCAAATTTGAGCTGCAAAAGCTTGCAACTTTGTGATTTTCTTAGCTGTTCTTGCATGCTTTGACTGCTTTCTTTTTTGATATTGGATTTTGTGATTTTTTATCAGAGATCCGTCTTCTTGATCCATACCTATTTATGGCCGCTTTGGCTCTTTGGTATCTAGATTTGCCAAACTTTTTGGTTCTGACTTGTTGTTTGTTGCTTTTTGCCTTCATTGGTTGATACAGAAGCTGCTAGTGATCATGATGACCTAAGTTTCTTGTACGAGATGTCATAAGAATCATCACTATTGCTACTATTCTCAGCAATGTTGATATCTGGCACTTTACCTTTGTGGTTTGGCTGGTTATGGAAAGTTACTATCTGTTTGCTCTTGGGTTGCTCTTTCTGGGATGAATTTTCTATCCAATTGATTAGAGCATTGTTAGCCCATTGACATGGTTGTGTTCTTCTTGGTTGGGTCTTTTCTTCCTTATGGGAGCCACACATGAGGATGCTTGTTGGAGTTGTGTTTTCACCGAAGATTTTGGAATCCACTTCTGATGAAATTTATTCTTGTAGTGGTGACATTGGTTCTTGGGTCTTTGATATGGACAATCATAAAACCATGCATGAGTTAAACTGTCGTTCATGTCACCTGCTGGATTGTCTTGATTTCTGTTATTGTCGGCATCTTCTTGAATTCCAAGTGTTCTATGCAGTCATGTAACTTGTCTTCTTTTTTGTCTTTTGATTTGTAATGGTCCTTTATTTTCTCCTTAGCTCAGGAACCTGTTGATGCCTGGTTCTCTTCATTTTCATGGATCACACTCACTGCAAAGTAAAGAACGACATCATAGCTATTTTCATCACAAAACTTTGTTGTTGGACCATCTTGAATAGTGCACACATACAGAGTAGCCAAGATGTGTTCCCATTCGACTGGCTTTAAAGCTTCCTCATGAAAGGGTTATGGAATATAATCCTTATCTTCGATCGCCCTTTCTAAAATGCACTCCTCTTGTTTTAAGCTACCACACTGGGAGGCTCCACACATCCACAGTTCTTTAGGATTAACCAACCATGATGGAAGTTCTAAGCATGCTACGATAGCGGAATCAATCTCCTCGATAGGGGTTATCGTCACATCCTTGTAACTATGGTCCTTTAGATTTATTATAATAGTGGTTTCCATGTGTCTAAGGTATATATGGTTGTATTCCCAGTCTTGGACCATTTTCAATTGCCTCATGAATGGTCTTCCCAATCTTATGTCGTAATTGTTTTTCTTGTCGAAATCAACAATAGCAAAGGTTTGCTCATATTCAATGCCACAAGAAGTAACAACTGCTTTTTCTAGCATTCTTATGGGCCTTTCTATGTGATCGTCTGCAAGCTGTAGTTTCATCTTGGTATCCCTTACCGTTGGCTATTTCCATTTTTTCCAGCTCTATTTTGTTGCGATGTCAACGCCAACTCCACTATCAAGGATTGCCATGGTTTTTACACCTTAGCATTCTACAGGAAGAGTGGGGTTCCAATCTTCTCCCTCATAATACTCTCCGACCTTGTTTCATGGCACTAGTGTTTAGCTGAGGCATGTCTAGCTCTTTAATCCCTTCCTCAATTTGAGTCATTGGTTTTTTTAACACCAAATTTCTCTAGGGATTTTCCCATAGTAGCCCACATATTTGGTCTTATTCTGTGAAACTCGGCTAATGTTATCGTACAGGTAGATAGAATATCTATTACCCCTTTTGAATTGGTGACCTTGTTAGAAGACAGTCTCTGTGATGGGACTGCAATAACATTTGACTTGGCCTCGTGCTCTCTCGTATAGGATGGTAGTGTTCTTAGCAATTGGGGTTGACTGTCCATAGACTGTTAGATCCTTTGTCTCCCCAATACAATTTCACTTCTAGAGTCATTTGAGATCTAGTTTCAATTTTCTATTGGTGGAAGAAACACTCCTCTTCCATCACCCATTTGGTTTACTCATAACTACTTGAATTGGTATGGCATTTTTGTTTTTCAAGCTACTAGGTAGCTGAATGATACCTGATACATTTGTTGTGATCTGTATCACTTGGTTTGGGTTTTTGGGACAATTGGGGATGAAGTGAATGATGCCACAATGAATCCAATAGGCATTTACTTGAGAGATCTTTGTCTGAGGACATTGTTTGACCAAGTGGCTATCATGGCTTTTGTAACAATCTCTCTTTGATTGAGGAGGTTCTTCTTGCATTTCCTCTTGGCTATAAACAGGATTTGGCCTAGCTAAGCCACTATTCACAATGAGAAGCAATGTCCTTTTGTCCATCTCATACCTTCTTTCTTCAGGTCAAAACGCAGGAGGTAGAGGTCGAACTTTGATAGACTCTACACTGCATCTTGCACAGAGAATACTCATGTTACTTGCAAACTACACCCATTTGAAATTGGGGTGTCTTTGATTGCCTGCATAATTGGAGCATGTTCCTCAGAGCTCTCCCTAAATTTCCTTGGAAACAAGGTGATTGTATTTGTCTGAGAATCCAATTTAGGCACCACAGGTAGTTGAGGGAATAGAGTTATCTTCCTTGCATCCTTTTGCTTACTGGGGATCCCTTCCATATTTTTCATAGCTAACAACATTCCACTCTTTGAATTCTCAATTTGACTTGTCAAATGACAATGGCTCCCATTCCAATTTACTCTTCTTGGTCTCACTCAAAGTCCCTTGATCCGGTCCTCTCACAAAACTTGTCGATGATACAGATGGACCCAGATACACCTATAGCACAGAGAAAAGATTGCCTCCAGGAAAGGTGATACGTGTGTAGGAGATGGAGAGCTCCTCTTGTCTTGAGGCTCCACCAAATGCATTTTTTGATAAAAGACGAATGTAGCCCAATCAACTGTTACTCCGCTCTCTACATGATACAAGGGTGCAAAAGCTTCTTTTGACATATATACTGATTTTGGCAACAAATAGACCTTATCCAAGTACCAAAACAAATGCAACTGTGGAGTTTCCCACAATTCCAAACCATGTAGTATGACCTACTCCCTTTCGATGCTCCAGACTCTGCCCTCATGGTGACATCAATAATCTTCTTTGATTTTTGCCCCGGGTTATGATGCACTTTGAAAACTTTTGCAATTAATTGAGGCATAACCTCCTTATCATCCACAATGTAGCCTGAGCTCTCCCTAAGATGGCAAAACTGCTTTTTTACAAAATCATTCTTCTCCCAAAGCCCCCATGACAAACATGCATAGTCATAGAGACCAATTCGCCACAAGCAAACCTGAGTTTCCCTATCATGCACATTTAAGCCCTCATCTACATCAATCTCCTCTACTAAATTATCTCCACCAGACTCATCTCCCTCCCTTTCATCAAGAATATGTAAGCTTTCTCACATTGGGTGCCGGAGCTCCTCCATCGCAGTGGTCACGGAGCGCGTCTACGTCTACGTCATCGATTCACTTGTGAGCTCCATCGCAGTGGTCACGGAGCGCGTCTACTCCTCCATCGCAGTGGTCACGGAGCGCGTCTACGTCATCGATTCACTTGTGAGCTCTTGCTCACCAGCCAACTATTGCTTCTTCAAAGTGTCTAAAAACATGGTGATACGTGACAATGGAATATCACACACAGGGAGTTTAAACGCATGCACAAGCAAAATTGTATGCCCCCTTACACTTTTATCATTAAGATTCTCCTAATTATGTGAGCTGCATGATTTATAAGTACCTTAAAAATGCGCACTTGATTTAAGCCTCCTCACACGTGACAGACTTGAACATCCCATACAGGTATAATGGACCCCCAGAACATGATCTCTCCTATGATAAATTTGCTCAGCAATTCTGCACTGCGACCCTGCTGTGTACCTTTTTGCATTTAGAATTCAACAACAAATTGGCAGCCGTGAATCATGTCTGATCACTTGACACCCAATATATAATCCACTGAGGTTTCCCTTATGGACTGTGTACAACGTCTACCCATTTAATTGCTATCTCCTCAGCTTTATGCACCATCAATGAGGGATTTCAAGGATCTTCCCATAAAACTTTTTTATTCAAAATTCATTCATCGGCTTAAATACCGGAGTTCCAAACACATCCTTCAACCTAAAAGTGCCTTGTCCCAAATCTTCAACAATCTCATATGCCCCACAATGTCTCAATTTTAGTTTATCTAGATGTGGCTAACTTTGAGTTGTATAGCATTAATCAATCACCTTTCTAAAAAATCTTGAACTTAACCTACCTTGACATCCATGCTTGTCTTGTATTCTGGCTTATCTCTCTGCATATGCACTCCAAATCCCATCTTCTTCCAACTTTAGCAACTCCCCCTGTCAATGAAACATTGAATCCTCTGGGCTCAATCTATGCTAATCTGCTAGCCTTAAGCTTGGAATCACATATTCCATTGGAACAATAGCTTCAATCCCATAAAAAAACTTGAAAGGTGTCATCCATGTTGCAACTTTATATATTGTGCGGAATGACCATAATGCCGAATCTAACTTGTCATCTCAATCCGACCTATTTTCTAAAAAAATCTTTTTTAAGATCCTCACCAACACCTTATTGGTACTCTCAGCTTGCCCATTTGCTTGCGGATGATATGGAGTTGATTTATTATGCAAGATCATATGCTTAGTTGTCAAATCTTCAATGACTGAATTTAGAAAATGCACACCATGATCAGACACCAACTCAAATAGACATCCAAATCTTGTCACAATGTGCTTATACAGGAATCTTGCTACACTTGTTACTTTGTTGTCCCTCAAAGGTAATGCTTCTACCCTCTTTGTGACGTAATCCATCGCAACTAGAATATACCTTTCTCCTATCCTACTAGCTTTTGGATTGATTGGTCCGAAAAAATCCAATCCCCACTTTTGAAATGGCTCAAGTGGCATGGCAACACGGGGTGATCTTGCATTCTAACCCTGGGCATTGATGTCCAACGTTTTGGCATTGCAAACATTCCCCAGTAAACCAATGTGCATCCTTAAGCAACAATGGTCACCATAAACCTGCTTGTATAATTTTTTGCGTAGTAATCTCTATTGAAAAATGTCCCACAATGTGCCTCTTGCAAAACTTCCTTCTGCTCCTCATTCGAAACCCATTTTCTAATAATTTGATCTGCTCCTTTTCTATACAATTCTCCAACAATAATAAACAATGTTCTACTCTGTAAAGAAAACTTCTTCTTTTGATATGTTTTCATATTTAAGGGAAACACTCCATTTGTCAAAAACTACACGAGACTAATAGGAAGCTAAAAAACTCTTGGTATGATACCTCTTAAAACCCTTACATATTTTTGGTCAAGCAAATTAGGGCATGGGGGGTTTTTTTGGGTGCAATGGTGGAGCTTGTGCCAAATGCAGATTGCTCAATGGCAAGAATACTCCAAGTGTGTTCAAATTGGCAAGGCTAGAATACATAATACTTGTTGATCGATGATTGCTCTGAATGGTCAGCTAGACCAAGCACATTGGTGCAGCCAAAGTTGGTTCGAGCTAGGAAGTGGTCTATGCCATGTAGAGGCTGCATGCAGGTGCAATGCAGAAGGCTAGGGCAGGTACCAAGGTCCTAGGCAGCCAAAGGGTAGCGGGAGTGTATGCCCAATGCAGCTTTTTAGGCTAAAACAACCCCAAGTTGGATCAACTGGGATAGCAAATGAAGGTGTTTGAAATGCCAAGTCAGTGCTCTAGAATGTAGTGTTTGATGTGCTCTAGAATCCGGTCCAGATAGCTCATCAAACGGAGCCTTGATGCTCAAGATATTGCAGTTCAAAGACAGAGTGGGTAGTAGATCCCCGACAAGCAGAGCAGTTGCGGATATGTGGCCTATGATAATTTTAGTGGATACATGCATAGAGCTCAAATTATGGAGCATGCCTGTCTTCTCGGATTGCCGATCGGAGCTCTGGTTAGTAAGTTATGATCAGTCCAAGATTTTTTGGGGGTCAGGTCTGAACCCACTTACCCGCACTAGAGGATGCGAGATTTGGCGTCTTTTTGACCTTGACAAGGTTTTGCAAGGGGGAGGACAGTAGGGGAGGATAGCACAAATCGACGACATGTCAATCGGATACTCGGTCAACAGGATACAACAGGATGAAATTGGGAGCTAATGTCGAGGAAGGAGTTGGCAGGTGTTTTTTACCTTTTCTGTGGCCTCGAATCGCGGGTCCGGGGAATTCGAAGTGCGGTGAGCACATGGGAGTTCAAAGTCACAAAGAGGCTCTGTTGGTTGGGTTTTGCGGCTCAGGAAACCGGCCTCTGAGTAGAATATGGCAGGCTTGTGGATTGGGGCAAAGACAATGAGGGTGGAAGATTTTTTTACAAGGCCTTGGAGGCCATTCTAAGAGAGGGCGCCCCTTGTGATGACATGTGGCCCGAGGATTTGACCCACATGAGCATGGGGGATGCCGTAGCAAGGGACATATAAGGTAAGGCGGGCCATTCTATTGGCGTATATCCGTGGAGAGCATGGGCTCTTGAGCCTGTGGCTGTGGTGTACTGAGTGGGGGCGCTGCAAGTTGACGATGCCGGGCGCTCCAATGGTGTAGGCTGTTTTGGAGTGGTCGAGGACGTGGCCGTAAGTGGCGCACGATGGCGGTGGAGCTCGTGAGAGCTGGTGACGTGGTGGGTCCGTAAGGGACTATGCCCGCGTCCATGAGGAAAACATTTTTTGAGGGCGAGGTACCCCCCCCCAATAGCGACATCGCTCTTGCTTGGCAAAGGGAGGGTCTTGTAGAGCAGGGAAGTGAGCAAAAGAGGGACAAGTGGCGGGCGGTCAACGGTGAGCCAAGTGGGGGGTCCCGCGACCAAGGGCAGTGAGCAAGAAAGAGAGAGGAAAAGTGCGAGGGCCGCACAATGAAAGAGGCAAGGGGACAATTTCAAAGCCAGTCGAGCAAGGGCAAAGGCAAGGCCGGGACCAAAGTGAGGGAGGAGAGAGAAAAGAGAGAGAGAGGAGGCATGTATGAACCGGACAAGAGGTGGTCAAAGGGTAAAAAGAGGAGCAGTGCAAGGTTTGAGTAGCCCTAAAGGGGTAAAATATAAAAATAAAAAATAAAAAGCCTAGGGGCAATAGCGACCTCGCTAATGCCCCCCCCCCAAGTGCAAAGAGAGAAAGAGAGAAAAGGAAACAAGTAAAGTGGTTTCCCCCTTCCAAAAGATGCCAAATGGACCAATTAAAATGTAAATTCCAAAATTGAAGGCCACCCCCTATAAAAGTCAAATTTTAATCAAATTAGGGGTTTTTTTTTGTGCCGTTTGAAGCATGCAAAGTGGAGTTCTCTGACAAGCTAACCCCTTTGTAACTTTTTCTTGAGAATGACCATAGTGATGGCACTGCAAACCTATGTACATGCCTTTTGAAATGCAATCAAGCCACTGTTGCCCCATCTTGCTGTTGTTTCCCCTTCCCCCCTTCTCTTTCTCCTGCTTTCATTTTTCCCCTCGGTGCCGGCAGTGGGGATGTGTGTGCCCCCTGGACCGACGGTGTTTTGTGTGAGAGAGTGAGATTGAGTGGCTGTGAGCGTGTGTAAAGGTGGAGACAAACCGTGGTAGTAGGTGTGCGTTGTGTGGTGAATTTGTGGAGTCTGTGAGTAGTGAAAATTGAGCAGGCGGTGATCTGCTAGTGTAAAGTGTGTTTTTGAAGGTGTTTTTTGAGAGGATAGGGGTGCTGTGGATACCCTGAGCTATAGAGAGGCCCCTATATTTGTGCCGGGTGTGTTCCCCCATTCCCCCTCTGCATCTTTTGGTGCCCCCACTGAGGAGCACGTGTTAAGTATGGAGCCTGATTTACCCCTTGTACTTTTCTGTGGTAAAAACGCACATTTGTAAGGCCCCTATTATGAGGAGAAGCCATCGTGCGTGAAGGAAAATCACTTGCCGGCAACCAAAATTTTCACGGCCAATCTTATGGCCGGACGACGGTCGGAAAGTGGTCGGAAAACGACCGGTCGGTTGGCCGGTGGCCGGTGGTCGGAAGTCAATGGCCGGTGGCCGGTGGCCGAATTCAAAAGCGGACTTGTCTTCTCAAGGGCGGCCACACATGGGCTGATTGGAGGGTCCGATTTGGATTTATCTACACAAGGGCGGCTACACATGGCTGCCTCTCATGAGAGAGGGCAGCCCTTTTGGCCTATAAAAGGAGGCCATTTCTACACACATTTCAAAGTGTGAAGTTGATGCAACAAGGTGGGTGTGAGGTGGTCAGAGTGAAGCAAGGTGGGAGCTCCAAAAGGGCATAATCCCTTTGTAACATACTTCTTGTTTTGAAGTACTAAAGCCATTGAGTGGCTGCTTTCCCATGGACGTAGCCCACATTGGGTGAACCACGTATATAGTGTGTACTCTCTCTCTCTCTCTATTCTATAATCTCTTGTGTGTGTAAATTATATCTCTCCATTAAGTAATCTACTCAATTATCTAATTAGCTACGTCATATTTCCTAACAAGTGGTATCAGAGCAAGGTTTGCTCGTAGCTAAGGTATCTCAAGGAAAGGATTCCTTGAATTGAGTGGGAGTTATGGCGGAGGAAGGGAAGCTCAAGATTCAGAAGTTCAATGGCAAAAACTACCAACATTGGAAGATGCAGATTGAAGACTATCACTACCAGAAGGACCTCTATTTGCCATTAGGTGGTCTTGCAAAAAAGCCCGCAACAATGGCAGATGAAGCATGGATTGTCCTTGATTGAAAGGCATTAGGAACAATCCGGTTAAGCTTGGCATCAACAGTGGCCTACAATGTTTCGGAATGAAGACCATGGAGGACTTGATGAAGTCACTTGACGACTTCTACGAGAAACCATTGGCATCCAATAAGGTATTTCTTATGAAGCGCTTGTTCAATCTAAAGATGGCACAGAATGGTTCAGTTGCAAAACACTTAAATGACTCTAACACAAACATAAGTCAACTTCGATCCGTTAAAATCAATTTTGATGATGAAGTGCGAGCTCTCCTTATACTATCATCTCTACCAGATAGTTGGCACAGCCTTGTGATGGCTATAAGTAGTTCTATTTCTGGCACAAATACTCTTAAGTTTGATGATGTTGTCGGTGTTCTCCTAAGCGAGGAAATAGGAAGGAGAAACGCAGGAGAATCATCAAGTGCTGCACTGTCAATGGAAACAAGAGGAAGGCCTAAGGAGAGGTTCAAAAACCAAAAGGGTCGTGATCGCTCTATAGGGAGCAAGTCACACACAAAGTCAATTCTTGAATGTTGGAATTGCGGCAAGAAGGGCCCATGTCAAGAAGGATTGCTGGTCCAAGAAGAAGAAGGAGACTGAGTCTCAAGACAACAAGCCAACATCGAAGGCCAATGTGGCAGGTAAAGTAGAGTAAGATGCTCTAATTCTCTCATTAGACAATGTGTCTAATTCCTTGATACTAGATTCCGGAGCTTTATTCCATGCGACACCACACAAGCAACATTTCCAAGATTACACCAAAGGTAATTTTGGGTATGTATACTTGGGAGATGATGAAGCTTGTGAGATTGTCGGCAAAGGTACAGTTTCTATCAAAACTACTAACGAAAATGAATGGAAGCTTAAAGATGTTAGGCATGTTCCTTCTCTTTGTAAAAATATGATCTCTATAGGACAATTGGACGATGAAGGTCACAACATTGCATTGGGAACAAACGGTGGAAGATTTGAAAGGGATATTTGGTGGTTGCCAAGGGAGAAAAGGTCCATACACTTTACTTGTGTACTATCAACATGCAACCTTCAACAGAAGTTGCCAGTGCGGTGTGGCACTACCGGCTTGGGCATATGAGTGCCAAAGGAATGCAAATCCTTCAAACGAAGAAGCTTCTAATAGGTTTGAAAGAAGGGGACTTAGTGTTCTGTGAAGATTTTGTTTATGGTAAACAAAAGAGGGTGAAATTTCAAAAATCAAGAAATGAAAGAAAAAATAAAAAACTTGAGTTGGTTCATTCTGATGTTTGGGGTCCTGCAAGTACACCATTACTTGGTGGCTCATTGTAATATGTAACATTCATAGACGATGCGACTAGAAAAACATGGGTTTATGTCATGAAGAATAAGTCCGATGTATTTTCAATATTTCAAAGGTGGAAAGCCTTTGTGGAGAATGAAACAGGTACCAAGGTTAAATGCCTCAGATCCGACAATGGAGGCAAATATTGCAGCCAAGCTTTTGAAATCTTTTGTGCTAGCAATGGCATTCGGAGGCAAAGGAAAACCCCAAGGACACCTCAACAAAATGGGGTTTCAGAAAGGATGAACATGACAATCATGGAGCAAGCATGAAGCATGCGGCTACATGCATGCTCACCACTTTAGCTTTGGGTGGAAGCTATAAGTACGTCTGTGTACTTAATCAACCGGTCACCCTCAACGGCTTTGGATGGGGGAGTTCCAGAAGAGGCATGGATAGGTAAACTGGTGAATTATGCATTTCTCAAAGTGTTTGGGTGTGAGGCTTTCATGCACATAGATAGAAGCCTAAGATCAAAGCTAGATGCAAAGTCCAAAAAGTGTTTCTTCATGGGCTGTGGAGAAGGTGACTTTGGGTATCGCCTATTGAATCCTGAAGATGATAAAATCTTAAGGAGTAGGGATGTAAATTTTAAACAAACAAAATATGTACCAAGATTACTTGAAAAGAAAACAAACAAAAGAAACAGGTGATGAGTACATGGAGCTTGAGGATAGTGAAGACTCAAGGACTGCAAACGGTGACAATGTGCAACAACGTCAACCAAATGAAAAGCATCAACCTATTCCTCAAAGATCTACAAGAGCAAGTAGACCTCCAGAAAGGTTTTTTCCTTCCTTCAACCATCTCTCGATCTCAGATTCTGGAGAGCCGGAATCATACGAAGAAGCTATGTGACACGAATCCAAAGAAGAATGGACAAAGAGCATGCAAGTGGATATGGACTCACTACATTGCAACCAAACATAGGAGTTGGTTGAGTTGCCTAAAGGTAAGGGGGCACTTCAAAACAAATGGGCGTACAAGCTGAAGGAAGAAGAAGGTGGGAAGAAAAGGTACAAATCTAGGCTTGTGGTAAAAGGGTTTTCTCAAAAGAAGAAGGTGGGAAGAAAAGGTACAAGTCTAGGCTTGTGGTAAAAGGGTTTTCTCAAAAGAAGGGTATTGACTTCAATGAAATATTTTCTCTTGTTGTAAAAATGAACTCAATTAGGCTTGTCTTAAGCCGTGTGGCTGCTCACGATCTAAATCTTGAGCAAATGGACGTAAATACGGCATTCCCTCACGGTGACTTAGAGGAGGAAATTTACATGCTTCAACCAAAGGGGTATGAAGTAAAAGGTAAGGAGAAAATGGTTTTCAGATTAAAGAAAAGCTTGTATGGATTAAAGCAAGCATCAAGACAATGGTACTTGAAATTTGATCGATGGATGTTAGATCATGGATTCAGAAGATGCAACTCAGATCGTTGCGTCTACACGAAGAATTTGGGGGATGGGAAGTTCATCATCCTAATGTTGTATGTTGATGACATGCTGAGTGCAAGTGCTAACATGCAAGACATCAAAGACTTAAAAGAGGAGTTTTCTAAATATTTTTCAATGAAAGATTTAGGTGCTGCAAAGAGGATACTTGGTATGAAAATATCAAGGGACAGGACGAAGAAGACAATAAAGCTATCTCAAGAGGATTACATCAAGAAGGTACTAGAAAGGTTTGCAATGAAAAATACAAAACCAGTTTCTACACCTTTGACTGGTCACTTTAAACTAACGAAGGATATGTGTCCAAAGACATAAGAGGAGATAGCCTCTATGTCTAAAGTTCCATATGCTGCAGTGGTAGGTTCTCTAATGTATGCTATGGTCTGGGCAAGGCCAGATATTGCACATGCAGTGGGAGTTGTGAGTAGGTTCATGGACAACCCAGGTAAAGAACACTTGCAAGCTGTGAAGTGGATACTTAGGTATCTAAAAGGGACAACAACAAATGCTTTGTATTTTGGAGGAACTGATATTTTTCTAGAAGGGTATGCTGATGCAGATATGGCAGGTGACAAAGATACTCAAAGGAGCACTACTGGATATGTCTTCATGGTTGGAGTCACAACAGTAAGCTGGGCTTCAAATCTGTAGAAAGTGGCCTCACTTTCTACCACGGAAGCAAAGTATGTAGCAATGACCGAGGCAAGCAAAGAAATTTTTTGGCCTCACAGATTCTTAGAAGAGCTTGGATTCAAACAAGACAATTGTGTCTTGTACAGTGATAGCCAAAGCACTATACATCTTGCAAAGAACTCAGCCTTTCATTCAAGGACAAAGCACATTGAGGTGAGATATCACTTCATATGCACTCTTTTGGAAGAGGGACAACTAAAGCTAGGAAAGGTGCATACAAGTGAAAATCCTGCAGACATGTTTACAAAGGTGGTCAACAAGGAGAAGTTGAGTTTTTTTGCTCATCTTTAATCGGCATTCAAGGATAAGAAGCCAGGATGGAAAGCAGTCATCACAGGTTTGCGTTGGAGATCATTCTCCAAGTGGGATATTGTTAGGTATGGAGCCTGATTTACCCCTTGTAATTTTTTGTGGTAAAAATGCACATGTGTAAGGCCCCCATTATAAGGATAAGCCATCGTGCGTGAAAGAGAATCACTCGCCGGAAACCAAACTTTTCATGGCCAATCTTATGGACGGACGGCGGCCAGAAAGTTGTTGGAAAACGACCGGTCGATTGGCCAGTGGCCGATAGTCAATGGCCGGAAAAGGAGGCCTATAAAAGGAGGCCATTTCTACACACATTTCAGAGTGTGAAGTTGATGCAACAAGGTGGGTATGAGGTGGTGAGAGTGAAGCAAGGCGGGAGCTCCAAAAGGGCATAATCCCTTTGTAACATACTTCTTGTTTTGAAGTACTAAAGCCATTGAGTGGCTGCTTTCCCGTGGACGTAGCCCACATTGGGTGAATCACGTATATCGTGTGTACTCTCTCTCTCTCTCTCTCTCTCTCTCTCTTTTCTATAATTTTTTGTGTGTGTAAATTATCTCTCTCCATTAAGTAATCTACTCAATTATCTACTTAGCTACATCATATTCCCTAACAGCACGCTGATTGCTCCCAGTTAATTGAAAAGAAGCAGTTTTTCATGTTGGAAGTCATGGTAGTAAGAAGTTATGGACCGATTTTCACAGGCAAGGAGGGCCCTAACGAGTGGATGTTAGATTTCGAGCTGTATATGGTATCATTGCGTATGCCGAATGCACGATAAAGCTAAAGTATGGTATGAAGCGTTGGAAGGCAAGCCAAGGCAGGCATGGCCGGCTCCATGGGCGAGGTTTCTTCATGACTTTCGCAAGGAGGTGTCCCTCGTCGAGATGGATGCAAAGCTGAAAGCACTTAAGCAAGATGTAAGTGAAGAACTGCTTCTGGGTCATTTTGAAGAGTGTTGGGCAGAATTAGCAACAGCCATGCGGTTGGCTAATGGAGAGTACTTCAAGCTGGATAAGTTCATGGCGTGTCTGCACCCTAAGGTGAGAGAAAAAGTCAATTTTGAGAGTCCAGAGAATTACAATGGTGCGGTAGCCATTGCACGATCGAAGAGCAGGATGATAAAAAAGAAGATAGAGCAGGGTGTGTCAGGCTACGAGACAATGGCCCCTGTTCAACCGCAGGGTCCGAGGGAGGCTATGCATGAAGAAAATCATGCAAACCGAGGTGAAGCTGTTGTGCCACAAAATTGGGTACACACGGCACAAGATTTGTTCGAGAAAATGCAAGAGTTGCGGCTCAGCGTGATGGATAGAGGACATCCAAGAGGAGCAAGGGGCAGGGCAAGGCCGCTGCCAGGTAGGTGCTACAATTGTGGAGAAGAGGGGCACTATGCACCTGATTTTCCTCAGCCACAGAGGGAGAGAGGAGGCATTTACCCACTGTTTGGTAGAGGTCGAGGTCAAGGGCAATTCAATGGTCGAAGAGAGCAAGTGGTGGAGAATCGTGTGCAACCGGTTCCACCAAACGGAGGCGAGGTACCAAGAGTGAATATCATAGGGGTGAATAAGCAGGATATCGATATTTTGGACAATATGAGAGCAAGAGTTGAGAGGGAGACAGAGATAGAGTGGGAAACCAGAGCTCGCAAAGGCAAAGAGAAGGTGTATGAAGGTAGAGAGGAGCCCGATCCTAGCAAAAGAAGAAGGTGTCGCAAAATCAAACAAGCGGATTTCCAATTAGGATGTCGCTTTCGTGAGTACAATCTGGTAAGTGATGTTCAAAATCAGAAAGCAAACATTAGTTTTGGTCAGCTGTTAGCTTTAAATCCAAAGTTAAGGAGGTAGTGGTCCACAAGTGTTAGCACCAGGATTCCGACAACTAAGGGAAATGTGCAAGCGGTGCAAAACATGGCTTTGAGGGTAGGTAACCCCACTGATGTTCTTTCGCTAGTGGATGCGATTATAGAAAAGAGGATGCAGGTCCAAGCCTACATAGACGGCGGAGCGTAGGTTTGTGTCATGACGGAAGCAGCCATCATGAAAGAGACGGGAGTCAAGGCAGTAGTCAAGTCAAATGTGCGCATGAGGATGGCCAACCATACTAAAACCAGATGTCTGGGTGTGGCTCAAGATGTGAAGGTCAAGGTGATGGGCATAGAGTGCCTCATAGACTTCTTTGTGATGAAAGCAGGAGATAATGCTTATCCAATCATTTTGGGAAGGCCATGGCTTTTGGCAAAGGTTCTAAGCAAGATTGGGAGAGCAAAGTGTTCACCTTGCCTGGCAAAGAGAGGGGAAGACAAATTGTGCTTGATTTGAAGACCAAGGAGAGAAGTTATCATCCTATGGCAATTAAAGATGAGGGGGACACGACAAGCTATGATTACGAGACAGAGACGGGCTATGATGAAGGCTACACTAGCACAGAGGAAGAGGAGAGCGAGGACGACATGCTGAAGATAGATGTAGACTTATTTGAAGTCACCATAGATGACTCCCCATCTAAAGAAGAAGGTATGCAGCCTCAAGCTCATGGTTTAAGCATAGAGGAGGTTTCAAGCATGTTAAGTGAAGATTTGACCAAGGGTGAAAAGGAGGGTTATGTTTAACTGTGTGAATCCTATCCAAATTTTTTTGCAATGGAGTACAAGCATTTGTGCGGTGCAAAAGAGGTAGAGCAAAAGATTGTTCTTAAGGAGGGACATATGCCTAAAGCACAAAACCTGAGAAGACTGGGGGAAGTCCAAAAGGAGGCCCTCTGGCAGGAGATCAATAAGTTGTTGGATGCAGGAATCATATACCCTGTGAAAGAGTTAGAGTGGGTCTCACCAGTGGTTATAACCCCTAAGAAGAATGGGAAATGGAGAGTGTGTGGAGACTACAAGCCAATGAATGCCGCGACCAAGAGGAATCACTATCCATTGCCGTTTCAAGACGAGATCCTAAACCAAGTGGCTGAGCATGAGAGATACTCGATTATGGATGGCTTCTCGGGATATTTTTAGATAGGGATTGCACTTGAAGACCAATTGAATACCACATTCATATCTCCATGGGGTTGTTTTGCTTACAGCAGGATGCCGTTTGGATTTTGAATGCATACACCACCTTCCAAAATTGGATGAACACGGTATTTGGTCCATACCTGGGCCGATTTATCAGGGTCTTCATGGAAGATATAGGCTGCTATAGTTCAAGATTAGAGCACCTATCGAAGTTGCAGTTATGCTTTCAAATTCTTGATGAAGAAGGAAGTCAGCTAAACCCCAAGAAGTGCAAGCTAGCACAGCCTCGAGTGCAGCTGTTGGGTCATGTGGTGTCGCAAAACGGTATAGAGGTTGATCCCAAAAGGTAAAGGCGTTGGTGTTGATGGAACCACCATTAGATGCTCAGGGTTTGGCTTTGTTTGTTCATAAGCTGAAGTATATATCATGTTTCTTTTGGATGTTGTCGCAATATGTGCATCCTCTTCAAAAGAGGGCTCATCAGGTGCATGGTTATGAATGGGATGGAGAAGCTCAGGAGGCTTTCGATAGGGTCAAGGAGATTTTGTGTCAGTTTCCAGCGGTCTGTCCTCCCAATTGAGAGGACGACTTCTATGTGTCTATGATAGTGGGCACAGCTGCTATTGGAGCGGTTCTACTGCAAAAAGTAGGGAGAAGCTACAAGCCAATATACTTCGAAAGCAGGGTGATTAGCCCAGGAGAGGCTACCTACAATGAGGCAGAGCAATGCGTGATGGCTTTGGTCTTCGCTTGCAGGAAGTTCAAAGTGCATTTAATTGTGCACAAGTTTTTTGTGTTGACAACTAATAATCTATTGCCAGAGGTAGTGCTACATTTGAAGCCATGGAGAAGGATTATGAAGTGGGTGTTGGAGCTGCAAGAGTTCGAGTTCGAGTTCAAGGTAGATCACACGAGTCGGTCTCACTTGGAAGACATTCTTGTCAGCAAGGCCGTCGATTTGCCATCCTATCCAAGAGTGGTGTGAGATGAAGCTAAGGAGGAACCGGATTTGGAGGATGATTTTACAATGTGGTTCGATGGAGCGTATCGAAGGGTAGTACAGAAGGCAGGAGGAGGTGTGGTGATAGACAACCCACATGGTAAAGCTATATTTTCAAAGGCATATGATTTGGAGGATGTCCATACCAATAATGAGGTGGAGTATCTCACTTTGCATCTAGGTTTAAAGCAGTGTATAGAGTTCGACATTTCGAGATTGGTGGTGAAAGGAGATGCATTGCTAGTCATCAAGCAACTGCTAGGCTAGTGGTAGGTAAAGCATGATTCTTTGAAGCATTGGTTCTTTTTCATAAAAAAAATGCTGAAGTCTTTTGAGGAGGTCCAATTCAAGCATGTGAGAAGATAGCAGAACCAAGAGGCAGATCAATTAGCAAGTAGCAAAGTACAAGTGCATGTTGCAGGTCTATATGTGGCCCCAACCACTTATGCAAGTAGGGAGACTCTAAAAGAGATTGAAGGGTTTTTGAGTATAGTACAGTGTTTAGAGGTTTTGTACAAGTTACAGAAAAGAAGAGTGGTGCAAAAGGCGCGCAAATTCACACTGGTAGGTGAAGATCTCATGAACTATGGATGTGACAGAGTGCTTAGAAGGGTGTTATACAAAGAAGAGATAGGAATGGTACGGGAGCAATGCCATGAAGAAAGCGAACATCAGGGTAAGGACCAAGTTCTGTTTTGAGTGCTTAGAGCAGGCTTTTGGTGGCCTTCCATGGCGAAGGACATGCATTACTGGTGCAGGACGTGCCATGAGTGTCAGACTATAGGTGAAAGACGACTGATAGCAGAGTCACAAGGTGCCATCATCACACAAAGTGCTTTCGAGAAGTGGGGTCTGAATGCCATAGACCCTCTCCCAAAGTCTACGAGCGGTAAGGAGTACGTGGTGGTAGCCATTGACTACCTTACAAGGTGGGTCGAGGCCAAGGTAGTGAAAGAAGTAAATGAGAATGTAGTGGCTCAGTTTGTGTTTGACAACATCTGTTGCCGTTTTGGTGTTCCATGGGTGTTAGTTTCTGATAGGGGTTACGGGTTTAGAAGCAAGCTCATGAATGCATTAGTGGAAAAACGAAAGATTTAGCATCACTTTTCCTCACCCTATCACCCCCAATGCAATGGTCTAGTCGAAAGTGCTAATGGGCAAATTTTCATAATGTTAACGAAGTACGTGTACAAGCAGGAAGCTGAGTGGGAGACAAATCTAGAGAAGTGTCTGAGGCCTCCCACTTTCGCTTGTCGTTTTGATTGAAAATTTTTGTGCTTGTCCATCTTGTCCTCCTAATCATCAACGTATTTTCAGTTCCTTCATTTGAGCTCATTTGCTATTTATTATCAATTTTTGACATGTTTATTTGAAAAAATCAAAGAAAATAATAAAATGCACTAAAAAAGAAAATTTGAAAGATCATCAATTAAGAAAATCCATTGAAAAACACTATTTTATTACTTTTTGGTGGATTTCTCTATTTTTTAGTTCCAATGTCAAGAAAAATTGATGAAAATAAAAAAATGGCTATTTTAATGTAATTTCTGATAGTATATACAATATATACACTCATCTGGGAGATTTTATCAGCTGAAATTTCCCTGTTGATGATTTTTAAGGACATTATTAGGTAATTTTGCAAAAAACCACACGTTAACATCCAACATTGTTTCTCTCTCTTCAAACATTGCCCTTAATTATTGAAGTTTCCTTCCACCTCTCCTAGATGGAGTACTCCGAAATGACTGTGTACATGGGTTGAATAATTGTGTCTATGCATAGCCGTGGTTGGCTCTATTTTGCTTTGAAGGTCAATGCAATTCAAACTAGTATGTGGTGCAAAAGTTGGATCTTGAGTAGTAAACTCAAGAGTTTCCGTGGTCGAGGTATCTTGTTGATTCTTTCTAAATAGCAGATTTTATAATTTATGTGCTCTTTGCCTGATTGTACCATCTGGATGCTTTGGCACACTAATTTCATGAGCTATAGGTAACAATGATGGCGGTTGGTGAGATTTAACTCTTCATTGGTATTTTGGTTTTCGATTGACGAACTATTGTGGTGGAGTTTTTTGAAATTTAACTTTCCACTGATTCATCGGCTTTACAGTTTGTGGAGATGATAAATGTTGCTTTGGTTTCCAAACCCATCTAGTGCTAGTTTCTCTTCTGAAAGATGTTTTTCTTTGAGTTGTTAGATGTGAAACTTCCTTTAGTATGGTAGATGAGTTTTTGGGTACCCAAATTTGAGACGGATTGTCCTTGATTTGTGCTTTTGGTACCCAAAATTGCCTGACTTCTTGCATGCTGCTTGTGCATTTGCTTGTATAGAGGTTGACGTAGATTGATTATTCCCTGGTTTTTTTTGTGGGCGACCTCTTTTCCAATATCTTTGCTTGATGCGATTGCAACTAAGAGTTTTCCTCCTTTAAGTGATAGCTTGAGTTGATTGGTGTTTGAATGTGGTACTGCCTTGTATGCTGCTTGTAGCATTTTCTTGTCTAGAGGTTGACGTACATTGATCATTCCCTGGTTTCTTTTGTGGGTGACCTCTTTTCCATTCCTCTTTGCTCGCTGCAATTGGAACTAAGAGTTGTCCTCCTTCAAGTGATAGCTCGAGTTGATTCGTGTCCCAATCTGGTACTGTATTGTATGTCCGCATCCATGAGATTCCAAGAATCATTGTTTCATTCATATGTTCATGTGGTATGCATATAATTTGATGAGGGCATGAAAATCCATTTACTATCACATTTAAGTTGACCACTCCCAATGCCGGTGTTGGGTTTTTCTTGCATCCTTTGATAACATATATTCCCGATGCTAAAGATTGATTCGTAGCTTTATTATAAATGGAATAATTGTCTGCATTCATTCCAGCGCCGGTATCTACTAATGCATTTGTGCTATGATTGTTCAATTGTACTGTGATGCGGAGGTGAATTCCATCCAACCATTCATCATCCATTGATACTGCATCATTTTGTGATTCCCATTGTCTTTTATGTGGTTCCAAAGTGTTGATGGGAATAGGTCTTTGTTGATTTCTAAAAGCAGCTTTCCTCTTGAGTACTCAAAGTCAAGCTTTCTCTTGAGCTTCGTCAACAACTTGTTGTCGTTTAATATTTTTCTGCTTTGCTGCATGTATTTTTTCTAGCAAATCATTGGTTAGTGGCAAATGGTACTTCTTTAAGCGACATCCACTAATCTAGTTAGCCATTGGTTTACCATCTATAATGGATAATTTAACTGCTCCACTTGGAGATACATCTTCAATGACAAATGATCATTTTTCTTTTTCTTGAACTTGGGAATGTGTTGCTTAACACTAGGTTGGTAACCTAACAGGACATAAAAGTGTCCTTTCAGGGTTTTGAAAAAAACCTCCAAAACCATAGTAGATCCACTCATTTTGTAAAATCCTCTCATGAGGTTATAGTTCAAGTCCTACTACACATGGAAAAAATAAGAAACTTGTAAAATTTCTCATCTTTTGGTCACACCAAGCCTCCAAAGTTGATGGACCAGTGCATTTTCATCAAAACAGTCATTTCTTACGTTTTGTTGCATAAAAATAAGATTAGGGATTTTTGTAGGACTTGAGATAAATTCCCTACTTAACTTCAATGGGTTGGTGATAAGAACATATGATTGCTTCTCACTCACCATTTTTTGTTTTGCCAAAATAAATAGGTACAAAAAAGTTGAATTTTTACCATTCTGCAAACATATCATCAAAGTTTCTATAGCCATGCTCAATACAAATAATATATGCATGTTTTCTTAGTTCCCTATTGTCCTTTATGTTCATAAGGAGCCATGGAGCATGTCAAAAGAATAATACATCTCTTACCAAGGGGAATCTTGGGGACAAAGATGAAGTGTTAAATACAGCAAACATGAAAAAACTGGGTTCAACATTATGAGTTGTAGAATCCCATAGAAACTATTCAATATCTAGCCAAATTTGATCCTTATGACTAGATATGGTTACTACCTACAAAATGCATGTAGTTGTCACAAGAAACTAACAATATTGAAAAAGCTATATTTGATATACTAGAATGTTTCATTTTCTTCTATAATTGAAAAAATCAACCATCGTTGTGTACTATGCAAAATAGGGTCTTAGGTGCCCCAAAACTCAAGGAATGTTAGCTTTAAGTTACAATATGCGACATAGAAAATAAAAAATGCATTTGGATATCATAAAATCCACCAAAAAAATCATAGAAGAGCTAAAATTGGCTAAAAACTAGGATTTGACAATTTTTGTAATTTGGTCATAACTTACAATTTTAATATTTATTTCTCCCTAGAAGCATCAGGACACGTTGAGGACTACTAAAGATAGTTCTCTAGCATTATAGACCTCACAAACATGAATTCTAGAGTGGTATAGTTGCAAAAAGTTTAAAAAAGCCAAAAATTGGACCCGTTTTTTCACACAGTTTAGGTTGTGAAATGTTGTGCAAGGACAATGTTAAAGATGGAATTGATATTCCAAAAAAATGTCGAGTTTTTTTCAGCTCATGAGACAACTTTCTAGATAGATAACACCTCAAAATCCATTTTGAAACTCTTGACATAATTCAAGGAAAATGGTCACTTAACAGGACATAAAAGTGTCCCAGGACATAAAAGTGTCCCATTACCAACCTAGTGTTAAGGGCATAAACTAACACTAGGTCCCCCCTTTTTTGAAGATTTTTGTGACTAGATGTGAATCAAAAAATTGTTTTTGCTTCCATTTTTGTATATAGATGTGAGCTACACCTGTTAGACTTTGTTCATCAAAATTTTCTAAATCTTCAAGCCTTTCTCACAATTCATGTCGTGTCCACTCAAGATCTTTAACTACCCTTAGTGTCAGCAATAGAAATTTTATCGGTGATATGGCATCAAGACTATAAACAAGATTAAAGGGTGTAGCATTTAAAGCCGTCTTGAATGAAACTCTATTAGCCCATAGAGCAGCATGTAGATTCATTTCCCAATTAGTTCGTCCTGAACTAACCACATTAGTCAATACCGAGCTAACAATTTTATTCCTGGGCTCAACTTCTCCATGGATGATATGAAGCGGATTTTTAATGGATGACCATAAATTCATTCAGAAGATAATCAATTACCTCATTGAGGAAACGAGTTTCCCTATCACTGACAATTTCTATTGGAAGTCCATATCTTGTGAATACATTTTCATACAAGAAAGCGGATGTGGTTCTAGCATCATTCTTCCTAGTTGCCTTAGCCTCTGCCCACATGGTCAAATAGTCAGTAGCTACAATGATATATTGAACTTGAGTTCTATAAGTAGGTGATTGTATTGGTCTGACAAAATCCATGCCCCATTTTGCAAAAGCTCTAGCCCCCATCATTGGTCTTAAAGGCATGCTATCTATCCTTGTTGGCATTTTTTCTCATTCACATGCATCACATCTTTGAACATATTCTTTGGCATCTGCAAAAAGTGTTGGCCACCATATGCCTGCCATTAAAATTGCTCTAGCGGTGGTTTCACTAGAAAAGTGACCTCCAACTAATCCAGTATGTGATGGTTCTAGAGTGGGTATATATTCATCTTTATTTGCATAAAGACGCAAATGTTGATCCTTTCCTCTTTGATACAATTGGTTTCCAATAAGAGCATAGTCTCTTGCTTCAGTTTCAATAGTTCTTTGGTGGCATCTACTCCTATCCTCCAAAAATGTTCTGCTTGATAAGTAAGTAACTATATAGTTACTCCATTTAGGAACGAGTGAGATTTAAAATAATTCCACATGAGGTACGGGCGTTTGTTTTTGGCATTGAAGTCTTTCACAAATGAGTGAACATCACTCCTCATGGTTGGCCAAAATACTCCAAGTCTCAAGATCCGTTGCATAGTTTGGTCTTCTGCAAAGTGAAGTCCTACTATGGTAATGTGTGCCTGATTTAGGTATTGGGTTTTCTCCTCAGGATTAATACACAAAAGCAATATTCCATCTTGATTTCTTTTGTATAGCCTTCCAGCTAGTAATTGATACATAACCGATTGTCCAATTAATCCTGGTGTAATAGGAAGTGATATTTGAGAATCCACGTGAGCTATAGTCATCAACAAAACCATATTTTTAGACAAACGGGGTATCATTTCCATGGAGAACAGATATGCATCTAGTAGATCATCATCTATCCCTTTTGGTGATTCTCCTGAAATAATCCTTGATAAATGATTTTCTCTTTGATGTGTGGTACCCTTTTTTACAACTACAGTGAAATCAAATTCCAAAAGAATGATAAACCATCTCACTATTCTCCCTGTGTTGCATGTCTTGTTGACCAAATACAATAAAGCTTTGTGGTCCACAAAGAACATAAATTTGCTGGCTAATAAGCAATGTCTATACTTTTTTTTATGACATACATCATCCCTAATCCTTCTCTTTCCGTGGTTGTCCCGAGAGCACCTGCCCCCACTATACCTGCTCACTTAGGTGACTTGGAAACCTTTCCTCAAGCTATCGATTGATCTATTGCTGAGAATAGGTGTAACACACCTGATAGAGAGCCTAGAAGTAAGGTAGTGCAAATAGCCAAGCTCACACAAAAATTTAGTGGAGACGGGGATGTGAGAAAGCATATCGAAGTATTTAAACAAATATGCGATTCCCTAGGAGAGCACAATGACCTGCATAAGAGTAATTCTTTGAGCCTAGCCTCAAGTGGAAAGGTTGGGGATTGGTGTAGAACCCTAAGGGTGGAAGAAAAAATGATTTACCCTACTCTTAGGAGATTGTTCTTGAAAGAGTACATACGAGAGGGAGTACTCTGGGGTGTAGCATCTCAGCTGTAGAAAGCCCAACAAGAGGAAGAAGAGTCAATGAGAGACTTTATTAGTCGCTTGAAGCATTTGAATTCTTGTTGTAATCCAAATGAGCGCTTCAATAATAACCAATTGCTTGATAGATTCATTAGGGGACTATGACATGAGGATATCTACAATGGCCTAATCATTAGAGGAATCACCACTTGGGAAGCAGTCACCACCAATGCAATCCAATTGGAGGATAATTTAATGATTCAAGGAGAAAGAGTGTCTGCTGAACCTAAATTTACTAGCTCGCAAGCATCGGGGCATTAGCCAATGACCCTAAAGCCTATTGCTAAAGAGACAAAGATATTTGAGATGACTTTAGCAAATCTCACCAAGGCCATTCAAGAGAGACTTAGAGACAATCGTGCTCCACAAAACAATCATATGTATCCAAGAAGGGAGAAACAATGGTGCTCAGTTTGCTATGGTCTGTAGAGTACAAGTGAATGCCCTACGTTTAGAGTAAAATTCAATGGTAATTGCAATGCCTGTGGGAGGTATGGCCATCAAGCTAAGGATTGCATAGTTTTTAAGTGCGGATTGGCTAATAGACCAACCTTACCATGGACAGACACACCTCGAGTGCCTACATTGATGCTGGCCCCAAATCTTGAGCAAATGTCACAACACATGGTCCCTAGGGCCGAAAATGTTGTTCAAGAAACACCCTTACCACCTCCAGTGCTAGGACCGCAACCACCACATTCGAGAATCACTTCTGTGAGTCAAGTGGATTTTGAGTCATCTATTGCTTGTTTGGAAGGCTGTGAGCAAGACATAGACCCCATTATTGCCTATGGGATTGTGTTAGGAAATATGACGTAGCTAAATAGATATTTGAGTGGATTACTTAATGGAGAGAGATAGATTTCACACACAAGAGATTAAAGAGTAGAGAGAGAGAGAGTACACACGATATACGTGGTTCACCCAATGTGGGCTACGTCCACGGGAAAGCAACCACTCAATGGATTTAGTACTTCAAAACAAGAAGTAGTTTACAAAGGGATTATACCCCTTAATAGAGCTCCCGCCTTGCTTCACTCTCACCACCTCACACCCACCTTGTTGCATCAACTTTACACTATGAAATGTGTGTCAAAATGGTCTCCTTTTATAGGCCAAAAGGGCTACCCTCTCTCATGAGAGGCAACCATGTGTAGCCGCCCTTGTGTAGATAAGTCCAAATTGGACCCTCCAATCCGCCCATGTGTGGCCGCCCTTGAGAAGACAAGTCCGCTTTTGAATTTGGCCACCGCCCATTGAATTCAGCCACCGGCCACCGGTCATTGACTTTTGACCACCGGCCACTGGCCAACCGGCCACTTGACCGGTCGTTTTTTGACCACGTTCCGATCACCATCCGTTGGCCATAATATTTCGGCAAAGCCAGTCTCGAGCTTAGGGTCGAGACAGGGAGTGAAAATTTTGGTTTCCGACGAGTGATTTTATTTTTCAGCGAGTTATTTTTCTTCAAACACGATGGCTTCTCCTCATAATGGGGACCTTACAAATGTGCGTTTTTAACACAAAAAATTACAAGGGGTAAATCAAGCTCCATACTTAACAATCTCCCACTTGGAGACTGATCTCCAAACCAAACCTATGTCTGCTTTCCATCCTAGCTTCTTATCCTTGAATGCCGATTGAAGATGAGCAAAAGATCAACTTCTCCTTTTTGACCGCCTTTCTAAACATGTCTGCAAGATTTTCACTTGTATGCACCTTTCCTAGCTTTAGTTGTCCCTCTTCCAAAAGTGTGCGTCTGAAGTGATATCTCACCTCAATGTGTTTTGTCCTTGAATGAAAGGCTGAGTTCTTTGCAAGATGGATAGCACTTTGGCTATCACTGTACAAGACTGAATTGTCTTGTTTGAATCCAAGCTCTTCTAAGAATCCGTGAAGCCACAAAATTTCTTTGCTTGCCTTCGTCATTGCTACATACTCTGCTTCCGTGGTAGAAAGTGAGACCACTTTTTGCAGCTTTGAAGCCCAGCTTACTGCTGTGCCTCCAACCGTGAAGACATAGCCAGTAGTGCTCCTTGGAGTATCTTTGTCACCTACCATATCTGCATCAGCATACCCTTCTAGAAAAATATCAGTTCCTCTTTGCAGCACCTAAATCTTTCATTGAAAAAGATTTAGATAGCTCCTCTTTTAGGTCTTTGATGTCGTGCATGTTAGCACTTGCAATCAGCATGTCATCAACATACAACATTAGGATGATGAACTTCCCATCTCCCAAATTCCTTTTGTAGACGCAATGATTTGAGTTGCATCTTCTGAATCCATGATCTAACATCCATCGATCGAACTTCAAGTACCATTGTCTTGATGCTTGATTTAAACCATACAACCTTCTCTTTAATCTGAAAACCATTTTCTCCTTACCTTTTACTTCATACCCCTTTGGTTGAAGCATGTAAATTTCCTCCTCTAAGTCACCGTGAGGGAATTCCGTATTTACATCCATTTGCTCAAGATTTAAATCGTGAGCAGCCACAAGGCTTAAGACAAGCCTAATTGAGTTCATTTTTACAACAGGAGAAAATATTTCATTGAAGTCAATACCCTTCTTTTGAGAAAACCCTTTTACCACAAGCCTAGACTTGTACCTTTTCATCCCACCTTCTTCTTCCTTCAGCTTGTACGCCCATTTGTTTTGAAGTGCCCCCTTACCTTTAGGCAACTCAACCAACTCCCATGTTTGGTTGCAATGTAGTGAGTCCATATCCACTTGCATGCTCTTTGTCCATTCTTCTTTGGATTCGTGTCGCATAGCTTCTTCGTATGATTCGGGCTCTCCAGAATCTGAGATCGAGAGATGGTTGAAGGAAGGAGAAAACCTTTCTGGAGGTCTACTTGCTCTTGTAGATCTTTGAGGAATAGGTTGATGCTTTTCATTTGGTTGACGTTGTTGCACATTGTCACCGTTTGTAGTCCTTGAGTCTTCACTGTCCTCAAGCTCCATGTACTCGTCACATGTTTCTTTTTTTTGTTTTCTTTTCAAGTAATGTTTGTACATATTTTGTTCGTTAAAAATTTCATCCCTACCCCTAAAGATTTTACCATCTTCAGGATTCCATAGGTGATACCCAAAGTCACCTTCTCCATAGCCGATGAAGAAACACTTTTTGGACTTTGCATCTAGCTTTGACCTAAGAATTCTATCTATGTGCATTAAATCCTCGCACCCAGAAACTTTGAGAAATGAATAGTTTACCGGTTTACCTGTCCATGCCTCCTCTAGAACTCCCCCATCCAATGCCGTTGAGGGTGACAGGTTGATTAAGTACACATACGTACTTACTGCTTCCGTACAAAGCTCAAGCGGTAGGCCTGCATGTAGCCACATGCTTCGTGCTCGCTCCATGATTGTCCTGTTCATCCTTTACAAAATCCCATTTTGTTGAGGTGTCCTTGGGGTTGTCCTTTGCCTCCAAATTCCATTTCTAGCACAAAAGCTTTCAAAAGCTTGGTTGCAATATTTCCCTCCATTGTCGGATCTGAGGCATTTAACCTTGGTACTCGTTTCATTCTCCACAAAGGCTTTCCACCTTTGAAATATGGAAAATACATCGAACTTATTCTTCATGACATAAAACCATGTTTTTCTAGTCGCATCGTCTATAATTGTTACATAGTACAATGAGCCACCAAGTGATGGTGTACTTGCAGGACCCCAAACATCAGAATGAACCAACTCAAGTTTTTTATTTTTTCTTTCATTTACTGATTTTTGAAATTTTACCCTCTTTTGTTACTTTGTGCGTGAATTACTCCATCTTGAACGATCACGACCCTTTTGGTTTTTGAACCTCTCCTTACGCCTTCCTCTTGTTTCCACTGACAGTGCAACACTTGAGGATTTTCCTGTGCTTCTTCTTTGTATTCCTCGCTTACGAGAATACCCACAATATCATCAAACTTAAGAGTATTTGTGCCAGAAATAGAATTACTTACAGCCATCACAGGGCTGTCCCAACTATCTGGTAGAGATGATAGCATAAGGAGAGCTCGCACTTTGTCATCAAAATTGATTTTCACTGATCGAAGTTGAATTATGTTTGTGTTAAAGTCATTTAGGTGTTCTGCAGTTGAGCCATTCTCTACCATCTTTAGATTGAACAAGCGCTTCATGAGAAATACCTTATTGGATGCCGATGATTTCTTATAGAAGTCGTCAAGTGACTTCATCAAGTCCTCCGTGATCTTCATCTCCGAAGCATTGAAGGCCACCGTTGACACCAAGCTCAACCGGATTGTTCCCAGTGCCTTTCAATCAAGGACAATCCATGCTTCATCTGTCATTGTTGCGGGCTTTTTCGCAAGACCGCCTAGTGGCAAATAGAGGTCCTTCTGGTAGAGATAGTTTTCAATCTGTATCTTCCAATGTTGGTAGTTTTTTCCGTTGAACTTCCCCTCCTCCGCCATTACTCCCATTCAATTCAAGGAATCCTTTTCTTGAGATACTTTAGCTACGAGCAAACTTTGCTCTAATACCAGTTGTTAGGAAATATGACGTAGCTAAATAGATATTTGAGTAGATTACTTAATGGAGAGAGATAGATTTCACACACAAGAGATTATAGAGTAGAGAGAGAGAGAGAGAGAGAGAGAGAGAGAGAGAGAGAGAGAGAGAGAGAGAGAGAGAGAGAGAGAGAGAGTACACAATATACGTGGTCCACCCAATGTGGGCTACGTCCACGGGAAAACAACCACTCAATGGCTTTAGTACTTCAAAACAAGAAGTAGTTTACAAAGGGATTATATGCTTAATAGAGCTCCCGCCTTGCTTCACTCTCACCACCTCACACCCACCTTGTTGCATCAACTTTACACTATGAAATGTATGTAGAAATGGCCTCCTTTTATAGGCCAAAAGGGCTACCCTCTCTCATGAGAGGCAGCCATTTGTAGGCGCCCTTGTGTAAATAAGTCCAAATTGGACCCTCCAATCCACCCATGTGTGGTTGCCTTGAGAAGACAAGTCCGCTTTTGAATTCGGCCACCGTCCATTGAATTCGGCCACCGATCATCGGCCATTGACTTTCGACCACCGGCCATTGGCCATTGACTACCGGCCATCGGCCAACCGACCAACCGACTGGTCGTTTTTTGACCACTTTTCTACTCCCGTCCGGTCATAATATTTCGACAAACAGGAATATTCCTGCGAAGCCAGTCTGGAGCTTAGGCTCGAGACTGGGCGTGAAGATTTTGGTTTTCGACGAGTGATTTTATTTTTCGGCGAGTTATTTTTCTTCATGCACGATGCTTCTCCTCATAATGAGGGCCTTACAAATGTGCATTTTTAACATAGAAAATTACAAGGGGTAAATCAGGCTCCATACTTAATAGATTGATGCACTTGAGGAAAGTCCACAATAGTACATGGAGGATTATTGGACTATCAATTACACCACCAAGAGACCACCTCTTCAATGCTATGACTGTAAGAGGGTCCACATCGTGTAGCCGAATGTCCTATTAGGCTACAAAAGAATGCCACACTAATGCAAATTAATCAAGCGAGCACATCTACAATGTCAATACTCATGTGTAATCGATGTGGCATAGATCATTTGATTGCCCAATGTCCGAATAATCCAAATGCGCCAAAGATCACGCCATTAAACTTGATTGAGGTTACCAAGGAGCCATCACAAAGTACACCTGTGGTATGAGTAAATGTACTCACAAGATTGATGCTCCGAAATAAAAATTATATTCTTGAAGAAAGAGACAAGGCATCAATTTCACAATCTTAGAAGAAGAAGAAAACACTAAGAAAGAGGTCGCAAAAAGTAGCGAAGTCAGACCCCAATTCAAAGATCAACATAGGGACTGGTGACGACTACATATATATGAATGATGCTGAAGAGGATTCTCATTTAGGTGAAATCATGGAGACCAAAGTGACCACTAGGAAAGAAACCAACAAGGAAGATCATCATGAGCCACAATGGCCAGGACCCAAGAAGAAGATAGGAACTTACCCAAACCCTAAAAAGGAGATCGAGCAAGTCAAGCAATTAAGGATTTGGTAGAATAGACCCAAAGGGATCTAGAGCCAGCACCTAGGTAGATCTAGATTACCGACACAATGTTCCCTAACTAGTGTCATCCAAGAATAAAGTGACTTAAAGTCATGGGAAAGTGGGCGTACTCACTTCTTGTTGGAGAGAATGTTTACAGAGGGACTACCTGACCCTATCAAAGAAATGGAGATTCCATCTTCCCCACGTCAAGGGACTGAAGCCCAAATGGTCCCGTTAAATATTGCCAAATTGATGGATTTCATGGCTTCAGAAGTTAGAACCACCATCATGTCCAAATTATATGGAGACCCCGAGCTATTATTAGCTCTTCGAGCTTTCCTCAATGGAGAATTGAAAGTCAGGCTACCACAATTTTCATAGATGGATGGAGCTAGGGAGGTGCTAATAGAGGAGGAACACTTAGATCCACAACCCAACCTAGATGAGAACTCCACTATTGAAATACCGACAAGTTGGGACAATACTTAGAAGGCAATGAATTCAATGTGACCATACCAATCACTACCAAGGGATTAACTGTGAAGGGAATCCTTGATGGTGGCGTTGGGGGTTAGCATTGTGACTAAAAATTGTTGGGAAACTATGGGAAGACCTCACCTTGGGACCACAAACATAGTGGTAAAGATGGCCAATGGGACTATTGTTAAGTCTATTGGGATTCTAAAAGATCTCAAGATCAAGGTCTTTGGACACAAAATAAGGCATATCTTTATTGTTATGGATTTCTCCAAGCACACTATGTCATCTGAGATGATCTTAGGACGTCCTCTCATGAGGGAAGCAAAAATGGTGCATGACTGGTCTAAAAACCATGTCTACTTGTGCTTCCAAGACTCTGTCATTTGAGTTGATCTTGTAACTGGTTGAGCACATCCTGTAGAAAACAGATTTATAATTGATCATAGATGTGACACCACAGTTCACTCGACCCCATTGCAGTATTGTTACAAGTGTAAAATGGACATTGATGTTGGGGAAAATTTTCCTTATATGGAGGTCTACTTGGGATGATTGAGTTTGACAATGTGGATTGGGTCCACCTAGCAGCAACCATAGATACTTGGGGAAATAGGGGGATGACCTGGGTAACACCTGAGGGGGATGAAATGCCACAACTCGTACCCTTAAATATGATAGGATAAATGCATATAGCTTCTGATGACCTACAAGATGAAGGCTTGATTGACATGGGAACCAGTAGCGTCTCACAAGACTATAGCCCACACAATTCGGGGTCAGAATCATCAATTGAAATCAACCTGAGGACAAAGAATCTGAATTAAATCTTGGTGCAAATGTGGGGATAAACCACTCAAGACCCAGTGGTACCCTAGATGACAATCTAGCTAGGAGAGCAGAAGACACGAGTAGCGATTCAACTAGTGACTCTTCATTAGAGATCAGCCGTAATCGGAAATTAGACAAGAAGAGTAAGTGATATAAGAGAAGTTATCGAGCAAATGTGCATGCCAGAATAAATGAAAAGAAATCTACCGCGGAATGGCTTAATTATATAGGGGTATGTGATTCTCACCGGAAGTTGGTAGATAACTGCGGTGAATACCTTCAAAGCGTTATGTAGTGTAGTCCACAACCCATTGACATCGCACGGCTAGAGGCTACAGAGAAGCCAAAGTTGAGCCGTACCATAAGGAGACAACAAGATTGAGAGTTAACTCAACAACAAAAGGAAGCAAAAGAGAAATCACAGTCCATAGAACAACAAGACCCCACAGGCTTACACCGTGCACCTGAACATTTCAAATCTTGCACCACAGAGGAATGTAGGGTTGTGTATATAAAGGCTCAAAGAAAACCTATTGATGGAAGCATTGGAGTCTATGACGATCCAACGACAGTAAAAGAGATAGAGTTAGCAGACCCAGGAGAAGAGTCGAAACTTGTTTTCATTGCCTAAGATCTGACAGAGACTGAGGAGTATGTACTTAAGGAACTTCTCAAGGAATTCAAGGATATATTTTCTTGGACATATCATGATATGAAAGGTGTTCCACCTTCTGTGGTGCAACACATGATTCCCATGAATAGCATGGCTAAACTAGTCCAGCAAAACAACCCTACCCAATGAATCTAAGTATGCAAAGATTGTTCAATAAGAGATTGAAAAGCTTGTCAAATGCGGATTCATATACCGTATTGAGAAATAATTATTGTGCCAAAAAATAATGGGAAACTCAGAGTGTGCGTGGATCTTTAGAAGGTCAATGCCGCCACTAGGAGGGACCATTACCCCTTGCCATATTCAGAACATGTGCTTGGAGGAGTTGCAGGAAAGGAAGCTTATAGCTTTTTAGATGGGTACTTTGGCTACAATTGAATCACAATTGCACTAGAGGACCAAGCTAAAACGGCTTTTATAACCAAATTCAGAGTAGTCGCATTTCGTGTTATGGATTTTGGCTTAACCAATGCTCCATTAGGGTGTCTCCAATAGTGATTGTGCCGAAAAATAATGGGAAACTCAGAGTGTACGTGGATATCAAGACGGCCAATGCCGCCACTAGGAGGGACCATTACCCCTTGTCATATTTAGAACATGTGCTTGAAGGAGTTGCAGGAAAGGAAGCTTATAGCTTTTTAGATGGGTACTCCGGCTACAATCAAATCAGAATTGCACTAGAGGACCAAGCTAAAACGGCTTTTATAACCAAATTCAGAGTGGTTGCATTTCGTGTTATGGCTTTTGGCTTAACCAATGCTCTTGCTACATTATTCCAAAGATTAATAAACACTGCTTTTAGAGATTATTTGAGGGAGTTTTGCGAAGCTTTCTTAGATGACCTTTGTGTTTATTCTTCTTGGAAAGAACATCTATCATGTTTACAAAAAGTGTTTGAGAAGTGCAGATTGTATCGCATCTCCTTAAACCCTTTCAAATGTCAATTTTGGGTTAAACATGGAGTCATTTTAGATCATATAGTGTCCAAAAGTGGTATTTCCATAGATGAGAGCAAAATTAAGGCCATTGTTGAATTGCCACCACCTACAAACTATGAAGGAGTTTAAAAGTTCATGGGCCATGTTGGTTATTACCAGCTGTTTATTTTTAACTTTGCCAAGATAGCTCGCCCATTGTACAAGCTTCTTATTGAGTTCTACTGGACTGCAGAGTGTGACCATGCTTATGAGTCATTGAAAAAGAACTTGACAAGCACTCCCATTCTACGAGTGCATAATTGGAATGTAATTTTCCATGTGCATATTGATGCATCAAACTTTGCTACTGGGCGTGTTCTAGCTCAACCACGAGAACATAAATTGAACTACCCCATTAGCTTTGCAAGTCGTCAATTAAATGATGTTGAGAGAAACTACACGACTACAGAGCAGGAAGGTTTAACTATAATTTATATAGTAAAGAAATTTTTCTACTACCTTCTTGCCAACAAGTTTGTTTTCTATGTTGATCATCAAGCATTGTTGTATCTAGTAAATAAACCTTTTTTCATGGGAAGAATTACACGATGGTTGTTAATTCTTCTTGAGTTTACCGTTGTCATGGTGGATCATTTGTCTTGCATACCCAATGGTGAAGCCCCTACTGGGGTCGATGATGAATTGTCCAATACTTCCCTATTCCTAGTCGAGACCGTGCCTGAATGCAGTGAGAAGATTATGAACTTTCTAGTTAATGGTTTTCCACCCAAGGAGCTTCATAAGGATATAGCTCAAAATTTGTTAAAAGAATGTGAAACTTATTATCTAATTGCAGGAACTCTCTACAAGCTAGAGAAGGACGATATTCTTAAACGTTGTGCTTGTGAGGATGAGTATCTATACATACTGCAAGAAGGTCACATGGGTATAGCCAGAGGACATTTCTCAGGGGAGCTAATTGCTAGAAAGGTGTTGCAATCAGGCTATTGGTGGCCTACCTTATTCAAGGATGCATCACTTTTTGCAAAAGGATGTGATGAATGCCAATGTTACAAGATCACACAAGAAAAGGATAAGATGCCCTTACATCCTATTAAAGTGACTCAACCATTTGAAAAGTGGGGTTTAGAATTGGTAGGCCCAATTAGTCTGGCAGCTCGTAGCACTCAATCTCGATATATTATTGTTGCCACTGACTATGTGACAAAGTGGGCAAAAGCTAGGGCGACACGCAAGACTGATGCGAGGTCAACTGCCAAGTTTCTCTTTGAGAACATTATTACGCAATTTGGTTGTCCCTTTGAGATTGTGAGTGACAATGGTACTCATTTTATAAATGGAGTGATAAATGAACTCACAACAAAATTCATGATAGCTCACCATAAATCTACACCGTATTACCCACAAGAAAATGGCCAAGTTGAGAGCACTAACAAGATCTCAATTTCTAGCTTGACCAAAACAATGGAAGCTCATCGGATAGATTGGGATTTGAAGCTGGCATCAACTCTATGGGCTTATCATAATTCTTACAAAGTGGCTATTAATTGTACACCATTCAAAAATGGTATATGGCCAAGAAGCAGTTATGCCAATTCCTAGTCTACGGGTAGCTTCACAAGAAGGTTGGGAAGGTAACCTTTTAGTTGAGCACTTATATATCCTTGAAAGTTTAGATGAAGAAAGGCAATTTTGTTGTGCAAAATGCACTTGTGGAGAAAGATAAGAGGAAGAAATGGTTTGAACATCATCTAAAGAACAAACATATCAATGTTGGGGATAAAGTTCTTAATGTATGGAGCGCATAACAAGAAGAAAAAGTTGAAACATGCGGAAAAGGACCATACAGAGTATGCAAAATCACCCCACAAGGTACCATTCGTGTGGAAACTCTTGATGGAGTTGAAACCATTGGATTCCTCAATGGGAGAAAATTTAAAAGATATTATGATCCTTTAAGCCAAGAGGAGCTACATTTCATCAATAAAAAAAAGGCAACCAAGGCTCAAACATAATTGAAGAAGATATAAGCTCAAGCTGACGCTAAGGAGAAACAACAACACATAAGACGCCAACCTTAGAGTTACACATGCATTCCATGCACTATTGATTGGAAGACAAGGATTGTCACAATGCAGAAACCAACTCTTAGCCTTGTCACTCAAGACATAGTCCCTGAGATATTACCTCATGAGGAAATAAAACCCAAAACAATGCTTGTCCAGAAGGTTGAATTGTATGTCCCTATAGCCCAACCTCTAAATCTTCAACTTCTATAGTTGAAACAAAAAATGAGACACACAAGACCCATTGCAATATAGCTAATAAAACATACAAGTGGGTCCCTAAAGCTTCTTTAGCAACCATGGTTGATGCTAAAAAATAGGAGCCTTGTAAGAAACACCCCACGCGCTTCTAGAAATGTAAGAAAAGGTTATGTTGGATTCCTAAACAACTTTTGGAAGCCCAAGGCTACTATGAAGGGAATGATCAAATCTGGGTGCCAAAACGTAAATTGTGTTCTAACCTGTCACGTGACCCATGTGAGACAAACCTTGTAACAAAAAAGCCGATTGAAGACCATGGGAAGGGAAAGATCACAAAACACTATACACTAGATCCAGAGCTAGTATGGGCACCCAAGCAAGAAAGGCTTGTTTTTCTCAGCTAAAAAAATAGAAAAAACCAATGAAGCTTCTTGCTCTTCATGTAGTTCATATACAGAAATCAAAGCTTTGACACAACCTCCACCTACCATTGTACATATCCATACAAACAAGAAAGAATTTGCACTTCCTGTTGTAAGTTCACCACCTACAACAACTTTGCAAATAAAATCATGGGAGAGTACCTTACCACCCTTGCAACTAGATGAAATGCCTAAGGCGGTCAGAAACTATTGTCAAAGTCTTCACCCATAACAACTTGGAACAATTGGTTTCAAAAGTTGACGACATCGTTACAAAAGGTATGATCTACCCAAGGAAGGGGGGAGTGTTTGCTAACATCCATCATTCACTTGATCCCCTCTTAGCCTTCCTATCTGACCTCTCAATTTCCTAATCATAGGGAATGTATATATATAGCTTTATACTCACAGAAACAAAAACAAAAAAGTAAAAGAGCAAGAGCCACCAAACAAAAAGCTCGAAACCTACAAGTTCTACTACATGACCCAAAATCATGAAAACAAATTATGCACAAGGACACAACTTTTTTGACATGACCCTTCTAATATTTGCACTCTAACCATCATCTATCTGTGTGTACAAATATGGCTAGTACGCTAGAGTCATCCACTCCTACCTTGGGTGAGAGGTACCCTCTTTACCTTTCATAAGTGTTTCACATATTCTACCTCGTGCTTGTATGTGAATGGGATTTGGTATATACGTTAGCGTGTGAGAGGAATTTCGAGGATTTAGCGATATAGAAGTTTTCAATGGTCGATAAGCATAATACACTTGAATTTAATGTTTCTCATTCATTTCAATTTTGCAGAAGTCTTTGCATTAGAAAAAGAAAGCTTTGAGACCATTTCTTATGGCGAAAGGGGAGCTTGCTCCAAGAGGTTTGTCAAGGGACAAATGTGGTGTAAGTATGACTAACAACAAGTGCAGACATTGTTAAGTACATGCAAGACATGTGGCTTGAATGGTAAACCTGTGACTTGTATGGTCAAAGTACTCGGCAAAGCCGGCCATTAACTACAATTCCAAGGAGTTGTCAAGCAAGTAGCTAGGGCCTGACTCATAGGCAAGTTGTTTTCCTGTGATGCCCTCAGACAAGGATATGATCCATCCATTTTTGGCAAGCATGATCCAACGAGTGTTTTTCGGTACTTGGCAACATGTACATATGGTATAATATTGGACAGGTACGCTTTGTTTATGCAATAACTATCCATATTTTTATGTTTTGAAAGCGGTATACTATTTGACAAGCTCGATAATTGATGATGTTAATTTTATTCTAAATATATTTAATTTACCATTGCCATAAGGTAAATTAGGAGAGCAAGGTTCCATATACTGACACTGAAGAAACTGACTTGTGTATTATGTCGGCTAGTATATTTTTGATATCTCCTCCTTGTGCTACCGGGGAAATCAAAGTTTTTAGGAGCACATCTCCATGCATTGGATGCATAATAACTTCAAAGCCATTGTAGCTTGCCAAGGACCAGGCAACATAAGTACACAAAGCACATTGAATATCACATTGGCATCCACAACTATGAGTTTATTCCAATTTGGACCACCATGCATATGGGATGCTATGACTTTCAATGTCAAGGACAATTGGAAAGTGTGTTAACTTTAAGTTTCACTTTTGAACTTATTGACTTGTGCAAGAATATTCACAATTCCAACATGTCAATAAAATGCTGCTTCGATCAAGCAATGTTTAACAATAGATGACACTTGATAGCTAATTTGTAGAGGCTAACTTAATCAATATAGGGAAATCTTATTATTCTCAATAAGCTGCACGATTTGGCAAGGTCAATTCTCTATGAAACTTGGAGAAGGTTGATTCTCTTCTGCTTTGACATAGGTATGTCAACAGGAACACTTCTTAGCTATCAGCACTCATGTTGCGTTTTGTCTCATCTTTTTGATGAACTTATGCAAAGCAAGGCTTCACTTCAAGGAATCTTGAATAGACATTCTGAAAGTTTGGACTATGCTCTTATCATACGGACTTCGAGAAACTTAGCACAATGTCTATTTGGATTTCTCTTGGAGGTCAGTATTCCCAAGCCATGATGGCATATTGGGTACATCCGAAAGCTCTCAATTTCTCAGCATATATGGCTACAAGCTAGCTTCAAGCGATGACAACTACTCTCAAAGAGTCAAGAAGGTTAGTACATTTCAAGTTATACTTGTTTTCTTCCAGTACTTCAATATTTCATTTGAAAAATAATTTTCTAATGTGCAATGCAAAGTGCTTTGCCAGATTTCATGCGAAGGAACGCTTCTCTTACGTGCTGAGGAGCTATCACTTGACTTTACATCAAGGATAATGGCACACATATTTGGCATTAAGTGGATATAAGTTCAGAGTTGGAGTTTGACAACAACACACTATGATTTATCCATGTCACTATAATTGTGCAAGGCATGTATAGCAATAGATCACAAGGTTGAGATTGTTATTGAAGCCAAGGGCCTACCAATCCATTTTTTTGATATGCATCTATGGCATGGGAATATGATGGAAATACAACCACTCCATCATTGTATACGCTTACGCAATACCATAAATTGCTCTATCGACGATGATTTGAGGCTGGTAGATGGGCTTCTAATCGTTGTATATGTATACAACGGTGAGCACTTTACATTATTGTCTCTATTCACAGGTGCAACCAATTCCACTAACGATTTTCATGGCCTAGCTTTCCAGCAACTAATTCATGGGATGACATGACTACATTAAGAGATCCTCCATGTAGGTAGTCTCTTTTGTAAACACTTGAGAAGATCTAGTATGAATATTTTCTTTTTGGGTATTTTCCATCTTTCTCCTCTCTTCGTGGAGGGAGAAAATTCTATCATGACTTAGTTGTGAATAAGATTCCAACTGAAGAATATTTGCTGCTTAGTTGCATCACTAATTACACCTCTGGAAGTGGCATTTTTAGGGGTATGAATCTGCTAATACACAATCAATCCATAGATGTCGAGCTTTCAAGGAAAGAAGTCCACAAGATGCCAAGGGGTAGTGGAAAACTTCAACTTCCAAAGTTGACTTCATATTGGCTGCTAGTTGAGCAATTTCCATGCAAAGTCTAACCAAGCGGTTTGACATTGTAGAAGCTAACCAATGAGTTTGGATTGCAATGGCAACACCCAAGGTTACCAGTTCTTATTACTTGTTTTTCACTAATCTTTCCTTTAGTGTTTAACATGTAACTGCTAATTACATCTTCAAGGTTGGTTTTATGGTAAGTTACCTTTCCAGTTGTATGTTTTAGGTTTGCAAAGTGCATGTACCTAAGTGTAAGTGAACGATATGTTCAACCTCTAGGTACGCATATGATTTGGTTTATTTCCATTTTTTAATATGCTTTGCTTGACTTTTTTCAAGTCGAATGAATAATCTGGAATTCTTTCATCCATTTTTGCTCCTCAGAGAGATGACAAGGTCATGTAAGAGCCAAATTTTGGGTCGTAGTGTCCAAAATACATTTTTGCATTACGTAGTTATGGACCCACTTGTAGGGTTTTCTTTGGCACATGTTATCACATGGGATACAACATGGTCTAGGAACTCAAGGAGTTCAATTTAGCCATTGTGGAGCAAGGTTAATGAGCGTCCTCTCATACACATCGTAGAGTCTTTCAAGTTACCTCCACACATAAGTATATCTCGTACTTGAAGGATGTTCTTTTTTTAGACATCCGTATTTGAGATACATTCCACATGTGGAGAATATGAGTCTTTGATATTGACATTGGCGCCTGTTATTTCAATTATGTGTCATGGAAAGTCTCTAGGTGCTGGTCAAATCCGTTTCATAGACAATTTTGAGCACATAATATAAAGAAAAATTTTAGTGGTAAAAAAATGTTGGATACTTAGAACGACTTGTTAAAGTTACAAGTACTGCAAAACAACATTAATGGATGGTTGTTTATGCATATAGCAAGGGTTTGTATTATGACTGAAAATGTTTTATTGTTTGTACCTTGACATGAATTATGTTTCACAGTCTATTATAGTTCAAACGTTTCTGCAAGGCTTGCAAATGATTATAGTAGAAAGTATTTAGTTTCTTTTCAAAACTATTTACACCCATCCTTCATGTGTGCTATGAGCATCACATTAGCAATAAATATTAGCAAATATGATCATGGATATGCAAGTTCAATCTATTTTTGCTAAATGCATGCACACTAGGTGTTATGGGCCCTAATGTTTTAGCAAAGACTGATTTGAAGCGGCATGCACATTCATGTGATAGATCTCACAATCACTAATAGAGGTCATGGCGTGGTTTGAATGCTTGTGGACCTTTCAAGTTAACCAAGATGGTTATTCACAACATTGTTGATTTCTCAGCAATGGTATAAGGAAATGTGTTCCTTGTTAGATCAGCTGTCCACAAATTTTTCAGCTGTCTTCAACTGAACATAACTCCCAAACGGAGCCAAAACAGCCCAAGTCTGTCTCACACAATCTTGTTGCCCTCGCTGCGCTCTTCGACGGCTATGTGATGGAAAATTTCCATAGCCTACTCTGATTTACTGAAAATCAACCTGCAAAAGAACATTTTCTACAAAAACAGCAAATCCAACTTTTTTCTTAATCTTTGGCCCTCAACGAGCATCAAAACATCAAAATCTCTAAAGACTCAAAGAACCAAAGTTGTTCCTTATAACGCAAGCTTCAATCGCTTCATACATCACTTTTTCAAAATCCCACGTTAACACCTTCAAAAATGCCCCAAAAAGTGCCTTCCGGATCAAAAAATTTTATCGGACGAAAACAATCCACACATCCTTCTACACAATGGACTAACTTTAAAATGACCAAAACTTCCTAGAAAACAAAATTTATTACTAAAACACCTCAAAATCAAGTTTTGTTACAATTATCCAAAGAGGATAGGCATATTACAACATGTAATCTTATGCTAAAGGATATGTGAAGCACGTACGTTAGCACCAATTAGAAAACATGTATCTCTCTGGTTGGAGTTTGCTAACCATAAGGTAAAGCATGTTTGCGACTAGATTTAGTCTCTTCATGTTAAGTCAAGTTCTCAACATTAAACACTAGCTATGGTGGGGTTGTTTAATGATGAAAATTGATAATTATTCAAGGACTTATACTTTACTGATTCACCCAATCACTTTCATGGAAAGTGAAAAAAGGTACCTTTGAGGTACATCTTTGTTGTGAAAACTCATTTAGTATGCTCATGAGGGGTCTAAATGGAATTTACACACTATGTTGGCTATTGTCAGAGTGTGCAACAAAAGGGAGAAAGAGAAAGAGATAATGGAAGAGAGAGAGAGAGAGAGAGAGAGAGAGAGAGAGAGAGAGAGAGAGAGAGAAGAGACATGAGAGGAGACAGATGGTGGAAAGGCTTGCATCCCAATAACTCCAGATGGCAAACTCTACATAAGACAATGAGAAAGAGGGTGCCCCCCCTCCTATATATAAAAGAATAGCGGTTGGTTAAGGAATAATCCTCACTATAACCCAAAGACCTAAAAATATGAACCTCCAATATAAATGGATAATATGTGACCAAAACAGGTCTAAAATGGGTGTTGAACAACCCTAAGTGTGCCTGAGACCCCTATCAGCAAGTGTACGGGTGGTCAACCCACAACCAAGAGCCATTGCACGTGTGACCTACATCTTCCCAAGGGCAAGACATCCTACAAAAGGGAAGATCTGCAATGTTGAGAGAGATCCATCCATTGTGTAAGAACCTATATCTGAATCCATGTCTCAATGTCAAAGAAGAAGGATAAAAGTTGAAATGCGATCTGAATAACTGTGCCAAATAAAATGCCAAAGGACCGCGAAGAAGAGGGTTAGTGACTGGAGAGGCAAGGGAAACCCAAAGGGATGCTCAAGGGGCAAAATAGAGGTGATGTATAAAACGTGGAAACATAGCAGAAGGGAGCTGGAAACTTTAGAAGAGGTAGAGTTTGAGAAAACCGCTAGATGATGGAATCACCGGATGCCGAGAGTGTAAGGTGAGGACTATAAATACACCAAAATAGGCTGAAAATCAGCAAGGGGATAATCGAAAAATCAGTGGCAAAGTCACTAACTGGTGAACTTCCAAATTGGAAGACCAAGGGGCAAAGAAGCACCGGGCTTCGACTTTCCAAGATCCCTAAGAAGAGGAGGCATCATGATGTAGATGAAAAACAATGGTCAAAGGAATTGCTTTCCTACCAAAAGCACAAGGCCTTTTGCTGGCTAAAAAGCACTAGAGCAGAGGAGAAAAAAACACAAGTCCAAAAGGCTACCCACTACATAAAAATGCAAGGGCCAATGCTGGCTGAAAAACATTGGTGTAGAGGAGGGGAAGCAAGATGGTGATGGGGGTTGGAAAGAGGGCAATGTAAAAGGAAAGATGCAAATGAGACTACAGTCCACAAAATGCAGATTTTGGAGCAAAAATACAGGTTTCCAAAGAGAAAACGCTACTGCCAAAAAACACTAGTGGAGATGAAGAAGTTATTTGTGATGAAATCCTCCACAAGGTCCTCCCACAGGTAGGCAATGAAAAATCTAGCACCATGCCAGACTGTGCAACGGAGGGGAGAGAGAGAAACAATGGCACCGAGAGAGAGAGAGAGAGAGAGAGAGAGAGAGAGAGAGAGAGAGAGAGAGAGAGAGAGAGAGAGAGAGAGAGAGAGAGAGAGAGAGAGAGAGAGAGAGAGAGAGAGAGAGAGAGAGAGAGAGAGGAGACAGATGGTGGAAAGGTTGGCAATCCAATAACTCCAAATGACAAACTCTAATGATGATAAGACAATGAGAAGAGAGTGTCTCCCTCATATATATAGGAGAATAGAGGCTGGTCGGGCAATAATCCTCAATATAGCCCAAAGACCTAAAAATATGACCCTCCAATATAAATGGGGGAATGTGTGACCAAAATAGGTCTAAAATGGGAAATGTGATGAACAACCCTAAGTGGGCCCGAGATCCCTATCCTGCAGGTGTATGGGTGGCCAACACACAAACCAAGGGCCAGTGCATGTGAGTGGTGAGGATCTTGGAGACAGTGTGTGAAGCATCCAAAGGTGAATGAAAATCTAACAATTATGGGCCGGTTATACTATACAAATGCAAAGGGACAACAATGTAGATGTTAGTCTTGGTTTCATTGAACCTCCTTCTGAACCGTGTTTTGGTCAAATGAACGGTTGGATCCATGAAGGATGCCATTGTGGAAAACATAAGCGTTCTTATGAAGATATAACCACTTTTGTTTTTGAGGATGAAAATGGTTCTCCAAGGGGCAAGTAATGTAAGACCTAAGGTAAGACCGGGCAAGACAAGGGCAAGACGGAGCCATGCGGTCAAGGGAACCCTATTATTAGCGAGGTAGAGACTATATACCCTCTTGACCAAGATGACTTTAAATGCCTAGTGACGTTCTTAGTGAACATTTGTGCCTCTAATGATGAGGAAGAGTTACATGATTACACGGATGGCACGTATGGTTTCATGGATGATGACTTTTTTTTTTCTCAATGATGATGAGGGTAGGGGTTTAGCCTTAGGGTTACTCCCCATCTCTACAATATCCTATTCCCCTGACTCTCTAGGGGGGTTGCAAATAATTAGGTTAGGGTTCCTTATGTTGTTTGATTGTGTTCAATAACTGATGGTGCCTCTTCCCAGTAATGTGCCTCCTAGAGGTATTCCTTGTGTTTTCTAGTGTGTACAAGAATGTGTTGCCGTTGAATGGCATAAAATGGTAATCATATTTTTGAAACATTTTTCAGCCTACTCAACGTCCTCTTCCTCATATGTGTATATATTTTTTTACGCTATTAAGTTATCTAGAGTAAATTCCCCCTCTTCGTTTAACCTTTGTGGTGACACATACATTGTACTCTTCCCAAAAATGTCACCTTAGTCATATATTTATATTACCACCCTTTTCTTTTTTGCTTTGTAAATAAAATTAAGCATACAATAACTAACTATCTACCCCCAAACTTTCTTACCTCTTGTGATTTAGTAGTAGAAAAATAATATATCCATCTTCCAACCCATATAAATAAATTACCATGGAAAATCAACTCTCCACTTGTCTTTACCAAAGATTATGGTCCATCTCTACAAGTCTTCTATGCCCCCTACATAGGTGGCCCAATATCTCTTAAGAATATACATATAGTTTTTCTCCTTTCAAAAAGACTCAAATTGTATATTCTTTTCACAAGAAAATAATATTGGTCCCTCCGCTATTTGTTTAAGCATCATACCCTTTTGAAAAAGCATGATTCCCCTTGGATGCATACAAGCAAAGGGCCCATACAAGAAGACTTGGAAGCAAAAGGTTCCCTAGCCTAGTGTGGAACTTCCAAACCGAATTCCTTGATGCATGGGAGTGAAGAATAGTCCAAATTCATATCAAACATGTTGAGAAGGTCAAAATTTCCTTCTGAAGCATGTCATTCCGAGCTACAGGTAAAGAGTTATGGTCAAAATAGTGTAAATCTGTCAGATTCGCAGCAAAAGGAAACTGTAAATCAAGTAAATCAAGAGGGTGAGATCTTATTTTTCCCCTACTCATCTTCTAGAAGAGCAATAAGTGTTCAAGGTCACTTGCATGTGATGGGACCAAGTTAGAGATGCTTTCTAAATGCCAAGACAGACAAGTTGAGATACCGCAGGAGCCACCCGTAGGGCCTCATGGTGGGGCCCACCTACATTATGCACCCCTATGGAGCCTTCACGGTTTAAAATGATATTTTTGGTGAATAAATAGTCCCTTTTATGTCCAATATTCAATGAGTGGTCAAAGGACACTTAATTAGGGCTAATCACTCACCCTAATTAAGTGTAGCATAATCCCACTCCTACACTACTATAAATAGCCCCCCTTGGAGAGACTCAAGGACACACACCTATATTTTCAACTTCATGTTGTTCTTGATCAATAGTAGAGAAACCCCCAACTCTCCCTCTTTCACATCCTCCCTCCTAACCCTCCTCTTTGGAGGAAGTGCAACTCTATCCTCCACTCTTTCTATTCTACAATCTCTTACTCCATCAACCCAATAAATCATTGTAGCACCTCAATAACTTGTAAATACATCATGCTCTCTCTCATGGTTATGTTAATGATCATTAAATCATCTTCAAACAATCAAGTGTCGCAATTCGTGACGGTTAGCCAGCGTCTGTCTACCCCTTAAAAGGTGTGCGAGAAATCAAGTAAGTGTTCTACTCTCAATTTACCATTGGTTTGTTTCTCCACACTTATTCAATTAGTCTAAAGAAAATTCTCACTCCAACTCTCTTTTGCTTCATTACATATGCATGTGGCTACCTCTCATGGTGATTTTATTTGTCACGACATTGCATAGATGGAGATGAGCTCTCTATGCAAAGTGTGTTAGTTTGATGTAGGTGATTCTGTTGTGTGTTTGAGAAGCAGGTCTTGTGCGCATGATTTTTTGATGAGTGCTTGAGAGAGGAGGAGTTTGGATGTATCATGGGTATTCTTATGGGGACAAGGTGAATGCTATTCCACAAATTGCATATTTACATTTGATGCACGGCATTGGGTTGCATAATTGTTGATGGTGTCAAGTGTCCAAAGTGTACATAGAGTAAGGGTTCTCAAAGTGTGTTGCTTGAGTGGGTGAGTGCAAATGTTATTTTGATTGGTTTCCTTCTCCACTCCCAAAAGAAGGTGGTGCCCCAAGTAGTGTGCGTACCTCTTTACAAACATTTTGTGAGGGTAGGCCCATTGGTTTGGGTTTAGAGGCCCCATTTCAAAAAGGTCGCCCTCATAAAGTGGTGCCCCTACTGAGGAACATATTTCCAAGTTACCTTGAAATTTTTAGTGATGAAGAATGGAGTCCCCATATATCCATTTCATTTTGCACAACACATTAGCGTAAATGTTCACATAGATAGAAAAGTCTTTTTCGAGCAACGCATTGTTTTTATGTTTGGTGCAGAAAGACTTAGAGAAATACTGGCATCACCCAATCCAATTATACTTCCAATCATCAATTATGAAACTTCTTTTGATGTTCACGTGTTCATTTTGTTTTAAAGGCAGGAACAAGAAGTGGTGAAGGGGTGCTCAAGGGCCATATGAAGGAACGAGGTCTTCAAACCACCAACCAGGAGTAGCACATGAATCACGATCAAAACAATGAACCTTTTAGGCTTGTTGCTCGGCAATCCATATGAAGGAACGAGGTCTTCAAACCAACAACCAGGAGTAGCACATGAATGACGATCAAAACAATGAACCTTTTAGGCTTGTTTCTCGGCAATCCATTCATATAATCATTGCAACTAAGTTTAGGTTTCAATCTATCATAAGGAGGATATTTGGATCCACTCGCCTCAATGAAATCAATGCTTCAATTAATCCATTTATTCTACCTATGATAAAGTACGAATTAACAATGGATGCATACATCTTCATTTTAATGTAATCAGATTTATAGTGTCAAAAATTTTGTGCGGCCCGTAAAAGACAAGTTTCTTTTAAAAAAAATAAAATTCAAAAAAGTCTAAACAAAATGTCAAGTTCTTTTCCCACGTTCTATGCAAGAAGTGGGGAAGATGCGCAAGAGTTTCTTGACAACTTGGAGATGGCACATCTCATATCCGGGAGAGATGAAGAGGAAGTAAAGCTACGAGCCTTCCCGTTGGTTCTAAAAGCAGAAGCTAAAGCATGGTATGAGACCTTGCAACCCCAAATCAAGTCCAACTGGGAGAGACTGCGAGCAAGCTTCCTCTCGAAGTTCGAGCAAGGTGATACTTCTGAAGGACTATGGAAATGTCTTATTGGACATAAGCAGGTATCACTTGAAGACTATCCATCTTATGAAGAAACCTTTGTCAATCTATGAGGTAGGTGGGAGGCTACATTAGAAAATCATGGTGGTGCACCTAACTTTCTAAAAAAAGAGAGATTCATGGTTGGCTTGTATCCACTTTTAAAGGCTAAAGTAGAGCTAAAATTCCCATCCACCTTCGAAGAAGCACGTGAGGTAGCCATCATCAAGTTCAAAAAACTACACTTCCAAGCACATAGAGCAAGGGGTTTGAATGAAGTGAGTGAGAGGGAGTCTTCACAAACCATGGAAGCACCAATTAGGGCCCCTCTTGCACAATCTTCACAAATAGGAGATAACTCTCAACAAGAGGTTTTACAAAGGCTAACACAACAGCTTGAGAACCTCACTCTGAATCTAGTACAGGGCCTACCTCAACAACGACAACCAAGAGAAGGGAATCGCAATCAACGAAGACAAGCTCAAGATTTGCGATGTTGGAATTGTAGTGAAATGGGCGATGGAATGTACAATTTTCCACATCCAAGGAGACTTCCGGGAGACATATACCCCCCTAGACTGCCTCCTCTCACTGTGCAGCAAGAACTAGCTCAAGGCCCACAAATCCTTCGTCGACCACCACCACCAGAAAATATACCTCCCGTCCCACATGAGGAGGAAGAAAGAGGAGTCAACATCATCAAGCTAGAAGAGGTAATAGATGCGCATACTCTAAACTTTGATGTTATGCCGGCAGAAAAACGCACAAGAGCACATGATAAGGATAAAGACATGAGAAGTGAAGGAACAAATTCAGCCAGAAGGGACAAGAAGAAGAAGTCAAAGATGGAAGAAGCTGAAAGTAGCAGGAAGAAAAGATCAAGGCAAAGGGAAATTGGTATCAACGACTTCCCATTGGGAAAGGAGCTAGAGCCCTACAACATCCTGGAGGATTTACAAGCCCAAAAGCCAAACATTTCATGGCCTCAACTTCTACACCTATCAGCCAAAGTAAGAAGGCAATGGCCAAAGTTGGTAAGTACAAGAATTCCAAAAAAGAAAGCAAATCTTTCCATTAAGGTTGTGGCCTGAAAGCTACAAAAAGATGTGGAACCCATTGTGGATGCTTACATAAGGGGTAAGAAGGTGTCTAATGTATATGTTGATGGTGGAGCTCAAATGTGTGTGATCACGGAAAAATCAATGAACAGGTTAGGGCTTGAAATTACAAAGTCCTCTAACTGTCAAGCTAGGCTAGCCAACAACTCAAGTGTGAAGTGTTTGGGGATCATTGAAAATGTAAAAGTCTCTGTATGTAACATAGATGCACGAGTGGATATGTATGTCATGCCAGCTAAGGGGGAGGGCTATCCCATCATCCTAGGGAGGCCTTGGCTCATTGCTATGAATGCAGATAAAAAATGGAGAGGTGGTCATTTGATTCTTAAGAAGGGTCAACCGGTGGTGTATGATTGGCGAGAAGGAAAGAAACTAGATATCAACTATGAAACCACGGCAGATGAAGAGAGCGAGGAGGAGAGTCCTTACTCAAGTGATGAGGAAGCATCAACCAATGCATCAACCAGTGAAGAGGAATCTTCTTTGGAGGTAATGGGAATTGTATTTAATGCCAACACCCAAGATGTTTCTGTAGAAGAAAAGCCAACAGACAATCACACACGAGGGGATGAAAGATGCCACCACCTTGAAGAAGGATTTGAGAAGATGCTTGCAAAAGATCTTACTTGTGAGGAGAAGAGGTCCTACATCAATATGTTAAGGAGGTATCCCAATTTGTTTATCACTGACTACTCATAAATAAGAGGTGTAGATGTAATAGACCATCTAATTGAATTGAAACTAGGGACCAAACCCGTGGCTCAAAAGTTAAGGCGATTAGGGTCTGTGCAACAAAAGGCCCTCCTACAAGAAGTGAATTGACTCTTGAAGGCTGGCTTCATCTATCTAGTATCCAACTCCAAATGGGTATCACCTATTGTAGTCACTCCCAAGAAGAATGGTAAGTGGAGGGTCTGCGTGGATTACAAACCCCTCAATGCTGCGACAAAGAGGGACCACTTCCCTCTCCCTTTCCAGGATGAAATTTTGAATGAAGTAGCAGGTCATGAATGCTACACTGTGTGTGATGGGTATTCAGGATATTTTCAAATTAGAATAGCAGAAGAGGACCAACCAAAAACCACCTTCATCACACCTTGGGGATGTTTTGCATTAAGAGTAATGCCTTTTGGGCTCACCAATGCTCCTAGCACCTTCATGAGATTCACAATATTTGTATTTCAGTCATTCGTTGGAAAATCTATAAGAGTCTTTATGGATGATTTCTGTATTTATAGTTGTAGATCACTTCACTGCCAAAAGGTTGAAGAGGGGCTTAAGAGTCTCCATCAATTTGGGGGACAACTCAACCCAGAGAAGTGTCATATCGGCGAATCTCAGGTGGTTTTGCTAGGCCATGTGGTTTCTTCACAAGGAATTCAAGTGGATCCCTCTAAAGTAGAGATCCTTTTGTCATTATCTCCACCAACAACAACAACTAAGGAGCTAATGACATTCAATCACAAAGTGAGATACATGTCTCGCTTCATCCATCTCCTAGCAGAATCCATCGCCCCTTTGCATAGGTTGGCAAACCAATCTACATTTGAATGGGGGAGGGAACATGCAAAATGTTTTGAGGAAGTGAAGGGCATTCTTAGTTCTCTCCCAATTCTAATGCCACCAGATCCAAAGGAGACCTACTATGTCACTCCAAGTGTAGGTTTCGAAGCAATTGGTGTTGTTTTGATGCAAAAAGATCCTAAAACATCATACATGAGGCCGATCTATTTTGCAAGCAAGGTGATGACTCCGGCCGAGAAGGGATACACTGAAATGGAGAAAGTGGTCTTTGCAATCTTGTTTGCGGTAAGGAAGTTTCGATCGTATCTTCTCCCTGTGCCATTTGTTTTTCTCACGTTAGAGCACAATCTACCATATGTAGTACAACACATGAGCCTCTCATCTAGAATAGAAAAGTGGATGCTTGAACTCCAAGAATTTGAATACACTTTCCTTGTAGAAGATAGCACAAGAGCAGGACTTGCAGACATTCTAACCTACAAAGTGAGAGAAAGGGAAGGATCACGACTACAAAGAGAGGAAGGCTCAAAACAGTTCAAAGTGAAGGAGATTGATAATGACTATACTTTATGCTTTGACGGAGCTTATCAACGCCAACAAGACAAAGCAGTAGGGGGGATCATCATTTTGAACCCACAAAAGGAGGTAATAGTTAGAAAAGGTATCACTCTACCCAATGTTCACTCCAACAATGAGGCTGAGTATGCTGCTCTAACCCTTGGGTTAGAAGAGTGCAAAGAATTAAGCATACAAAGAGTTATTATAAAAGGTGATTCTTTGCTAGTGGTCAGGCAAATCCAAGCTAGGGACTTGGTGGTGCAAGAATCGTACATTGTTTGAGTGGCTTAGTAGTGTAAGAGCTTTGATGAAGGGTTTTAAAGCAACACAGGTACAACACATTGTGAGAACTCATAACAAGGAAGAAGACTTACTCGCAAATGAAAAGCTTCAAATGGCGGTAGGAGGTGTGAAACTATATGAACCCAAATATCAAGGTCAAGAGGAGCTAAAAGAAATTATTTTCTTTCTACAAGCAGGTGAGTGCCCCAAACACTTAGACAAGGTGCAAAGACATAGACTAGTTAAGAAGGACACACCTTACCAGTTGATTGGGGATGATTTATATCACAAAGGGAAAGATTTGGTCTTGAGGAGAGTACCAGGTGTGCAAGAGATAGAGAAAATTATTCTTTCATGTCATGATGATGTCTATGGTGGTCACTTTTCTCAAGATATTACAAGTATATAGGAAGATTTTACAAGCAGGGTTTATTTGGCCGAGCTTACATTGTGATGTCCAACATTGGTGTAAGGCATGTAAGCAATGCCAAATTGCTGGGGATAGACGACTTACATATGAGCCTCGAGTCCCAATAATATCTTATGGCCCTTTTGAAAAGTGGGGTGTGGATGCAATAGGTCCCCTACCTCGTACTTCTACAGGGAAGGTTTTCATCATCATGGGTGTTGACTACATGACACGATGGGCGGAAGCAACAAGCACAACCCAAATCACAGCTGAAGAGGTATCAAAGTTTATTTTTGATCATATTTGTAGTAGGTTTGGAACACCCCTAGAAATCTTATCAGATCGAGGCTCGGGTATTAGGGCCGACCTTCTGAATGATCTCTTGAGGAGGTTAAAAGTGAAACACCTGCATTCGACACCCTACTATCCTCAATGCAATGGATTGGTGGAAAAAGTGAATGGAATGATATGTAAGATCATTTCTAAGCAGGTTGTGGACTGGCCTAATGATTGGGATTTCCATTTGACAGCTGCTCTTTGGGCGTATAGGACATCTTTCAAGGTATCTACCCAATTTACCCCTTTTCATCTAGTTTATGGACAGGAGGCACTTCTCTCCATTGAGGTAGAGCTCTAGCCAGCGTCTGTCTACCCCTTAAAAGGTGTGCGAGAAATCAAGTAAGTGTTCTACTCTCAATTTACCATTGGTTTGTTTCTCCACACTTATTCAATTAGTCTAAAGAAAATTCTCACTCCAACTCTCTTTTGCTTCATTACATATGCATGTGGCTACCTCTCATGGTGATTTTATTTGTCACGGAATTGCATAGATGGAGATGAGCTCTCTATGCAAAGTGTGTTAGTTTGATGTAGGTGATTCTCTTGTGTGTTTGAGAAGCAGGTCTTGTGCGCATGATTTTTTGATGAGTGCTTGAGAGAGGAGGAGTTTGGATGTATCATGGGTATTCTTATGGGGAGAAGGTGAATGCTATTCCACAAATTGCATATTTACATTTGATGCACGGCATTGGGTTGCATAATTGTTGATGGTGTCAAGTGTCCAAAGTGTACATAGAGTAAGGGTTCTCAAAGTGTGTTGCTTGAGTGGGTGAGTGCAAATGTTATTTTGATTGGTTTCCTTCTCCACTCCCAAAAGAAGGTGGTGCCCCAAGTAGTGTGCGTACCTCTTTACAAACATTTTGTGAGGGTAGGCCCATTGGTTTGGGTTTAGAGGCCCCATTTCAAAAAGCTCGCCCTCACCGTTGTTAGGATTTTGAACTTCATGGAATCTTTCTCTCGTTCGCTCTTCGAATCGAGCATGATCATCAACACGAACAAGTGTTTCTTGTCCATTAGCATTATGTCTTGCCTTCTTTTTTTGCATCCATTTTTGTCTGCTTTAAATGGATTGGTAGCACAATATTTAGCACAATTTCTTAGATTAAACATTAGATTCTATATAATTTTATGTAATAATCCCTTGTCTAGGTTCAAAAATCAAGCTGTTTGACTAAGATAATTTGACCAAGTTAGGCGTTAAAGATCTTCTGTTAATACCATGGGGAATTCCTTCCTAATAATCAATGGTTACTTTAGGCTCTTAATCCGATTTAGGTAGCATTGTGTGCAATGTACTAGGGATTTCTAGTGGGCTTAGTCCCTATTGACCTTTAGCTTAAGTATTATAAAGGGAGTTTACTAGTGTGATGAACCTGGGGAGGGTAACAATGTTATATGACCCCCCAAAGTTACAAAATTAAAATGCTGAAAACGAGCAAACAATAAAATCAAAAGGGCCACAATGTAAAATCTTCAGCTAGAAGAGAAATCCTAGCTTGATTTCGTACTTCACTCACATGTGTCGCCTATGGTACTAGAGTCCTAGAGGTTCCCAGTGTGGGCGCTTTTCCTTGAAAAGCAAAAAACCCAAGGCATACAAAATAAGCACACACATCAAAATTGAATCAATCTGAGCAAATTTTGGGGGGTCAAAGGAAAGGGAATAAGTCAAGCAATGATTTCATGAGCAATTCCTTTTATCATAGCTTAACTACAATCTTCTAGGTATAGCCCCTAGTCAGCCCTCAAACATGAAATACTTGGCTCTTGCGGTTAAACAACTTAATTGACTAGAGAAAATTGAGAAGCTTGCCCATGGTATTAATAGTTTCCCTCTAGTGCCTCTCAAACATTAAAAATTAGCGACCCCATTATATTACAGTTTAATGTTTTACTGCTAACAAATTTTTTAATATTCTGTTACCAATCAATTTGTGTGCCTACAACTGCATTTTTTCCCCTTTAAATGTATACGAGAATGCAATTACTGTGCCAATTTTGGTTGATTTTGCAGTGATGAAGAACACTAAGGATACTAAATCTCGGATGCTCTTTCACCTTGATGAACGGGTTTCATCTCAATAGCTTCCAAGGATGGAATCTACATCAGGAAGGGGGGAATGTTAACTGACAACGGAGAATCTTTTTGGTGATGTCATTACAAGCAACAATGGAGTTAGCAACGAGCAATAGGGGGGGGGGGGAGAGAGAGAGAGAGAGAGAGAGAGAGAGAGAGAGAGAGAGAGAGAGAGAGAGAGAGAGAGAGAGAGAGAGAGAGAGAGAGAGAGATTGCATTATCGTCCACGGAGGTCATATATGACCCATGGGATCGGAGACAAAAAAACATTACAATGCAGCCTTTTTAATGAAGGAATTGGATACATATCAGTTAAGGACTGAGGGTCCGTCAGTAGGGTAGAAGATAAGAAAAGAAAGAAAACAAGACCTAAACCTAAGTAGGGTTGGGTAAGGGGAGACCCCCTTTGGGAGTTCATATATCTTGAATAATGGCCTACCCCCTCGGTAGACTGCCCATTTGCCTTGCTTTCGGGCTTCATTGACCTTCTCGAGTTCGCACTTTTTAACCTTGAGTTGATTCATGGTCAGCTCCTTAGCAATCCAAACCTTTGTTCCTTTGAGGAGGTGAGAGAGAGAGAGAGAGAGAGAGAGAGAGAGAGAGAGAGAGTAATCCAACATTGCGGCAGCATTGGTGGTGGCAAGGCGGTTGAGCACGGCATCGACGGCGGCTCCTTCTTCTTTGCAGCACAAGATCCTTCATGACGGAAGCATTGAGCGGTGAGTGACACACCATTGTTTCTTTGAGCTTTCTAGGACTCTCTAGTTGTGTGCTTGCAGCCTTTCGAGGCTTGCATATAGTGCACTAGCAAGTTCCCAGCCTTCAACACATGCAGCAAAGCGCACACTGCTTTATATCACCTTCACTAGCTTGCCTCTCAAAATTGCCAAATGTAGCTGGAAGGAGTTTTGGAAACCGGTTAAAAGATTCTTAAGGAGGAACAACACTAAAGCCTCGTTGCCATGGCAATGGGCAAATTGGAAAGTCATCTCATAATCGGTGGTTCAAGGTGGCCTCAAAATTCTCAACCCTGCTGTTCATGCTGAGGCCCTTAGTTCCAAGTTTATGTTCTCAATTTCAAAACAAGACTAGGCCTAAGCTATCATGACCAAGGATATGATAGACAAAGAAATAGTTTTCTCCAAAGGGGTAAGTGGAAAGGGGTCAAGGTGTGCACGACAAACTACTAGCCTTGAGGTGGTCTAGCTATGTGGGACCACGAGAGAGTTGGTACGTAAGTGCAATAGAGCAACGTGGGCCCTGGAATGCAATGGATTAAATAGATACTTCTAGAACTCCATCTTGCACTGGTCCCCTTGGTTGTCTAAAGCTGCTGGTGTGATTTTGAACCCTTATTAAAGAGAAATTGCAAGAAGGATGAACAATAAAGGACTCCAGTGGTTGACCCACTTTTGGGATGGTGACAAGAAGTGCTAGAAATCCTATGAGCAGTTGGCTTCCCAGTTTCAACTTAATGGAACTGAGAAGCTTTTTATCAAAAAGAGTTGTTAAAGGTTTTTGATACCGATTTGGGAATCCATTTTTGAGTGGAAAGCTTGGAAATGGCCCATGAGTAGCCACTTCTTGAAACCTCATACCAAGGAAATCTACCAAGTGTTGATGCACAAGATAGATTGGGTCCACCCTTTGAACAAACAATGGAAGAAGAAATGGTCGTAATCTCTATGGGTCGAGGTCACAAAGAACATCTAGAATCCAGAGTGGCCTCATTTTATGAAGGTACTTCAATGGAAGGTGTTGTGGGGGGCTTTGCCAATAGGCATCAAGATTCAGGCATGTGGTATCGGGTCTAATAGGTGTTCATGGTGTAGATTGGCTAGCAAATACATTGACCACCTCTTCATGGACTGCCCGACAATCAGAGGCTTGACAGGGAAGATGTGCAAGTGGATACAAAGAATGTGGAAGATAGGGTTTTCAAGAAGGATATGTGCCTTGGTGGAAAATAGTTTTGAAGTCCTGCACTGCTAATCTGTACTCAAATTCTCAAAGTTTGTTTCTTCAATAAGTTTTGGAAGGCCATGAGTTGTCAGGTCTTTGATAGAGACCTCTGTGTGGCTAGATTTTCAGAGATTGTTCAAGAAAGTAAGGAGATAATATTTGTGGTAGGTAAAAGGAAAAACTTGGAGGATTGGCTTAGGGTGACTCTTACCATTTGGTCAAGCCTTACTATGTAAAGGACCGGGTTTTTGGTTCTAGATATCTTAGGGTCTGATGTAGCCACTTGCTCCTCAAGGCTCGGCATGAGCTTCAGTCTGTTTGTATATTTCTTGGTGTCATTCTAATACAATCACTCACAATTGTGAGTTTGAAAAAAAAAAGAGAGACTTTCTTAACCCTCTTGTTCTTGCCAAGAAAATGCACAATGTTCTTTAGAAAAACTTCCAAATTGAATGGGTTCATTCATAAAGCCTCCCTTCTTTCGTGAGGAGCGAACTTGCTCATCCCTAGCAGGGTAGCTCCCTGCACTCAATCAACATGGGAGTTTGTTGCTTTTGGTGGTCGGTGGTGGCTGTGCCCTAGGGGCAAAGGCCAAAAGGGGGACACCTTGCCGCCTCCCCTCCTCTCCTAAAAGAAGCCTTGATTGGCCTCCAATTTTTGGGCAAGGGAGGAGTCCACCCCTCTCTCCTCTCGTGGCACAAGTAATTGGTTGTTGTGTTTGTCATTGGTGATGGCCTATTGTCCTTTAGGCTTTGTGTCCATGGTCAATCTTTGCATGCAGGGGTCATTGTGGAAGGGCATCCCTGCATGGTGACAATCATTATTGAGAGGGGTAGGCTCACCCACAAAGCCTATTGTGTTTGTGTTGATCCTATCCTTGTAGCTGCAAGCAGGGTGGTTAGTACAGGGTTTTGGGCTAAAGCTTGTGGCTTTGGTGAAAGCGGTGGATTGTGAAGGTCTTGTTCAAGGAGATGGAGTGAGAGGGCTTCCTCTTTATGTGAATATATTGTATTTTCTATTCTACAAAGGCACCTGTTTGGAGGGCAGGCGAGGTTGGGGTGGCAGACCACCCATCATGGTGGCACCCCCCAAGTAGATCTCTCCTACTTTGGTATGTCCTATTGGCTTTTCACATGTGTGTGCCTTAGTTTGCTAGGATGGTTTGTATTGGGTTATGCCTCCTTTTAAAAGGCATGTATTATGATATTTTGGATTTATTTTGGCCATGGCTATAGTATTTTTCTTTAATTTAACTTCTCACAAACGTGAGATTTGAAAAAAAAAAGGTGTTGACAAATTTTTTTCCATCCAATAATATTTGTTCAAGGGCATGGAAATGAATAAATTGTTCTCTTTGGCAGGTTTTGGCAAGCATTGGCTAGCAATCAACCAAATGTGCAATTGCAATTGCAGAGATAGCTATCTTTTGTATTTGTAACATACTTTTGCACCACTTATGTTTGATGGATCACAATCCATGTTCCACCCCCTCTGGTAACTATACTTGCATGACTTGATTTGGCTCAGTGAATGGAACATCCCTATCCACTTATAATTGAATTTGGACTTGTTTTGCCCTATCATAAGTCCTCTGACAGTTCCCAAAAATCCTGACTTGGTTTTGATTAATTCTATTTCTTGTGCATTTCTTTGATGTTTTTGGTAGTTCACAAGTGTTCTAGAGCTAAAGAGGATCATACTTTTCCAATCTGGTGAAGTATGGGTTTCCGGTGTGGCTGTAGCAAGAAAAAGCATTGTAGAGTGCTCTAGGTTGCAAAAGAATCTCTTGCTCTCTCATTGAATTGACTCAATGCAAATGAGGTCTAGCTTGCCCAATTTTGACTATATGTGCCCAGCTTACCCCAAATGCAATGTGCATACTCACCTTGCTTGCTCATATTTCTCATCGTATACCACCTGCGGCTCACATGGCTCTTCAATTAGATGCATGGTCGTTAAATGCTCTTGATTTTGCAATTCTGGTCCGTTGCAAGTTGGCCCAAATTTTGACATGTGCTAAATCCTTCCATATTTGACATGCGCAAAGCTCTTGCTTTGTAGATTTGGCATTTTCTTTCAGAACTTAAATCCAAATTTCTTGGCTCTGTTTATTAATTTTTTTCATTATTACGTTAAAAAAAAAATAAAATTGCTAAAAATTATTATTAATTGGCCAAAAATTTTGCCAAAATTATTCCTCACACTCATATGTACATACTCTCACTCTGAGCATCTCACCCATCAAAATTTGTCAATATGGCTCACTATTATGCCTGATAAGAGCAAAATTCTGTTAGAAGGCAATAAAAAAATAAAAATTTAAGAGGCAAAACAAAGTTTATACATTGTACACATAATCGATCATCATCTGGTAGCTTAAGATCTTGCAATATGTTGCTCCAACTACTATTACTCCCCCCTTCCCACTGTGAGTCGTCCTAGACAAAGGTTTGTGCAATGTGCATGGACGTGAACATCGTGTCTATACAAGGCTGTGAAATGTGTCTCTATCATGCTTATGGAAGAGATGTAGTGGTTTTTGTTGACGAGGTTTCATCTGAATTGAGATTTCCAAACAAAGTCTTTGTAGACAAATTGCTCATTCTTGGATGGTTGGTTTAGTGAGTACAATTGATGAATTGATGATTTGGCATGGCTTGGCTTTGGGTACCCACTTGAAGACGATTGGATTGTTTAGGTCTCCATTGCCATGTTGTTTATCGTACAATTGTTGGCTTCTCTGCTGTGAATTTGGGAATCCATTTGTACTTTGGGAACTTTTGTGAAGCATTGAGTTGCTTTTTAGATTTCATCCAACGTTTAGGCTTGGTTGGAGAGGTTCGGGATCCTTGGAATCTTGGCTTGGCTGATTTGGAAATCGGATTGGAAAGTACTGCTTTGGGTATCCATATGTGTTGCAGCTTGGTTTCCATGATGGACTTTTTTACCCAAATTTTTTTGACCTTTCTGCCACGTGTTGATTGTTGCAATGGGATGGTGGGCTTTGGATCTTTTGGGTCTACCTGAACAGATGAAGTTTGTACATTCCAAATGTAATCTGTTTGTGCCAAGGGTGTAACATATGATGCACCCTTGAGATTATACTTGAAAGTGTCATCCTGCCAATGTGGTACTGCTTTTTGGAAGTATGCATCCATGAAACTTCCAAGATGATTTTCTCATTGAGATCAATATCTGCCATGATGTGGAATTGGGGTGGGAAGTGGTTACCTGGTGATGTTGATTGAGACATTGGCTTGTCCCAAACAAACTATTTTTCCTTTATTGGCTGCCCTTAGCTCAATCTCAATTGGTTCAATCATGGAGGTTGATATTTTGAGGTATGTAGAACACCGCATTTCATTAACATGCACTCCAATATCTACAAGGGCTCTTTACCTTGTTCCATCAGCAAGTTGGACATTGATGCATACATACATACCTCCAAGCCAACTCTACTTGATTTGGACTACTTTGATAGGAGGAGATGGTGCTTCTACTTATTAGATGTTGTCGTCTTTGCACTTTAAAATCCGCAATCTGGCTTCTTCCTTTTCTTGTTCTTGGATTTCTCGAGCCTTATTCTTTCGTTCCTTTGCCTCATAAAGCTTCTCCAACATATTTGGAGTGAGGGACAGATGGTATTTTTTCAGTTTGCAACCATTGATCCAGTTAGGCATCTCCTCTCCAGGCTCTAATGTTTCCAATTGTATGGTGCCACTTGGTGATATGTTATTGATCACAAATGGGCCATACCACGCCTTTTCAACTTCTTGAAGTGTTGCTTCAAGGTGTAAACTAATACATAGTCTCCCTTTTGAAATTCCTTGTTGATCACGTGTTGGTCATGAAATTCTCTCATTTTTGGTTTTTGCACATAGATGGTTGCAAAATAGCCCTGAGTTGAGGCTCATCTAACCTAATTAGTTGTTCCAATCTTCCAAACAACTCGTGTCCAGTTCATCTGAATTCTTGTGCAACTCGTATTGTAGGAATCAAGAATTCCACTAGCTGAGTATCGCAAACACCAAATTGAAAGGTGTCATATTTAATGGTGTTTTGTATGGTACCATATATGCCCATAGAGTAGAATATAATCTTTGATCCAAGTTGGCTCTTGATTTGTTTATAATATTTGTGAGCATCGTGCATCAAATTTTGTTTATTCTCTTGGCTTATACGTTCTTTTGAGGGTGATATGGCGCCGATTTTGAATGAAGCACCATAAATTCTCTAAGTAGGTAGTCGACCATATCTTTAATGAAGAGAGTCCCTTGATCACTCACTATCTCAATCGAAAACCATATCTAGTGAAAATGTGCTCATACAAGGACTGCGATGTCGTTCTGGAATTATTCTTTTGTGTCGCCTTGGCCTGTGCCCATTTGGTCAAATAATCTATTGCCACTATGATATATTTAGCATGCGTTTGAGATTCCACTGGTGAGATAGGTCCAGCAAAGTCTATCCCCCATTTGGAAAAAGCCCTTGCACATATCACTAGTCTTAATGGCATTTCATCACATCACATTGGTACTTTTGTTTGTTGGCAATCATTACATCATTTGACGTATTGTTATGTATCCATGTACAAAGTAAGCCACACGATTCCTACAATAAGTATTGCTTTTATGTATTGTCAATCGTGCAGTGACCCCCTACTGGTTCGGCATGTGCTTGCTCAAGAATTGATAAGTACTCATTTTCTGCGGCACAAATTCACAAGTTGTTTCCCCCTCCAATAAAGGCTATTTTGAATGATTACAGAGTTTTAAAATTCTCTCTCAATTGAATGTAGATTGGAGATTCTGCTCAAGTATGCTAACAAACTCCCTATTCTATGTAATCCACTATGTATTTCCCCCACTTGGATGCTTCTGTTATTTTAAATAGAGTAGCATGTTCGATTGGCTTTTAGATGACACAAGTTTTTGTTAGCTGCTCAGCTAAAAAAGCCAGAAAAGAGCATCAAAGGGACACCACTCTCGTTTTTATCCCAATTGATTGTATTAAACCCCTTTGCATTAATGAGAAATATCACAAAGTCCAAAGCTGTTGTAATATTATTGAGTGACAAGGAGTGTAAAGGGGCCAAGGGCTTCCAAATTTGTAACTTTATGCAGTTCTTAAGCCTTGTTATTGAGCCGAATTAGCCAAGAATCCATTCTTGAACCTTGGCAAAGGTGTAAAAGATAAATTTTTAAACTATTGACCTAAGTTTTTGGATAATGAAAGTGAGTGTACGTTGCAAAAGATTTCTGTGAGTCTACTATTTTCTTTAACCCTTCGTGTCTCTCCCATATGATGTTGCATTGCTATTCCGAGCATACCAACACGTTCGCATGTGAAAGATCTTCCATTTAACGTAGTTTCTTGTGATGAAAATGTGTATTAAGTTGTGCCCGTCTACAAGTTTCTTTTGATCCCTATGCACAATACACACACCAAAACTAATTTTTGACCTTAGGAATAGATAGAGCACGTCTAGAGGAAGATATAGAATTCTTCGAAGGCCAAAGCCAATTGACCTAAAATAGATTTTTTATCTTATGTGCAATTTTGTTCGAGTGTCAAAATGTCATTGAGTACATGAGAGTGTTGAGGATACTCTGCTCATGCTAGGAATTAAGTTTTGTTGCATTCAAAGTCTCACAGCTACAGAATTTTTTTTTGGATAAGCTTGTGGTAAGGAAAGTAGCTCCATGCACTAGTCGGGTCAGCTACCTTCCATGGAATGACAATTTTTATGTATGTGGTTCTCGCTTTGCTAGCATCAAAATGGTGAGGTAGCCGACTGACATTTTTGGCATTGTTGCCGGGGACGAGGAAACCTAGACTAGAGAAAAACCCATACGTCCTCTAGTTTTGGCTAGAGTAATACATTTTCTGACTTTATCATGTCTTAGAGGTGCTTGAGAGTAAGGATACTCGGTAAGGGACTATGTAGAGGGTCCTTGAGATGAGCTAGTGGTCGATAAAGGCATCACCTAAGTAGAGAGTAGGGATTTCAGACAGAAGGTTGAAGTTTTCACTTTCTGTATTATTTTTCCATGTTCAGTAGGAATAGGGTAAGTAGAAAACCATCAAGATTGCATCTGAATTGAGGTGCACCGAGAAAACCACAAAAATTATCAGATCTATCTTAGGCACACCGAAGATAGACAGGGGGTTTTTGAGATTGATATTGGCAAGTCGGACTTGCAAAGTGGTAGACCAATTTGAGTAGATAATCCCTTTAATTTTGGTAACATTTGGATCACTAAAACACTTGGTCAAGCCCAAAATTGGAAAAAACCACAGACTTCAGAGAAAATTAATTAGGGAAAGTCAAACCTAGCTAAAACTTGAAACCAAGGTGTGGATAAATCCTAAAACTTACGAGAAAATAAATCTGTGAAGCAAAAATTGAAAAATATCAAAATTTGGTAGATATTTATTTTAAGCACACCGAAGATAGAAATCTCTCCAGAGAGGGTATTTTGCCAAATTTTCATTAGACCATAAAACATCTCCTAAGCGAGTTTCATCAAATTTGGATCTGTAAGGGTAAAAACACCAAGAAAACTAGAAACTTTGACTTCGGCATCAAAAAGCGTGACAAAACATTGGTAAATTGTCCAAACTTTGTGAAACTTATTGTACAAGCTTGAAATCACATGTAGAAACCAACCCAAGTCATATTGGGCAAAAACAAGTTGAAATAGTGAAGATTTATCTTAGGCATAAATCTCTCACTAGAAAGATAGTTTTGTCATTTTGACAACAAGGAAATCTTTGTTAACCTGTGGGGACCCCATCCATGTGATAAAATTTGAAATTACCTTCATAGGTAGGTGCAAACACTTTAGGTGCACCTAAGATAATCTGAGCAAAATTTCATAGTTGGGGCATATTTGGGGTGTACCCATTGCTTGGGAAAAGGGATTTTTAGATATTTTGTGACTTCAGATTGAAGCTTGTGGAATCACATACGGTTTGAAGTACTTGTGTGCAGGGAATTACGACTTTGCAAAAAAGGCGAGACAAAAAGTTTCCGAGACTTATTCTGACTCAAGCTCCAAAGATGTCTTCCTTTTCAACTTAAATAGGAGGCGGGACCTCTCTCAAGTTCAAACATATCTTGACCTTTTTCAAAACCAACAAGTACAAAGCCGATATTTACTTGCATCCTAACGAAGAGTTTGTAGTGAAGATAGATGACCATATTGTTGAGTTTGAAGAAGAGGTTAGGACAACCAAATAAGATAACTTCTATATGGACCGGAATGGGGTGCAATACCTCAATGAAGGACCTCTTGTGCTCACATTAGAAGGGTATGACTTGGTAGATACCAAATCTTTGAAACGTATACCCACGGATAACCCTAGGCTTGGAGTCTATTGTTGGGAAGCCAACAATGTTACAGATCTGATCTCGACTATCCATGCCAAAGCAGGAAAATTGACACCCTTGAAGATAGTGTATATTTTCAAGATCAAGGAGAAGGGCTTAGCAAAACTACCAGTCCATCTCTTTAAGGATTGTTATAACAATGATTTTGTTATGATGACTCCGAAGGAGATTGAGCAGACTAAAATATCAGGGATATTTGATCTGAGAAGTGATTACAGGAACAATACATGAAACTGAACATAATGTAGGCCCACATGATAGAGCCTATGATAGTATATTCAATCAAGTATAGTAAAGGGCAACCACCTCAATGATAGAGCCAAGGGTAGAAATGAAAAAACCACCTATAACAGGGAAAGAGTGGGTGACACTAGGACAAGGAGAGGTCCACATGAGTCACATCTACCAAAAATTTGGCTTAAAGGTTTAATGGGAGAAACATTGGCTAGAAGAGAGAGAGAGAGAGAGAGAGAGAGAGAGAGAGAGAGAGAGAGAGAGAGAGAGAGAGAGAGAGAGAGAGAGAGAGAGAGAGAGAGAGAGAGAGAGAGAGAGAGAGAGAGAGAGAGAGCAGGTGTTGAGCGTAGCCGTAAAGTCAGACCAGTAGACTTCCCAAAATGCGTCAAAAAATGCAGTGGGTCAGGGGATCCATATGACCATTTAGCGAGCTCCAGACAAGTTTTGAGAGCTGAGTGCATAACCGACTTCCATACACAATTTGAGGGATTTGGAATGACCTTAGAGGGTAAAGATTTAACTTGGTTACAGAGTATCCCTCTTGGATCAATCATTGTGCTATTGATAGCCGAAAATGACATGCCATATGGGGTGGCCTCTACACCACACATAGCCTGAACATCCCCAAGCATTATGTCAAGGTAGGAGTAATAATATAACTAGAGAGGGGGACACCGCCTAGCATAAGCGTGCCTAGGACGCAGACATACATGACTTAGGGTAGAAAAAGTGAGATGCCCTCTAGGTAACCAACATGAAACGGTGATACAACAGACATCCACATGTAGAAAATGCCTAGTCAAGAGTCAGGAGTGTGTGTACAAGAGAGGTATGTGACAAGGTTGGAATGGAGCATACTGACTGGCTGGAGAGGCCGCACGTGATGGAGCACAAGCATAGTGATATATAAGAGATGAAACATCCTGCGAATGTGGGAAAACAAAGCTAAGCAGAATAGAGAATGGACCCAAAGATCAAGACAACATTGCACACTTTTATTGGTGATGATGATACTTACAAGCAGTGGTCTTGACTGCTACAAACCTGGCTCTTGGCACTAGGGATGCATGATGCAATGCAAGCACCATATGGTGCATGGAGAAGTTGGAGTTAGCAGGAGGTTAGTACGGGAGGTTACTTGAGGGAAAACATCAAGACAATGCAGCCACCAACGACGTCAATCACCAGCATCGTGAGTGGCCCGAGGTAACATGGTGTCGGTGCATTCAATCCTAGCATGCTCATGCTGACTTGCGGGGGAATAGTGACTGTCGTATGTGCATGGAGTGTTCGTGACTAGTAATTCAACCATGGTGTGTTGGACATTGGGGAAAATGGTGATGTTGTCAATGCTAAATGCCCATGCTTGCAACAAAACATGATGCCATGAGCTCCCTAGCTTGAGAGGTGCATTATGTGCTTAGTGGTGCTTAAAATGTAGAGTGCATGGAGCTAGTGTGTTCCCACTTCACTTGTGCCTTCCTTTGTGTTTAGCTGAGGCCTCTTTATATAGGCTTGAGAGGTGGTCCTTACCTAATGGTCCTTGCAAATATCCACTGGTCGTTGTAGAGAGTCTAGATGCCTCTCTAGTAAGAGAAATAGAGAGGGAAAGAAGGTAGAGATAGAGAGAGAGGAAAGAGTGGGGTGAGGAGAAGTTTTTTTTTTACAATCCACTAGCCACCCACTGGCTAGTTTATTAGGGAAGAGTGGAGTTCGGGGCATTTACAAGGGGTTTTCTTGATGGTTTGGGTGGTCGGTGTGAGGTTTAAGGCTGCCAGAATTGGTATTTGTTGTGTGAAGCCAAGATGCTACGTGTCTTTTCTTTTTTTTGTGTCGCTTCCTCGTGCATTTGGCATTTCTCCTTCGTTGATGTCGAGTTCTTCTTGCTTTTTTCTTTTTTCCTTGTGAGTGCGTATGACGTGCATGTGATCGGTGTGTTTATGTTCATCCGTGCATGCGTATATGTATGTATGTATGTAGGGGTAGTGTGTGTAAACGAGTGTGTGTGTGTGGGAACGAGAGAGAGGGGGGTAATTTTGTAAAATATGTGTATAATATCTATCTATCTATCTATCTATATATATATATATATATATATATATATATATATATATAAATTTTTTTTTTTTAACGTGCTTGGTGCGCACGGAAAGAGAGAGAGAGAGAGAGAACGAGAGTGAGAGAGGGAGATATTCAGGGCGCTAGGGAGAGAGGGGAGGGGAGAGTGTGTGTGTGTATTATGAGAGAGAGAGAGAGAGAGAGAGAGAGAGAGAGAGAGAGAGAGAGAGAGAGAGAGAGAGAGAGAGAGAGAGAGAGAGAGAGAGAGAGAGAAATGCATCGCGGCTGCATGGGTTGCTGTTTCGACGTAGAGAGTGAGGGAGGGAGTGTGAGAGAGTGAGCGAGGGGAAGAGGGGATGGCGGGGGGCTGAGAAGGTGAGGGAGTTGAGAGTAGGTGTGCGTGTGCGGATGAGAGAGAGAGAGGGCCTCTGTGCATGGATGCCTTCGGGCTTGAACAAGGAGCGGGAGAGAGAGAGAGAGAGAGAGAGAGAGAGAGAGAGAGAGAGAGAGAGAGAGAGAGAGAGAGAGAGAGAGAGAGAGAGAGAGAGAGAGAGAGAGAGAGAGAGAGAGAGAGAGTTTGAGAGTGAGAGAGAGAATGTAAGAAAGAGAGAGAGAGAGTGTCATGTGGCCCGTCAGTGGAAGGAAAAGAGAGTGGGCCAAGGTTGAGAGAGAGAGAGAGAGAGAGAGAGAGAGAGAGAGAGAGAGAGAGAGAGAGAGAGAGAGAGAGAGAGAGAGAGAGAGAGAGAGAGAGAGAGAGAGAGAGAGAGAGAGATGGATATTACACGCCTTCGGGCTGTTTACACATAGAGAGAGAGAGAGTTTGAGAGTGAGAGAGAGAGAATGAAAGAAAGAGAGAGAGAGAGAGTGTCATGTGGCCCGTCGGTGGAAGGAAAACAGGAGGGGAGAGAGGGAGGCAAGAGTGAGGTCGAGGGAGTGTGGACGAGAGGGGAGAGGGAGGGGTGAGGTATGGCGGCCCGCCATAGGAGTATAGATGAGTGAGAGAGGTAAGAGAGAGAGATAGTGTGGAAAATAATGAAAGAGAGAGAGGGAGAATTTGTAAAAGCGCGGCGGCCCACCATTGGAAGACAAACCAAAGGCAACTGTTTTATGCGCCTTGTGGGGCTTGGTGGAAGAGAGAGAGGAAATAAAGGATGAGAGGGGGTGTGTGTGGTGCCAATAGGAGATGCGGCTGCCTACTTCTCGCACGTGGGTTGGTGGTGGAAATAATAATAAGAAAAATGCTATTTTTTGTTGTTTATTTACCTCCGGCTTCCTGGATGGGTTGATTTTTACGGTTTTGATCTCAAAAACTCAGCCGGCTTCAGTTTCTTTAGCCGTGCTAGAGGGCGATGCGGCTAAATCGGTATCATTAGACCTCCCCCTTAGGTTAGGGCATTTATGCCTCTAGCTCATTTGTTTGATCATTGTCATTGGAGGTGGAGGTTGATGGTGTATCCTCATTAGGAATGTCGATAGGTGGAGTCTGATCAAATCGTAGAAAATAAGGTTTGAGCCACCAACCATTTACTCTGATTTTATGAAGCTTACCATCAGCTTCCATAAGCTGGTAACTCCCATTGGCATACTTCTTTTTGATGATGACAGGACCTTCCCATCGGAGTTGGAGATTCTTGTCTTTGCATGTGTTGAAGCGATTGTCGTAGTGTAGCACCAACATGCCCTTCTTTAAATCTTTGCACCGAAGATGCTGGTTGAAACTAAGCCGTCTGTGCTCTGCCAGTGTCGCATAATAATTGATTGCTTCTTCTCTGTCCAGCTGTAGTCTTTCCAAGTCGAGGATGTGATCTCTCAAATTCATGTTGGGCCGTCGAAGCTGACTTGCCATCACTCTAAGGCTTGCTAGTTGCACCTCAATAGGTAAGATTTCCTCCTTGCCAAATACCAAATGATATGGGGTGAGCCCCAAAGATGTACGGAATGAGGTTCTGTAGGCCCACAAAGCTGGGAGTAGATACTTATCCCAACCTCCAAGATGATTGTTAACCTACTTGGTGATAATTTTACAAACCATTCCATTCACTTTCTCAACTAGGCCATTACATTGAGGGTAATTTGGTGAGAAGTGCCTCCTTGTAATGCCAAGCTTTTGCATTAACTCTCCAACCAAGTCTTCTCTGAAACCTGGCCCTCTATCAAAGATGATTTCTAATGGTGTGCCAAACTTGCAACATATGTGCTCATAAACAGACTTAGCTACCTCTATAGCTGTGATCCTAGTTGTGGCTGTAGCTTCCGCCCATCTAGTCATATAGTCGACTCCCATGATGATGTAGAACTTCCCTGAGTTGGCCCTAGGAAATGATCCTATGGCATCTGTACCCCATTTTTTATATGGTCCATATGAAAGGATAGGTGTCGTGGTTCACGCATGAGTGACCTGGTGCCGGCCTTTTGACATAACTTACATGTCTTACACCAGTGGTGTACATCACGGTTGAGGCTAGGCCATACAAAACCAGCTTGCAAGATTTTTCTACTTGTTATATATAGGGCAAAGTGACCACCACAAACACCATCATGAAAATTGGCAGTTACCCCCGTAATTTCATTAGAGGGAGGGACCTTCCTGAGTATTTGCTCGGGGGGTTCACTATGTGTAAAACTACCATATCACGTGCGTTCAAGACATGTTTGTAAAACCCCTTATCTGTGAATTTTTTAAGGAATATAATATACCCTTTTCTTTTAAAATCTGTAAGTTTTTTTCAAATATGAAAAAATAATGCCCTTCTGTATATATATTTCTATAAGTTTCAAGAACTTTAAATACCCTTCTGTTGAACTCACGTGATAGGTTACATTTTTATTAGGTGACCTCCCCGGGAGTATTTGGTCCTTACGCTTACAATACAAACCGTCATTGATAAGCAAATACCTTGTGGCCTTCCGGGTAAGCCATTGATTCTGTCCTTTTGTTAAATCTAGTGGACATTCCCCTGTTTCCAAAAAATGCATGATGTCATGTAAAGCATCACTACCTTGAAATAGAGGGAGATTTAGCTTTATAGCCCCAACCACCACTTCCTATAGTCTTTCGCTTGCTAAGGCATCGGCTTCATGGTTTTGAGCTCTTGGGATGTGGTGTAGTTGAACTTCTTCAAAATTTCCCAACAAAGTTTTTACACAGCTTAAGTGAGCAAGCTAGGATTCTTACATGTCCATACTCCATTTACTTGCCTTACCAAAATTAGGGCATCCCCAAATACATTAAGGCGCCTTAACCCTTGTGAAATGCACCATTGTAACCCCTTAGTCAGTGTTGCATACTCAGCTTCATTGTTAGAATGTGATTTCAACAAATGGCCAAGCGAAAATACCTTGATACCTTTGTCATCAAAGACCACTATGCCTGCAGCTGCTTTATCAGATGCTCGCTTGTAGACTCCATCAAACTAGAGAGAGTGTGCTCTTTCTACCACTGGTGGCTCTGGAATTGATTGACTTCCTTCCCCTTTAGATTGCTTTACCTTCTTCTCAAAGTTTTGGTAGGTCATGAGTCCCCCCAAGCTTGCCCTTGTCGTGCTTTCTACATTTACCATGTAGTCAAACTCTTGCAGTCGAACTAGCCATTTAGTAATCCAAAAGAAACATCTATGTGTTGTACAACATAAGGAAACATCTCATCCATGGTTAAGATCACAAATTGCCCAGGCAACAAATATGACCTAAACTTTGTAGTTGCAAATCTAAGAGCTAGGACTAGGTGTTCCACACAGGTGTTCTGTCATCATTCGACTGGAGAAGTAGATTGGCCTCATGAAAGATGTTGTTGTATCCTTCTGGAGTAGCACAGCCCCCAAGGAGTCATCACCCACACTTGAGGCGACATAGAATTTCTCATCCCACTTAGGTGGTGAGATAGTTGGTAGGGTGGCTAAGACCTCCTTTACCTTGTTGTAGTGATGTTCGCTCTCCTCGTCCCAGGTGAAAGTTGATCGTTGTGTGAGTTGTTGTAGTGGTAGAACATTTGTGATAGTAGATGTATGAATCTACTCAAGTACCTCACGTGACTAGTTGACGCGCGGTTGTTGGTGAAGGTAGGGCTATGAGTGCGGACACCTTGCTTGGATCGGCGTTGATACCTTTTGCTGAAATTTCATGGCCTAAAAGAATGACTCTACTTTCCCCAATGTGTCATTTGTCTACATTTAATTGCCCACCTACGCTTTGCAACCTTGCCAAACCCTCAGTTACCTTTTCTAAGTGTGAAATGAGAGGGCTATTTATACAAAAATCATCAATGAACACTCTTATGGATGTTCCAAAGAACGGTTGAAAGACATATGTGACATATCTTTGGAATGTGACAAGTGCATTTGTGAGACCAAATGGCATAGGTCTGTATGAAAAACAACCCCATGGCGTAATGAAAGTGGTTTTTAGCCGATCTTCCAAGTCTATGCGTATTTGAAAATACCCGGAATAACCATCACACACGTTGTAGCATTCAAAAACCCGCCACTTCATTCAGAATTTCATCCAAGAAAGGGAGAGGAAAGTGGTCTCTCTTTGTAGCTACATTTAATAGTTTGTAGTCAACGCAAGCCCTCCACTTACCATTCTTCTTAGGCGTCACTACTATGGGTGACACCCACTCTGAGTTTTTTATAGGACAGATGACCCTGGTTCTAGTAACTTTCTTACCTCGGTAAGGAGTGCCTTTTCTTGTATGACCCCCAGCCACCGTAGCTTTTGCACAACTAGTTTTACCCCTTCCTTCAGCTTAATATGATGTTCCACTACTGTAACACCTGTGATTCTTTCATAGTTGCCAATGAAAAGGTCAGGAAATCCCATCAACATTTGTAAAAAATTATCTTTCTCTTCAATTGTTAACTCCATAGACATCATACTCTTCAACCTAATTTCTCCTAGGACAATTGTGCTTACCCTTTGTAGATCCTTCATGATGATACCCATCACATCGATGGAACTGTTGCTTTCGTCGGTGGATGTGGTCTCCTCCTCATAAGTGGAAGACTCACTAGTGGTTTCATCTGCGGATGTCTCTACATTAGGAAGAGGATGGGGCCTAGGAGGGCCTCTTTATTTGCCACGAGCTTATGGAGGTGATCAACATTTTGACAAATAGGTGTATGCCATGTTTGCAAGAATGGTGGGTATATAAGAGATGTGTAAGAGTAGTCAAAGGATGCACTTTTCCCCCCAAAAAGGAGGTGGAAAATTTTATGATTTTCGGCCTTCCATAACTCCCACACATGATCTTTGATTTGAGCAGAGATCATAGATCTGTAATCCATGCGTCAAGCTCTTTCCATAGACATGATACATGATATGGTTTTACCCGCTAGATTTCAAATTCCATTTTGGGGGGAAAATTTGAATTCAAATAAAGTAGGCATTTTGCCTGGTTGAATTCAAAAGCTCTCCTTTGATTACTTTCTTGATACTTAAGGTTTGACTTCCTTAAACTGCCAAATAAAGAGGCCCTCCTAGACCCCATTCTCTTCCTAATGGGTTCATTTGCTTCTGCTTACCAGTCTTCATGTCGTAGTAGATTGTCTCCCCTTTCTTACCAGTCATGCGTAGAAGGCCAGTGCCCTAGTCCTGCTTTCCCTTCATGGCCATAAACCATGGCCTTCCCAAGATTAATGGATAGCCCTCCCCCTTAGTAGGAATCACAAAAACATCTACTTCTACCTCAGTGTTAAAAGCTTTCATCTTCACAGCAGTTACCACACCTGCACATTTTACTTTTGTGTTGTTTTCCATCTTTTCCTTGCATGGAGAAGGCCTGTCAACCTCAAGCCCTAGCCAAAGCATCATAGCTTCAATCATCACACAAATTTGTGCACCTCCATCTATGTAGGTATTTCCAACCCTTTTACCTTTTATGTTGACATCGACAATTGGAAGGATGTCGTCCATGTTGCAACCTGAAATTGCTCCGGCTACCTTTGCTTTGGAGCACCTTGTACTTACCATTTTGGACCATTGTCGCCTTACCTTTGGTGTGAGATTAGCAGTTGTGGCCATGTAATCTTTGGTCCTTGCTTTGCCACATCCAATGTTAGATCATAGGGCCTAGAAATTTCCCCTAACTAGAAGTCGGTGATGACTATTTTCCGTCATGGCCTTGACTGCCTCTTGCTAGTCTCTCCTTTCATGCTTCTCTCATCATCAGATTGTGTAGCTTTCTCCCTCCTAGCTCTCTTTACAGTCATGGCTTCAAATGGTTCTACAAAGGTTACCTTCTCCTTACCCTTATCCATATCCTTTACTCTGGGTGGATCCACTACTACGACCTTTCCTTTATCTTCTAACCTTATGATGTTTACAGGGCGATCAGGTGGTGGTGCTGGTGGAAGAGGTGGAATGGGTGCTTCTGGTGGTGCTTGGGGTGGACGTAGAATTTGTGGTGGTGGGGCTGGTGCTCGGGGTGGTGGTGTTTTCTCTCTAGGGTGACAATTGGTTTCTCCTACCTCCTCTATTATAGTTTTGTCGTGGTTTGGGATAGTAGTACATACCATGACCATCTTCTCCGTAGTTGTAGTAGTGATACTCCCTGTTTTCTGGTCGTGCTCTTCCCGGGTCTTGATATCTTTCCTAGTTCCTTCCTTGCTGTATCAAGTGGACAGACAAATTTTGCAGCTGGTCAGTAATGTGGGCCAACATATCTTGATGGTCATTTCTTACCTCAAGAGCCGTGGTGGTGGAGGAATGGTGGTTGTCGTGGTTGTTGGTTGACACGATGTTCCTGCTTTTGTTGACTCAGTTTCTTTGGCTTTCATCTGCAGCTTCTTGTCCTTAAGGCGAGAAATCTCGACGGCTAACTCGTACGTAGCCAAGAATCTACCCTTCACCTTCTGCTTGAGAAGTGGCCATAAGCCATGCATGAACCGGTCCTTTTTTAGGAAATTGGGTGTAGCTTCCCCTCTTACTAGTGACTCAACCCACCGTTCCCACAAATCCACAAACTTGGGCTCATAGGTGGCATATTCTAAAAGACCCTCCTACTTCAAGTCTCTCAACTTGTCCCACAGCTTATCTGAAGTGGTACCTCCCCCAAAACGCCTCTTAAAAGCAGTTTTTAAAGGTTCCTAGTCATCCTTAGTTGCTTGTGGAAGTGCATTATACCACGACCTAGCTTCTAGCTTCATGAGATGCTTAAAGATTCTAACCCGGGATTCATCTGTATCTTTGTTGCTTACTACACATGCTACTTCAAAGTCATCTAGGAAATCTGTTACCAAATCGTCCCCCTTCTTTCCTTTAAATTTTGGAAATGCTACACTTGCCATGATTACTGAGAGAGAGAGAGAGCTAGAAAGACACACTGATTAGCTTGCAATCAAAACTTTTTTTTTCTTTACAAGGAGGCGTGCATACCCCTTTTTATACTAGAACATAGATTAAAATCTCAAAGGGTATATTGCCTTGTACCAAAGGTAAGAAAAATGTCTGATCTGATGATGCCAGAACTTCAAAGAAGCGCTCCCCACCCAGCATGGTGTCGATGACATGCTGGTAGTGAGCCTTCCAGTCCAGTATTACCTTGATTGAGCGTACTTGTATCGGAATGTGTGATCTGCCTTGAGGTAAGTTGTACTGTTTCATGTGAAGCTTAGAAGTGTTTAGTCATTGTCCAAGCTTGTGGGAGAGGGTGGTGTTCTGTCCTCAAACAAGCTCAGTAGATCCATAGTCTCTCTAGTGAGAGCATGAGCATATGCTTCCGTTATCTGTGCTGCAGCATCATTGCAACTTGGAAACTGACTGTGATAATTACCTCGATGACTTGAATTACTCAATTCTCAAAGTAGAATAGTGTTGATTCTCTATTGTGCAGAGCTCTCTCCATCTTGTTGTTGTGGGTTGGTTGTAGGTTGCGAACATGGTCTCGACTTCCTCCTTCTTCTCCTTGGCACCCGGCCTATGTATATCCACTGAGTCTGGCATGTTGGTTGACTCTCCCACTGCAAATCGATTACCATTACGCCTCCAACTTGAGCTTCGATGGAGATGAGGAGTTCGTCTAGTTGTGCTTGGAGCTCTTCTTCTTCTATCGTCTAGTTAGCAATCCCTGCTAACCATTCATTCATCCACAAAAGTTTAGAGGTTTCAGTCTTGTAAACTGGAGGGTTTCATGAAAGGATCCTCAGTGGGGGCGCGAAGAAAATGATAGCCGAAAATGACATGCCATATGGGGTGGCTTCTACACCACGCATAGCCTGAACATCCCCAAGCATCATCTCAAGGTAGGAGTAATCCTATATCTAGAGAGGGGGCACCACCTAGCATGAGCGTGCCTAGGATGCAGACATACATGACCTAGGGTAGCAAAAGTGAGATGCCCTCTAGGTAACCAACATGAAATGGTGATACATCAAACTGCCTAGTCAACAGTCAGGAGTGTGTGTACGAGAGAGGTATGTGATAAGGTTGGAATGGAGCATACTGACTGACTGGAGAGGCCGCACGTGATGGAGCACAAGCAGAGTAATATAAAAGAGATGAACCCATGAATGTGCAAAAACAAAGCTAAGGAGAATAGAGAATGGACCCAAAGATCAAGACATCTTTGCACACTTTTATTGGTGATGATGACACTTACAAGCGGTGGTCTTGTCTGTTACAAACCTGGCTCTTGGCACTAGGGATGCATGATGGAATGCGAGCGCCATATGGTGCATGCCAAAGTTGGAGTTAGCAAGAGGTTAGTACGGGAGGTTAGTTGAGGGAAAACATCAAGATGATGCAGCCACCAACGACGTCAATCACTAGCATCGAGAGCGGCCCGGGGTAGCATCGTGTTGGTGCATTCAACCCTAGCGTGCTCATGCTGACTTGCGGGGGAATAGTGATTGCCTTATGTACATGGAGTGGTCGTGACTAGTAATTCAACCATGGTGTGGTGGAGAATGGGGAACGGCGACCTACTTATCGCGCGTGGGTTGGTGACGGCAATAATAATAAGAAAAATGCTATTTCTTTTTTCTTTACCCCCGGTTTCCTGGATGGGTTGATTTTTACGGTTTTGATCTCAAAACTCAGACAACCGATTTCTTTAGCCGTGCTAGAGGGCGGTGCGGCTAAACCGGTATCACTATACCAGTCAAGTATATGTTGTTTGAGGGATAGGTGGATGAACAAGCTCTAGTACCTATTACTCCATACCCTAAAACAAATTTAGCAACGATGGGGATAGAAGAAGAGTGGTATAATCAACCAACACCGGCCTTGTAGAGACAATGTTTCAAGCACCTGTGGCTATGGCACCTGTTTACTTTATTGCAAACTGGGGAGCTAGACCACCTATGATCAAGCCAATGCCCAAACCAAAAAATAGAAATTTCCACGATTGTGGAGTGGATGACCATTGGAAAAATGTATGTCCTGAACCAGATAAGAATGCAAGACCTATAGAGGCATACTGTGGAGCTTGTGGATGCAAGGGTGGACACTTTCCTGAAGCCCGTCCTAGGAATTTAACGAACAAAGGGAAGACCGCTATAAATGCAATTCAAGTCATGCCAAGTAGTTCGTTAGAAGGGGAACATAAAATTCTACTTCAAGTAGTGACTAGAGCACAAGCCAAGGGGAATAAGCAAAAAAATGCAAGTGGATTTGACAAATCTAGCAATTCCTCCAAAAACTCTAGAAAAGAAAGATGCAAACAATACGAACTCAAGAGACAAAAACTGCGAAGGGAGATTGAGGGGACATATGGAAGGAGGTAGAGGAAAAGATGCAGACTCTTTCAATAGACTTTAAAGAACTTGAATAAAAATTAGTTGGATCAGTACTGGTTGATAAAATTTATGAACCAATCAACACGGCCTTGGAAGCCGTCCAAGCTGGATCAAAAGCCGATCAAGCTTTGGAAACCACTGATAGAAAACTATCCAACACCTGATATAGAAGAAGCTAAATTAGAAGCTTATAAAACCTTGGTGCAAATCACGCAAACCATGTTGGAAAAACAAAAACCTCAGTTGGAAGTCATAGAAAAACTAGCAAAACTTGAGACCAAAAACATTAGAGAAAAAGCTCAAGAAAAGGGTGAGTTGGAAATCTTGGAGAACGATGACACACAGTCACCTAAACTGATAGTTCTTGATAGTGAGGAAGGATGGGACAGAGTGTTAATAATCAAGGAAAATTTGCCAAACCACTTGTGGGAATGAGTTAGGGAAGAAAAAGATGGGAGTTTGACACTAAAATCAGCTTCAACTAAAGAATTTTGCTAGATAGACCACCCATGGAGTCGGATGAATAGTCTTTGTATGGAGATTGGGGATTAGAGCAGTAAGGCTCTACAAAAGCTAGAACACTACGGACACTACCTTCTTACCTAGGTGATAATGAAGAGAAATTGATGATCTACAAAATGACAAAACTAAACAATTTGAAATAAATCTTGGATGTGTCTAATCTGCAATCCATTATGTCAACACCAATTGAGTGCACAATCACTTTGGGTGAGCTACCGAAGCTAAGATCAAACCTATGGGGAGATTTTTAAACCACCATGGAAAAGATAGGATGAAAAGGGGCATCTCAAATGAACCTAGAGAAATTGAAAAACAAGGAGGCACGGACTAAACTTTTCAACTTGGTGCCCATGAACAAGGTAGGGGACTATTGTGAAGGGAACGAGGGAAACACTACCCTTTTATTACAATACAATGATGTGATGACCATGGCTAATTTAGACAATGGAGAACGCATTGCCATAGAAACTAGAGTTGTCTGGGAAGCCTAGGGAAATCCAATAATCAGGATAACAAGGATGAAACTACAATTGGCAGATGGACACATAGAGAAACCAACGGGATTACTAGAGAATGTTATAGTCAACTCCTGTGAGATCGACTACCAACACACTTTTTCAATTGTAGATTTTGGAAAGAAACTCAACTATGAAATCACCTTGGGAAGACCATTCATGAGACAGATATAATTAATCCAAGATTGGGGCAATGCGTATCTCTACCTAAAACAAGTAGGGGTGATAACTCGAGTGAACTTGAAATACCATTCGTACAAGGATGTCCTAAGGACGCTCATACAAGAATTAGACTTTGAGAACTCAACAGAGACTAAACTACCATCGTGGATACACAAAATGTCAGGTCTAGGGTAAGATTAGGCAAGCCAAGGGCTAGGACAGAGCCATGTAGTTAAGGGGTCCCGATCATTAGCAAGATAGGGCCTATATAGGGCATGGCTAGGTGGAGAGTTGCATGCTTTAGTCCCCTCAGTCTCGCATTGGTATCAAATCTATTTTGGGAGCCTTGGGTTGTGGACCCTCTTGCATGCTTTTTGCATGTGCATGCACCAAAGGAACCATGGAGAGGATGTGGATAACATCTTTTGCAAGGTGAGAGATCAAAGCCAGGTTGTAGCTGCGTGTACAGAGCCACCTGCAGTGAGGGGGGAGAAGTGGGCGACCACTGTCAAACACCACGAGGGAGAGCTCGTTACAAGTGTAGGGCTGCAGGGAGCAAAGTTTGACACTACAGTGCGGTCGGGAGGCCACACAGTGGCCGCAAGCACCATCTGTCTCTCTCTCTTGTGGAATCTCTACTGTGCCATTGCCTCTGTGGGAGATTTTTAGGTCCTAAGTTATGGGCAATTACCCACAGATAGGGTTTTCCCCCCTTGTCTCATCGTAGAAATCACGGGCATAGTTCTAGTGCCAAAATTTCAAAGCATATACTAAAAAATCTTCAAGCAATAATTTTGGATTCTTGGAGAGTAATCTTGTTTGAGACAAACCGGTTTTTCTTCAAGGGAAAGCTCAACGGAGTGGAATCTTGCAAGATCTTTGATTTTTAGTAGTCAACATCCACACGTCTTTTTTGACAACCGTCTACAAATCGACCAAATTGGCATAGTCTATGAAGGGCATGACATTTCCAATCAACGTATACTGCACCCTCTGGTAAGATACCCATCATAGCATGGACACGTGACATTCCTTCTGTATCTCATTTTCGAACCTTTGGATGTATTGCTTATATTCATGTTTCCAAAGAAACACGAACAAAGCTTGATGCTCCTGGTCTTAAAGTTATTTTTATTGGATATTCTGACACTTCCAAAGGCTACAAATTCTATGACCCTTCCTCCAAGAAAGTAATTGTGAATCGTGATGCTACTTTTAACGAACAGCTTATGGGAGGCTCATGGTCCATGGATGATTCTGATGATACTAAATCATTGCTTCAGGCTTTTCCATTTCTTTCAAAAGAAGAAACTCTTCCTATAGAGCAACTTTCCTCTTCACAACCATCCATTCCGAATGTTGCCAATGATGATATTGATATTTTTGTTGATCTGTCTATTGATTTTGAACATGGCTCATGTCATGTTTATGATGATGATATTGCTGATAATGATTTTTCTACTTCCGAAGATCCCATTACTTATGATGAAGCTATCTCTTCACCACAAAAGGATCAATGGCAAGAGGCTATGGAAGCAGAGTACGATTCTCTTATCTCTAAAGGTACATGGATACTAACTGAATTACCTCCTGGTCGTACAACTATTAAATGTAAGTGGGTGTATAAGACAAAAGTAAAAGCAGATGGATCTTTTGACAAGTTCAAGGCGCGTTTAGTTGCAAAAGGTTACTCCCAAGTAGCTGGTGTTGATTATCAAGAGACTTTTTCACCAGTTGTTCGCATTACAAGTGTTCGAGTTTTATTGGCATTTGCTGTTCAATTTGATTTAGAAGCTCATCAAATGGATGTCCGAACTGCTTTTCTTAATGGTGACTTGGAAGAGGAAATTTATATGGAACAACCAGAAGGGTTTGTTATTCCAGGTAAAGAAGACCTTGTTGCTCAACTCCATAAGGCACTATATGGTCTCAAACAAGCTTCGCGAGCCTGGTATACAAAATTTGATCTTTTTCTCACCTCTAAAGGATTCATCTCTTGCTCGTCCGACCCCAACTTATACATAAAACGCCAAGGTAGCAGTTTTGTGATTCTTGCTCTTTATGTGGATGATACCATCCTTGTTTCCAATGATTTGGGATTTCTTCAGCAAGTAAAAAAGTTATTGTCTTCTACATTTGATATGGTGGATCTTGGAGAGATTCACTCGTGTCTTGGCATTCAAATCAAACGGAACCGTACAAAAGGTATTTTATTCCTTCGACAGTCAAAGTTTATTGCAGATACTATTCAAAAATTTGGTATGGAATCTGCACATTCAGCCAACACACCTTGTCTTGCGAGCTCTACGAAGAACACTTTTGACAATGGCAGTCAACTTGTCACAAATCAACCTTATGCTAACTTGATTGGATGTCTTCAGTTTGTTGGCATGAACACTTGTCCTGATATTCTGTTTGCTGCTAATTATCTTGGACAACATCTTGCATGTCCTTCTCTTAAGCATTGGTCTGCTGCAAAGCGTGTGTTGAAATACTTGAAAGGCACTACAGATTTTGGTTTAGTCTATCGACGACAACTCACATCGGATTCTATGCAATCTCTTTCTCTTTTGGGTTACACAGATGCAGACTGGGCAAGCTCACATTTATCTATGCGATCTACTAGTGGAAATTGCTTCTTTATAAAAGGTTGTCTTGTTTCTTGGACCAGCAAGAAACAACGTTGTGTTGCAGTTTCTACGACTGAGTCAGAATATGTTGCGGCATCACTTGAAGCTCGTGAGTTGATTTGGCTTCGACAAATGCTGGTTGATATTGGTCACTCTCCTCTTTCTAGCACACCCTTGCGGTGTGACAACCAAAGTGCTATTAGTCTTGCAAAAGACTATGTTCAACATAATAAGTCAAAGCACATTGCTGTCCATTATCATTATGTCAGGTATGAAGTACGCAAAGGAACCATTATGGTTGAACATTGTCCAAGTGACCAGATGATTGCAGACATTTTGACCAAAGGCCTCAACGAGTCACGTTTCATCCTCTTGCGCTCGGAGCTTAGAGTTTCTTCGACCTCACTCTTTCTAGATTAGCTTCTTTGCTATTGTAATAGCTTTGTACATATGACATTGTAATCTTTTAGGTACCATGCACTATGCACACTCCACATTTGCACATTGTGATCTCTAAGTCACTTGAATATTTGTACATAGATGCACAATTCACTTTCACATCATCATTGCTGGTTCATATTTTCACATTGTATAGGGGCTTGGGTTTTTCCCTTGAACTCCCCAAGGGTTTTTTCATCCAAAGCTAGAGACCTTTGTTTGAGTGGGGGTGTTGGAGCTATATATGGCTCACTCTACTCAACTTGGTCTCACCTATATATTTGTATCTTGTCCTCAATATGAATCAGTCTTTGGGAGCGTATATGGTGTGTATCTTGTCTCGTCTCTCTCTCTCTCTCTCTCTCTCTCTCTCTCTCTCTCTCTCTCTCTACATCTCAACATATGGTGTGTATCTTGTCTCGTCTCTCTCTCTTTCTCTCTACATCTCAACATTTCAAAGACTATTCCCACGCATTAGACCACGTGGACAAAGGGCTTGAACCGAACAATCCCCCCCTCAAGCCTGAACTAGACAAGAAACTCATGATACCTCGAGTTTTTGGTGTACTCGTCAACCGTGAGTTTTAGGTTCTCTCACAACCAAGGATTTTTGTTGTATCCATAATATGGTGCTAGGTCAACCCCCCTTGAACAGATAGGGCGTAGGCCAAATATTTAGCTACCAAAAATGGAGTTTTTGGTTCACTGCGAAACCTTGGGTTTTTGGTGTACCCAGTAACCTTATGAGAAGCGATAATAAAAATAGGACTTGAGAACAAAAGCTGATAATTTTGGAGGTCTTACCACTCATGTGTGGCAGTGTCTAGAGCCCGTACAATTTATTTTGACTAAAAAACATGAAAAGAGTTTAACTAAGGAACATCATTGTCAATAGAATATAGCTCAATGTCTCCCTCAATCATATAAATTTGATTTTTACCCTTTTGAAAGCATCTGTTTGACGGATAATTTGTTTTACCACAATGAACACAAGGATTCTTCTTGAAACAGTCTTTTGTCTGATGATTGTTACACCCACAAATGGCACAAGATCTGGTTCCACTGAATGGTTGAGATGAAGTTGAGGTAGCAGCACAATTTGTGACTGCATAGGCATTGGAAGTATCAGAAGAATTAATGGGGGATACTGCATTGGAGACTGTATATGCACTAGGAAAAATAATAGAATTGGTACTAGGTACCTACGTTCTTCTTCCTGCAATGAATTGATTATACCATCCAAGGAGGGAAACGGATCTTTCTCCTTTAACACAATAACAATCTGATGAAATTTGTTAGGCAAAATTTTTAACAAAACGGCTATGAGATCTTCTTCTAGTACTGGGGCTTCGACATAAACAAGTTGAGTTTTAATACTCTTTAGCCGGTTAACTAAAGATGTAATATTTTCATCAGCGCATAGCAAGAGAGTACAATTCCATCTTTAGACTCATCATTGAATATTTAGCTTTAGCACAAAAAACCTTCTCTAACTGTATCCAGGCAGCACTGGCAGATTGCATGTCATCCAGATAATGAATAAAATCATCTTCGAGAGATGTCATAATTATACCTAATGCTTGCTCGTCCTTGTGTTGTTGCTTGGCAAATAATGCTCTGGTAACTGCAGTGGATGTGCCAGATTCGTCGGCTGATAGTGGCTTGACGATGTTCCACAAATTTTTTCGCATCAGATATCCCTTCACTTTAATTTGCCAGGTGTGGAAGCCGGATCCGTTGAATTTATCCCTCTTTGAGGCCATATTTGATATGTCAAGGATATCTTGGTCCTGTTTGCTATGCTTGTGAATAATGATCATCAAATTTCGTTAATAGAACTTTTAAATTGCTTTTTAACACGACAGTGGATCACGCAGCATATAAAGCCGAGGAACACAATTGCTAGCCACTATGGGAGATGATCCCCCAAAAAATTGCCAATAGCTCATGAATTGGCTTCACAATTCTGGCCGATGGTGTGAGAATGTTCTTGGTTGAAAATCTCAAGATCAAAATGGAGGAACCTTTGCTTAATTAAGTACGAAAAGTCCAAAAAATAATAATAACCCGTATGCAGCAAGAAATCTGCACGTTGTCTGTTGTGCTTAAACGCTGCAGATGAAGGCGAGTTTCTCCCAGCAATGAAGGCGATCTTCCTTTAATGGTGGTGGTGATCAGTTCTGAGCAAGACAATGCCAAGAAGCTGCAAGGTATTGTTGCTCATCTCGGCTTCACAGCTGCAGCCTTGCTTCATCGATTATGGTTGCGACTACATCTTAGAACATCACCCCGAAGCACTTAGGTAAACTGTCTGCAGAACTTGGAGATGCTAACATTTTGAGCTGTGTCTCCAACCACCAGCCAACCAAAACAGCACAACCAAGAGGACGTTTTCAGATGTCAATTTTCCACGATCTTGATTACGACAACAAGAGCGACGACTCTGATATATACTAGTTGATAGGTATATGGATAGCTGTGGTGGATGGATTCAACGAGCCATGGCCGTGAGGGAGTGTAGAAAGGGAGAGAGACTCGACACTCAGAAAAAGAAACAAAAGACACGCTATGCTTTTATTAACTTCTTATTACATATATATTGAATTGGAGCTTTCCCATGCAAACTAAACTTGCAAACTCCAAACAACTGAAGTGTAAGTGCATGGATTTTAAAGACTGTTCCCAAGGGTTAGACCATGTGGACAAAGGGCTTGAATCAAACACTCTTTGTGTCTCATTAAGATGATAATTCATTCATGGAGTTGTTCCATGATTCCATGATGCGTTTTCATGATGATTAGAGGTCGTTCGTATACGGATCGTTGCTCATTTGAGAAAATATTTCAGCAATGGAGTTGTTCCATGATGCCATGAAGTGTTTCCATGATGATTAAAAGTCATTGGTATACTGATTGTTTCTCATTGAGATGATTATTCTTCCATGGACTTGTTCCGATGCCTCACGCTAAGGTGCACATCAGATACGATTATGGGATTCTTGACTAATGCCCCTCTCTATCCAATGCTAGAGATCCATGGCTACCTATCAAACATATAAATAGTCATTGGGACTAGAGCTAAATATATATAGCTATATTTAGTAAACATATATATGGTGGATCATGGGCTCAGGTCTTGCCCGCACTTTGCCTTGAAAAGGACGGGGAGATTCTTGCAATAAAAATAGGCCCCGGCTAGCTTGCTCCATTTCAAGTATATAACCAATTTACCTACACTACCAAGTTCAATCTTGAGTGTCTCTAGGAATTTCTTATCTGTTTGCCAAAGCACACAAGCTTTATTCCTTTTGGGACAATGAATAGTGAGAGAAAAAAACACTTTCCCCAAAGAAGCTTCTAGCTCACCAATACAGTGCCAGAGAAAAGTGTACAAGTTCACAAATTCCATCTAGACAAGGCATTTTGATAACATTTCATCCTTAATCAGCTTAATCAATTGCCATGGCAGAATGTGAACCACTTGTTGCCATAAAATCACGGTAGGGGCAGACAGAATCACAAGTTTATCTTCGGCTTTGAAAAACAAGACTTCAAACAATCCAAAACCAGAAAATAAACATTTTCCCACCATAGAGCGCTTAAAGCCTGAATCAATTTCATGGGCAATAACAACTAAACTCGAAAGATTCCTTGTAAAGCAAAGAATAGTAGCCCTTTCTCTAAAGATGGACAATTATAACCAGACTTGTTCCGACTTCAAATAGCTCTTGTGGTCCCCTTGGTACCCTTTAATTTTGGGTTCAGGGGTAAGTGCATCCTTCAAATATTAACTATTATTGATGAATCATACTGTTCAAAACTTTTCCCTAAGATGGCATGGCCTGCTGCTGTGTGTGCGTCTAGTTAAAAAGCATGTGGAAGAGACATAGTGCCAAGCAGAAGAGGGGACCTTAAGGTAGAGCCGGGATGGTTGGATGTTTGCATTGGAGCAGGAAGGAAAGTCCACGTGGGCACGACAGAAGGCTCTCGATCGTCATGCCCTAGATCTGCATTTCTCCCACTCTCTCTCTCTCTCTCTCTCTCTCTCTCTCTCTCTCTCTCTCTCTCTCTCTCTCTCTCTCTCTCTCTCTCTCTCTCTCTCTCTCCCCCCCCCCCCCCCCCCCCCCCCCCCCCCAACACCCCCCTTTTTGTATGAGGGTAAAGGGTCCTCCTCCTTTACATTATATAATTTAGATCATTTACAAGGCTTGCAAACTTTGCATGTCAAAGAATTTTGTGTTTCTCCTAGATGCTATGATACCCTCCATCATTCCATGCTTGATAAGTGCCATGGATGCAAGATCCTATAAAGTCTAGAGGATTCTGTAAGGAAGACCCTAGAATATTCTAGAGGCTTCTAAAATATTTTTTGCATCATCATTTATGTCAACATACATGTGTCATACCTTTTATGCCATGCGTTGACATGCATGTCATGCCATGTGACACACTCTTTTATTGAAAATTATCCCTCTAAACCTCTTTTATTGAAAATTATCCCTCTAAACCTCCCTAAGCACTAGTACAAATAACAACCTTGGGCTACAGACCCCTCAGTCTTAACAACACCAATTGTGAGGCTCCTACAAGGTAAGTCCTCTTCCAGTTCTTATCTTCTGTTTGAGTTTTCTTGTCGTAATAAAGTATTACCTTGTACTCTAATCTTGTAATCCAAGTCTTGTATCAAGTTCTCCTAATCAAGAATTAAGTCTTGTAATCAAGGGTTCAGTGTGGTAATCAACTTTCAAGATCTTGTATATTGTGAGCACCTTCTCTCGCTCTTCTCTAGCTCAAGATGTACTCATAACAGTTTGGCAATGTTCATTATTCTCTCTCTCTTTACCATTGGAAGTTTGAAGGCTTTCTTTAACCATATGATATGAGTGCAGGGTTTTCCACATCACGTCACAATGCATATCCTACATGTGGGCCATCATTGGTGACGAAGCGACCAGATGCGTTACAGAAGGTAATTTATCCAAACATCCAGTGTTTTATTCCCCAAAGTAATAGAAAATAAAATGATCCAACCAATAGGAAGACACCTCTAAAACGAACAATGGCAGATGTGGATAGGTTTCTCAACCTCACTCTTATCTTATTGTAGACATAGCGAGAACCATGAGCATAATTGTCAATTCATGGGATGAAGCGAACTCGACTAGTGTATGGATGGAGGCTACAAGAGGGTGTCAATCTCTTTGAAAACAACAGACAACTCACATCTAACACAAGCTACACTCAAATGACCTAGTCATCAAAAGCTAGTCGCTAATCAACAAATAAACCAAGATGGTTACAACATCAAGAGGGTGTCAATCTCTTGGAAAAAACAATAGACATTTCGCATCTAACACAAGCTACACTCAAATGACCTAAATCATCAAAAGCTAGTCGCTAATAAACAAATAAACCATGATCGTTACGGCATCTAAATGCTATGAAACTTGTAGGACAAGTGCATGAGACCTAAGCACACATGCTTATGGTCTCAAATCTCACTTTCTATGAGTTGAAAAAATGTGATTATTAACAGTAGTGAGATTTAGACCTAGTTGTTTTTGACCCAGAATGCATCTAAATGCTTAGCAATGATGCCCCAATACCCCGCCTATACTTACTTTGTGATTTCTTAGCTTAAATTCCTACTTATGATGAAATTATCGACAATGTCAAAATCTATGATTTATTATGATATGTTTACGTCAATGAATAGAGCTCTTACCTGTGGTTGCAACTCAACAAACGGCACTGCAATGTGACAATCGAAAAGGGAGATAGAAGCAAGAGAAGTAGATAGGTGAGTGCCGTAAGCTCACGCTGTATATTTCTCATCCAAAAAACTTATTTGTAACTTTACAAAATTGTCCTTTATACCTTAGCTAAGGTTTCTTAGGTCAAAAACTAATCATCTGGGAGCTCTAAACAAGGATTAACTGATACAATCTGGAAGCTTATAGCTCCGACTCATAGATTACAACATCCACTCGTTAAATAGTAGTTGCAATATTCTTGATTTATCAAAAGAATAAGGGTTTTAACAATAAAACTCTCAAAAAATGTTACATGGGTTAGCTTGCTGCTAACATTACCCCCCTCCTCGATTGTGTCGTCCCTTGACACAGTTTCATGGATTGAAGCAGTCTTTGGGTTGACGCGACTGGCGAGGTGGTCTTTAAGTGCTTGAAGCGCTTTTTGATATTGGATGCGTCGTCCTTTCTCAGGGACTTGCAAAAACTGAATAATAACTTTATTCTTTAGTTCTATGGCTGAATATCTGACAAACCTTGCGGTTAAATTACTGATCACTGGTCCGAAAATCTTTGTACGCCATGTGAAGAACCTGATGTAAAAAGCTTCTTTAAATGCCAACATATTGCTCAATGGCAAGAACATGCATCTGACATAGAAGCCGTAAAGGACTTTTTTTGAAGGTTGTCCACTTAAATTATAGCATAAGATTTGGTTACCTTCTAAAAAGGACATCCATGGGACTCTTGCTTGTTCAGACTCATGAAATACTTGGATACATGTGAGTAGCATTTTGCAAATATTAAAAATAATTGCACACGAGAGGTCTGGCAGGATCTTGAAGAAGTTCATGGCGCCCGTTAGGGTTTTCACCATGTATTCTTCAGTTGCCGTCCTTGCTCTAGAGCTGGCAGTTTTGGGTAGTTAAGCCAAGTCGGCCTTCTCTTTTTTAATTCTTCATGTGCTTGCCATGTCCTTACCCTTGGTACATGATAGAATGTTGGATCCTTCTAAATTGATGCCGGTGCCCTTAATGTAAACAATATAAGATACCTTGAGTTCTTGTTGAGCCAATTTGTCCTCCATGTAGGTGGAGAGCATTTGACCCCTATTCTTGCATATCCTTGTAGAGTCTTTCTTTTACTTGCAACAGCTCCACCTTTATCAAAGGATAAGGCAATGACTGTTGATGCCACTGAGAATTGATTTGATTGGGAGTGAGTTGAGCTACATTGACAGAGTGAAGGACTCTCAACTCCCAATCCATAGGCGCTTTCCATTTAGCATCCACTTCTTGAACAATCTGCTCTTTAAGTGCATCTTATTCAGCTTTACAGAATTGGACCATTGGCACTTGTTCCTCGTCTGTGATTGGTACCTAGAATTGAAACTTTTTGTTTTCCCTTCAGTTGGCTGTGTTTCTATTTTTGCGAAGGAGATTGATGGTATCTCTAGGTTCGACTGTTCAGATGTACCTGCGTCCTCCCGAGTTTCCACATTCCCTTCTCTCAGCAACAAATGATTGGCTTTTTTCAATCCTTTAAGCAACTGCTCTTTCCTTTGCATACGCATTAGGGTGAGGTTTCTTCTTTGTTCTTGTTCGAGCTTCAGCTCAAGTTCCAAATCTTTGTTTTTCTTTTCTAAAGTTTTGTAAACCTCACCAGTCTCCTTGAGTGAAGCTACTGCTGGGTTTTTCCTTATTTGCTTTAGAAATGCTGCTTGGTCATTAATTCCCTGCTTTGAATATTGCAAAGAAGCATTTGCTATTGGAGCTTTTGTACTGACTGAGTAATGCTCATAAGCTCATTTGTCACTTCAATTAGCTGCTGATCATGCTTTGCTCTTGAGATCTTTGATTTGGCCTTGAAGATTGTCAATGATGTTCATTCTATCTTCAAGATCGCCTTGGAGCACATCAATCACCTGTTCAAGTTCTCGAGCTTTAGCACTGCGGCTAAGAGCTGCTCTTCGCATTTTCTCAAACATCAACTGCATTTGCTCTGCATATTCATTGACTTGGGTGATAACTTCATCTGTTGTTTCCCACTCTTTGGATTCTGCTTGAGGCTCTTTGGAAAGTCCAGCCTCATCTTTAGTTGTTTCTTTTGGTTGTTCTTGATTGACTTCCTTCTCTTTCTCTTACCCATCTCCTTTTATCTCTAATTTCATTTGCTGATTGGTTAGTTGATAAAGGGCTTGGACTAGGAAGAGGCTAACCCCCTTGTTCCGTATTGGGTGAGGATGGTCTTGGAGTGCCTCTTGTATCTTTAGGGCTTCAGCTTCCGTATGCATCCTTTCTAATATGTCCTTAGGATCTTGTTGGGCCTTCTTCTCAGGGTTTTTGGTTCTAGGATCCTTGACTTCCCTTGGATTCCATAAATCTGGATTATATCCTGTAGCTTGTCGACTTTGTTCATAAGCTTCTTTTTCTCTTTTGAAACTCGCCTTCTTTTGTGGAGGTTCTTCCTGATAGGCGTCCACTGCCTTTCTTTTCATCTCTTCCCTTCTTGCCCTTTTTTCTTCATTATCCAAACTTTCTTCAATGATATTGATATCATGTGAGCTTTTGATCGACTCTTTATTTGACTTACAAATCTCTTTTTTCTTTGATCTTGTGGCTCGTGGAGAGGGTCGAGCTATAATTATCCATGTGTTCTGATCTCAGGTTGGCGGCAAGTTATTGGCCATCCTAATGGCATGGTATGCAATTCAAGTTAAGACTTTTGGATCTCCCAATTATGTGACTTTTCCTTCCTTCTTTGTGCTCTTGAGTGTTGTAATCACATACTGAGCATGATCTATTGATTTTCTACTTGATGACTTCAATACCTGCGTAAAGGTGGTTGCAACAACATGATTTGGGGTAGTGTATCTTGGTGGTTTCTTGGTGAGGTAGTGTAAGTGCTGGTGGTATAGGCGGGTGGGATCCTCTACTTGCTTTAGCATAAGATGGGAGAAGGTGGCGGCAGCTGTACTCTTTGTGAATGTTCCAACTGTTTTCCTATCTCTGGCTCTCATTGTCATACCTTCAGTGGGTAGCTTTAGTGCTTCAGCCACTATGTCTTTGTGATGACTACTTCGATGTTTTTCCTTCCTGATCTGTCATCTAGGAAGATCCATCCTCTTTAATCGTTGATAGTAGTTCATAAGCCCTTTGGAAGTCTACTCCGCATGGTTCTTGATCATAAAATGCTCGAAGTCCTAACCTCTTGTTGGCTTCTTTCGTAGCTAGCTTAGCTGCTACATCATAGACTTCCTTTGGTAGAATTTGCAACTCCATCTGACTTCCATCTTCACTTTTCAATCTGCCAGCTAAAACTGTGGTGTTGTGCTCCTCAAGCTGTTCTTTTGACAGGTAGGTGACTTTTGCTGTTGTCAGGAGTTTTTTGGAGCAAGGGATTGTGCATATGTACATATACATGCATGGTGCATCAAATAAAGAATTGCCCATTTTTCAGAGCCAGGTGGTTACGTGGGGCCCACATGTGTACAGGTAGGACAGCATGTACATAGTGCATCGATTTTCACTATTATCAGTACCAGTGTGTTTTTTCTACAATAATGAGGAGTTGGTAGCGCGTAAAACTTCTCGAGGAAGTTATCCGTGGGCCGACGACATGAGGTAAGCAGGTGCGTCAGATGGCATCGAGTGGCGTTAGGAGGTCGAACGGGGTCAATACTTGCACGCGGAGAAGTACGGACACAAAGTGGTGTTTTCTTGTGAGAGTTATGCAGAAAGTTCATCATTAGGACCACTTCACGTGGTTGCAAGACGCATTATTGAAAAGAAATGAGTGCCAGGTGTGCGCATGGATGCAGCAGGGTGACAACTATGAACTACGAGGTCAGTTTTTTGCCTGTTCAGGGTCTGTTTGAGGTCATCTAAAAGGCAAAGGGTGCCCAACTAAAAAAGCTAAGTGTGGGAACTGAAAAATCAGAGAGAAGAGAGGAGGAGCAGCCGCAGGTGTGTTTTTGCTCATTTTGGAGCCTATTTTGGCCCTAAACTGCTCATCCGAGGTCAGATTTGAGCACTTTGACATTGTAGACTGGGGTTTTGGGCCGTTCCGGACGTGATGGTGCTGTCCATTTTGCCAAATTCCTCACTCTTTTCCTGCTGTTTTTCTGTGTAAGTTTCTCGTATGAGCGAAGTTTCTGCTCTAGTTTGTGATTGTATCTGGCTTATTTTACACATTTTGTGTGAGCTATTTGCCCCTTGGTGTTGGCCCAAGCTCATTTGTATCTAATTATCAAAAATTCCCCTCTTTTGAGCTGAGTTTTGTGTGTGTGTGTGTGTGTGTCTGTGTGGAGTGGGCAAGTGGATAGTCTCTCTCCTCTCACTCGAGAGGCGTGTTCCCTGTCTCGGCCAGGTGTGTTGTCTAAGCCGAGTGGTGCCCCATAGTGTGTGTGTGTGTGTATCTTCCCAAGAGTGTGTGTCGGGTCGTTATAGAGACGTTGTGTGTGTTTTCATCCCGCTCACATTCTTTTGGCGCCCCCACGGAGGATCTTCTTCGAGTACCTTCTGCTTCGAGCTTCAAGCTTCGAGATTCAGGTTGCAGATTACAGGTTACAGGTTACAGGGACAGGTACAGGTATAGGTGATTCACACAGGTACATGTAGCTGGAGTACAGTGATATACTAGCATTGGTGTCACTTGCAGTTGTTGTGGGTATGCATCACTTGGCGCCTATTTGAGCGCATTGTCTGCTGGATTGTACGTTACTTGTGGAAGTAGCCATTGTACGCATTTGTGGAGCCATACTTGGTTGTATTTGGGAGTCCCAGCCATTTCTTAGACTTGGTCTGGAAGATAGTCATTTCTGAGACTTGACTATACGTGATTTGCATTAGCCTTCGTGTGAGGGTCGATAGCGTGAGGTTTTTATTGAGCTGGGGGATTCTCAAATGTAGAGATCCTTTCGGTGATACAGGTAGCTGGAGCACCCTTTTTGTGACCTCGCCATAGGCTATGTACTAGTGAGTCCTACTTGATGCTCGGGTTCTATTGTTGACAGTTTATGCATACATATACAATCTATATTTTGGGTTCCTACTACTCTATTTCTGGGGAAACTCTGCCAAAATTTTTCCAAGTTATGATGGCTGGTTTTTTGGTCTTTTGAGCCATTTATGCTATTATGCTGCTAAAATTTTGGCAAAATCAGAGGTTAAGTCAGGTGTGCCTTCTTGGGAGCTTCATGGTTGGCTTTAATGGATGATCAAAATGGCCCTCAATTCACTCCATTTCATGTAACTAAAAGAATCCAGATAAATGTTCATGTGTCCAGGAAGATTTTTTTCCAGCAGCGCATAGTCTTTATGTTCGGGCCAAGAAGATTACGAGAGATCTTGGAATGTCCTTTGCCTGTTGTAATTTCGATGATCAACTATGAAAACTCATTTGATGTGCATGTGTTTGTCCTGATCTAAAGCTGAGCTCCATTGAAGTTTCTGGGGATTGGGTAATCAAAAGTTTTGGGTTCTTGCACGTGTGTTCGAAGGGGTTCTCAAAGCATCATAATTTGGGTAGCCATGGCTTTCTTTTATCCGGAGTTTCATGGAAGAAGTGATGAAGATGTGGAACATTTTTTGGAAAAGATGGAGGTTGCCTGCATTAGCAACCAGATTCATGACCCTGCGCAGATGTTACGCCTTCTCCAAATTTGTTTGAAGAGTGATGCACAAGATTGGTCTAAAGCATTTGAAGAGGAGTTGCGTGTGGCTGATCCACCTGTAAGGTTGAGTTGGGACAATCTACGACATGGGTTGGAAGTGGAGTTTGTGAAGATAGAAGATCCTGACAAAGTGTGGCAAGAAGTACAAGGTTTGGTGCAAAAGGAAGGTGAGCCAGTAGATGCGTACATAAGTAAGTTTTCATTGGCATGGGAGCGAATGTGCAAGGCCTTAGCACCACAGGTACCCCCGCCTGACATGATGAAGAAGGACAGGTTCTTGGCTGGTCTTTGGGAGAATATACGTTGGAGAGTGGAGCTAAAGAAGCCTAGGACATATGAAGATGCACTAGAGGTAGCAAGGAACAAAGAGTGGAAGCTGAAGAAAATGAGCCAGTTAGGGGTGGAGTCTTTGCCCATGAGGTCTCAATTTCAGCCTATGGACTCTTTACAAGGTCGCATGCCAGTGGTTCATCATGAACCAGTGGTTCGTGTTACTACTCAAGTTATGCCAGCAGTGGTCACTACATCGGTGCAAGATGATGGGCTAAGGTAAGACATGAGGCAAGTGGTAGATTTGAAGAAGAATCTCAACCTAAACATGCTAGGTCAAGTGGGAAATAATCGAGGTCGAGGGACGTTTGCAAATCAGCCAGGAGGTGAAGAAAGGCCTAGGAATGGTGTTGGACAAAGCAATGGTAGGTTTTGGAGGCAGACGCTCACATGCTATAATTGTGGAGAGTTGGGTCACATCAGCCCGCAATGTGATAAGCCACCAAGGATGGGGGGAGACATGTATCCATTGCCAAGACAGGTGCTAACTAGGTCAAATGATTATGGCATTGAAATTAAGGGAGACGAAGGAACCAGTGGACTAACCCAGGAGGAAAAGGGAAAGACAAAAGTGCTAAGTGTAGTCACCTTGGAGAAGGCATCAAAGCTAGAGGATACATTAGTGATGCCTATTGGGAAGAGGACCACAGAGGATAAGGAAGGAAGAAGTGCCCCAGGTCCTAGTAAGAAGAAAGGAAAGAGCCATGAAGGCGAGGATGTCAAGGCCAAGAGGAAAAGGAGAGCTCGTTGAAAGTTTTATGTTTCAGATTTTCCACTAGGGGATGGGAAATTAAGCTATGACTTGAAGGAGGATCTGACGAGCAGGAAGGCAGATGTTACTTTTGGGCAGCTTATAGAGATGGTGCCTAAGCTAAAGCGACAGTGGAAGAGGATGGTTAACCCAATGGAGAAAGAGCCAGAGAGAGGTGCAGTAAAGGTGTTGGCAATGGATGAGCTACCAGACATTTGTCCAATAGTAGATGTGTGGCATAAAAGGAAAAATTTGGGACAAGGTTATGTGGATGGCGGAGCCCAAATATGCGTCATAACACACTCATGCGTTGAGAAGATGGGTCTCACAGTGGATGGGGTGTCAGATTTTCAGATCAGATTGGCAAACCATCAAAAAGTAAAATGCTTGGGCGTTGTAAAGAGCTTAGAAGTGGAGGCATATGATGCAAAGGCAGTGGTTGATTTTCATGTGATGCCAGCAGGGTTGGGAGCATATCCTATTATACTGAGCAGACCATGGTTACGTGCAGTGGGAGCTGTTCAAGATTGGCGACATGGTACGATTAGCCTCTATGGAAAGACACGTACAAAGAAGCTTTATAATATGGACACAAGGAAATGATTAGAGGAGCTTTATGAAGATGAGGATGAGTCTAGTGATGAAGACTCTTCCACGGTGACAGATGAGGACAGTGATAGCACTACCAGCAGTGATGAGGATGCTGATGTTGCATTTCTTTTGATGGACAAAGAAATCCAGGAGTTTGGTTTAGTTTCATTTGCGAATGAGGTTGAAGATGAAAGTGAAGGGCCTTATGAAGTGATTGAAGGGCTGATGAAAACCAAGGTTGAGTTGTCAAAGAAGCAGGAATTGATGACACAAATGATCAGTGGAGACCTCTCAGCTATGGAGAAGGATATATATTTGCACATGCTGGCTAGTTTTCCTGATTTGTTCATTACTTCATATGAAGAGATCAGAGGGTTCAAGGGTGAAGAGATGCATATAGAGCTGAAAGAAGGTTCTAAGCCAGTGCAGCAAAGGCTAAGAAGGATGGGTCAAGAGCAAATGAAGCCTCTCGAGAAGAGGTGGAAAAGTTGTTGAAGGCAGGGTTCATAGTCCCTGTGGAGACCACAGAATGGGTGAGTCCAGTTGTAGTCAGTCCAAAGAAGGATGGGAAGTGGAGAATTTGTGTAGATTTTAAACCCTTAAACGCAGCCACTAAGAAGAACCCATATCCTCTTCCATTCATCGATCAGATCTTGGATTCAGTGGAAGGTTATGAGAGGTACAGTGTGTGTGATGGTTTTTCAAGCTATTTTCAATTGAAGATTGCTCTTAAAGACCGCACAAAGACCACTTTTATTACGCCATGGGGCTGCTATTGCTACACAGTATTGCCATTTGGGTTGTCAAATGGACCTTCATTCTATCAAGAGAGAGCAAATTGGGTGTTGGAACCATTCATTGGTAGTTGTGTTAAAGCTTTTATGGATGACTTCTGTGTTTATAGCAGTAGGGCTGAACACCATGAGAAGATGCAGATGGTATTAGCTCGATATGATGAATGTGGAGGACAACTAAATCCAAAGAAATGTCATCTAGCACAGCCAAGGGTGAAGTTATTGGGCCATATGGTGTCAGAAAATGGCATTGAGGCTGATCCAGATAAGGTTAAGTCTATTATTGTTCTTCCATCACCTACGAGTACGAAGCAATTGGCAACTTTTATACACAAAGTGAAGTACATGGCACGGTTTATTCCATTGTCTTCGCAACTTCTTTATTCATTACAGCAAGTGGCAAAGCATGATCCATTGCAATGGGATGACAAGTGTGAAGAAGTGTTTCAAGAGGTGAAAGAGGTGTTAGGGGGGTTGTCAGCCATGCAGGCTCCTGATTGGGAGAAAGTGTTTTATGTAAATCCATCAGTAGGGGATGATGCCATTGGAGCCATGCTATTGCAAAAGGGGAAGGGCAGCCATTATATGAGGCCAGTGTATTGTGCAAGTCGAGTGAAGTTGGTAGCGGAGAGAAAGTTCTCGGAAGTAGAGCTAGTGATGGCCAGTGTAATATTTGCTTGTCGACGATTTCGTCATTACTTGCTACCACGGCCTTTTGTTTTCTTGACGAGTTATGCCTATTTGCCACAGTTAATTAATGGTACTAACATGTCAAATGTGGTGAAGAAATGGGTAATTGAGCTGCAGGAGTTTGAGTTCTCTTTTCTAGTGGAAGATAGTACAAGGGCTACCCTAGCTGATTTGTTGACCTACAAGGAGAATCCCCATATTGTTAAGGAAGAGGTGGTGAGAAAGGTAGTTGAAGAAGTGCCACAGATCAGCAATGCACATGTGTTGTTCTTTGATGGTTCATACAGAAAGAGCCATGATGCATCTTCAAGGGGTATAGCACTTTATGACCCAGAAGGGAAGCTAGTATGCAAGAGAGGGTTCAAATTGGATGCTCATAGTAACAATGAGGCTGAATATGCTACTCTGGAAGCCGGATTACACATTTGTTTTAAGCATGGGGTTCGAAGGTTGAGCATAAAAGGTGATGCCTTGTTAGTGGTGAAGCAAGTGCTGGGTGTGTGGAAGAGCAAGAACACCTCATTGAAGGAAATGTGCTTCAGAATTAAAGGCCTGTTAAAAAAGTTTGAAGCATGGATCATCAGACACATTGAATGTGCTCTAAATGGAGAGGCACATGAAGCAGCTCAAGGCATGATTGGGGAGCTATTTGTGTTGAGGACCACTTTATCTCTTTATCATGGCCGGGAAAGTTTGGCTCAAGAAGAGGAGTTTTTGCTAACAGGAATCATTCCAAAGGAGATTCAGAAGTCTAAGAAGTATGGCTTTGTGCGTAGAGCATACAGGTACAAATTGATTGGTGATGTCTTATACATGAAAGGGGTTGATCTCGTGTTGAGACGTGTACCTTGGTGGGAGGAGCTTTACAGAGTGTTGGAAGAGAATCATGAAGGCGCATGTGGTGGCCATTTTGCTCTAAAGATCACCTTGCATAAGATTTTGCAAGAGGGGTATGTATGGCCTAGTTTGCACAATGATGTTCACCATTGGTGTAGGTCTTGCAATAGGTGTCAAGCATTTGGGAAGAGAGTGTTGAAGCCAGAGCTACGAAAAACCATTATGGCGTTTGATGTGTTTGAAAAGTGGGGGATTGATGCAATAGGCCCGTTACCTATCACAAGCAGGGGAAAAAGCTATATCTTGACGGCAGTGGACTATCTCTCTAGATGGGCGGAGGCTATAGCAGTAAAACATATCACTGCAAAGGATGTGACAAAATTTGTGTATGATGAAATATGTTGCAAGTTTGGGGTGCCATTAGAGCTACTTTCAGATAAGGGGCCAGGATTTAGAGCTAAACTGCTAGACTTCTTATGCACAAAGATGAAGATTAGGCACCAGCATACCACTCCTTATTACCCGCAGTGTAATGGCTTAAATGAAAGATTCAATGGTGAGTTGGTACAAATTCTTTATAAAGTGACAGAGCACCAAGGAAAGAATTGGGATTTGGAATTGCCTAGTGCATTATTGGCTTACCGTACTTCGGTGAAGATAGGTACAGGGTTTACTCCATTTCATTTGGTGTATGGAAAGGAAGCACTATTTCCTGTGGAGGTAGAGTTGCCTGCGGTCAAGATGTTAGAGAAGTTTCTTGGGCCGCCTAGTGATGCATTCAAAGAGAGGCTCTTGCAGTTACAAGAGGTCCAGTTGGATAGGATTAGCGCAATGGAGCATTATGGGCAGATGCAGGATAAGGCTTTGGCAAAGATAAATGAAAAGGTCAAAAGTAAGGGTATCAAGAAACATGACTTGGTTTTGCGCTACAACAGTAAGCTGGACAACACCTTGCAAAAGAAGTTTCAAATTAAGTGGGAAGGCCCTTTCAAGGTAGTGGAGTGTTTTTCGAATGGCACATATTAGTTGGCTAACCTGGATGGGATTTTACATAAGTCAAGGGTAAATGGATTGCGTCTTAAATTATATCATGTTAGGTTAATGATGGTGGAGCAAGATGAACTGTCTGTGGAGCAAGCAATGTTGGTGAGGGATGAGGAGACCTGTGATGCGGCGAGTCTCATATCTCTCTTTGCTGCTGCTGATCATGAATGATCTAGCAGGCTAGGGGATGGGTAAATTATGTCAGGAGTTTTTTGGAGCAAGGGATTGCGCATATGTACATATACATGCATGGTGCATCAAATAAAGAATTGTCCATTTTTCAGAGCCAGGTGGTTACGTGGGGCCCACATGTGTACAGGTAGGACAACATGTACATAGTGCATCGATTTTCACTATTATCAGTACCAGTGTGTTTTTTCTACAATAATGAGGAGTTGGTAGCACGTAAAACTTCTTGAGGAAGCTATCCGTGGGCCGAAGACATGAGGTAAGCAGGTGTGTCAGATGGCATCGAGTGGCGTCAGGAGGTCGAACGGGGTCAATACTTGCACGCGGAGAAGTACGGACACAAAGTGGTGTTTTCTTGTGAGAGTTATGCAGAAAGGTCATCATTAGGACCACTTTTTGGGGACACTTCACGTGGTTGTGAGATACATTATTGAAAAGAAATGAGTGCCAGGTGTGCGCATGGATGCAGCAGGGTGACAACTATGCACCGCGAGGTCAGTTTTTGGCCTGTTCGGGGTCCATTTGAGGTCATCTAAAAGGCCAAGGGTGCCCAACTAAAAAAGCTATGTGTGGGAGCTGAAAAATCAGAGAGAAGACCAGAAAAAACGTGGAGAAGAGAGGAGGAACAGCCGTAGGTGTGTTTTTGCTCATTTTGGAGCCTATTTTGGCCCTAAACTGCTCATCCGAGGTCGGATTTGAGCACTTTGACATTGTAGACTGGGGTTTGGGGCCGTTCCGGACGCGATGGTGCTGTCCATTTTGCCAAATTCCTCACTCTTTTCCTGCTGTTTTTCTGTGTATGTTTCTCGTATGAGCGAAGTTTCTGCTCTAGTTTGTGATTGTATCTGGCTTATTTTACCCATTTTGTGTGAGCTATTTGCCCCTTGGTGTTGTCCCAAGCTCATTTGTATCTAATTATCAGAAATTCCTCTCTTTTGAGCTGAGTTTTTTGGGTGTGTGTGTGTGTGTGTGTCTGTGTGGAGTGGGCAAGTGGATAGTCTCTCTCCTCTCACTCCAGAGGTGTGTTCCCTGTCTCGGCCAGGTGTGTTGTCTAAGCCGAGTGGTGACCCATAGTGTGTTTGTGTATCTTTCCAAGAGTGTGTGTCGGGTCGTTATAGAGGCACTGTGTGTGTTTTCATCCCGCTCACACCGTTTTCACAGAACTGGGCTCCAACTGATATGGTGGCAATTATTGCAGCTTTTCTTTTTCGGTCTTTCTCTTCTTTGCTTTCTCAGCAGCTGCATTGCACCTATTAGGAGAATACAGTTTTAAAGTTAGAAAATCCCACAATTTTTGCTCTGACATGCCCTATGTCTGAATTGCTGGCAAATGATGTTTGTTTTGCTTCAAACCAATTTTGGAGCATGCATAGATGCATAAGAACATGTATAGATCAAAATCATTCAATTCAGGCAAAAATTGCAAGAAAAGTAAATAATTACGATTATTTATAGCATGAGATTTTTTTCATATTTTTGCACTTTTGACTTCATAGGCTTGAAGAACATGTGATTTAGGTACTCTGAGTAAAGTGTGAGCTCATTTGAGTATATAGGGTGGAAATGGTGCCAAATTTAGTCTTCAGAGTGTGAAACAGTAGATATGAAGGGATTGTGGATTTTTGAGATTCAAATGTGATCAAACTTGATTGGTGGGCTTGTCACATCATCTACTTGGGTCCCATGAGGTCAAAAATGAGATTTGGGCTCATTCTGGCAAAAATGTATATAATTGTGATTATTTATGGCTGTATCAATTTGAACATTTTATCTTGCAAATTGATTCTAGACATTCTATAGACCCTCTGTGTGAGAAATGGGATGTTTTGGATCAAAAAATGTGACAAATAACTCAAAATTTGGACTGAAGAGCTATTTAGTACGTTTTTTTGACAAAATCTGAGAATGACTGGACATTTTGGGATCATATTTGACATGTGACATGAGATAGATGTGTACAAGTGATAGGTGAACCATGATTATGATTTTCAAGCAAATTTTGCAAAAAAGTAAATAATCACGATTATTATAGCAGTTGAATTTTATGCTTGAACTGACAATTTTATGACCTACACATCGTTATTACATCTAAAACAAGTCCTAAAATGAGTTTGGTAAGATTTGTTCATGTCGGCATTAGTTTATGCTCTTGTCGACTCTGAAATCACCGGTTTTTGTTACCACTTGGTGTGTAGATATGTTTGGTCACCGTTGAAGCCATGGACTTGTCCGCTACATAGTCCTGATGCTCCTCATCCAATTTGGGCTCATTCGGAGTCAGTTTGACTTCATATGTCAAAATTGATGCTTTGTAGTCTGCGAGCTATTTCGTGCTATTAGAGAGCTTTCCTTGACTGTTTTCTTGAAACCATCTAGGTACATTGTGTATAGACCTTGTCTATATGCTGCCCATGGAGTCAAAATTCAATTCCGGCGTGTGGCAAAAACCTAAATTATTTACTTGGGGACCCCCTCAAGTCCTTCCAAAAGGTCATCTAATGATATGGAAGTGTTCTACTATCTGGGGGCATGCTACAATTCAAATCTTGTCCAATTCGGTTGAGTTGACAGGCCGTTATGGTCGTTTTTGAGTTGTAGGAATCTGTACACAGCTTGGATTCTAGGGTTTTTTTCGGGACCTAGACCTGCTACCTGATTGCATAGAAAGGTTCTTTGATGAGTTTATAACTTACTCCTCATGTCTCTTGTGAAACGGAGCTGAAAATGGGTGACTGTGGATGTAAGAACATGGGTCCTACGGGCAAGGCCACCGGCACGGCCAGACAATGTGTACGCTAGGGGGGGGCTATAAGATAACACGGTTGGGTGGAGACTAGCACTCACATTACCACCGCCCTTTCACTGGTATCAGAGCTATTTTTGGGAGGAGGCAAAAAGTGAGTGGCATGTGCGTGGGACGTGTTGCTTCTCTCCCACGTTCCACAGACAACGACGTCTCCGCTGTGCAACAAAAGGAAGACAGGCACAGTTTCTTGTGCAAAGCGCAGGCGGACAGACAGAGACAGCCGACCGTGAACGCCCCACCTACTTGTGAAATTTATGAATTCACAAACGACTAAAGGAGCCACAAGTGGCACAGTTCAAGGGAACCAAGCTCGCACGACTCAAGGAGTCCAAGAGACAAGTGTTGCAGAAGATGCAGAGGGTAGCAATGCATTACTTAAGAATATCACCATTCGTGAGTTTCACGGGGAAGAGCGTGATCGCAACAAGGATGCGATCAATACATTCTTACACAAATGGAGTGATATTCATAAATTGAGACACACCCCGGATATAAAGACGGCTGTGGAAACAAGTCTATCTCTTAAAGGCAAGGCCTATAAGTGTTGGATGACATTTCCAAAAGATGCTCGTCCTCCACCTTGGGCTACATTTCAAGCTTCTTTCTCCAAAGAGTTTTTGGACTCCAATGAAGAAGATAAGAATTGTTTAGCATGGGATGCATGCCTCATGTCTGGCTTCTCTCTCACACAGGAACCTTTTGAAGTATCAGGAAATCAGATTAAAACTAGAAGATCTAGTTGAATTCCAAAAGATACGGGGTTTTAATAGGGGTCTTGACAAAGACTATTGTCTTCATGTCAAGACCCAACATCCAAAAACTTTGGAAGAAGCCATTAGTCATGCCCAAAGATATGATGATGACTAAGAGAGGAAAGGAAATGTTCCCTACTCTAAGAATACTTTTGCTAATAACAATGTGGCTAAGAGCCAATGGCGAGGTAGATCTCCCACACGTTCCAAGAGGAATAAGAGACAATCTACCTCTCCACGCACACAAGAGGCTAAGAAGCCTAAGCAATCACGAGATACTCCACGTGGGTCTCTCAACACTGCCGATTTTGAGCGTGCAAAGAAACACAATTTGTGTTTTAGATGTCTTTCATACCAACATAACAAGAAATATTTCCTCTTTTGCAAGGCAAAGAAAAGGCCATGCACACTGTGCAACGCCTCACATTAGATTCATCTCCTAAATATTGTGATGTAGAGGTTCTTCATATGGAAGAAAAGCACAAGTGTTGTGTGCCTGCTTCAATGTGGCTGGCCCCCATGATTTGATTCGCATGCATGGCACTATTAACAGACAACGTGTTTGTATTTTAGTGGATGATGGTGCAACTCATAACTTCTTGAACTATAACCTAGTCAAGAAAATGAAGCTTACATAGACTCCCTAATCTCACAAGTATGTGGTGGAGCAGATGTTTGGGAATGATAAAGAAGTATGGGACATGGTGGAGAGGGGGAATGGGGGAACACGCCCGGCACAAACACAAGGGACTCTCTATAGCTCAGGGCACACACAACACCCCAATCCACTTAGTGAGCACCTTTGACTCACAGAATTCACACTATCGCACACACGATCAAACACAACTTGATGCGCCGCAGCGCACACGCACTTAAATAGACCACCAATCAACCCGCACCCAGAAAACGGCTGCAATCATCGCCTACCCTTTCACACATACCACACACACTCTCTCTCTCTCTCTCTCTCTCTCTTTCCTCTCTATCTCTCTCTCTCTCTCTCTCTCTCTCTCTCTCTCTCTCTCTCTCTCTCTCTCTCTCTCTCTCTCTCTCTCTCTCTCTCTCTCTCTCTTTGCACACACACTCATCGCGGGGGTGCACACGCCATCACACACCCGGCATCACATGCAATAGAATAGAGCAGGAGAAAAGAGGGGGGGGGGAAATAGCACGACAAGAAACGCCGGTTTTTCAATGGGGGGAACTCATTCCCTACTCAAAAAAACACTATAGCCGCACTCGGCTTCACAAAATACATAGGGGGAGGCGCCCTCTCGGCCCTCTGCAAACAAAAACCACTCTTGGCTCTTTTCCCTGTGGCTTCCAAGCCTCATGAGGCGACCAAAAGACCCCAAAATGATAAAAAAGACTCCTTTATAGAGGGGGAGCACCCATTTTTAGCATGTTTGGCCTCTTTCCGACACATGGCGAGCTCTTTTATCTCACTCTCTCACTCTCACTCGCTTTGCTCTGCTCTGCTGCTGTGGGACTTTCCCTTTACATGAGGGGGGGAGGCAATAGCGATGTCGCTATTGCCCCTTCCCTTCTTCTTTAAAATTTCGGCGCGTGGGAAGTGCCCCTGTCGGGCGCCACGTCATCACCACCAACCGCTAGGACGCTAGCGCGCCGCCTCTTGCGCCTCCCCGCTTCGCCAAAATCTGCCCACTACCGCCTGCGCAGCGCTAGAGGTGCTCGCGCCATAGCCACGAGCTCCCAAGGAGCTCATCTCCACTTCACATGTCCAATAGGGGCTCACGCCCTCGGATTTATACAGCAGTGCTCGGTCACCGTCCTGCGCATGTGGGCCAATACCTCTGCCACGTGGCGGCCACCGGTGTCAAGGCCTTCCAAGGCTCTAAAAAACACTCTTTTATGAGAGAAAGATCCCCTGTTGGGGTGCCAACTTGGATCCACTCCCTTTCTGTGTTGACAGATCCCACTCCAGGCTGTAAACCCATGTCCCAAGCCCATATCCTCGGCTCTGTTCTACACAATTTCCGCCGTTGTTTGACTTCTTTGAGCCCGCTATCGGAGGCCGCCAAAAACCAAGAAAAGTACCTGCATTATCCTCCCTAGCACCCGCTGCCAATTTCAACTTGCTGTAACTTGCTGACCAAGTACCCGATTGACATGCCGTCAATTCGTGCTAGCTCCACATGACTCATACTTCCACTGAGAACCTTGAGGAGGCTCAACATACGCCAAATGGCACATCCTCCAATGCGGTCAAGTGAGCACAGACCCGGCCCCCGAAAAATCTTCAACTGACCATATCTTACTATCCAGAGCTTCGATTAGCAATCAGAGAAGACAGGCGTGCTCCACAACTCGAGCACTACACACCTATACACTGACATAAGCCCGGGCCACCTGTCCCCAGTTGCCCTGTCCGTCGGGGATCTGCTACACACTCTTTCTTTAAACTGCAATATCTAGAGCACCGGGGCTCCGTTTGACGAGCCGTCTGGACCGGCTTCTAGAGCACACCGAACACCACATTCTAGCACATAAAACCCACATATCGGGCACAACAGTCCAACAGCCTGCTTTGATCTTTGCAGCACACCTTTGTCTTGAAAAACTACTTTCAACATACACCTCCGCTATCCTTGGGTTGCGTAGGGCTTTGGTACTTGCCCTAGCCTTTTGCACTGCACTCACATGCTGCCTCTGCATGGCATAGACCATCTTTCAGCTTGGACCAACTTTAGCTGCACCGTCATTTCCCACCCCCTTGTTGAACATTTATGTTCAACCACACATGGCCTTATTGCACTAAAAAAACACCTCACAAACAGACTCATTGTACACTACAAAAATCCCACCATATGTACAAAACTGTCACTTGCTACCCGCTGTCTTTGCTCATGCAGGTTGCCCAACCCCCTGCTTTACTTGTCACCAACCTCCTGGGTCAAAGACCTTGCATTGATCTCTTCTATCTACCTGCAACAGCTTTACATAGTGCCACACCAAAGCACATATCCAACTGCATAACCAAATTGCCAACATCATGCTTCTACCACTCCAAGCACTCCTTGGCAAACTGCCCACTTGCAACAAAGAAGATTCAAGAACACCATATAGAGCACCTTCGTGCTCACCACCCTGCTCAATCAACACTCGCGACATACCTGACACATCTGACCCGCCCTCCCATCCATGTAAAGCTAGATCCTCATCTAGCAGATCTTGTACCTGCTCAACAGCATACTGCACAGCTACTTTTATCACCATTCCCTTTAACCACCACTCACATACCTTTCTACAAAGCTTGGACACCACTTTGAAATCTGGATCACCTCTTATAGAGGGCACCCATTGAATAGGAAGAACCTTTAACGTGGACTCTGCTTTGCCTTTCTCACCTACCAGGAACTCAATTCCAGCCTCGTCGAGCTCCTCCTCGTCAATTGACCCTTCAAGGTCAATAAGCACTGCTTGCTTGTCCGCTTCAACCACATGCTCTTCTACTGCTGCATCCTCAAGCTCTGCCAAGGAAGATAGAAACTCGTGCTCTATCACATCCTCCTCATCCTCTTCCATAGGTAAAACTGCTTCACACCTTTTAGCACAACTTTGCACTTGCTGCACCACTATGGCATACTCTATTGCTACCTTCACCAACATGGCCATTAGCATGGTACTGCACACCAGCTTTACCTGTTCTCCACCACACGTAGGGCTAAATTGCTCCACTCGGTCTTCACTAAGCACTTCGGCTTGCACTTCATGCTTCTCCTTGCACATATTCACTGCCTCTCCACTCACATGTAAAAGGTCGAACTCATCATACCTGGATTGGGATGACTCCGCCTCCCAACTCATGTCTGCGTCCATAGAGCTATCACTCGATCCAGTCTCCTCTTCAGTTTCAAGCTCGAGAACTACCTCTAGCTTCACCGCTTCAACCTCGTCTGCAAACCGCACTCTTTGATCTTTACCGCACTTTAATGGAGCTTCAACATCCGCACTCAAACTTGGGAGCACTTCCTTTGAACTTCCTCCACAACTGGAACCACTCTAGCCGGCATTTTCGGCATAGGAACCATCCTGTCTCTTTGCATCCAAAGAATCCTTGGTTCTTCTTGCACTTGCACTTCTCTTTGCATCACCTTTGGCTCGGCTATCACTGCATTACACTGCTTTGGCATCACTGCACCTTGAAAACACCGCCTAGCCTCGCACTTATTCAAAGTCTTCTTGGTTCGCCCTTTCGCTAGAGCTACTGCCTCTTCATATGACATTGGACCATCTAACTCCACCATATCTCGCACTTCTTCATGCAGGCAATCCATGAATTTACACAATTTCAAAAAACTGGCATTCTCTGCAGCAGTTACCTTGATTAACTTTCCCCAAAGGGCTTCGAACTCCCACTCGAATGCTTGAAAATCTCCCTCCAAACTTTGCTTTAATCTGTCTAGCTTCTGCTTTACCTCATCTAGCTGCGCATCCGCAACAAATCTCCTTCGAAAATCCGCCTCCAGGGCTTTGCAATCTGCTTTTTCTTCTTCACCCAGGCTATCGAACCATAGCTTTGCTTTACCACGAACTAGGAGCGGGAACACCTGTACCACACCATCTTCTCTCGATAGACCGCTTTCCAACACGAACAATCCATAGTCTTGAAGCCAAGCTTCTGCATCTTCAACCCCAGTGAAAATGGGAAATCCTGCCCAAGCCATCACTAGTAGCACCTGCTCTTCAAAGGACGCACCTTTGGCATCACAAAAATCACTGCTTCAACATCAACAAGGAGCATCAGCATAATCCTTAGTGGGGGCACCAGAAGATGGAGAGGGGGAATGGGGGAACACGTCCGACACAAACACAAGGGCCTCTCTATAGCTCAGGGCACACACAGCACCCCAATCCACTTAGTGAGCACCTTTGACTCACAGAATTCACACTATCGCACACACGATCAAACACAACTTGACGCGCCGCAGCGCACATGCACTTAAATAGACCACCAATCAACCCGCACCCACAAAACGACTGCAATCATCGCCTACCCTTGCACACATACCACTCTCTCTCTCTCTCTCTCTCTCTCTCTCTCTCTCTCTCTCTCTCTCTCTCTCTCTCTTTGCACACACACTCATCGGGGGGGCGCACACGCCATCACACACCCGGCATCACATGCAACACAACAGAGAAGGAGAAAAGGGGGGGAAGGGGGGGGGGGATAGCACGACAAGAAACGCCCGTTTTTCAATGGGGGGAACTCATTCCCTGCTCAAAAAAACACTATAGCCGCACTCAGCTTCACAAAATACATAGGGGGAGGCGCCCTCTCGGCCCTCTGCAGACAAAAACCACTCTTGGCTCTTTTCCCTCTGGCTTCCAAGCCTCACGAGGCGACCAAAAGCCCCCCAAAATGATAAAAACGACTCCTTTATAGAGGGGGAGCACCCATTTTTAGCATGTTTGGCCTCTTCCTGACACATGGCGAGCTCCTTTATCTCACTCTCTCACTCTCACTCGCTTTGCTCTGCTCTGCTGCTGTGGGACTTTCCCTTTACATGAGGGGGGAGGCAATAGCGATGTCGCTATTGCCCCTTCCCTTCTTCTTTAAAATTTCGGCTCGTGGGAAGTGCCCCTGTCGGGCGCCACGTCATCACCACCAACCGCTCGAACGCTAGCACGCGGCCTCCTGCGCCTCCCCGCTTTGCCAAAATCCGCCCACTACCGCCTGTGCAGCGCTAGAGGCGCTCGCGCCATAGCCACGAGCTCCCAAGGAGCTCATCTCCACTTCACATGTCCAATAGGGGCTCACGCCCTCGGATTTATACAGCAGTGCTCGGTCATCGTCGTGCGCATGTGGGACAATACCTTTGCGACGTGGCGGCCACCGGTGTCAAGGCCTTCCAAGGCTCTAAAAAACACTTTTTTATGAGAGAAAGATCCCCTCTTGGGGTGCCAACTTGGACCCACTCCCTTTCTGTGTTGACAGATCCCACTCCAGGGCTGTAAACCCATGTCCCAAGCCCATATCCTTGGCTCCGTTCTACACAATTTCCGCCGTTGTTTGACTTCTTTGAGCCCGCTATCGGAGGCCGCCAAAAACCAAGAAAAGTACCTGCATTATCCTCCCTAGCACCCGCTGCCAATTTCAACTTGCTGTAACTTGCTGACCAAGTACCCGATTGACATGTCGTCAATTCGTGCTAGCTCCACATGACTCATACTTCCACTGAGAACCTTGAGGAGGCTCAAAATACGCCAAATGGCACATCCTCCAATGCGGTCAAGTGAGCACAGACCCGGCCCCCGAAAAATCTTCAACTGACCATATCTTACTATCCAGAGCTTCGATTAGCAATCGGAGAAGACAGGCGTGCTCCACAACTCGAGCACTACACACCTATACACTGACATCAGCCCGGGCCACCTGTCCCCAGCTGCCCTGTCCGTCGGGGATCTGCTACACACTCTTTCTTTAAACTGCAATATCTAGAGCACCGGGGCTCCGTTTGACGAGCCGTCTGGACCGGCTTCTAGAGCACATTGAACACCATATTCTAGCACATAAAACCCACATCTCGGGCACAACAGTCCATCATCCTGCTTGGCTCTTTGCAGCACACCTTTGTCCTGAAAAACCACTTTGAACATACACCTCCGCTATCCTTGGGCTGCCTAGGGCTTTGGTACCTGCCCTAGCCTTTTGCACTGCACTCACATGCTGCCTCTGCCTGGCATAGACCATCTTCCAGCTTGGACCAACTTTAGCTGTACCAACAGTAGTTCAAGGGGTGAACATGGACCGTGCTGATATAGTTTTAGGACGGGAGTGGCTGCATTGTTTATGAAACACATTTCACACTAGTTATAAACACAACTCCTTATCCTTTATGGCCAATGGTAAACATGTGCTTTTGCTTGGTGAGAAAAATATTCCATCTGCGCCTCTTATATGTACAACTGAGCTTTCTATTTTGCAGAAAGTAGATTTAATAGATGAAGTATTTTTGTGTTACTGCTTGTCTCCAAGTCTTGTGAATTCTCAAGAGCAAAGTGCGGTGAATTCTAGTAATGGTATGCAAAGTGCAATGAATTCTACTGATAAACAAAGTGTTAACAAATGTAACAAGGAAAGTGCTCTCAATTTTAATTCTATAGAGCAATGTGCAAGTGTTGTAAAACAAACATTATAGAAATTACAAGATTCTCCATCCCAGCATAACTCTAGTTTACTTTCTCCTTTTGCACGACAAAAGCTAACTCACTTACTCACGGAGTATAGTGATGTGTTCTCAAGTGATTTACCGTCGGGTTTACCCCCTACACGTGATGTGCAACATGGCATAGATGTCTTGCCAGGCACTAAACCGGTGAGTAAACCACCTTATCGTATGAGTGCTAAAGAAGCCAATGATGTTGAGAGTCAGTTGGCTGACTACCTCGCTCGTGGTTTCATTAGACCTAGAACTTTGCCTTGGGCATCACCAATTCTATTGGTAAAAAAGAAAGATGGTACTATGCGCATGTGCATAGAGTATCGTGGATTAAATGCGATAACCATCAAGAACAAGCATCCTCTACCTCGAGTGGATGAGTTGTTTGATCAACTCCATGGGGCAAGATACTATACAAAGATAGATCTTCATTCAAGATACCACCAGGTGCATATCCTACTACAAGATATCTCAAAAACTTCCTTTAGAACACGGTTCGGGCATTTTGAATTTTTGGTTATGTCTTTGGGTCTAACCAATTCTCCAGCTACATTTATGACACTCATGGATAGTGTCTTACGTCCCTATCTTGGGAAGAAGCCCAAAAATGTAGTTTTGGACAGCTCAAGGTAGCTATAGCCACTGATCCCATCCTAGCAATTGTCGACCACTTAAGCCGTTTGTGGTAGAGACTGATGCTAGTGATAAAGCAATTTGTGCGGTACTTCTCCAGGAGGGAAGACCTATAGCCTTTGAAAGTAAGACGTTGGATAGAGCTCAACATAATTATTCTGTCTATGAGAGAGAGCTCTATGCCATAAGTCACGCTTTACGAAAGTGGGGAAACTATTTATATGGTGCTGAGTTTGAAGTAGTTTTTGACCATGAGAGTATCAAATGGTTTAGTACTCAAACAAACTTGAAGGGCCATAAAGCTAGATGGATCAAAATCCTTCAAGATTATGATTGTAAGCTACAATATCGCAAGGGGAGATATAATGTAGTAGCGGATGCACTAAGTCGGATGCCTCATATTAATTCACTTGCTTTCACAGAAATAAAGAGTGGATTTCTAGAGTCATTACGTGGCAAGTGTGCACAAGATCAATCATATGCTAAAGTGTGGAGTGCAGTTTTAAAAGGGGATCCCTCACACTCACATGTCTCCGAACAGCCAGATCAACATGTCTGTGCACGCACAGATAGAAACTCCAACACACAAAGCTCCACCCCTACTCAGAAAGAGATTAAGCGATGGAAGAAATTTTCCATTGATGATGGCTACTTACCCCACAAAGGTAGAATATGTGTGCCAGACTCAAACACTAGACACCAAATCTTATTTGAGTGTCACGATAGTCCAAGTGCTGGTCATCCAGGTATTCGTTGTGAGGTCCCCACCCCACCATATCAAACGACGGATCTGATGGTGAACCTAGTGGCCACTAGATCTATAGCAGAAGCAAACAAAGTGGTTCAGGTTTCAACTAGCGGATGATCTCTCATCACAAAGTTAGTCGAGTTCAAGCCTACTAGCAATGAGATCTAGCTCCACTTCGTAGGGGAAGCATACTTAACCTATCTAGCGATCCTAAGACCCAACTTCCAAGAGGAGAGAAACCTTGAGTGACTTTTTTCCCATGTTTCAGAGGCACGTACACTTGAGACTTTGCCGCTCTAGGGGCAATGAGTATTACTAGTATCGATTTAAACACTATGGGGCCAGAGAGTTCTCGACCAATCGGGACCACCCTTCTCATAGGCTGGCAACCTGAGCCAAGCCCCCACTTTCCACCCCCACACTCACACTTCCTTGTGTGTCCTAATTACTACCACAATGATTGTTCAACATAAACATTCCTTGATTCAATTCCGAATCACAATGTTCATTAAGACAGCCCTTCAATCAGTATTCCAAAACGGCACCAAGACAGGTTTCTAGTAAAAATTCTACTCAAACTTATTCATTAAAATTCCAATGTTCTGAAGCTACAACATCCCCCTCCAGCGAGAGTTTACTCCTCCCGTTCTCGCCTAGATGCCCATACAACTAGGTATGTCCACCGCATAGAAAGCACGACATGGACACTCCCACCGCATAGAAAGCAAGACGTGGGTTCCCACCACATAGAAAGCAAGTCGTGGGTTCCCACCCCATAGAAAGCAAGTCGTGCGTATCCAACGCATAGAAAGCAAGTCGTGGATTCAAGAGCCCTTAACGAGGAACTCTGCCCCTTGTGATTATTAGGGGGATCAGGACTAATTCAACATTGGAAATAGAATGAACATGTCGAGCCAAATTTTCCCTAGCATACATTCTTTCCTATTGCAAACAATATATCCATCAATCATTTCTTTCCTACCTTAGACTTAAATGTACAATGAATTCAAATGCTGAGATTTCCGTCGGATTTCTCCAACATGTTTGGGGATATGTTCTTTTCTAGCTAAACGCATTCAATGTTAATTAAACAACTGAATAAAATTGTGACCTACCTCTTCCATTTCTTCGTCAATGGCTGGTGAGATGGCCGGTGCTTGTTCGTCCATGGGAGCTTTTCCCTTTCCATTCACATTGCTCATTCCTGCATCGCGGTCGTGGGCACCACCTAAGGGAGTTCTCTTAACCGGGGCCATTTTATACCCACTACTTTAAATGATAAACTTGAATAAAAAGCGCTAAGGTCTGAGAGCATCATAAAAAAGCAAATGGCAGATTAGAATCATTGAAGGGTCCTTCTTATACAAGGGTTTAGATTTTTCCTTCGAGACCTAGCAATTTTATGGGTAATACTTTACTTATCCTATGGGAACCCGCTCTAAAGTTAGTTACTTGGCTTAGATGATTAATAAATTTCAGAATTTTACTAATTAATTTACAAGAGAGATGGATTAAACAAGCTCAATCACTTTACTAGTGTAATAAGAAAGATGCAGAGTTACCGCATGCATAGGTGTTAGAAAATTTTCTTCTTAGTGTACCTTAATCACATCTTAATGTGTGAGAAAATTGTATCTAATTTAATTACAACACTATTGAGTGGTAAAAGAATGAATTTCATCAAATCTACATTGTTACCGGCTGACAATTAATTAACTATGCTGCCTAGAGAGAGAATTCTCTTCTAATCATGTATTAATCATAGATTAAGAATGATAAAGGCTGCATAAATTATCTAATTAGATGATGATTATGTAATGGAATATAGCTATGTAAATTTAGAGAGCAGCTATTGGGAATTATAGCTAGGATTAAGCATAGTAGATGAGGTATTTGGAGAATAATGAAGAGAATTAAGAAGAGCAGGAATTAAACCATGATTACCGTGATTAGGGACTGAGAATCCTCTTGATTTTCTGATCCAAATGAATCCTCAGGATGAGAATTTCGGCAGCACCTCCCTTCTTGCTTCTCCTTCAAAAACTGTTTGTGTGTGTGTCGGCAGCACCTTCCTAAGGTGTGTGTGTATGTGTGTGTGTGTGTGTGTATGTGTGTGTGTGAGCACACCTTTAAATAGGCTCCTCAAGGCTGAAAATCGATCTGGGTTGCTATAAGCATCTGAGTGAGCACTCCCTCCTTGCATTGGCAAGTCTAGTTGCCTACCCACCAAGTGTCCAGTTGGTCAGTTTAACTGGCTCTCACACCCACTCTCTAGCATGGAAACTCTCCTACAACTCCTACAAGGCAAGCGGGCGTCTCCTAGCTGCTAAAGCTGGCTTAGAGTGGCCTGGAACCTGCTCCCAAACAGCCTCGAGCCCCGGTGCGTCCCCGGACAACTTTAGGAAAAATTGGTTTTAGGCTAAAACGGCCCATACGAGTCGGAATTTAATGCCGTAAATTACTATACTAAGCTCTAACTAAGGCGTACTAGTCCGAGTAACTGCCATATTTAGCAGTCCCAGGGGTAGTAAAATGCATTTTTTTCAAATTCGGGGTACAGGTGTAATTTTTCGAGACGATAAAAACTAGACGGGTTGGGTGACCAAAAACTTACTATTTTTGGAAATTTTTTACAAAAATTAGTTTAATTCATATTTCAAAGCTTTAAAACATTCTAAACATCATGGCACTGACAGAATTTGGAAAACTGCTAAAAATAGTAACTTTTTCGCTTATGTTCATTTCATGGTACAATGGTGCTCTTTTTGGGTCGGGTCAGAGACCTTACAACCTCCCCAACGTGAAAAATTTGAGATGTCCTCATCTCAAGAATGTGTTTGGCTAATCTTTTATGAGCGTTGATTCGTCCTCCCAAGTTGCATCTTCTTCAGGGTAATCCTTCTACTTTACTAGATGCTCCGTGATAGTTCTGTCGCGAACTTTCTTTCCCTTGTTTCAAGTACATAGTCAAGTTGGAGCTCGCGAACTCCTTGTGCTGGCATGACTATCTGATCTGAGTCCAAGAATTGATCAGGATTAGGAATATAGGGTTTGAGTAAGTTGACATGGAATACATTATGAACCTTTAAGCTTGTAGGTAACTTTAGCTTGTAGGCGTGATCACTCACAACCTTAACGATCTCGAATGGTCCACAATACCTTGGGCTTAGTTTCTTATATCTGCCTAGTGATAAGTTTCTTTCTTCGGTCGGACTCGTAGAAAAACCTTATCCCCTTCTTTGAAAGTTCTTTCCGAATGGTTCTTATCTGCATAGTGCTTTTGTCTATCCTGAGCCAATAGAAAATAGATATTCTGAGCTTCCATATCTTCTAACATCTTCCTAGAGGCTTCTACCTTGATGGTTGGATCTGAGAAGTTCAGTGGTGCTAAACAATCCTATCCATAAAGAGCTTTGAAGGGTGACATTCCAATGCTTTTGTGTTCGGAAGAATTATAAGCATACTCCACCAAAGGTAGATATTGTAACCACTTCTTTGGTTCTTGCGAAAAATAGGCTTTGAGAATGTCCTCGATGACTTGATTAACCCTTTCAGTTTGCCCATCCATCTGTGGATGATACGCTGTACTGAAGGCTAATTGTGACCCAATAGATTGGAAAAGAGAAGTCCAAAATTTTGATGTAAACTTGGCATCTCTATCACTGACGATACGCTTGGGTAGACCATGTAGTCTAAAAATTTCCTTGATGAATACCCGGCTAATATCTGAAGCGGTAAAGGTTGTCTTTACGGGTATTAGATGAGCCACTTTTGTGAGCATATCAACAACCACAAAAACAGAATCATAACCTCCTGTAGAAGGTAATCGTGTAACAAAATCCATACTGATGCATTCCCATTTCATCTGGGGTATGTCAAGAGGTTGAAGTTGCCTTGGTAACTTGATCCTTTCATCTTTTATCCGCTGACAAGAAAGACATTGCCTCACATAGAAAAGTATGTCTCCTTTCATTCCAGACAAAAAATAACTCCTTCTGACAGCATTAAGAGTCTTAGCATAGCCTGGATGTCCAGATGTAGGGCTATCGTGTGCTTCATACAGAATAGCCTTCTTTAGAGCTGGGTCTCTGGGTACACAGAGTCTATGTATGTAGTAAATACATCCTCCCATAAGAGAGTAATCTTTAGCTTCATGCATCTTATTCTGCTGAACTAATGATACTATACGTTGGTACTCTGGATCTACCAAGGATGCTTCTATGATTCTAACCCAGATAGGGTTATTTGGAATAGAGATAGCTCCGAGAAAGGATTTTTGGCTAAGACCATCTGCAACTGCATTTTCCTTCCCTGGTCTATGATTTATGTCAAGGTCATATTCCTGTAATAGCTCTATCCATCGCTGTTGTCGCATATTGAGAATAGGTTAAGTAAAAATCCATTTTAAGCTCTTGTGGTCTGTCACTAGCTGAAACTTGCGCCCAAGAAGATAACGTCTCCATAGCTTCAGCGCATGTATAACCGCTAAAAGTTCCAGATCATGATTAGGATAATTCTTCTCATGATCCCTCAGCTTTCGCGAAGTATACGCCACCGGTCTTCCTTCTTGAGTAAGAAATCCGCCTAGAGAAAATTTGCTAGCATTTGTTGCTACTTCAAATTCTTTACTGAAGTCTGGAAGCTTTAAAATAGGAGCTGAGACCAAGAATTCTTTTGGCTTAGCAAAGCTAGACTCGTGCTCAGTCTTCCATTCGATCCTCATTCCTTTCTTCAGGAGTTCCGTCAAAGGTGCAGCAATACATGCATAATCCTTGACAAAAATCTTGTACCATCCCATTATTTCAAGAAATTCTCTTACTTCGTTGATGGTGGATGGTTGAGGCCAATCAACGATGTCCTTGACTTTGTCGAGGTCCACTGAAATCCCTTCAGCCGATATGACAAATCCAAGATAATTGACCTTTGGTGAGCAAAAGGTGTACTTGCTCTCTTTAGCGTAAAGTTGGTGTTCTCGAAGAAGATCAAGTACTTTGCGGACATGCTCTTCGTATCTGCCTCGTTCTTAGAATAGATCAGAATGTCATCAAAGAAAACCAAGACAAAATCATCTAGGTAAGGTCTGAAAATATCCTGCATAAGTCGATTGAAGCTTGCAGGAGCATTTGTTAGACAAAAAGACATTACTGTGAATTCGTAGTGTCCATACCGAGTGTTGAAAGCCGTCTTTGAAATATCTGATTCCTTGATCCTGATTTGGTAATATCCTGACCTTAGATCAATCTTTGTAAACATTTTGGCGCCGTGGAGCCTGTCCAAGAGTTCGTCAATCCTTGGAATTGGATACTTGTTCTTGAAAGTTACCTGGTTCAGTCCACGGTAATCTATGCATAGCCTTAAGGTTCCATCCTTCTTCTTCTGGAAAAGAACTGGTGCACCCCAAGGAGAAGTACTGGGTCCAATGAATCCTTGTTCAAGGAGTTGCCTAAGTTGTTCCTTGAGTTCGATGGCCTCTTGAAGTGACATTTTATAAGGTATTTTTGAGATAGGTTCACATCCAGGGATAGTATCAATCTCATGATCAACCTCTCTATGTGGCGGAAGATTCGTAAGGTCTTCAGGAAATACATCATCATACTCCCTCAACCAGTTTGGTCAAAGTGAGATATCTGATTGGTCCACCTTGTTGAGTTTTACCGCATAAATTTGCTGCCCCTTTCTCAGTCCCTTCAAGAGTCTGCTAGCCTTAACTAGAGTAGCCCTAGTCTCCCATTTTCCCCCTGGATTAAGGCTTCATTACCCAAGTTATCTGTAAAGGTAAAGTTCCCTTGTGCACAATGGATGTGGGCCTTATTTTGCTTTAGAAAATCCATCCCTAGTATCCCATCAAAGAATCCTAAAGGTAGGGTTCTAAACCCTAAACCCTAAACCCTAAACCCTAGTATCCCATCAAAGAATCCTAAAGGTAGGGTTCTAAACCCTAAACCCTAAACCCTAAACCCTAAGTTGGGTGTCCCCCTAGATCAAAGTCGATTTTTCCTTCAGAGTGTTGAGATACTACTTCCTTGCCGTTTGCTAACTCTACAACTAGCTTGCTTGTTGGATACTTATCTAGCTTTAGCTTCCTCATGCATCTGGGCGAAAGAAATGAAAGAGTACTACCACAATCTATAAGGAAGTTAACTTGCTCACCTCTGAGAGATCCTGGTGTATGAATGACTGCGTATGGCTTGCAACCATTGGGGTTGTCAATTGCAGCATGTAGGGTTGCTCTCTCCATTGCTTCATCACCCACAATTGGTTGTACCACTGCCACATTCACTCTGGCGGTGGCTCCACGCCCTCGCCCTCTATTCATCCTTCCACGTCCTCCTCTTCCATTAGCTTGGCCACACCCATGGGTAGTCAAGGGTATGGCATTGGCGTTGGTTGCCTGAGTGTTCCTGGGGCACTTGGATCTGTAATGTCCATATTCGCCGCAACCATAGCATCGAACATCTTGGAACTCCATGGTTGTGGTGGTAGCCACAATAGGACGCTGGTCATATGCTTGATTGGCTGGTCTGTTATTCCAAGCAGTTGTCCTTGCCCTTTTTGCCCATTGATTCCTCCTGTTCTGATTAACCTTTTGTACTTCAAGAGCTAGAGGTTTGGCCTCAACAAGGCATCCTATAGTTTTGTCGGCCTGAGAGCTTCCAACCGAGTATTCAAAGGGTCAATTAGCCCTTGGAAGAACCTCGCCACCTGTTGTTCCAAGGTCATCTTAGGAGCATATCTCCGAAGAGTGACAAAATTTGCATAATACTCTTCGACAGATGAAGTCAGCTGCCTGCCGAAGTGAAAAGAACTTGTTTATCTTCAAGGTTTTATAGGCGGGTGGAAGATCCCTAATATCCAAGTCCCTGCAATGTTGCTTCCACCATATCTTCGCATCGCCAGACAAGCGGAACATCGCAAGCATGGTGTGATTCACAGGTTGGGTTCACCCGGCTTCAAAGTAATCATCCATGGCTTCCATCCACACTTCCGCATCTCTCTCCACATTTGCCCCCTCGCCCTTAAAGAGTGGAGGCTGGGCTTGTTTAAGGAGGAGCTTCTTCTCTTGCGCTGCCGAGTATAGAGCAACAGGCGGTGCCTACATGGGTTATACGAGATTCTTGATACCATGATTTTCAAAATAGACACTAGACTTTAAATAAAATTCAAGATCCCACTTTATCAAGAGACAGAGATTCAAAGACAAAAAGCATTTTATTGATGATAATTTATTACAATTGAAACCCCTCAAGGTTTAGGATAACTGATGATCAATTTATTACATGGCTTTTTGGATTGTGTATAAGATACGCCTAGGAGATTGTGTTCACATGATGCACTACTTTGTTCGTGAAGTAGTTCCTGTACTCATCCTTGAGTGGATAATAAACTAAGATATCAAGCCGGGATTCTTCTTTTGGTACTCCAAAAGTTCTGACTCTGTGCAGGGATCACATCGGTGACCTTTTCCAAGAGCCAGTCGTTGATGGTTTGATTGGTGTCGCCTGAGACAGTTAGGTCCAATCGGGTAGGCAGCAAGTAGAATAACTCCACCACCCTCAACTCTTCTCCCCAACATCGGTAGCCATGCATCCTAGCCTCCGAGCGTTGATGCGAGTGGAGTGTGGTGTATGAGCCTTCATCAGTATCTCCATGACATCTCGCCTGAATTGGTAAACTGGGGATCGTTGAGCTTGCTCATAAATAAGCTCAAACACTTGGAACTTCCGATATTCTAGCACGGGGTCTTCCTGCAACACCAATGCAAGGAATCCGGATCAGCTACCTATATACTTTCAGTTCCTTTTTTAATATTCAAACAATACGACTTTATTTCTCAGTCTAACCTAGGCTCTAATACCAGGTGTGAGGTCCCCACCCCACCGTATCAAACGGCGGAAATGGATGGTGAACCTGGTGGCCACTAGATCTGTAGTGGAAGCAAACAAAGTGGTTTAGGGTTCAACTAGCGGACGATCTTTCATCACAAAGTGAGTCGAGTTTGAGCCTACTAGCAATGAGATCTAGCTCCACCTCGTAGGGGAAGCGTACTTAACTTATCTAGAGATCCTAAGACCCACCTTCCAAGAGGAGAGAAACCTCGAGTGCCTTTTCCACCATGTTTTATAGGCACATACACTTGAGACTTCGCCCCTCTAGGGGCAATGAGTATTACTAGTATCGATTTAAACACTATGGGGACAGAGAGTTCCCGACCAATCGACACCACCCTTCTTATAGGCGTTGGCAACCTGAGCCAAGCCCCCACTTTCCACCCCCACACTCACACTTCCTTGTGTGTCCTAATTACTACCACAATGATTGTTCAACATAAACATTCCTTGATTCAATTCCGAATCACAATGTTCATTAAGACAACCCTTAAATCAGTATTCCAAAACGGCACCAAGACAGGTTTCTAGTAAAAATTCTACTCAAAATTATTCATTAAAATTCCAATGTTCTGAAGCTACAACATCCCCCTCCAGCAAGAGTTTACTCCTCCCGTTCTCGCCTAGATGCCCATACAACTAGGTATGTCCACCGCAAAGAAAGCACGACATGGACACTCCCACCGCATAGAAAGCAAGACGTGGGTTCCCACCACATAGAAAGCAGGTGGTGGGTATCCACCGCATAGAAAGAAAGTCATGGATTCAAGAGCCCTTAACGAGGAACTCTGCCCCCTGTGATTAGTAGGGGGATTAGGACTAATTCAACATTGGAAATAGAATGAACATGTCGAGCCAAATTTTCCCTAGCATACATTCTTTCCTATTGCAAACAGTATATCCATCAATCATTTCTTTCCTACTTTAGACTTAAATGTACAATGAATTCAAATGCTGAGATTTCCGTCGGATTTCTCCAACATGTTTGGGGATATGTTCTTTCCTAGCAAACGTGTGCAATGTTTATTAAACAACTGAATAAACTTGTAACCTACCTCTTCTATTTCTTCGTCAATGTCTCGTGAGATGGCCGGTGCTTGTTCGTCCATGGGAGCTTTTCCCTTTCCATTCACATTGCTGGTTCCCGCCTCGCGGTCGTGGGCACCACCGAAACGAGTTCTCTTAACCGGGGCCATTTTATACCCACTACTTTAAATGATAAACTTGAAAAAAAAGAGCTAAGGTCCGAGAGCATCATAACAAACCAAATGGCAGATTAGAATCATTGAAGGGTCCTTCTTATGCAAGGGTTTAGATTTTTCCTTCGAGACCTAGCAATTTTATTGGTAATACTTTACTTATCCTATGGGAACCGGCTCTAAAGTTAATTACTTGGCTTAGATGATTAAGGAATTTCAGAATTTTACTAATTTAATACAAGAGATATGGATTAAACAAGGTCAATCAGTTTACTAGTGTAATAAGAAAGATGTAGAGTTACCGCATGCATAGGTGTTAGGAAATTTTCTTCTTAGTGGCCTAATGAAGGATTAATTTTACCTTAAATCACATCTTAATGTGTGAAAAAATTGAACCTAATTTAATTACAACACTATTGAGTGGTAAAAGAATGAATTTCATCAAATCTACATTGTTACCGACTGACAATTAATTAACTATGCTGCCTAGAGAGAGAATTCTATTCTAATCATTTATTAATCATAGATTAAGAATGATGAATGACTGCATAAATTAGCTAATTAGATGATGATTATGTAATGGAATATAGCTATGTAAATTTAGAGAGCATCTATTGGGAATTATAGCTAGGATTAAGCATAGTAGACGAGGTATTTGGAGAATAATGAAGAGAATTAAGAAGAGCAAGAATTAAACCATGATTACTGTGATTAGGGGTTGAGAATCCTCCTGATTTTCTAATCCAAATGAATCCTAAAGATGAGAATTTCGACAGCACCTCCCTCCTTGCTTCTCCTTCAAAAACTGTGTGTGTGTGCCGGCAGCACCTTCCCAAGGTGTGTGTATGTATGTGTGTGTGTGTGTGTGTGTGTGTGTGTGTGTGTGTGTGTGTGTGTGTGTGTGTGTGTGTGTGTGTGTGTGAGCACACCTTTAAATAGGCTCCTCAAGGCTGAAAATCGATCTGGGTTGCTATAAGCATCTGAGTGAGCACTCCCTCCTTGCATTGGCAAGTCTAGTTGCCTACCCACCAAGTGTCGAGTTGGTCAGTTTAACTGGCTCTCACACCCACTCTCTAGCATGGAAACTCTCCTACAACTCCTACAAGGCAAGAGGGCGCCCCCTAGCTACTAAAGCTGGCTCAGAGTGGCCTAGAACCTGCTCCCACAAAGCCTCGAGCCTCGGTGCCTCCTCGGACAACTTTAGGAAAAATTGGTTTTAGGCTAAAACGGCCCATACGAGTCGAAATTTAATGCCGTAAATTGCTATACTAAGCTCTAACTAAGGCGTACTGGTCTAAGCACCTACCATATTTAGCAGCCCCCAGGGTCCGAAATGCATTTTTTTCAAATTCGGGGTACGGGTACAGTTTTTCGAGACGGTCAAAACTAAACGGGTCGGGTGACCAAAAACTTACTATTTTTGGATTTTTTTTTCAAAAATTAGTTTAATTCATATTTCGAAGCTTTAAAAAATTCTAAACATCATGGCACTAACAGAATTTGAAAAATTCCTAAAAATAGTAACTGTTTTCCTTATGTTTATTTCATGGTACAATGGTGCTCTTTTTGGGTCGGGTCAGAGACCTTACATTTGTAAGACGTATGCCTTAGTTCGACGGCAATTTTATTGGCCGGGATTATATCATGATGTTCAAGAGTACGTACTAAACTACCAACGGTGTCGAGTTAATAAGGCAGAGCGCCTCAAGGTAGGTGGCCTTTTAATCCTTTAGAGATTCCACAAGGTAAGTGGGAGAGTATCTCTATGGATTTTGTAGTAGGAATACCTACTACAAATCGTGTCCATGATGCCATATGGGTAATTGTAGACCGTCTCACCAAGATGGGTTGATTCATTTCCACTAAGACTACGGTTAAGACAACGGAATTAGCATGGCTATTTGTAGAGAATATATGTAAACTCTACGGTCTACCAGCTAGTATCATTAGTGATAGAGATCAAACGTTCGATAATCACTTCTGGAGAGATGTGTTCCAAAAGTTGGAAACTAAACGTAATCTAAGTACGGTTGATCATCCAAAAACGGATGGTCAAATAGAAAGTGTTAATCAAGTGCTAGAGGATATGCTACAAGCATACGTTAGCAAGAAGCAAACCAATTGGGAAGACTACTTACCTATATTGGAATTTGCTTATAATAGTTTAAAGCATGTGACTACAAGGTTTAGTCCATTTATGCTTTTGTATGGATTTCAACCTAGATCACCTATTATGGTGGGATTGGCTAAGGAGAAGATACAACAAGCGAAGGATTTTCTCCAAGACCATTTTGACATGCTTCGAGTTGCTCAACAAAATGTTAAGCAAGCTCAAGATCGATATAAGAAGTACACAAATGAGCATTGTCATCTTGCTACTTTCGAAGAAGGAGACAAGGTTTTCCTCAAAGTTCTGGAGCATTCAGAAAATCTGAAGACGAGAAAAGTTGCTAAACTTTCACCACGCTATTGTGGACCGTTTACCATTCTCAAATGTATAGGTCAAGTGGCCTATAAGTTAGCTCTTCTAGAGCACTCACGAGTTCATCCTGTTTTTCATGTTAGCCATTTACAAAAACAGCTAGGACAGAATGCTAATGTCATTGACACAGGTGTGTTAGTTGACCTTGTCAAACCGCCAAGCATCCCTCATGAGCCCGAAAAGATTTTGGATTCTCATGAGCTTCGCACCAGCCATCATGTCAGACGACAGGTGTTGGTAAAATGGCTAGATAGACCTGAAGAAGATTCTACATGGGGGAATGTCTCCGCACTTAAGAAACATTTTCCTACGTTTGTTTTTCAGGATGAAAACGATTCTCCAAGGGGGGGTAATGTAAGGACATGGGTCCTACGGGCAAGGCCACCGGCACGACCTGACAGTATGTACGCTAGGGGGAGGCTATAAGATAGCACAGTTGGGTGGAGACTAGCACACACATTACCATCGTCCTTTCAATGGACTCCACAAATTGCGCGTGAAGTAGGCTGAGAGCTCTCTTCTCCAAGAGTGACTAGTGGAAATGAGGTGATTTTAGGCTATCTAAGATATCTATACCTGGACTTCCCAAACTACTTTTTCCCAGATTCCCCTGTTAGTCCTAATAGGCCGTGAAATCTATGTTAGACTCAAAAACTTCCTCAATCGGACTTCATTAGCTCATTCTGCAAGAATTCGCAAAAACAAGCCTTGGCGGCCTAATTTAGGCCTCCCGCTTTCGCTTGTCGTTTTGATTGAAACTTTTTTTGCTTGTCTATCTTGTCCTCCTAATCATCAACGTATTTTCAGTTCCTCCATCTGAGCTCATTTGCTATTTATTATCAATTTCTGACATGTTTATTAAAAAAATCAAAGAAAATAATATAATGCACTAAAAAAGACAAATTGAAAGATCATCAATTAAGAAAATCCATTGAAAAACACTATTTTATTACTTTTTGGTGGGTTTCTTCATTTTTTAGTTCCAATGTCAAGAAAAGTTAATGAAAATAAAAAAGGGCTATTTTTAATGTAATTTTTGATAGTATAGACAATATATACACTCATCGAGGACATTTTGATGATTTTTAAGGGCATTATTAGGTAATTTTGCAAAAAGCCATACGTTAACATCCAACATTGTTTCTCCCTCTTCAAACATTTCCCTTAATTAATGAAGTTTCCTTTCACCCCTTGTAGATGGAGTACTCCGAAACGACTGTGTGCATGGGTTGAACAATTGTGTCTATGCATAGCCGTGGTTGGCTCTACTATGCTTTGAAGGTCAATGCAATTCAAATTAGTATGTGGTGCAAAAGTTGGATCTTGAGTATTAACCTCAAGGGTTTCCGTGGTTGAGATATCTTGTTAATGTTTTCTAAATAACAGACTTTACAATTTATGTGCTCTTTGCCTGATTGTACCATCTGGATGCTTTGGCACACTGATTTCTTGAGCTGTAGGTAACAATGATGGCGGTTGGTGAGATTTAACTTTCCATTTGTATTTTGGTTTTTGGTTGATGAACTATTGTGGTGGCATTTTTTGAGATTTAAATTTCCACTGATTGATCGGCTTTACAGTTTGTGGAGATGATAAATGCTCCTTTGGTTTCCAAACCCATCTAGTGCTAGTTTCTCTTCTGAAAGATTTTCTTTAAGTTGTTGGATGTGAAACTTCCTTCAGTATGGTAGATGGGTTTTTGGGTACCCAAATTTGAGACGGATTGTCCTTGATTTGTGCTTTTGGTACCCAAAATTGCCTGACTCCTTGCATGCTGCTTGTGCATTTGCTTGTATAGCGGTTGACGTAGATTGATTATTCCTTGGTTTTTTTTGTGGGTGACCTCTTTTCCAATATCTTTGATTGATGCAATTGGAACTAAGATTTGTCCTCCTTTAAGTGATAGCTTGAGTTGATTGGTGTCCCAATTTGGTAGTGCCTTGTATGCTGCTTGTAGCATTTGCTTGTCTAGAGGTTGATGTAGATTGATTATTCCATGGTTTCTTTTGTGGGCGACCTCTTTTCCATTCCTCTTTGCTCGGTGCAATTGGAACTAAGAGTTGTCCTCCTTTAAGTGATAGCTTGAGTTTATTCGTGTCCCAATTTGGTACTGTCTTGTATGTCCATATCCATGAGATTCCAAGAATCATTGTTTCATTCATATGTTCATCTGGTATGCATATAAATTGATGAGGGCATGAAAATTCATTTACTATCACATTTAAGTTGACCACTCCGAATGCCGGTGTTGGGTTTTTCTTTCCCGATGCTAAAGATTGTTTCGTAGATTTATTATAAGTGGAATAATTGTCTGCATTCATTCGAGCATCGGTATCTACTAATGCATTTGTGCTATGATTGTTCAATTGTATTGTGATGTGGAGGTCAATTACATCCAACCATTCATCATCCATTGATACTGCATCATTTTGTGATTCCCATTGTCTTTTATCTAGTTTCAAAGTGTTGATGGGAATAGGTGTTTGTTGATTTCTAAAAGCAGCTTTCCTCTTGATTACTCAAAGTCGAGCTTCCTCTTGAGCTTCGTCAACAACCTGTTGTTGTTTAATCTTTCTTTGCTTTGCTGCATACATTTTTTCTAGCAAATCATTGGCTAGTGGAAATTGATACTTGATCCACTAATCTAGTAAGCCATTGATTCACCATCTATAGTGGATAATTTAACTGCTCCACTTGGAGATACATCTTCAATGACAAATGATCCATCTCCCTTTTCTTGAACTTGGGAATGTGTTTCTTAAGGGAATAAACTAACACTAGGTCCCCTTTTTTGAAGATTTTTGTGACTAGATGTGAATCGAAAAATTTATTTTTGCTTCCATTTTTGTACATAAATGTGAGCTATAGCTGCTAGAATTTGTTCATCAAAATTTTCTAAATATTCAAGCCCTTCTTAGAATTCATGTCATGTCCACTCAAGATCTTTAGCTATCCTTAGTGTTGGCAATAGAAATTCCATCGGTGATATGGCATCAAGACCATAAACAAGATTAAAGGTGTAGCATTTAAAGATGTCTTGAATGAAACTCTATTAGCCCATAGAGAAGCATGTAGATTCATTTCCCAATTAGTTTGTCATGTATTAACCACGTTAGTTAATAACGAGCTAATAATTTTATTCATGGGCTCAACTTGTCCATTCGCTTGTGGATGATATGGAGCAGATTTTTTATGGATGACCATAAATTCATTCACAAGATCTCAATTACCTCATTGAGGAAACAAGTTCCCCTATCACTGACAATTTCCATTGGAAGTCCATATCTTGTGAATACATTCTCATACAAGAAAGCGGATGTGGTTCTAGCATCATTCTTCCTAGTTGCCTAAGCCTCTGCCCACTTGGGAAAATAGTCCGTATCTACAATGATATTGAGGGCGAGATTTTTGAAATGGGGCCTCTAAACCCAAACCAATCGGCCTACCCTCACAAAATGTTCGTAAAGAGGTACGCACACTACTTGGGGCACTACCTTCTTTTGGGAGTGGAGAAGGAAACCAATCAAAATAACATTTGCACTCACCCACTCAAGCAACACACTTTGAGAACCCTTACTCTATGTACTCTTTGGACACTTGACACCATCAACGATTTTGCAACCCAATGCCGTGCATCAAATGTAAATATGCAATTTGTGGAATAGCATTCACCTTCTCCCCATAAGAATACCCATGATACATCCAAACTCCTCCTCTCTCAAGCACTCATCAAAAAATCATGCGCACAAGACCTGCCTCTCAAACACACAAGAGAATCACCTACATCGAACTAACACACTTTGGATAGAGAGCTCATCTCCATCTATGCAATGCCGTGACAAATAAAATCACCATGAGAGGTAGCCACATGCATATGTAATGAAGCAAAAGAGAGTTGGAGTGAGGATTTTTTTTAGACTAATTGAATAAGTGTGGAGAAACAAACCAATGGTAAATTGAGAGTAGAACACTTACTTGATTTCTCGTACACCTTTTAAGGGGTAGACAGACGCTGGCTAACCATCACGAATTGCGACACTTGATTGTTTGAAGATGATTTAATGATCATTAACATAACCATGAGAGAGATCATGATGTATTTACAAGTTATTGAGGTGCTACAATGATTTATTGGGTTGATGGAGTAAGAGATTGTAGAATAGAAAGAGTGGAGGATAGAGTTGCACTTCCTCCAAAGAGGAGGGTTAGGAGGGAGGATGTGAAAGAGGGAGAGTTGGGGGTTTCTCTACTATTGATCAAGAACAACATGAAGTTGAAAATATAGGTGTGTGTCCTTGAGTCTCTCCAAGGGAGGCTATTTATAGTTGTGTAGGAGTGGGATTATGCTACACTTAATTAGGATGAGTGATTAGCCCTAATTAAGTGTCCTTTGACCACTCATTGAATATTGGACATAAAAGGGACTATTTATTCACCCAAAATATCATTTTAGACCGTGAAGGCTCCATAGGGGTGAATAATGTAGGTAGGCCCCACCATGAGGCCCTACGGGTGGCTCCTGCGGGGTATCTCAAATTGTCTGTCTTGGCATTTAGAAAGCATCTCTAACTTGGTCCCATCACATGCAAGTGACCTTGAACACTCATTCCTCTTTTAGAAGATGAGTAGGGGAAAAATAAGATCTCACCCTCTTGATTTACTTGATTGACAGTTCCCTTTTGCTGCGAATCTGACAGATTTACACTATTTTGACCATAAATTTTTACCTGTAGCTCGGAATGACATGATTCAAAAGGAAATTTTGACCTTCTCAACATGTTTGATATGAATTTGGACTAATCTTCACGCCCATGCACCAAGGAATTCGGTTTGGAAGTTCCACACTAGGCTAGGGAACCTTTTGCTTCCAAGTCTTCTTGTATGGGCCCTTTGCTTGTATGCATCCAAGGGGAATCATGCTTTTTCAAAAGGGTATGATGCTTAAACAAATAGAGGAGGGCCCAATATTATTTGCTTATGAAAAAAATATAAAATTTGAGTCTTTTTGAAAGGAGAAAAACTATATGTATATTCTTAAGAGATATTGGGCCACCTATGTAGGGGGCATAGAAGACTTGTAGAGATGGACCATAATCTTTGGTAAAGACAAGTGGAGAGTTGATTTTCCATGGTAATTTATCTATATGGGATGGAAGATGGATATATTTTTTTTCTACTACTAATTCACAAGAGGTAAGAAATTTTGGGGGTAGATAGTTAGTTATTGTATGATTAATTTTGTTTACAAAGCAAAAAAGAAAAGGGTGGTAATATAAATATATGACTAAGTTGACATTTTTGGGAAGAGTACAATGTATGTGTCGCCACAAAGGTTAAACAAAGAGGGGGAATTTACTCTAGATAACTTAATAGCGTAGAAAAATATATACACATATGAGGAAAAGGACGTTGAGTAGGCTGAAAAATGTTGCAAAAAGATGGTTACCATTTTATGCCATTCATATTAGCCCTGCCCCAAGCCTAGAGATATTCATATCTTTACGAGGACGGTGTTGTATCTTTCTCTTTTTTTTCTCCTTTTTTTTCTTTTCCTTTTTTTTTTTTTGAATAGGAGGAGTGACATGCACTCTTTTACTCCATTAGACCTGCTTTTCATTACCTCAATCCCATAAATCGGAGATGGGAGGGTTGCCTTGGGTATGTTCAGATTCCAAGGCTGGTTCTTCTTTGCACATCAAAGCTTTAAAAATAGGTGGAGCATTTGCCAAGCCGAAGGGAGCCATGCCAATTTGGAGCTTAGACGATGTAGGTAGATGACCTCCTATCAACGGATTGATACGTTGAAAGTAGGGCTTTAATCTCAATCCATTGACTTTGGTCTTGTGGAGTTTTCCTGATAAATCTGCTAATCTGTAACTACCATTCCCAAACATTGTTTTTATCATGAAAGGTCCCTCCCATATTTGCAAAAACTTTTTGTCAAGTCGAGTATCAAGTCGGTTATCATAGCAAAGAACCAACATACCTTCCTTCAATCCTTTCCCCTTGAGCTTCTTGTTGATTTTATCCCTTTGGCTTGTCGCTTTGGTGATGTAGTGATCAATGGACTCTTCTCTATCTAGCTCAAGTCGTTGGAGATCTAACATCCTTTCATGTAGAACCTCTTTTGGTTTTTTTGCCACTCTTGCAAGAACGCGAAAGCTTGAGAGCTCTACCTCAATGGGGAGAAGTGCCTCCTGTCCATAAACTAGATGAAAAGGGGTGAATTGGGTAGATACCTTGAAAGATGTCCTATACGCCCAAAGAGCAGCCGTCAAATGGCGATCCCAATCATTAGGCCGGTCCACAACCTGCTTAGAAATGATCTTACATATCATTCCATTCACTTTTTCCACCAATCCATTGCATTGAGGATAGTAGGGTGTGGAATGCAGGTGTTTCACTTTTAACCTCCTCAAGAGATCATTCAGAAGGTCAGCCCTAAAACCCGGGCCTCGATCTGATAAGATTTCTAGGGGTGTTCCAAACCTACTACAAATATGATCAAAAATAAACTTTGATACCTCTTCAGCTGTGATTCGGGTTGTGCTTGTTGCTTCCACCCATTGTGTCATGTAGTCAACACCCATGATGATGAAAACCTTCCCTGTAGAAGTACGAGGTAGGGGACCTATTGCATCCACACCCCACTTTTCAAAAGGGCCATAAGATATTATTGGGACTCGAGGCTCATATGTTAGTCGTCTATCCCCAGCAATTTGGAATGGCTTACATGCCTTACACCAACGTTGGACATCACGATGTAAGCTCGGCCAAATAAACCCTGCTTGTAAAATCTCCCTACTTGTAATATCTTGAGAAAAGTGACCACCACAGACATCATCATGACATGAAAGAAGAATTTTCTCTATCTCTTACACACCTGGTACTCTCCTCAAGACCAAATCTTTCCCTTTGTGATATAAATCATCCCCGATCAACCAGTAAGGTGTGGCCTTCTTAACTAGTCTATGTCTTTGCACCTTGTCTAAGTGTTTGGGACACTCACCTGCTTGTAGAAAGAAGATAATGTCTTTTAGCTCCTCTTGACCTTGATATTTGGGTTCATATAGTTTCACACCTCCTACCGCCATTTGAAGCTTTTCATTTGCGAGTAAGTCTTCTTCCTTGTTATGAGTTCTCACAATGTGTTGTATCTGTGTTGCTTTAAAACCCTTCATCGAAGTTATTACACTACTAAGCCACTCAAACAATGTACGATTCTTGCACCTCCAAGTCCCTTGGATTTGCCTGACCACTAGCAAAGAATCACCTTTTATAATAAGTCTTTGTATGCCTAATTCTTTGCATTCTTCTAAACCAAGGGTTAGAGCAGCATACTCAGCCTCATTGTTAGAGTGAACACTGGGTAGAGTGATACCTTTTCTAACCATTACCTCCTTTTGTGGGTTCAAAATGATGATTCCCCTTTGTCTTGTTGGCGTTGATAAGCTCCGTCAAAGCATAAAGTATGGGCATTATCAATCTCCTTCACTTTGAACTGTTTTGAGCCTTCCTCTCTTTGTAGTCGTGATCCTTCCCTTTCTCTCACTTTGTAGGTGAGAATGTCTGCAAGTCCTACTCTTGTGCTATCTTCTACAAGGAAAGTGTATTCAAATTCTTGGAGTTCAAGCACCCACTTTGCTATTCTAGATGAGAGGCTCATGTGTTGTACTACATATGGTAGATTGTGATCTAAGGTGAGAAAAACAAATGGCACAGGGAGAAGATAAGATCGAAACTTCCTTACCGCAAACAAGATTGCAAAGACCACTTTCTCCATTTCAGTGTATCCCTTCTCGGCGGGAGTCATCACCTTGCTTGCAAAATAGATTGGCCTCATGTATGATGTTTAAGGATCTTTTTGCATCAAAACAACACCAATTGCTTCGAAACCTACACTTGGAGTGACATAGTAGGTCTCCTTTGGATCTGGTGGCATTAGGATTGGGAGAGAGCTAAGAATGCCCTTCACTTCCTCAAAACATTTTGCATGTTCCCTCCCCCATTCAAATGTAGATTGGCTTGCCAACCTATGCAAAGGGGCGATGGCTTCTACTAGGAGATGGATGAAGCGAGACATGTACCTCACTTTGTGGTTGAAGGTCATTAGCTCCTTGGTTGTTGTTGGTGGAGGTAATGACAAAAGGGCCTCTACTTTAGAGGGATCCACTTGAATTCCTTGTGAAGAAACCACATGGCCTAGCAAAACCACCTGAGATTCACCGATATGACACTTCTCTGGGTTGAGTTGTCCCCCAAATTGATGGAGCCTCTTAAGCCCCTCTTCAACCTTTTGGAAATGAAGTGATCTACAACTATAAATACAGAAATCATCCATAAAGACTCTTATAGATTTTCCAACGAATGGCTGAAATACAAATATTGTGAATCTCATGAAGGTGCTAGGAGCATTGGTGAGCCCAAAAGGCATTACTCTTAATGCAAAACATCCCCAAGGTGTGATGAAGGTGGTTTTTGGTTGGTCCTCTTCTGCTATTCTAATTTGAAAATATCCTGAATACCCATCACACACAGTGTAGCATTCATGACCTGCTACTTCATTCAAAATTTCATCCTGGAAAGGGAGAGGGAAGTGGTCCCTCTTTGTCGCAGCATTGAGGGGTTTGTAATCCACGCAGACCCTCCACTTACCATTCTTCTTGGGAGTGACTACAATAGGTGATACCCATTCAGAGTTGGATACTGGATAGATGAAGCCAGCCTTCAAGAGTCGATTCACTTCTTGTAGGAGAGCCTTTTGTTGCACAGATCCTAGTCGCCTTAACTTTTGAGCCACGGGTTTGGTCCCTGGTTTCAATTCAATTCGATGCTCTATTACATCTACACCTCTTATTTGTGAGTAGTCAGTGATAAACAAATTGGGATACCTCCTTAACATATTGATGTAGGACCTCTCCTCCTCACAAGTAAGATCTTTTGCAAGCATCTTCTCAAATCCTTCTTCAAGGTGGTGGCATCTTTCATCCCCTCGTGTGTGATTGTCTGTTGGCTTTTCTTCTATAGAAATTGTTAAGTATGGATCCTAATTTACCCTTGTAATTTTCTATGGTAAAAGCGCACATTTGTAAGGCCCCCATTATGAGGAGAAGCCATCGTGCGTGAAGGAAAATCACTCACCGGAAACCAAAATTTTCATGGACAAGAATCAGGGGCAAAATTTTTCACCAGAATATTCCTTTTCGCCAGAATATTATGGCGGCCGGCGGCCGGAAAGTGGTTGGAAAACAACCGGTCGGTTGGTCCGTGGCCAGTAGTCAATGGCCGATGGCCAGTGGTCGGATGTCAATGGCCGGTGGCCGGTGGTCAGAAGTCAATGGCCGGTGGCCGAATTCAAAAGCGGACTTGTCTTCTCAAGGGCGGCCACACATGGGCGGATTGGAGGGTCCGATTTGGACTTATTCGCACAAGGGCGGCTACACATGGCTGTCTCTCATAAGAGAGGACAACCCTTTTGGCCTATAAAAGGAGGCCATTTCTACACACATTTCATAGTGTGAAGTTGATGCAACAAGGTGAGTGTGAGGTGGTGAGAGTGAAGCAAGGCGGGAGCTCTATCAAGGGTTTAATCGCTTTGTAAACTACTTCTTCTTTTGAAGTGCTAAAGCCATTGAGTGGCTGCTTTCCCGTGGACGTAGCCCACATTGGGTGAAGCATGTATATCGTGTGTACTCTCTCTCTCTCTCTCTCTCTACTCTATAATCTCTTGTGTGTGAAATCTATCTCTCTCCATTAAGTAATCTACTCAAAAATTTATTTAGCTATGTCTTATTTTCTAACAACTGGTATCATAGCAAGGTTTGCTCGTAACTAAATTATCTCAAGGAAAGGATTTCTTGAATTGAGTGGGAGTTATGGCGGAGGAAGGGAAGCTCAAGATTGAGAAGTTCAATGGCAAAAACTACCAACATTGGAAGATGGAGATTAAAGACTATCTCTACCAGAAGGACCTCTATTTGCCACTAGGCGGTCTTGCGAAGAAGCCCACAACAATGGCAGATGAAGCATGGATTGTCCTTGATCGAAAGGCACTGGGAACAATCCGGTTATGCTTGGCGTCAACGGTGGCCTTCAATGTTTCGGAGATGAAGACCACGGAGGACTTGATGAAGTCACTTGACGACTTGTACGAGAAACCATCGGCATCCAATAAGGTATTTCTTATGAAGCGCTTGTTCAATCTAAAGATGGCAGAGAATGGTCCAGTTGCATAACACCTAAATGACTTTAACACAAACATAATTCAAGTTCGATCAGTGAAAATCAATTTCGATGATGAAGTGCGAGCTCTCCTTATACTATCCATCTCTACCGGATAGTTGGGATAGCCTTGTGATGGCTGTAAGTAATTCTATCTCTGGCACAAATACTCTTAAGTTTGATGATGTTGTGGGTGTTCTCCTAAGCGAGGAAATGCGAAGGAGAAGCACAAGAGAATCATCGAGTGCTGCACTATCAGCGGAAACAAGAGGAAGGCCTAAGGAGAGGTTCAAAAACCAAAAGGGTCGTGATCGCTCAAGGCGGAGCAAGTCACGCACAAAGTCAGTTCTTGAATGTTGGAACTGTGGCAAGAAGGGCCACGTCAAGAAGGATTGCCGGTCCAAGAAGAAGAAGGAGACAGAGTCTCAAGACAACAAGCCAACATCGGAGGCCAATGCGGCAGGTAAAGTAGAGCAAGATGCTCTAATTCTCTCATTAGACAATGTGTCTAATTCCTGGATAGTAGATTCCGGGGCTTCATTCCATGCGACACCACACAAGCAACATTTCCAAGACTACACCAAAGGTAATTTTGGGTATGTATACTTGGGAGATGATGAAGCTTGTGAGATTGTCGGCAAAGGTACAGTTTCTGTCAAAACTGCTAACGGAAATGAATGGAAGCTTAAAGATGTTAGGCATGTTCCTTCTCTTCGCAAAAATTTGATCTCTACAAAACAATTGGATGATGAAGGTCACAACATTGCATTCGGAAACAAACGGTGGAAGATCTCAAAGGGATCTTTGGTGGTTGCCAAGGGAGAAAAAGTCGGTACACTTTACTTGTGTAGTGTTAGCACGCAACCTTCAGCTTGTGCAGCAACTACAGAAGTTGACAGTGCGGTGTGGCCTTACCGACTTGGGCATATGAGTGCCAAAGGAATGCAAATCCTTCAAACAAAGAAGCTTCTACTAGGTTTAAAAGAAGTGGACTTAGAGTTCTGTGAAGATTGTGTTTATGGTAAACAAAAGAGGGTAAAATTTCAAAAATCAGAAAATGAAAGAAAAAATAAAAAACTTGAGTTGGTTCATTCTGATGTTTGGGGTCCTGCAAGTACACCATCACTTGGTGGCTCATTGTACTATGTAACATTCATAGACGATGCGACTAGAAAAACATGGGTTTATGTGATGAAGAATAAATCCGATGTATTTTCCATATTTCAAAGGTGGAAAGCCTTTGTGGAGAATGAAACAGGTACCAAGGTTAAATGCCTCAGATCTGACAATGGAGGCGAATATTACAGCCAAGCTTTTGAAAGCTTTTGTGCTAGCAATGGCATTCGGAGGCAAAGGACAACCCCAAGGACACCTCAACAAAATGGGATTTCGGAAAGGATGAACAGGACAATCATGGAACGAGCACGAAGCATGCGGCTCCATGCAGGCCTACCGCTTGAGCTTTGGGCGGAAGCTGTAAGTACGTCTGTGTACTTAATCAATCGGTCACCCTCAACGGCATTGGATGGGGGAGTTCCAGAAGAGGCATGGATAGGTAAACCAATGAATTATGAATTTCTCAAAGTGTTTGGGTGTGAGGCTTTCATGCACATAGATAGAAGCCTAAGATCAAAGCTAGATGCAAAGTCCAAAAAGTGTTTCTTTATTGGCTATGGAGAAGGAGACTTTGGGTATCGCCTATGGAATCCTGAAGATGTTAAAATCTTAAGGAGTAGGGATGTAATTTTTAACGAACAAAATATGTACAAAGATTACTTGGAAAGAAAACAAACAAAAGAAACAGGTGATGAGTACATGGAGCTTGAGGACAGTGAAGACTCAAGGACTGTAAATGGTGACAATGTGCAGCAACGTCAACCAAATGAGGAGTCTCAACCTATTCCCTGAAGATCTACAAGAGCAAGTAGACCTCCAGAAAGGTTTGTTCCTTGCTTCAACCATCTCTTTATCTCAGATTCTGGAGAGCCGGAATCATACGAAGAAGCTATGCAACATGAATCCAAAGAAGAATGGACGAAGAGCATGCAAGTGGAGATGGACTCACTACATCGTAACCAAACATGGGAGTTGGTTGAGTTGCCTAAAGGTAAGCGGGCACTTCAAAACAAATGGGTGTACAAGCTGAAGGAAGAAGAAGGTGGGAAGAAAAGTTACAAGTCTAGGCTTGTGGTAAAAGGTTTTTCTCAAAAGAAAGGTATTGACTTCAATGAAATATTTTCTCCTGTTGTAAAAATAAACTCAATTAGGCTTGTCTTAAGCCTTGTGGCTGCTCATGATCTAAATCTCGAGCAAATGGATGTAAATACGGCATTCCCTCACGGTGAATTAGAGGAGGAAATCTACATGCTTCAACCAAAGGGGTATGAAGTAAAAGGTAAGGAGAAAATGGTTTGCAGATTAAAGAAGAGCGTGTATGGTTTAAAGCAAGCATCAAGACAATGGTACTTGAATTTTGATCGATGGATGTTGGATCATGGATTCACAAGATGCAACTCGGATCACTGCTTCTACACGAAGAATTTGGGAGATGGGAAATTCATCATCCTAATGTTGTATGTTGATGACATGTTGATTGCAAGTGCTAACATGCAGGACATCAAAGACCTAAAAGAGGAGCTGTCCAAATCTTTTTCAATGAAAGATTTAGGTGGTGCAAAGAGGATACTTGGTATGAAAATATCAAGGGACAGGACGAAGAAGATAATAAAGCTATCTCAAGAAGATTACATCAAGAAGGTATTAGAAAGGTTTGCAATGCAAAATGCAAAACCAGTTTCTACACCTTTGGCTGGTCATTTTAAACTAACGAAGGATACGTGTCCAAAGACACATGAGGAGATAGCCTATATGTCTAAAGTCCATATGCTGCAGCGGTAGGTTCACTAATGTATGCTATGGTCTGGACAAGGCCAGCCATTGCACATGCAGTGGGAGTTGTGAGTAGGTTCATGGACAACCCAGGTAAAGCATTGGCAAGCTGTGAAGTGGATACTTAGGTATCTAAAAGGGACAACAACAAATGCTTTGTATTTTGGAGGAACTGATATTTTTCTAGAAGGGTATGCTGATGCAGATATGGCAGGTGACAAAGATACTCGAAGGAGCACTACTGACTATGTGTTCACGGTTGGAGGCACAGCAATAAGCTGGGCTTCAAAGCTGCAGAAAGTGGTTTCACTTTCTACCACGGAAGTAGAGTATGTAGCAATGACGGAGGCAAGCAAAGAAATTATGTAGCTTCACAGATTCTTAGAAGAGCTTGGATTCAAACAAGACAATTGTGTCTTGTACAGTGATAGCCAAAGCACTATCCATCTTGCGAAGAACTCAGCCTTTCATTCAAGGACAAAGCTCATTGAGGTGAGATATCACTTCATACGCACTCTTTTGGAAGAGGGACAGCTAAAGCTAGGAAAGGTGCATACAAGTGAAAATCCTGCAGACATGTTTACAAAGGTGGTCAACAAGGAGAAGTTGAGCTTTTGCTCATCTTCAATCGGCATTCAAGGATAAGAAGCCAGAATGGAAAGTAGTCAAAGGTTTGGTTTGGAGATCAGTCTCCAAGTGGGAGATTGTTAGGTATGGAGCCTGATTTACCCTTGTAATTTTCTGTGGTAAAAGCGCACATTTGTAAGGCCCCCATTATGAGGAGAAGCCATCGTGTGTGAAGGAAAATCACTCACCGGAAACCAAAATTTTCATGGACAAGAATCAGGGGAAAATTTTTTCTCCGAAATATTCCTTTTCGCCAGAATATTATGGCCGGACGGCGGCCGAAAAGTGGTTGGAAAACAACCGGTCGGTTGGCCGGTGGCCGGTAGTCAATGGCCGATGGCCGGTGGTCGGATGTCAATGGCCGGTGGTCGGCGGTCGGAAGTCAATGGCCGGTGGCCGGTGGCCGAATTCAAAAGCGGACTTGTCTTCTCAAGGGCGGCCACACATGGGCGGATTGGAGGGTCCGATTTGGACTTTTTTGCACAAGGGCGGCTACACATGGCTGTCTCTCATAAGAGAGGACAACCGTTTTGGCCTATAAAAGGAGGCCATTTCTACACACATTTCATAGTGTGAAGTTGATGCAACAAGGTGAGTGTGAGGTGGTGAGAGTGAAGCAAGGCGGGAGCTCTATCAAGGGTTTAATCCCTTTGTAAACTACTTCTTCTTTTGAAGTGCTAAAGCCATTGAGTGGCTGCTTTCCCATGGACGTAGCCCACATTGGGTGAACCACGTATATCGTGTACTGTACTCTCTCTCTCTCTCTCTCTACTCTATAATCTCTTGTGTGTGAAATCTATCTCTCTCCATTAAGTAATCTACTCAATAATTTATTTAGCTACGTCTTATTTTCTAACAGAAACATCTTGGGTGTTGGCATTAAATACAATTCCCATTACCTCCAAAGAAGACTCCTCTTCACTGGTTGATGCTTCATCATCACTTGAGTAAGGACTCTCCTCCTCGCTCTCTTCATCTGCCGTGGTTTTATAGTTGATATCTAGTTGCTTTCCTTCTCGCCAATCATACACCACCGGTTGACCCTTCTTAAGAATCAAACGACCACTTCCCCATTTTTGATCTGCATTCACAGCAATGAGCCAAGGCCTCTCTAGGATGATGGGATAGCCCTCCCCCTTAGCTGGCATGACATACATATCCACTTGTCCATCTATGTTACATACAGAGACTTTTACATTTTCAATGATCCCCAAACACTTCACACTTGAGTTGTTGGCTAGCCTAGCTTGACAGTTAGAGGACTTTGCAATTTCAAGCCCTAACCTGTTCATTGATTTTTCCGTGATCACACACATTTGAGCTCCACCATCAACATATACACATTAGACACCTTCTTACCCCTTATGTAAGCATCCACAATGGGTTCCACATCTTTTTGTAGCTTTGAGGCTACAACCTAAATGGAAAGATTTGCTTTCTTTTTTGGAATTCTTGTACTTAACAACTTTGGCCATTGCCTTCTTACTTTGGCTGATAGGTGTAGAAGTTGAGGCCATGAAATGTTTGGCTTTTGGGTTTGTAAATCCTCCAGGATGTTGTAGGGCTCTAGCTCATTTCCCAATGGGAAGTTGTTGATACCAATTTCCCTTTGCCTTTATATTTTCTTCCTCCTACTTTGAGCTTCTTCCATCTTTGACTTCTTCTTCTTGTCCCTTCTGGCTGAATTTGTTCCTTCACTTCTCATGTCTTCATCCTTATCATGTGCTCTTGTGCGTTTTTCTGCCGGCATAACATCAAAGTTTAGAGTATGCTCATCTATTACCTCTTCTAGCTTGATGATGTTGACTCCTCTTTCTTCCTCCTCATGTGGGACGGGAGGTATATTTTCTGGTGGTGGTGGTCGACGAAGGATTTGTGGGCCTTGAGCTAGTTCTTGCTGCACAGTGAGAGAAGGCAGTCTAGGGGGGTATATGTCTCCCGGAAGTCGCCTTGGATGTGGACAATTGTACATTCCATGGCCCATTTCATTGCAATTCCAACATCGCAACTCTTGAGCTTGTCTTCGTTGATTGCGATTCCCTTCTCTTGGTTGTTGTTGTTGAGGTAGGCCCTGTACTAGATTCAGAGTGAAATTCTCAAGCTGTTGTGTTAGCCTTTGTAAAACCTCTTGTTGAGAGTTATCTCCTATTTGTGAAGATTGTGCAAGAGGGGCCCTAATTGGTGCTTCCATGGTTTGTGAAGACTCCCTCTCACTCACTTCATTCAAACCCCTTGCTCTATGTGCTTGGAAGTGTAGTTTTCTGAACTTGATGATGGCTACCTCACGTGCTTCTTCGAAGTTGGATGGGAATTTTAGCTCTACTTTAGCCTTTAAAAGTGGATACAAGCCAACCATGAATCTCTCTTTTTTTAGAAATTTAGGTGCACCACCATGATTTTCTAATGTAGCCTCCCACCTACCCCATAGATTGACAAAGGTTGCTTCATAAGAGGGATAGTCTTCAAGTGATACCTGCTTATGTCCAATAAGACATTTCCATAGTCCTTCAGAAGTATCACCTTGCCCGAACTTGGAGAGGAAGCTTGCTCGCAGTCTCTCCTAGTTGGACTTGATTTGGGGTTGCAAGGTCTCATACCATGCTTTAGCTTCTGCTTTTAGAACCAACGGGAAGGCTCGTAGCTTTACTTCCTCTTCATCTCTCCCGGATATGAGATGTGCCATCTCCAAGTTGTCAAGAAACTCTTGCGCATCTTCCCCACTTTTTGCATAGAACGTGGGAAAAGAACTTGACATTTTGTTTATACTTTTTTGAATTTTTTTTTTATTATAAAAGAAACTTGTCTTTTACGGGTCGCACAAGATTGTTGACACTATAAATCTGATTACATTAAAATGAAGATGTACACATCCATTGTTAATTCGTACTTTATCATAGGTAGAATAAATGGATTAATTGAAGCATTGATTTCATTGAGGCGAGTGGATCGAAATATCCTCCTTATGATAGATTGAAACCTAAAATTAGTTGCAATGATTATATGAATGGATTGCCGAGAAATAGGCCTAAAAGGTTCATTGTTTTGATCGTGATTCATGTGCTACTCCTGGTTGTTGGTTTGAAGACCTCGTTCCTTCATATGGCCCTTGAGAACCCCTTCACCACTCCTTGTTCCTGCCTTTAAAACAAAATGAACACGTGAACATCAAAAGAAGTTTCATAATTGATGATTGGAAGTATAATTGGATTGGGTGATGCCAGTATTTCTCTAAGTCTTTCTGCACCAAACATAAAAACAATGCGTTGCTGGAAAAATACTTTTCTATCTATGTGAACATTTACTCTAATGTGTTGTGCAAAATGAAATGGATAGATGGGGACTCCATTGTTCATCACTCAAAATTTGAAGGTAACTTGGAAATATGTTCCCCAGTGGGGGCACCACTTTATGAGGGCGAGCTTTTTGAAATGGGGCCTCTAAACCCAAACCAATGGGCCTACCCTCACAAAATGTTCGTAAAGATGTACGCACACTACTTGGGGCACCACCTTCTTTTGGGAGTGGAGAAGAAAACCAATCAAAATAACATTTGTACTCACCCACTCAAGCAACACACTTTGAGAACCCTTACTCTATGTACACTTTGGACACTTGACACCATCAACGATTATGCAACCCAATGCCGTGCATCAAATGTAAATATGCAATTTGTGGAATAGCATTCACCTTCTCCCCATAAGAATACCCATGATACATCCAAACTCATCCTCTATCAAGCACTCATCAAAAAATCATGCGGACAAGACCTGCCTCTCAAACACACAAGAGAATCACCTACATCGAACTAACACACTTTGCATAGAGAGCTCATCTCCATCTATGCAATGCCGTGACAAATAAAATCACCAAGAGAGGTAGACACATGCATATGTAATGAAGCAAAAGAGAGTTGGAGTGAGGATTTTCTTTAGACTAATTGAATAAGTGTGGAGAAACAAACCAATGGTAAATTGAGAGTAGAATACTTACTTGATTTCTCGCACACCTTTTAAGGGGTAGACAGACGCTGGCTAACCATCACGAATTGCGACACTTGATTGTTTGAAGATGATTTAATGATCATTAACATAACCATGAGAGAGATCATGATGTATTTACAAGTTATTGAGGTGCTACAATGATTTATTGGGTTGATGGAGTAAGAGATTGTAGAATAGAAAGAGTGGAGAATAGAGTTGCACTTCCTCCAAAGAGGAGGGTTAGGAGGGATGTGAAAGAGGGAGAGTTGGGGGTTTCTCTACTATTGATCAAGAACAACATGAAGTTGAAAATATAGGTGTGTGTCCTTGAGTCTCTCCAAGGGAGGCTATTTATAGTTGTGTAGGAGTGGGATTATGCTACACTTAATTAGGATGAGTGATTAGCCCTGATTAAGTGTCCTTTGACCACTCATTTAATATTGGACATAAAAGGGAATATTATTCACCCAACATATCATTTTAGACCGTGAAGGATCCATAGGGGTGCATAATGTAGGTGGGCCCCACCATGAGGCCCTATGGGTGGCTCCTGCGGGGTATCTCAACTTGTCTGTCTTGGCATTTAGAAAGCATCTTTAGGTTGGTCCCATCACATGCAAGTGACCTTGAACATTTATTTCTCTTCTAGAAGATGAGTAGGGGAAAAATAAGATCTCACCCTCTTGATTTACTTGATTTACAGTTCCCTTTTGCTGCGAATCTGACATATTTACACTATTTTGACCATAACTTTTTACCTGTAGCTCGGAATGACATGCTTCAAAAGGCAATTTTGACCTTCTCAACATGTTTGATATGAATTTGGACTATTCTTCACGCCCATGCACCAAGGAATTCTGTTTGGAAGTTCCACACTAGGCTAGGGAACCTTTTGCTTCCAAGTCTTCTTGTATGGGCCCTTTGCTTGTATGCATCCAAGGGAAATCATGCTTTTTCAAAAGGGTATGATGCTTAAAAAAATAGAGGAGGGCCCAATATTATTTTATTGTAAAAAGAATATACAATTTGAGTCTTTTTGAAAGAAGAAAAACTATATGTATATTCTTAAGAGATATTGGGCCACCTATGTAGGGGGCATAGAAGACTTGTAGAGATGGACCATAATCTTTGGTAAAGACAAGTGGAGAGTTGATTTTCCATGGTAATTTATCTATATGGGATGGAAGATGGATATATTATCTTTCTACTACTAATTTACAAGAGGTAGGAAATTTTGGGGGTAGATAGTTAGTTATTGTATGCTTAATTTTATTTACAAAGCAAAAAAGAAAAGGGTGGTAATATAAATATATGACTAAGGTGACATTTTTGGGAAGAGTACAATATATGTGTCGCCACAAAGGTTAAACGAAGAGGGGGAATTTACTCTAGATAACTTAATAGCGTAGAAAAATATATACACATATGAGGAAGAGGACGTTGAGTAGGCTGAAAAATGTTGCAAAAAGATGGTTACCATTTTATGCCATTCAATATATTGAGCTTGAGTTCTATAAGCAGGTGGTTGTATTGGTCTGAAAAAATCTATACCCCATTTTGCAAAAGCTCTAGCCCCCATCATTGTTCTTAAAGGCATGCTATCTACCCTTGTTGGCATTTTTTCTCATTAGCATGCATCACATCTTCAAACATATTCTTTGGCATCTGGAAAAAGTGTTGGCCACCATATGCATGCCATTAAAATTGCTCTAGTGATGGTCTCACTAGAAAAGTGACCTCCAGCTAATCCAGTATGTGCTGGTTCTAGAGTGGGTATATATTCATCTTTATTTGCATAAAGACACAAATGTTGATCCTTTCCTCTCTGATACAATTGGTTTCGAATAAGAGCATAGTCTCTTGCTTCAATTTCAATAGTTCTTTGGTGGCATTTACTCATATCCTCCAAAAATGTTCTGCTTAATAAGTAAGTAACTATATAGTTACTCCACTTAGGAACGAGTGAGATTTGAAATAATTTCACATGAGAGACGGGTGTTTGTTTTTGGCATTGAAGTCTTTCACAAATGAGTGAACAACACTCCTCATGGTTGGCCAAAATACTCCAAGTCTCAAGATCCGTTGCATAGTTTGGTCTTCCACAAAGTGAAGTCCTACTATGGTAATGTGTGCCTGATTTAGGTATTGGGTTTTCTCCTCAAGATTAATACATAAAAGCAATATTCCATCTTGATTTATTTTGTATAGCCTTCCTAGTAATTGATACATAGTCGATTGCCCAATTAATCCCGGTGTAATAAGAAGTGATATTTGAGACCACTTGAGCTATAGTCATCAACGAAACCATATTATTTTGACAAATGGGGTATCATTTCCACGGAGAACAGATATGCATCTAGTAGATCATCATCTATCTCTTTTGGTGATTCTCCTGAAATAATCCTTGATAAATGATTTGCTCTTTGATGCGTGGTACCCTTTTTTACAACTATAGTGAGATCAAATTCCAAAAGAATGATGAACCATCTCAATATTCTCCCTGTGTTGCATGGCTTGTTGACCAAATACAATAAAGCTTGGTGGTCCACAAAGAACACGAATTGGTTGGCTAATAAGTAATGTATATACTTTTTTATGACATAGATCATCCCTAATCCTTCTCTTTCCGTGGTTGTATAGTTTTTCTCTACCACATTCATCTATCTACTAGCATATATGGGAAATGGGAAAATCAAAATTTTCATCTTTTGGTTGAGCTAATATACACCCAATGGAAAAATTGGCAGCACAAACATGTACATGGAATATCTTATTCCAATCTGGTGCTTTCAATATTGGGGTTGTAGTGAGAGCTTGTTTAAGCTTCATGAAGGATTCTTCACACTCATCAGTCCATACAAAGAGTGTCATCAAGCCATACATGGGTTTTGCAATTGTAGCATACATATAAATGAATCATCTATAATATCACAATTTCCCATGAAATCCTGAACCGCTTTGACTATTGTCGGCTAGACAATTCAACAATAACATGAATTGTATCCATATCGATTACTATGCCGTTTTTTGACACTATATGTCCAATAATTATTCCTTGTCTATTCAGAAATGTGCACTTTTCAAGATTGAAGAAAATCTTATAAAGTCTAATTTTTCGAAGACCTTTTTGAGATATTCAAAATGATGAGCCCGGATTGATGAATGTACACATAAATCATCCATATATACTTCCAAGAAATTTCTAAGATATTCTTTGAAAGCATGGCTCATCAATCTTTGAAAGGTGGCATGAGCATTAGTTAGCCCAAAAGGCATAACCCTATAGGCAAAAATACCCCATTCAGTTACAAAGGCAGTTTTGTGCCGATCTTTTGTAATTAGCCCTATTATCCCCACCTTCTCTAGATTTTTTTGGTAAACATTCCATATATATGGTCTGATTTTTAATAGTTCTCCCAAGATAAGAGTACATTGAATAGGTGTTGACATGATTGAATGGATGTTCTCTACCTCTAGGGTCTGTTCCGCTCTTTTTACTTGAGTGGTTTTACACACTATGGACTCATCTTTGTTGTCTCCTAAGTAAAAGGGTACTGTTTTCAGAGTCAATGTCTTAGACATTCCTGATGCTTCAGAGCTGCAATCCCCATACAAGGATTGTATATCCATGTCCATATCAAGTGGTAAATTGTCTAACTAGACTTCCTCTAAAGGAGCTAATTTCAAAGTTATGCTCCCACCATTAATCTCTCTCACTTCTTTCATATTTGGAGAAGGATAGTTTTTTCCCATTTCTTTTCCATATTTTGGCCTGCTTTGAGTCTCGCATGAAAGGAATCCAAGGCTGCATTGATTGGCTGAGAGATTTTGTCTACCAAAATTGATCCTCCAGATCTTATTATGGTTGCACCCACGGGGTACATGAGGTCACTAAAGGGAGCTTTCACAAAGGCAAAGAAAGGTGAAAGCGCTCATTGTATGGGTTGAAGACCCGTGATTGGCATAAGATGTAACAAGTAGTTCTTTATTTTCTCTCTATCCTCTCCCTTGTTTTGTTTAGATATTGAATTTCATGCAAGACTAAAATCATGTGGTATTCTAATCTTTTGACATTGTAGTTCATTTTTCCGGTGAGTATGTACGTGTGCTGGGATAAGAAAGTGAGGGAAGCTAATTTCAAACTTCGGGAGTTAGTAAGCTTATATCTCTATTCAACCAGTCTATTCTCTATATACACTACATCTTTGAATGTGATATCCTAGTGTACTTTTACATCTTCTAGTATATCTCTATTCAACTAGTCCGTTTTCTATATACACTACATCTCCTAGAATGTATTCACACTTACCATGTGGAAATCAGGTAATCATCCACCTTGAGACTTGGACCTACTGGGTGTACAGATCCTGTGGGGATTCTCTATCGTGTGCAACGCACGAGGCCTCTATTTATTCAGTTCTTCTATATAAAGAGGCGAGGGTTGCTTCGGCCCCTCACTTAGCCTTGATTGCATAAAGTGTATGTATTTGAAGCAGAGGAGTGAGAGTGCTACTGCTTACGTGGTGTTATAGAGTTAGTGGAGCATGAAAAGGCATCTCAGGTCTGTGCTTTTGACACTGGTATTTTTGCACTTTACATAAGCTCTGAATGGGATTTCATTTGCATCATATTGTGTATTATTCCAGGAGCAACATCAAGCGGGTCATTGTTTGGCAAAAAAGTTATATTCTTATAGTTGTGTTTTTGGCCGCTCTCTGCACACTCTCTAAAAGATTTTTTTTTTGGCATACTATTTAATTGCTACGTGTACACTAGCTAATACTACCAGCAGTATACACGGCTGGGTATTTTTTAAATTTGGTACATTGGCTTACTAGTTGAATCAGCCGCACATACTTTGATTTTTTTAATAAAAAAAACATGGATAGTGTCACATCGTAATGTCTAGACTATTTTGGCATTCTTGAGTGTGTGGCGATTGATACCAAATGATGGATGGTTTTCTGCGTGTTTTTTTGGAAAAAAATGGCATGGCTTCATGATCACTTATATATATATATTTGCTCAATTATTGAAGTTGGTCTCATGTTTTGGTATGCCTCGAGATTGATTGAGCAAATTTTGGCTCCGTCTTTGGACTTAGTTTTTCTAATACATTTAGGTATTAATCATGATCAATTTAATGTAGCAATAGCATGGCTAGTTTCTTTTGTTCAAAGCAATAATTTCTTTGGCATTAAAAAATCTAATTTGACATAGGTTTTTTAATCGTCTTTGGCCATCTAGGAACGACTATACTAAACTTAGTTACGTCATCTCAATTCATTCCTATACTTCAACAGTTTTAATAGAGTAGCATGTGACTTAAAAAAATTGCATAAAGGATCACAAGGGAGGACATTGCAAAAACATTTATGGCACCATTGATTCAAGAATGCAATTTACCGAGATGATTGATTGGCATATTTAAAACAAAGATACATATACAAAAACCTTTGGGAAAATACAAGTTTCAAAACACTTGGATCAGAAGGGGTAGTGGCTCAGGTCTGTGCTTTTGACACTGGTATTTTTGCACTTTACATAAGCTCTGAATGGGATTTCATTTGCATCATATTGTGTATTATTCCAGGAGCAACATCAAGCGGGTCATTGTTTGGCAAAAAAGTTATATTCTTATAGTTGTGTTTTTGGCCGCTCTCTGCACACTCTCTAAAAGATTTTTTTTTTGGCATACTATTTAATTGCTACTTGTACACTAGCTAATACTACCAGCAGTATACACGGCTGGGTATTTTTTAAATTTGGTACATTGGCTTACTAGTTGAATCAGCCGCACATACTTTGATTTTTTTAATAAAAAAAACATGGATAGTGTCACATCGTAATGTCTAGACTATTTTGGCATTCTTGAGTGTGTGGCGATTGATACCAAATGATGGATGGTTTTCTGCGTGTTTTTTTGGAAAAAAATGGCATGGCTTCATGATCACTTATATATATATATATATTTGCTCAATTATTGAAGTTGGTCTCATGTTTTGGTATGCCTCGAGATTGATTGAGCAAATTTTGGCTCCGTCTTTGGACTTAGTTTTTCTAATACATTTAGGTATTAATCATGATCAATTTAATGTAGCAATAGCATGGCTAGTTTCTTTTGTTCAAAGCAATAATTTCTTTGGCATTAAAAAATCTAATTTGACATAGGTTTTTTAATCGTCTTTGGCCATCTAGGAACGACTATACTAAACTTAGTTACGTCATCTCAATTCATTCCTATACTTCAACAGTTTTAATAGAGTAGCATGTGACTTAAAAAAATTGCATAAAGGATCACAAGGGAGGACATTGCAAAAACATTTATGGCACCATTGATTCAAGAATGCAATTTACCGAGATGATTGATTGGCATATTTAAAACAAAGATACATATACAAAAACCTTTGGGAAAATACAAGTTTCAAAACACTTGGATCAGAAGGGGTAGTGGTATTTCTAATCAGAATCTTAATTATAAATAGATATTAAAAATCTTCAAAACTAGGGTGAATAATAACCTTATCTATAACCTACAAAAGCTCACTTAAATTTTTAAAGGAGTGATGACCTTTTTTATTACAAGTTAAAAATGAACTTGAAAAGGATAAGAAAAGAAGAAGAAAACAAACCTTACACTTAAATCAAACAGATTTACTTTGCTCAAGAGCATAAAAGACATGATTGGGTTGGAATGCTATTGTAGTTTAGGGGTTTTCAATGTTTTTATCGGGGTGCCCCATCTAAATACTCAAGGGTCCTCACCTGCATCAAGGCTTTTCTGAACCCCTGGTTGTTGGACCACCCTACTAGGATATGCTCTATCTTTACCATTGAAACGGAATGGGGAAGGAAAATAGTGGTAAACATCTATGTAGATAACACCCCTACTCTTAGACAAGAGCTTTGGTATTGGTTTTTAGACATCAACTTGGATGCATGTATTATTGGCGGGGACTTCAACATGGTTTGTAATGCCAAAGGCACTACTTCCCTTGGCACTTTTATATCTTAATGTGAGTCTCAAGATTGGGAAAGAATTTCAGCAGGGAAATGGGTTGATGTTTGGGAGTCTTACTCTACACCTTCTACTGAATTTCCCTACCACTCACAAGCCTACACTTCTTCCTGGTCTCCTCTAGAAAAGCTTTACTTTACAGAATCCGATTGGGTCCCTTCCTCAGCCCAAATATCAGGGTGGATATCGAGCAATCGTTATTAAATCATTTTCTTGTTACAATGTTACTTAATAATTTTGATGTAAATGCATTCAAATTTGTCGGTTCATCTTGTCTCCTGATGGTGAATAATTTGCTGCTATAGCATGAAATGTTCCAAACTTCAATTTATAATTCCTTTTTTGAGTCTATTATGCTGTTTGGATTAAATCATTGAGTGAATGCCTAGCTGCACTTCTATTCTCTTATGCAGAAGTGCATCAAAAAGGTTGGTAAGCATGTGGCTAACAATAAAAAAGGAAAATTGTTATTACCTCAGTAGTGATCAAAGAGGTGACGTCTAAGGATGTAGCAATGCTTGATGATGAGGACATTGAAAAAATCATGATGAAAGAATAATGCTAAGGCATTGTAATTAGGATAATGCCTCTAGAGCTAGATTTCTATGTAGACAACATGCGCTAAAAGATGATTATTGCTCTTTTTTTTAATAAACTAAAAGTCAAGCATGCAAGACTCAATATTAATCAAGTGGTAAAGCCTTGGTCATGAAATTTCTTCACTTGTGGAGGTATTGAGAGAATGTCAGATGTATCATGGGGAAATTTTGAATAAGAAGCCTGACTTATTTGTGGAAAGGCAGCAAGCAATGAAACTTTTGCTTTCAGAAGTAAAACCATGTATTGAGGTGGGTAATTCTAATAGATTGGAAGGTCTTTTTGATGCTAAGGAGCTGTTGTGGGCTCTTAACACTAGCTTGGTACCAAAACAGGACACTTACGTGTCCATTTTTTGCAAATTTAAACTAAATGCTACTTGCATTAGATGGTTTATTTAAGAAAACCCTCTTGATATGCTTAAATATGTTAGCTAGAAGGTCTTTTAAAAATATAACCTTGCATTTTAGAATCTATCATGATCAAGAACTATAATCATCAAGTTGACCCTCATAAGACTGCGATTGATGCTTTAAAGAAATTGCCTTTATAAGCTCAAGAAAAAATGAAGCGACCTTGTAAAACATTTTGGTGACTTTCCCACAATTTTGCTATAGATAATTGAAAGTTTCATGTGCAAAAAAATGACTTTGGAGTATATAAAATAATGGAAAGTTCCATGTGTTTGGTATGGTCATTTCAAGCATATCGTTGTATACAAAGAAAAATATGTTTTTGATGTATATGTGAGTTTTAGAAAGTGATACATTGCTTGCCCTTTCCATTGAGCACTCAAGATGGCAAGTAGAAGTGCTTTGGTATGCAACAATTATTGGATCACTTTAAATATTCAAAATTGCATAAGAGAAAGCTTTATTATTTTCATTCTTGAGACATAAGCATTCAAAACCTCAAATAATATCAAACTTTCCACATAGATCAACTAATTGTATCAAAGTACGTTGTGACGTGTTTTGGCGAAACGGTGTGGACCACCCCAAAGTCTTTGCGAGATGTTTTTTGGTTCTCTCAAACCTCTTGGATGTTAATAAATCATGCTTGTACAAAGTGTACAAAGGTGGTGTGTGCCAGCTGTCTCTACGCATGCGTGCCAGTTGTGCGGGGTACATAGTTTTGCTGTTTTTGTACATAGAAGTGTCGAGACTTCAAAGTGTGAGTAAGTGCTTTAAAAATATGAAGAAAAACTGAACTTTTATCAGCTTGGGGTCGTGAATGAGTGGGAGTTTTCAGCTGTGAAGAAGAAAGCCTCTCTTGCTGCAATATGCGGTGGTGCGTGGGGGTTGTGTAGTGGAGGTGCCTGTGTGTGTGTGTGTGCGAGGGCCTGGAGCCTTGATTGGAGAGTGTGTCTCTCATCAATAAGACCATGAACATGGGTGGTGACCTCTGCACTTTCACCCCTCTTCTCTCTTTTTGGTGATGGAAGCTGCGTGAAGCGAAGCTCTCTTGTACGCGTGTGCCTGCTACTCAGGTTTGGTAGTGAAAGCCCCTTCTTATTGTTGTGATTGGGAGGTTTTTTCCCCATGGTTTCCATGTTTTTTTCTGAGTTTTTTGGCTGAACATCATGAATTTTTTTATAACTCATGATTGGCATGGTTTTTGATGGGTTTGTGTGCATGGTTGGGAGCGACTATGGAGCCCCTTCTTGCATATGCAAGGGCTACTAAGATGGTGTGAGGGTATGGTGTTTATGAACAAAAGTGCAGAGATTTTTCTTTGTTTTCATTGGTTTGTTTTCCCAAAATTTAGTGCCTTTTTTGCTTCCTTGACTGCAATTGATCATAGCTAGGGCTATGACAGTATAGAGGGAAGCTAGTCGAGTGTAGGCGGGGTTTTGTGCATGCAAGGGTGAGTGTGTTTGTGAGTGGAGATTGGCTCCTATCCTCATGTGAGAGCTACTTTACTTTTCCTCATATATCTTGTGAGTATGGAGGTGTTATAGAGGCCACCCCCAAATCCTTCACATGTTTTGGTGCCCCCTTTCTGAGGATCTATTTTGGCTCTCCGGTTGAGACTTTCCCTGGAGCCAACCTCAACCTTCTATTTGTAAGTTGTGTTCATGAGTTCTCCAAGTTTTACAGGTGAAGATGATAAGGACCTGAGAAGGTTCTTGAGACAGGTACAATTGGAATGTTTACTGCAAGGGAATGATTGTGAAGCAGAATGGTTGTGTATGTTTCCTCTCTTGCTTGAGGGTGATTCTTATGTGTGGTATAAGAACTTGAATGATGCAAATAAGAGTTGTTGGTCACTCTTGCAAGCATTATTTCTTCAAAGATATGTAGTGATGCCAACTCCAAAATAATCTTGGTCAAGGGTGAAGAGCTTAGCTATGCGTGAAGATGAGTTTGTTTCTTGCTTTTGGAAGAGGTTCAATGATGTATGGATGCAATGGGAAAAGTGTGTTGAAACATACCTTGCGTTCACATGTGGAATTGGAGAATCGAAAAAGAATGAAAGAAGAACTACAGGTTGCCTACAACAAAGAGAGGAAGATAAGGCTTATGGTAGGTTTGGATGCACCACCTAAGATAGAGGACATGCATTTGATTGATTTATTGTATAAAGTTGTTGAAAATGGCTTGAACTTGAGAAGCCACTTTCTATTGATGAGGAGAAAACAAAGCATGCAAATGTAGCAGCATGTGATCACGTGGAAGAAAATGACATACATGTGGTGAATGCTTATGATGTAGACATATACAATTCTATGGATTCTTCTCTTGATGTTGGAGATGTTGATTCTTGTGCTTTGGAAAATGGTTTGAATCCCATGGTTAAGAGTGATGTTGATGTGGATGGAGCTTATGTGTCTACAAATGGCTTATTTGATGAAAATGCTTTGGTATACGAAGTTGTGGGAGCATCTACAATGGAATATGTATGTGATGTGGGTTGTATAGACCCTCCTCTTGAGTATGAGGATGCTGATGTGGTTGAGTTTCATGGTCTACAATAATCTCATGCTACTCTTGTGGTTGATGATGAAGACTATGCCTCTACTCCTGGGTTGCTTGATGAGTTACCTATGGCTGCCAATGATGATGTAAATGCTTTTGGTGATTTGGATTATCACTTGGATGTTAATGAGGTCAATATGGATTCATTTAATGTCACCAAAGAACCCATTGGTGAGGATGAGGTGGCTGATATCCAAGACTTTGTTTCCACTGCTGACATGTTTGATGATATGCATATGGTTGTCGATCATGTGGACGGTTGTGTTGCACAAGGTTCTATGGAGTCCCATGTCGAGCTTAAACGTAATGACTTGGATGATTTGAATGTTGACTTTCAGCCTAAATTTTTGCATGATGATGTGGTCCTTGATGATGGCATATCTGTTAGTGGCTTGCTTGGTGAGCTACTTGTTGTTGGAAGCTCTAATATCAACCACAAGAGAATATTAGAGGAAGTTTTGAGGCTAATGAAAGAGGGTCTTTGCTTTGGAAATCTTGATGATATGGATGGTCATATGCGTGCCTTTGATATGCTTGCCAAGCTGGATGATGGCATGCCTTATGGTCTTAATTGTGATAGGCAAGAGAAAGTACTCTTTTGTGGTTTGGCATGCAAGGACACTTTGAATGTCTTGATAGAAAAATTATGGTTGAGAATGTAGAAGATTTGATGGATATATTTGAAATCAGTGATTTGTATGAGTTGAAGCATGAAATTTTTGGCTTGGATTCAATGCAAAATTATGTGTATAATAGAGGGAAAAGACAAGTGTCTCGTGTCAATAGCATATGGGATTTTGCTTCGGTGGGAGAAGCTCCTACTATGTTATGCATATGTTTATTGGATGCAACATGGAGGTGGATGGTAAGAGAATCTATGTTATTTTTAGCTCTCATCTTATATTTTGGGTCTTTTATGGCATGAAAAATAGGAGATGTGAAAGTATGCACATGAAACACTTGAAAGTGTTCCATGCTTGTTGGGGGGGCAATATGTGACGAGTTTTGGCAAAACGGTGCGGACCACCCCAAAGTCTTTGCGAGATGTTTTTTGGTTCTCTCAGACCTCTTGGATGTTAATAAAGCATGCTTGTACAAAGTGTACAAAGGTGGTGTGTGCTAGCTGTCTCTACGCATGCGTGCCAGTTGTGCGGGGTACATAGTTTTGCTGTTTTTGTACATAGAAGTGTCGAGACTTCAAAGTGTGAGTAAGTGCTTTAAAAATATGAAGAAAACTGAACTTTTATCAGCTTGGGGTCATGAGTGAGTGGGAGTTTTCTGCTGTGAAGAAGAAAGCCTCTCTTGCTGCAATATGCGGTGGTGCGTGGGGGTTGTGTAGTGGAGGTGCCCGTGTGTGTGTGCGAGGGCCTGGAACCTTGATTGGAGAGTGTGTCTCTCATCAATAAGGCCATGAACATGGGTGGTGACCTCTGCAATTTCAACCCTCTTGTGTCTTTTTGGTGATGGAAGCTGCATGAAGCGAAGCTCTCTTGTACGCGTGTCCCTGCTACTCAGGTTTGGCAGTGAAAGCCCCTTCTTATTTTTGTGAATGGGAGGTTTTTTCCCCACGGTTTCCATGGTTTTTTCTGAGTTTTTTGTTTAAACTGCTGTTTTTGTACATAGAAGTGTCGAGACTTCAAAGTGTGAGTAAGTGCTTTAAAAATATGAAGAAAACTGAACTTTTATCAGCTTGGGGTCGTGAGTGAGTGGGAGTTTTCAGCTGTGAAGAAGAAAGCCTCTCTTGCTGCAATATGCGGTGGTGCGTGGGGGTTGTGTAGTGGAGGTGCCCGTGTGTGTGTGCGAGGGCCTGGAACCTTGATTGGAGAGTGTGTCTCTCATCAATAAGGCCATGAACATGGGTGGTGACCTCTGCAATTTCACCCCTCTTGTGTCTTTTTGGTGATGGAAGCTGCATGAAGCGAAGCTCTCTTGTACGCGTGTCCCTGCTACTCAGGTTTGGCAGTGAAAGCCCCTTCTTATTTTTGTGAATGGGAGGTTTTTTCCCCATGGTTTCCATGGTTTTTTCTGAGTTTTTTGTTTAAACATCATGAATTTTTGTATAACTCATGATTGGCATGGTTTTTGATGGGTTTGTGTGCATGGTTGGGAGCGACTATGGAGCCCCTTCTTGCATATGCAAGGGCTACTGAGATGGTGTGAGGGTATGGTGTTTATGAACAAAAGTGCAGAGATTTTTCTTTGTTCTCATTGGTTTGTTTTCCCAAAATTTAGTGCCTTTTTTGCTTCCTTGACTGCAATTGATCATAGCTAGGGCTATCACAGTATGGAGGGAAGCCAGTCGAGTGTAGGCGGGGTTTTGTGCATGCAAGGGTGAGTGTGTGTGTGAGTGGAGATTGGATCCTATCCTCTTTTGAGAGCTACTTTACTTTTCCTCATATATCTTGTGAGTATGGAGGTGTTATAGAGGCCACCCCCAAATCCTTCACAACGTGGTACATATACAATTGGGGTGCGTAAAACCTTGGTTTCGATGTTATTATGGAGAACTCAAGGTTCTCAAGAGTTTTTGCACAATAAAAATTTCAAGATGGAGTTCAAGAAACGAGAGTTAATTGAGTTAGGGAGCCCAAAAAATACGCAATTTCTTGGTGTAAGCATATAAAGTCATTTGTAGTTGTCAAATTGCACTAGAATAGTACCAATTTCATGAGGGGACCTTTGGAAGACCAAAATTATGCTCTTATTCAGCACGTGCTCAAGTATGAAATTATGTCGATAACTTGCATGTGACTTGAAAACTTATTGTGCATTCCATTGTTTTATAAGGCTAAGTGCTAACCCTTGGCTTTTATAAACAGAAAAAAGGCCATCTCTACAAAAAGATATAAGAATTTTATGATTTTTTTTGGCAAAACAGCTTAAAATATCACTATTATTTATGACTTAGAACTTACCAAAATTCCCTCTGTACGGATTGTTTTTTGATATGGAGAAAACTCAAGTGTTTTCTTTCCCTCATAACCAACATATGGTAGAAGCAAGGCATAAAAACCTTCTTTCTAGCTTGACAAATAAATGACCAAAACTTGGTATAAAAACAGGACACTTTAGTGTCTCAAGACACTTAAGTGTCTAATTACAGAACTAGTGTTAACAAAGTGGGGAATGATAAAGCAACCAAGGATATGTGGGCTCACCAAAGAGTTCTCGCTCGCTTTTTGGCAATTGTTGAGGCCTCTGATTTAGGCAGTCATTATTTGTACCTGGACAACCCAAAACATGATCCTCGACTTGAACATGGAATTATCAAGCTGTTGCCTCGCGGCCTATCACTATGATAGGTATATTTTATATATATATATATATATATATATATATATTTAAATTGTTGCTAAAGGAGTAGCTATCAAAATCTTTTCTTTTCTTAAGGATCATCTGCATGAATCTCAATAAGATTTTGTAGGGGGCAAATCTATACTTGACAAAATTATGACTATTATGCTAGGCATAGAAGCTTGCCAAAAAAACCAAGCAAAAAGTAGTAATACTAGAGCTGGACTTTGCCAAAGCCTTTGATTCAGTGTTGTGGGATTTTGTGGTCAGCATCCTTGAGAAATTGGATTTTGGCGATAAAAGTACATCATAAATACAATTGTTAGGGAAGGCTGACTCTTTACAAATCCTAATCAATGGGAGTCTATCAACAAATATGTAGGTCATCTAGGTAGGGTTGCCCTCTCAGCCCGTTGATTTTTGTTGTGGGGCTACGCATGCACTATTCTGCTTTCAAGCTACTCAGATTATCGGGGGGAATCTCAAAGGCTTATAAATAGGGTCAGAGCAGGTGGTAGCCTTGGGCTTTGCAGATGACACTCTGACATTTCTTTAAGAAAATAATACTAACATTGGGAAATGTATAAATTACCTGAGCATCTATTTGCTAGCTACTAGACTAGAAATAAACTGGAAGAAATCAAACTTAGCTGTTGTTTCTGCTCTGACAAATTTGAGGATCTCATTTGGCGGGGTAAACGAACTCACATGGGTACTCTCTTTAGGCATTTGGGTTATCCCATAGGGGTGGATGTCACATCTCGACAGTTGACTGAGTGGGTGGAAGAGAGGGATTTCTTGAAATTGGCTTCTTGGCATTGTGATGAATGGCCATTCTATGTCCAAGTTTCGCTAATGTAGTCTATCCTTGTTTCCTATTTGTTGTATATTTTGTCATTGATTGACTAGTCACATACTTCATTGAACCGCCTTAGGCCTAGGTTCTTGCAATTTCTATGAGCTTCCAGCCAGAAGGCTTCGATTGCATGGGACCGTGTAGAATTGCCTATTTCTTAGGGGGGGAATGGGCATCATACATTTGGAAATCACACATGTTTTCAAGGTGGGCTACCCTTCTAAAACACATGTTGGTCTCATATAAATGCTGGTCGAAACTACTTTGGTTTTTGATTGGTAAAGCGGTTGTGTATTTTCATGGCCATTGGGATATGTCTCCTTGGGATAAAATTTTCATTGTTGCACCTTTGAAGTTATGTGAATAGGGCCAGTAACATGCTTATGCAATCTTTGAAATATGTGTTCTCTAATTTAATTTGGGATGACAGGGTTTGTTATACTGGCAACTCTCTTCGGGTGGAATCATGCTTTTGGAGTTTTGTGTTTAAGAAACCTCTTGATCTATTAATAGGGAAATTTTTTTTGCTAATGTTTAAATGAGGACTTATAGCCATTGAGAAATTGGTGGACTCTAACGGCGGCCAGGTTGTGGATTTTTTGACAGCTAGAAGATGTTGATATGTAGAGATAAAGAGAGAAAGACGAGACAAGAAACACACCATGTATGCTCCCAAAGACTGATTCATATTGAGGACAAGATACAAATATATAGGTAAGACCAAGTTGAGTAGAGTGAGCAATATATAACTCCAACACCCCCACTCAAACAAAGATCTCTAGCTTTGGATGAAAAAACCATTCGGAGTTCAAGGGAAAAAACAAAGCCCCTATACAAATGTGAAAATATAAACCAACAATGATGATGTGAAAGTGCATTATGTATCTATGTACAAATATACAAGTGACTAAGAGATCACAGTGTGCATAGTGCATGGTACCTATATGATTACAATGTCATATGTACAAAGCTATCATAATAGCAGAGAAGCTAATATAGAAAGAGTGAGGCTGAAGGAACTCCAAGCTTCAAGCACAAGAGGATGAAGCATGACTCATTGAGGCCTTTGGTAAGAATGTCTACAATCATCTGGTCACTTGGACAGTGTTCAACCATTATGCTGACTTTACGTACTTCATAATCGACATAATGCACAACAATGTGCTTTGAATTATTATGTTGAACATAGTCTATTGCAAGACTAATAGCACTCTAGTTATTACACCGCAAGGGTGTGCTAGAAAGAGGAGAATGACCAATATCAACCACCATTTTTTTGAAGCCAAATTAGCTCACCAAATGCAAGTGATTCCGCAACATATTCAGACTCAGTCATAGAAATTGAAACACATCGTTGTTTCTTGCTCGTCCAAGAAACAAGACAACCATTTATGAAGAAGCAATTTCCACTAGTAGAACGCATAGTTAAATGTGAGCTTGCGCAGTCTGCATTTGTGTAACCCAAAAGAGAGAGAGGTTGCATAGAATCCAATGTCATTTTTTGTCAATAGACCAAACCAAAATTTGTAGTGCTTTTACACGCTTTGCCGTAGACCAATGCTTAAGAGAAGCACATGCAAGATGTTGTTCAAGATAGTTAGCAACAAACAAAATATCAAAGCAAGTGTTCATGCCAACAAAATGAAGATATCTAATCAAGTTAACATAAGGTTGAATTTTGACAAGTTGACCACCACTACCACAAGTGTTCTTCGTAGAACTCACAAGACTAGGTGTGTTGGCCGAATGTGCAGATTCTAGACCAAATTTTTGAATAGTATTTGCAATAAACTTTGATTGTCAGAGGAATAAAATACCTTTTTTGCAATTTCTTTGAATTTGAATGCCAAGACACGAGTGAATTTCTCCAATATCCACCATATCAAATGCAAAAGACAATAGCTTTTTCACTTTCTGAAAAAATCCCAAATCATTGGAAACAAGGATGGAATCATCCACATAAAGTGCAAGAATTGCAAAACTACCACCTTGTCACTTTATATATAAGTTGGGGTCTGAAGAGCAAGAGAAGAATCCTTTGGAGGTGAGAAAAAGATCAAATTTTGTATACCAGGCCTGCGAAGCTTGTTTGAGACCATATAATGCCTTATGGAGTTAAGCAACAAGGTTTTCTTTATCTGAAATTAAAAACCCTTATGGATGTTTCCTATAAATTTCCTCTTTCAAATCACCATTCAAAAAATCACTTCACACATCCATTTGATTAGCTTCTAAATCAAATTGAACAACAAATTGTGTAATGCGAACAACTGGTGAAAAGGTATCTTGATAATCAACACCATCAAATTGGGAGTAACCTTTTGCAACTAAACATGGCTTGAACTTGTCAAAAGATCCATCTGCTATTACTTTTGTCTTATACACCCATTGACACTTGATAGATGTACGACCATGAGGTAGTTCAGTTTGTATGCATGTACCTTTAGAGATAAGAGAATCATACTCTGCTCCATAGACTCTTTCCATTGATCCTTTTGTGGTGAAGAGATAGAATCTATATAAGTAACAGGATCTTTAGAAGTAGAGAAAACAATATCAACAATATCTTCATCATAAACATGACACGAACCATGTTCAAAATCAATGGGTAGATTAATAAAAATATCAATATCATCATTGGTAACATTTGGAATGGATGGTTGTGAAGAGGAAAGCTACTCCATTGGAAGAGTTTCATCATCTGAAAGAAATGGAAAATCCTGAAGCAACAATTTAGTATCATCAGAATCATCCATGGACCATGAGCCTCCCATAAGGTGTTCGTTAAAAGTAGCATCACGATTCACAATTTCTTTCTTAGAGGAAGGATCATAGAATTTGTAGCCTTTGGAAGTGTCAAAATATCCAATAAAAAAAACTTTATGACCAGGAGCATCAAGCTTTGTTCTTGTTTCTTTGGGGACATGAATATAAGCAATACATCCAAAGGTTTGAAAATGAGATACAAAAGGAATGTCACATGTCCATGTTGTGATAGGTATCTTATCAGAGGGTTTTGAATAAATACTGCTGTCAAAGTAGCTTCAGTTTAGAAAACATCAGATAACATAGAATGAATGAGCATACATCTTACAACATTGAGTACATTGCGGTTCTTTTGCTCAGCAACACCATTATGTTGAGGTGAATATGGAATAGTGTGTTCATGATGAATCCCACTGTCAACACAGTAACTCACAAACTCTCAAGAAACTTGTTTGTCTCCATTGTCACTGTGATGCTTCTTGAGGCGACGAGTTTGAAGTTCCGTAGCCTTGTGAAATTAATTAAAAATAGATAAGGCCTCAAATTTTTGTCTAAGTAAAAATATAGTCGTATAGCATGAGAAATCATCAAGGAACAATGAAGTAGAAATATTGTGATCTCAAAGAATGTAGAGGTCCACATTTATAAGTATGAACAAGATCCATTATGTCATGAGAATGAGCTGTTTTTGAGAGAGGAAAGGGTTTACGATTATGTTTCCTAAGAGCACATAACTCACAAATACCCATCCGAGCTGTAAAATGAACTACTATGATACCATGTTGAGATGTAGAGATAAAGAGATAGAGACAGGAGACAATTGACACACCATTTATGCTCTCAAAGACTGATCTATATTGAGGACAAGATACAAATATATAGGTAAGACCAATTTGAGTAGAGTGAGCCATATAGCTCCAAGAGAAGATTTTTGGGCTCCAAGATGGCTTTAGAGTTTCATGGGCACTGCTGGCAGCAAATGTATTCAACCTTCATGTACCATGTAATCAAAATTCATCCCAAAGATTTTGGGATTGGGAACTCCTGAACACCTTGATGAATTGGTGGATCTCTTTGACAAAGATCTTCTATCAATTGCTGGTGCTAGAGAGTCATATCCATGAAAGATGCAACAAAATTTGGGGTTCCCAAAATAAAGGGCAGTGGTGGTTATACAAACTTACGTCCAATTGGGATGCTCATTATGCGTACAAACACATGCTCATTTGGAGAATCTTGGAAGGGGCCCTACCCATTGGGGAGTTGCTAGCAAGAAAGAATGTGTCACCAGGCTTATGTATCAGATGTTCAAATCTTGAATCAATGTAACATTTGTTTTCAGATTGTATACATTTCAAAAAATGGTGGAATTCTCTACAGGATTATTGTAGACTATATTGGGAGACTAAGATTTCCAAGTACAAGATGATTTTTGGGATGGTACAAACTTGGAATGAGGGTTTACAACTATGCTTGATGTCCCTTAGAATTTGGAACAATTTGATATGGCCCAAAGTATCTCAATTTTAGTTTATCTAGATGTGGGCAACTTTGAGCTGTATAGAATTACCCAATCTCCTTTTTGAAAAATCTTAAACTTAACCTGCCTTGACATTCATACTTGTCTTCTATTCTGACTTATCTCTGTTGTATATGCACTCTGAATATGATCTTTGTCTAGCTTCAGCAACTCCCCCTATCGATGCAACATTGAATCCTCTAGGCTCAATCTATGGTGGGATTCTAGCCTCAAGCTTGTATATGCACTCTGAATCTGATCTTTGTCTAGCTTCAGCAACTCCCCCTATCGATGCAACATTGAATCCTCTGGGCTCAATCTATGGTGGGATTCTAGCCTCAAGCTTGTAATCACATATGTCATTGGAATAATAACTTCAATCCCATAAACCAACTTGAAAGGTGTCATCCCTGTTGAAACTTTATATGCTGTCCAAAATGACCATAATGCCGAATCTAACTTGTCATCCCAATCCGACCTATTTTCTAAAGCGATCTTTTTCAAGATCCTCACCAACACCTTATTGGTACTCTTAGCTTGCCCCTTTTCTTACGGATGATACAGAGTTGATTTCTTATGCAAGATCACATGCTTAGTTGTCAACTCTTCAATGAATGAATTTAGAAAATGCACACCCTGATCAAATACCAATGCAATTGGACATCCAAATCTTGTCATAATGTGCTTATATAGGAATCTTGCTTCAGTTATTGCTTTGTTGTCCCTCAAAGGTAATGCTTCTACCCTCTTTGTGGCGTAATCCATCGAAACTAGAAATATACCTTGCTCCTATCCTGCTAGCTTTTGGCTTGATTGTTCCAACAAAATCCAATCCCCACTTTTAATGGCTTAAGTGGCATGGCAACACGGGGTGATTTTGCATTCTAACCAACATTGGTTGTCCAGACTTTTGGCATTGCAAACATTCCCTAACAAACTGATGTGCGTCCTTAAGCACCAATGGTCACCATAAACCTGCTTGTATATTTTTTTTGCTTAGTAATCTCTCCTAAAAAATGTCCTCCAGCTATCCCATAATGAGCCTCCTACAAAATTGCCTTCTGTTCCTCATCCAGAACCCATCCTCTAATAATTTGATCTGCTCTGTTTCTATAGAATGATCCAAAAATAATAAAAAATGGCCTACTGTGCAAATAAAACTTCATCTTTTGATATGTTGTCATATTAACGGGCAACACTCCATCTGTCAAAAACTGTACGAGACTAATAGGAAGCCAAAAACTTCTTCGTATGATACCTCTTAAAACCCTTTACCTTTTTTTGGTCAAGCAAGTTAGGGCATAGAGGAGGTATCTCTGGTGCAATGGTGAAGTTTGTGCCAAATGCAAATTTCTCAGCATGGTAAGAATACTTCGAGTTTGTTCAGATTGGCAAGGCTAGAATACATAATACTTCTTGAATGATGATTGCTTTAAAGAGTCAGTTAGACCGACAACGTTGACAAGGTGGATACATGGATCTTTCATATGGAATGGATTTAACCTGGTTTTGAGATAATACGATTGGTTTATAAGGGTTTTTAAGATGGACTCAACCAGAAAAATGTCAAGACTAGACGTCAACATCCATTTACTAAATGTAAGCAGCCTAGTAGGGTCATTTAACCCTGAGATGGCATGAGCTGAAAAATGTGTGGAAGAGACATAGTTCCAAGTACAAGAGGGGACCTTAAGGTAGATCCGGACAGTTGGATGTTTGGGTTGGAGCACGAAGGAAATTATGTTGAGATGTAGAGAGAAAGAGAGAGAGAGAGAGAGACGCGACAAGAGACACACCATATACGCTCCCAAAGACTGATTCATATTGAGGGTAAGATACAAATATATAGGTGAGACCAAGTTGAGTAGAGTGAGCCATATATAGCTCCAACACCCCCACTCAAACACAGGTCTCTAGATTTGGATGAAAAAACCCTTGGGGAGTTCAAGGGAAAAACCCAAGCCCCTATACAATGTGAGAATATGACACAACGATGATGATGTGAAAGTGAATTGTGCATCTATGTACAGATATTCAAGTGACTTAGAGATCACAATGTGCAAATGTGGAGTGTGCATAGTGCATGGTACCTAAAGGATTACAATGTCATATGTACAAAGCTATTACAATAGCAAAGAAGCTAATCTAGAAAGAGTGAGGCCGAAGCAACTCCAAGCTCCGAGCGCAAGAGGACGAAACGTGACTCGTTGAGGCCTTTGGTCAAAATGTCTGCAATCATCTGGTCACTTGGACAGTTTTCAACCATAATGGTTCCTTTGCGTACTTCATACCTGACATAATGATAATGGATAGCAATGTGCTCTGATACCATGTTGAGATGTAGAGAGAAAGAGAGAGAGACGGGACAAGAGACACACCATATACGCTCCCAAAGACTGATTCATATTGAGGATAGGATACAAATATATAGGTGAGACCAAGTTGAGTAGAGTGAGCCATATATAGCTCTGATGGGGGCTTTTCACAAGCCAAGCTCCCATACCCCTCTTCTCTCGTCCCCACCCCATGAAAACCCCCTCTTAGGGAGGGAGTGATAAAGGCATTGGAAAAAAGTAAGAAAAAAATAAATTATGATTATGTAAATATATGAGAAAGGTAAAATAGGCCACCTCATGCCTGCGGGGCAGCCCATCCCCACCTTGCCTCCTTTTTCTTCATTATTGCCCTGCCGTGTGTCCCATTTCCTCTCCTCCACTCAAAAGGTCAACCCCCTCTCTCTTCCCCTTTTCCTTTCTCCTTTCTCTCTCCCCTCAAGCTACCCCACGTCTCACCAATAATGGACCCTAACTCACATGCAACTTATCCTATCTTCCAAAATAGTATACCCCACCCCCCCTTTCTCTCTCCTATCATATCCCATGACCCAAATACCCCCCTCTCTCTCTCTCTATAAAGGGCGCCATGTCTCTTGTCTTGTAGCTAAATAACCTCCCCCACACTCACACACACTCAGTTTCACTGAAAAAGGTGCCCACAGACCCATCCCCACCCGGTGGTTACCTGATTTTTCTTGTGTTCACACACATCTGCACACAGATTCACCTCTGAACACACTCCCCTCTCTCCCCTCTTGTAATTACTTTATTCTCCATGTCACCTCTCACTTTTTTTCATCAACCCATCTCTCTCTCTTAGTCTCTCTCTCATGAGACTGCTGTTCTGGCACATATACACACAGCCAGACAAGTGGGGCCCACAGTCACATGGTTTGTGTAGATAATGATTTCTTCATTTCTAAATTCTAGAATTTCTCCCCCCTCCTACCCTATATAAATAGGGGTCACCATCACACTAAACGGACACACACAACATCACAAAAGAACACACTATGCACTGTGTGTGCCTAGTGCACACACACACACACACCCACACCATCACCATCACCGCAATCACCATGCTCGTCTTGAGCATGACCTCTACACCCTTGGGCTATGGAAGATGAAGGGCAACTAAATGAAGGATTATGGCCATAGCCCTCGTGCGAGTCTTTGCCATCAACTCCCACCTATCCGCCATGTGCTCTACCACTCTCTCCCTTCTCATTCCCCTACCCTATGCTCCCCATTTCATCGCCTTATTCTCTAAATAAAGCTTGAGGTTTTGTGAGTATGTTTTCTTGCAATGTTTTGCCCATGTGAGATGTGCGGAATCGCCACCTAGTCTTGTGTTTGGAGTGAGCTTGTGTATGTGTGAAGGGTGTGCGGATTCACCATCCTTTTGTGGTGCCTAAGTACTAAGCCGCTATACCCCCTCCCTCACTCTCTCTCTCTCTCTCTCTCTCTCTCACTTGATCTCATTCCCTTTCCTCTTCATCATTACTCCCAAGCATCCATCTCTCTTGGATGAAAACTTTGTTATGGTGGTGTGTTGTTTGCGTCCTAGCCGCTGAAGCTAGGTGGTGCCCCCTGTTTGCTTTACCATGACAGGCTCGAGGCACGCCATTCGGTCCCCGGTGTTTTAGAGGCCGTCGGGGTTCGGGGTTCGCTTTGCTCCCGTCATTTGGTGCCCCCACTGAGGAGGGCTTTCTAAGACCCTTCAGTTTAGAATGCTGAAAGTGACGCCCACTATCAATCATGGACGAATGGCTGAAGGAATTTTTTAACTGGAGGACGGAAGAAGAAGAGACGAAGGAGGCACTAGCCGCCTTCATTGAGGTGCTACTGCCAGGCTGCAGTGTCGTCAGCATTCAAGAGGTAAATTCACCATCTCGTGTCACTCGTTCTAACTAGAAATTGAGAGCATGAGGTGGGAGGCAGCGAAAGGGCTGAAGTCATCTACATCGACATTCATCGCAAAGAAGTCATTCACATCAAGGAAGGGAAGCAAACGGTGAGACCTCTTTTCCGTAAAGAAACTACAGTCAAAGTTATAACTCCAAGTGGCCTAAAGGGGCTGCTCGAGCCAAAGGCAAGGAGAAGATAAGCTAGTCTGGAGACACATGACCCCGAAGGGAGAAGCATATGGCCAAGAAAGTGCTTCAAGCTCAGAAAGCCGGGTTGTACCCAGTTTGCCAAAGAGAAAGTCATCCGAAGCTAAGCGGCGAAAGGTCGCCTACCGATTTGCACGCCGCATGCGAGTGCTACCAATCCACTTCGACAATCCGGAAGAAGAAGTGGTAAGAAGATTCCCATGTCCTAGAGAAGTGTGGTTCGGCTACTGCTCTTGCTGTTTTGGAAAGAGAGTGGAGGATCTTCCTCCTCTTCCTGTACAACTTATCCTGAAGAAGCTCTCTACCACGGGAGAAACCCAGTGGGCTGGGGACGAGTTGCAACTGAATGGAGTAGAATTCATGCAAAACGCCGACTACGGAAATTACGTGCAATTGCTGCTAGCCAAGAGGCTGGGAGTGGTCAGACGCGTCGCCATCACCCCGTACGTGCTGAGCAACGAAGGAAAGGTAGAGCCCATGAAAGGCGACGACCTCTTGTGGATGTGCCGACTTATCAACACTAGCACGATAAGAGTATAAGTAAGTATTTCATCCTCTGTGCATGATGGAAAACGGGCCAACGGCATTCCCATTCAGATTCTTGCAGCATATGCATGTGAATATCTATGTAGATAGGAAAGTCTTCTACCAACGGAAGATCGTACACCTATTCGGTGCGGCGGTACTAGGAGAAATCCTCAATTCCCCGAACCCTATCATTCTCCCCATATTAGATTACCATCATTCCTTTAATGTTTCTATCTTTATCTTGTTTTAACCTATCCACCCACCCTTGTAAAAAAAGTTGCTATGAGCCGCTACTGTTAATGTAATGTTAAAAAAAAAAAGAAAAAAAGAAAAAGAGGTTTGTAATTTCCTGAGTCACTACCATGGCAAGTGTTTCTTTCCCCACGTTCAGTGGAAAGAAGGGAGAGGATCTCACCACCTACTTTTTGGATGATTTCGACATTGCTTGTATCGTCTCCAACAAAGATGACGACGCTTCACGACTTAGAATTTTTCCTCTACTGATGAAAGTAGAGGCCAAGTCCTGGTATAATGCATTGCCCCAGGCCACCAAGAATGCATGGGATGTGTTAATGGCTGCTTTTGTAAAGAGGTTTGGTGGAGGCACAACCTCGGAGAGGCTATGGCAGTTACTGACAGAATTAAAGCAGGGAGGCCTGCTGGAGTATGCCACCTACGAGTCTAAATTTGTGGACTTATGGGAGAGATGGGTTGCCTCGCTGGAGGAAGGTGAAGGAGCACCTAGTTTCCTAAAGAAGGACCGTTTCATTGCTGGTCTATGGTCGCCGCTTAGAGAGAAGGTGAAGGGAAGGTTTCCTGCAACATATGAGTTGGCAATCGAAGTAGCCCACCTTAAAGACAAGAAGCTACGCATGCAAGCAAGAGTAAACAAGTCAGAGGAAACAAGCTCGATACAACCAACCCCAGTGACTGCAACAACCAATCATAGAGTCCAACCGCAGGAGGCATCAGAAGAGCAAGACCTGCTGAGTCGCATCACCACCCAACTAGAGAGTTTATCTGTGCATCTGGTGCAGCAAGGGCATACACCTGGAAGGAACCCAGAACAAGGAAGAGGACAACGAAGGCAGAACCCAGAGTACCATTGTTACAACTATGGGGAAGATGGCCGTGGAATTTACTACTGCCCACACCCGAGGAGGCAGAATTTCAATAGAGGGGGGAGACAGAATCAGATCTCTCCACCAAGAGCACCACCGCCACTCAAGCAACCAATCCCACCTGTTCAAATCCCACCACCAGCGGTGCAACCACAGCTAGCCACACCAGTTCAACGCCAGTCACCAATGCAACCACCGCCACAATCACCACTTACAATCATCCTACGCCCACCATCAATTGGTACCCGCACACCAACTATCATTGGTCTTGCAGAAGAGGTCAAGATGAAGGTAACCGAAGAAGGATCAAGGGAGAAGTTTATTCAAAGAACTGAAGCAGTGGAACAAGAGGTTAAAGAATCAAAAGATGCTACCCAGGTGGGGGAGGTAAGTCAAGAAAATTGTGTTACAAATGTGAGTACATCTTTAACCTTGGATGAAATAGGCACCAAAGCGATCAATCGACCGCATTGGGCAGTAAGGGTAAGAAGGTGTAAAGTCTTGATTAGGCCTTGTCAGAGTAAGAGGAATGCAAAGGGCATGAAAGATACAAGAGAAGAGGAAGACCAGCCTGTTAGCCAGGCTTTGGAGAAGGTGGACAACATATCAATCAAAGGGGAGGGCTTTGAAAACGGAAGCTTGTGCACCAGCATGGACCCAGGACAGTGTAGCAAGCTAAAGGAATCTTGCATCAAGGCAGTTTCACTTAAGGACCATAACGAAGAGGTAAGTATGATTGAAGGTTTGGAGTTGGCTATTGCTCCGGAGGCTTTGTAGCCAAGCAAGACTTTATTGTGTAGTGTTATAGACTTAGAGATGGGTAATGCCTCTAGTCTACTGAAGGGTGTTATAAACTTGGAGATGGGTAATGCCTCCAGTTTATGTGAGGATGTTCATAGTAAGTTTGATGATCAATATGTTTCCAACCTTTTAAGGATGTTCCAAACTCCTCCACAACACAGCATTGTGTTTGCATGGGATGCATCAGACCTATGGCTATGGCTAGCCGCTATAACATATAGAGAGAAGATCAGAATGGAGATAAGAGCAAAGGAGCCATGGATAGACAAAAGCCTGATAGAATGCAAGAATGAAGACCTCCTTCGCAATTTGGTACAACTTTTTACAAATAGTGCATCCTCTCTTTGGAGAAAGGTAAGTGGATTACGCTTGTATTTAAGCCGCAAGGTAGGTGGCTTGCTATTAGCATCAGTAAAGGAAGCTGACATGTTTGAGCACACCCAAAAGAAGCATGATATGCTTGCAGTTTTTTCTAATGGCAGTAAGCAGGACTCTGAAGACAACTTGAGCTCACCACACCAACAAGGCGGCCATATATGGTGGATTCTTGGTACACTCTTGGGAATCATAATTTTCAGTTCTGTCTTTGCAGGAGCCAAGATGCTCATTTCCCCTCTCGCTACTGGTGGTTACCAATTTGATCCAATTTGGCATGCAAATTTTATTGTTCAGACACTGCAAACAATGATCCTATTTTTCACTTGGGATCCAGGAGGACATTGGCACAAAGTTCTGGAAGCCATATGCTTCCCCTTTAATCAAACGACACTATTCCAAGGAACAAGTTATCACTCCGACCTGTTACAGATTCATGAATATCTCAGAAATCTCACCAATGGCCAAATGGAATGGCTAGTTCAGAAGGCAACTCGATATCGGATCCTACAGCTAAGCGGAAGAAGAAACAGAGCTAGAGACATGAATGCCTCTAGCCAAAAGGGGAAGGCTAATGATGGGGGCTTTTCACAAGCCAAGCTCCCATACCCCTCTTCTCTCGTCCCCACCCCATGAAAACCCCCTCTTAGGGAGGGAGTGATAAAAGGCATTGGAAAAAAGTAAGAAAAAAATAAAGTATGATTATGTAAATATATGAGAAAGGTAAAATAGGCCACCTCATGCCTGCGGGGCAGCCCATCCCCACCTTGCCTCCTTTTTCTTCATTGTTGCCCTGCCGTGTGTCCCTTTTCCTCTCCTCCACTCAAAAGGTCAACCCCCTCTCTCTTCCCCTTTTCCTTTCTCCTTTCTCTCTCCCCTCAAGCTACCCCACCTCTCACCAATTGTTGGAGCTATATATGGCTCACTCTACTCAACTTGGTCTCACCTATATATTTGTATCTTGTCCTCAATATGAATCAGTCTTTGGGAGCGTATATGGTGTGTCTCTTGTCTCGTCTCTCTCTCTTTCTCTCTACATCTCAACATGGTATCAGAGTAGTAACGATCATGCGCCGATTCAATTCATGGTGACAAAACAGTATGTGTATGCGATTTGCATGTAAGATTCAAAAATTGCTACAAATTTTATTTTTGAGCGTTGATTCTTGTTAATTGTGGTTGTTTTGTGTTAAGATGAATATGATTAGTGTTTTGTGTGACGTTTATTGCTAAATAATCTAATCGTTGATTACGTTTTCTTGTTGATGACACCCTGAAATTCATCTCAATTTTTCTTGCTGTTCTGCTCAAAATTTGGAGAAACGGGAAAAGCACTTTTCATCCAAAACTTGTTCGTCTCCTCGAGCTCTTCGATTTGAGTTCTAGGTTTGCGTCAATCGGAGTTCGCAGCAGAAAGTTATGCTGTTTTTACTGCAATTGAGCTTGACGCAGCTTTCTTCGTCCTACTTCTTCGTGAAGCGTCCGCGATCGTTTTTCTTATTTTGGCGTTAACTTTTTCGAGAAGATTTAGCTTTTTGCTATTCCTATTGTGGCCGTCAATCTTGCATCTCACGCCACTCTATTTTGAGGACTCTTTTATTATTAACGTCTCCTTTACCCTGCCCTTTTTGGGTGACGTCTCTCACATCTTTGGAAGTTCTTTGAGCATCCTTCTTACGTTTATCGTTGACAGAACGCAGTCCTCATATCTCTCTCATTCTCAATTGCGGCCTTCACCATATATGGTGTGCAAATTCTGCGATCTTATCTTATACGTCTTCTCGCAACAAGATATGGCTATGAATATTCTCGTCAACGGCTTTCCTTCTGGCCAACGTTCTGTTCCTCCTTTCCAAGGTCAAGGTTTTCCAGGTTGGAAAGCAAAGATGTTGTTAATTCTTGAAGGAGATGAACTCTCCGATGTTGTTCTTGGAAATCGTGTTTGTCCGCCTCAGCCTGTTGATACGGATAATGATAACGTGCTTATCACTGAAGGACCTATATTTGAAGATTGGAATGTTGCCTATACGGATTGGCAACGACGTGATAAAGCAGCTCGTCGGTATATTCTTTCTGCTCTTACTGATTCCCTTTTGCTTGATATGTACGAACTGCCTACTTCCCACGACGTATGGAAGTACCTTATTGCAAACTTTCAGAAGAATCTGTCACAGAAATACTTTATTTGAGAGGGTTGCTTAACAAGTTACAATATGAAGTTGGTACTGCCATGACGGGACATATTGAATCTTTCAAATCTATTATTAATCAACTTGCTGCTGCCGGTGATCCTGTTCCACAAAAGCAACTGATTACACTTCTCCTTGATATGGTGAAGGACTCTTCTTATGATAACATTGTTACTATTCTCTCTAATAAAGATGGTCTTGATTTCGACCAAGCCTGCATGTCTTTAATTGAATACTCTCAACGTCAAGAACGTCGTAATGCTAGTCATGATACAGCTATGATTTTACACGAGGAGACTGAGTCACAACAGATGGAACGGTCTTTTTATGCTCGAAGGCGTCCATTTCAACGAGGAAACCGCAGAGGTGACCGTCGCGGTAATATTTTCTCTCGTCTCAAATTTCCTAATAAGCAATGTTCTTACTGCAACAGAAATGGGCATACTGAAGATGATTGTTGGGCACGTCAATATGATGAAGAACACAATATTACCACAAAACAACCACGTTTATCTAGAGACTCTTCTTCTTCTTCTTGTGAATATTGTGGACGATCTGATCATCCCACTCATATGTGCTATAAGCGTCGATTCGACACAGATCGGAATAGAGCATATGCTACTGAACATCGAAACAACATTGTACCAGAAACAAGCTGCGTCCTATGTTCAGTTGCTCTAGACAGAATACTTCATGTACGCGATGGATCACTTTTTATTGTCGATTCTGGTGCTATAGGAAATATGACATATCAGTCTAAGTGGCTCCATAACTATCATCCACTGCCAGTTCAACGTGTTGTTTATCTTGCTGATGATACTACTTGTCAAGTAAAGGGTATTGGAGACTTATATCTTGGTACCTTATCTTCTTCCACTCGAATTTTGCGAGGAGTATTACATGTACCAGATCTTCAACGTAATCTTCTTTCAGTTGCTAGACTTGTTGATCTTGGTCTGTTTGTTGGATTTGATCATACCAAATGCCGAATTGAGAAAGATGGACAGACTATAGCCACTGCTCCTCGAAATGGTAATTTGTTTGAACTCTCTCTCAACGATGCTGTAGCAAATGTTGTCACTGCTCCAGGTGATCATGATTGCAAAGTATGGCATCACCGTTTTGTTCATGCTGATTTCTCAAAACTCCTTGATCTTCAACGTCGTGATCTTGTTCATGGCATGGATCTTAAAACCCATCCTCATATGGGAATTTGTGAATTTTGTGCTCTTGGGAAACACAATCGCAAACCCTTTCCTCTTTCAAATACAACTCATTCTCATGACATATTGGATCTTGTTCATACTGATATATGTGGACCTCTACCTTCTTCGAGATCACAATATCGCTACTTCATTACTTTCATTGATGATTTCTCAAGGTATACGACTGTATTTCTACTTAGACAAAAATCTGAAGCCTTATCTGTTTTCAAACAATTCCACAAGGCTGCGAAACTTCAAACTGGTGGTCGCCTTAAGAAGCTTCGTAGTGACAATGGAGGTGAATATGTTTCTCGAGAGTTTGTGAGTTACTGTGCTGACAGTGGAATTCATCATGAACACACTATTCCATATTCGCCTCAACAGAACGGTGTTGCTGAACGAAAGAATCGCACTATTCTCAATGCTGTAAGATGTATGCTGATTCATTCTGGCTTATCTCGTGTTTTTTGGGTTGAAGCTACTTTGACAGCAGTATTTATTCAGAATCATCTTCCTACTACTGCACCCTCTGGTAAGATACCCATCACAGCATGGACAGGTGACATTCCTTCTGTATCTCATTTTCGAACCTTTGGATGTATTGCTTATATTCATGTTCCCAAAGAAACACGAACAAAGCTTGATGCTCCTGGTCTTAAAGTTATTTTTATTGGATATTCTGACACTTCCAAAGGCTACAAATTCTATGACCCTTCCTCCAAGAAAGTAATTGTGAATCGTGATGCTACTTTTAACGAACAGCTTATGGGAGGCTCATGGTCCATGGATGATTCTGATGATACTAAAGCATTGCTTCAAGCTTTTCCATTTCTTTCAGAAGATGAAACTCTTCCTATAGAGCAACTTTCCTCTTCACAACCATCCATTCCGAATGTCGCCAATGATGATATTGATATTTTTATTGATCTGCCTATTGATTTTGAACATGGCTCATGTCATGTTTATGATGACGATATTGCGGATAATGCTTTTTCTACTTCCGAAGATCCCATTGCTTATGATGAAGCTATCTCTTCACCACAAAAGGATCAATGGCAAGAGGCTATGGAAGCAGAGTACGATTCTCTTATCTCTAAAGGTACATGGATACTAACTGAATTACCTCCTGGTCGTACAGGTATTAAATGTAAGTGGGTGTATAAGACAAAAGTAAAAGCAGATGGATCTTTTGACAAGTTCAAGGCGCGTTTAGTTGCAAAAGGTTATTCCCAAGTAGCTGGTGTTGATTATCAAGAGACTTTTTCACCAGTTGTTCGCATTACAAGTGTTCGAGTTTTATTGGCATTTGCTGTTCAATTTGATTTAGAAGCTCATCAAATGGATGTGCAAACTGCTTTTCTTAATGGTGACTTGGAAGAGGAAATTTATATGGAACAACCAGAAGGGTTTGTTATTCCAGGTAAAGAAGACCTTGTTGCTCAACTCCATAAGGCACTATATGGTCTCAAACAAGCTTCGCGAGCCTGGTATACAAAATTTGATCTTTTTCTCACCTCTAAAGGATTCATCTCTTGCTCGTCATACCCCAACTTATACATAAAACGCCAAGGTAGCAGTTTTGTGATTCTTGCTCTTTATGTGGATGATACCATCCTTGTTTCCAATGATTTGGGATTTCTTCAGCAAGTGAAAAAGTTATTGTCTTATGCATTTGATATGGTGGATCTTGGAGAGATTCACTCGTGTCTTGGCATTCAAATCCAACGGAACCGTACAAAAGGTATTTTATTCCTTTGACAGTCAAAGTTTATTGCAGATACTATTCAAAAATTTGGTATGGAATCTGCACATTCAGCCAACACACCTTGTCTTGCAAGCTCTACGAAGAACACTTCTGACAATGGCGGTCAACTTGTCACAAATCAACCTTATGCAAACTTGATTGGATGTCTTCAGTTTGTTGGCATGAACACTCGTCTTGATATTCGGTTTGCTGCTAATTATCTTGGACAACATCTTGCATGTCCTTCTCTTAAGCATTGGTCTGCTGCAAAGCGTGTGTTGAAATACTTGAAAGGAACTACAGATTTTGGTTTAGTCTATCGACGACAACTCACATCGGATTCTATGCAATCTCTTTCTCTTTTGGGTTACACAGATGCAGACTGGGCAAGCTCACATTTATCTATGCGATCTACTAGTGGAAATTGCTTCTTTATAAATGGTTGTCTTGTTTCTTGGACTAGCAAGAAACAATGTTGTGTTGCAGTTTCTACGACTGAGTCAGAATATGTTGCGGCATCACTTGCAGCTCGTGAGTTGATTTGGCTTCGACAAATGCTGGTTGATATTGGTCACTCTCCTCTTTCTAGCACACCCTTGCGGTGTGACAACCAAAGTGCTATTAGTCTTGCAAAAGACTATGTTCAACATAATAAGTCAAAGCACATTGCTGTCCATTATCATTATATCAGGTATGAAGTACGCAAAGGAACCATTATGATTGAACACTGTCCAAGTGACCAAATGATTGCAGACATTTTGACCAAAGGCCTCAACGAGTCACGTTTCATCCTCTTGCGCTCGGAGCTTGGAGTTGCTTCGACCTCACTCTTTCTAGATTAGCTTCTTTGCTATTGTAATAGCTTTGTACATATGACATTGTAATCTTTTAGGTCCCATGCACTATGCACACTCCACATTTGCACATTGTGATCTCTAAGTCACTTGAATATTTGTACATAGATGCACAATTCACTTTCACATCATCATCGCTGGTTCATATTTTCACATTGTATAGGGGCTTGGGTTTCTCCCTTGAACTCCCCAAGGGTTTTTTCATCCAAAGCTAGAGACCTTTGTTTGAGTGGGGGTGTTGGAGCTATATATGGCTCACTCTACTCAACTTGGTCTCACCTATATATTTGTATCTTGTCCTCAATATGAATCAGTCTTTGGGAGCGTATATGGTGTGTCTCTTGTCGCGTCTCTCTCTCTCTCTCTCTCTCTTTCTCTCTACATCTCAACACCAATAATGCATTCTAACTCACCAATAATGCACCCTAACTCACATGCAACTTATCCTATCTTCCAAAATAGTATACCCCACCCCCCCTTTCTCTCTCCTATCATATCCCATGACCCAAATACCCCCCTCTCTCTCTCTCTATAAAGGGCGCCATGTCTCTTGTCTTGTAGCTAAATAACCTCCCCCACACTCACACACACTCAGTTTCACTGAAAAAGGTGCCCACAGACCCATCCCCACCCGGTGGTTACCTGATTTTTCTTGTGTTCACACACATCTGCACACAGATTCACCTCTGAACACACTCCCCTCTCTCCCCTCTTGTAATTACTTTATTCTCCATGTCACCTCTCACTTTTTTTCATCAACCCATCTCTCTCTCTTAGTCTCTCTCTCATGAGACTGCTGTTCTGGCACATATACACACAGCCAGACAAGTGGGGCCCACAGTCACATGGTTTGTGTAGATAATGATTTCTTCATTTCTAAATTCTAGAATTTCTCCCCCCTCCTACCCTATATAAATAGGGGTCACCATCACACTAAACGGACACACACAACATCACAAAAGAACACACTATGCACTGTGTGTGCCTAGTGCACACACACACACACACCCACACCATCACCATCACCGCAATCACCATGCTCGTCTTGAGCATGACCTCTACACCCTTGGGCTATGGAAGATGAAGGGCAACTAAATGAAGGATTATGGCCATAGCCCTCGTGCGAGTCTTTGCCATCAACTCCCACCTATCCGCCATGTGCTCTACCACTCTCTCCCTTCTCATTCCCCTACCCTATGCTCCCCATTTCATCGCCTTATTCTCTAAATAAAGCTTGAGGTTTTGTGAGTATGTTTTCTTGCAATGTTTTTCCCATGTGAGGTGTGCGGAATCGCCACCTAGTCTTGTGTTTGGAGTGAGCTTGTGTATGTGTGAAGGGTGTGCGGATTCACCATCCTTTTGTGGTGCCTAAGTACTAAGCCGCTATACCCCCTCCCCCACTCTCTCTCTCTCTCTCTCTCTCTCTCTCTCTCTCTCTCACTTGATCTCTCACCAAAGATGAGCTAGATTGAGTGAAGGGTTCCATTGCATATATTTGCACACCCACGGGGTACATGATGTCACTAAAGTGAGATTTCATAAAGGCAAAGAAAGGTGAAAGTATTCAATTGTATGGGTTGAAGACCCATGATTGGCATGTATAAGACCTAGGGTAACTGAACATAGGATCCTCCTCCCTATCGCCCCTTATATAGGCTAGCTCCTAGCACTTGCCCTAAGAGGATTCCCAGTCCACACTGGTCCACTCTAGGCCCTTGGCCTAGGTCCCTGACCCCCTAGGTTGGGCCTTGCCCCGTAGGACCCTTGTCTTGACATTACTCCTCCTCCATAGCTCCTCCCTCCCCCTGAGCTCTGAGACCAATATAAGACCTAGGGTAACTGAACATAGGATCCTCCTCCCTACTGCCCCTTATATAGGCTAGCTCCTAGCACTTTCCCTAAGCGGATCCCTCGTCCGCACTGTTCCAGTCCAAGCCCTTGGCCCCTAGGTCGTTGACCCCCTAGGTTGGGCCTTGCCCCGTAGGACCCTTGTCCTGACAGCATGAGATGCTATAGGTAGTTCTCTATCCTCTCCCTTGTTTTGTTTAGATATTGAATTTTGTGCAAGACTAAAATCATATGGTATTCAAATCTTTTGACTTTGTAGTTCATTTTGCCGATGAGTATGTACGTGTGCTGGGATAATAAAGTGAGGGAAGCTATTTCAAACTCGGGGAGCTAGTAAGGTACCTTATATCTCTATTCAACCAGCCCGTTCTCTATATACACTACATCTTTGAGTGTGATATCCTAGTGTACTTTTACATCTTCAAGTATATCTCTATTCAACTAGTCTGTTTTCTATACACACTACATCTTCTAGAATGAATTCACACTTACCAAGTGGAAATCGGGTAATCATCCACCTTGAGACTTGGACCTGTTGAGTGTACACATCGTGTGTGGATTCACTACCGTGTGCTGGGATAATAAAGTGAGGGAAGCTATTTCAAACTCGGGGAGCTAGTAAGGTACCTTATATCTCTATTCAACCAGCCCGTTCTCTATATACACTACATCTTTGAGTGTGATATCCTAGTGTACTTTTACATCTTCAAGTATATCTCTATTCAACTAGTCTGTTTTCTATACACACTACATCTTCTAGAATGAATTCACACTTACCAAGTGGAAATCGGGTAATCATCCACCTTGAGACTTGGACCTGCTGAGTGTACAGATCGTGTGTGGATTCTCTACCGTGTGCTGAGATAATAAAGTGAGGGAAGCTATTCCAAACTCGGGGAGCTAGTAAGGTACCTTATATCTCTGTTCAACCAACTCGTTCTCTATATACTCTACATCTTTCAGTGTGATATCTTAGTGTACTTTTACATCTTCAAGTATATCTCTATTCAACTAGTCTATTTTCTATACACACTACATCTTCTAGAATGAATTCACACTTACCAAGTGGAAATCGGGTAATCATCCACCTTGAGACTTGGACCTGATGAGTGTACAGATCGTGTGTGGATTTGCTACCGTGTGCAATGCATGAGTCCTCTATCTATTTGGTTATGCTAATAAATAGGTGAGGGTTACTTTGGCCCCTCACTTAGCCTTGATTGCGTAAAGTGTGTGTATGTGAAAGAGAGGAGTGAGAGTGTTAGTGCTTACAGTGGTGTTATGGAGTTAGTGGACCATGAAAAGGCATCTCCGGTCTGTGATTTACCTCATTGGTTCTTTTGACACTTGTATTGTTTGCACTTTGCACAAGCTCTAAATGGGATTTCATTTGCATCATATTGGGTATTCTGTCAGGACCTATACCAAGCTGGTCATTATTTGGCAAAAAAATTCTATTCTTATAGTTGTGTTGTTGGCCGCTCTCTACACACACTCTAAAAGGTTTTTTTTTTGGCATACTATTTAATTGCTACTTGCACACTAGCTAATACTACCAGGAGTGTACACTGGTGGGTATTTTTTGAATTTCATACATTGGATTACTAGTTGAATTGGCTGCACACACTTTGAAAAGTTTTTTATTAAAAAGAAATAGGGATAGTGTCGCATCTTAATGTCTAGACTATTTTGGCATTCTTGAGTGTGTGACTAGACTCGTTCTTTTTTATACAATTGGGTATGAATCATGATTAATTTAACGTAGCAATAGCATGGCTAATATTTCTTTTGGTCTAAGAAATAATTTCTTTGGCATTAAAAAATCTAATATGACATAGGTTTTTTAATGATCTTCGGCCATCTAGGAACGACTATACTAAACTTAGTTATGTCATCTCAATTCATTCCTATACTTCAACAGATTTAATAGAGTAGCATGTGACTTAAAAATTTCTCTAAAAGGATCATAAGGGAGGACATTGCAAAAACATTTATGGCACCATTGATTCAAGAATGCAATTTACCAAGATGATTGATTGGAATATTTAAAACAAAGATACATGTACAGAAACCTTTTCGAAAATATGAGTTTCAAAACACTTGGATCAAAAGGGGTAGTGGTCTATAGCCTACGAACACTACAAGAGGTTGTGTGCACTTGTGACTTTTTTAGCGACGGAAATACATTGGGTTTTTATACTCCCCAGTGTCGCTAAGACCATCAGTAACAGCGTTGCTATGGGAACATTGCTATGATCATCTCTATATGCGTCGCTATATGCATCTCTATAGCCGTTGCTATATAGCGATGCAGATAGTGACGCTTATAGCGACGATACAGGTTACCTATAGCAACGCTCATAGCGATGTTACAGAGCCTAATATAGCGACGCCCGAGAGAAAAGTTTTTTGGGTGGCAGGGCATTGAATGCCCTGCCACCCATCAACCATATTGAATGTTTTAATAATAGAGTAAACCTAAATGAATCCAAGATAAGCCCAGGTTCACCTTTGAAAGAAAGTGCAAGGTATAGACCCAAAGTAGTCACCCACAAGACAATATAACCATTAACTCCATCATTCATAGTATTGTTTGCAGAATAAAGATACAAAACTGACAAAAGTAAATTGATGAAAGTAAATCAATGACAATTGTACACATTATAGGCAAAATCACTTGATTGTTAAGCTTTGCAAATGTAATAGTCACAACACCATTGTCATTATTGAGAAAATATACATGGTTTTCCAATAGCTACAAAAAGACGTATACACATCATCTCATTATACATGCTATGACAAAAGGAAACTAATGATATTTAGCTACGGCTAGACTCATGTCGTCTAATCAGACGTCTCATTGCGTCCAAGCTACATAGCTGGTGGATTCTGTAGAAAAAAACAATAAGACAGCTTTCTATAAGTATAAACATATAATGTACAAAACAATACAACAAGTAGAAAAGAGTAAACCCTAATACTACCATGCCGCCACAAGAACATAGAATGTTCATCAGGGCATTTAATCCCTTTCTACCTGCGTACTCGCACTCGTACGGTGTGGGGTCACATCTTGTCACATTGACCACTATTCAAAACATACAAAGAATCCATTATGTTAGAATTTAAAAGTACAAATAGACGTAACTACCAAACCTAAAGAGCAATGCAAAAACACTTACAAAATCGTTCTTAGATGATTCCCACCTGCCGCTCCCCAATTGGTGCGAGCTCCCTGCCTCTACTCGCGCTTTGGCTGCCTCCTTTCTTTCTTCCACTTGTCAGGATCCATGCGCACTACTCGCTTTGCATTCTTCCAATCTTCTTTGGCTAGCCAATCTGGTCTGTTCCACCCATGATTTATTGCTTTTGCACTTCAGAATGCTTGTGCTTGTAGTATTCGCGCATTTGAATCTTCATCAGGTCTTCATTGAAGCTCTCATCCCGTGTTGACATAGGAAACTCGTCATGCAGCATGCTGATGACTCTATCTTTTAATTCACTTGGCACCTCACTCCAGGTGTTTAGTATGTAGTGTCTAAACACCTGAGAGCAAAGACTCACCTTCTTGCCTTCATCATCCAAGATGATGCCACCGCTGATGTCGATGGAGTATGACAAGCCCTCTCGCCTGTGACGCGTGAACCTGGGTGTCTCGATAGAGGTCTCTAGCGGTGTGTTGATGGGGGTACGGACGTCAGGTGTCTCCACTGGAGTCTGGGACCCAAAGCTAGGAGTGTTGTCTGGGTGACTTCCGGAGGAGTAGATAGTGGTGTGTAGCTAGGAACGGCCGATAGCCGTGAAAAACTTGGCGTAGATGGTGATGCCGTGGCTAGTGTGGGGGCGAGCAAAGAAGGGGAAGGTAAAGAGCCTCGTTGAGCAGGAGGCAGTGTCCAGGCATCAGCGGCGGCATCCCCACAACAACCGTCATCCCCACCACTAGAGCGTTGGTGCGTAGATGAGTGTGAAGATCGTCTCGTCGACACCAAAGCTTCGGAGCGTACTGAATGCTCCAAAACAAAGGGAGACGCTGAAGGAGTAGAACTACGTGATGGTACTCAGAGTGACGATGATCCTCGTACCACCTCCTCTGTTGGGGTGACAAAGAAGAAAGAAACGCATCATCATCCATACCTGCATAAACACACGAACAACTAATATTAACATTGAATGGAGAAGAAAACATGGAAAGTAGAGAGAGAGAGAGAGAGAGAGAGAGAGAGAGAGAGAGGATTCATAAAGGGGAAGGGATTCCTGTGTAGAGAGATTCCTGTGAAGTTCTTGTGAATTTGTTTCCCATGTGCATTCTATGTATCTTGTAAAAGCACCGTGTTCTGAGTGTGATGGAAATTGAAGCTGCAATCACGAAGGAGGTGATCCATCTCTGTTCATAGATGCTGCTCGTCCATCCACTAGGTTTGAGACCATAGAGTGCTTTATGGAGTTGAGCAACAAGATCTTCTTTACTTGAAGTAAAAAAACCCTTATGTCTGTTCCATATAAATTTCCTCTTTCAAATCACCATCCAGAAAAGTAGTTCACACATCCATTTAATGAGCTTCTAAATCAAATTGAACAACAAATGCCAATAAAAGTCAAACACTTGTAATGCAAGAAACTAGTAAAAATGTATCTTGATAATAAACACCAACAACTTGGGAGTAACCTTTTTCAACTAAACCTGGCTTGAACTTGTCAAAAGATCCACCTGGTTTTACTTTTGTCTTATACACCTACTGACACTTAATAGCTGTACGACCATGAGGTAGTTTGGTTTGTATCCATGTACCTTTAGAGATAAGAGAGTCATGTACTCTGCTTCCATTGCCTCTTGCCATTGATCCTTTTGTGGCGAAGAGATAGATTCATTATAAGTACTAGGATCTTCAGAAGTAGAGAAAACATTATCAACAATATCGTCATCATAAACATGACATCAACCATGTTCAAAATCAATAGACAGATCAACAAAAATATTGATGGGAGCAAAGCGATACCCGAACCCCAACGGCCTCTAAAACGAGGGGGGCCGATGGCACGCCTTGATTCGGTCACGGTAAAGCGAACAGAGGGCACCACCTAGTTTTCAGCGGCTAGGACGTAGAACACGGTGATGTGAACACCGCAAACTTACACACACACAGAGAAAGACAAATGATAAAAACCTCGGGGGTGTGAGGGAGAATTATTTCTGCAGTATTTACAATGACCTTCCTTCCGACAAGGTGGCACACCGTGGTGATAGAGAGGTAGGGAGAAGAGATGGTGAACCTACTTGGTGCGTTCTCTAAAAACGACTCGATGATAGTGAAACTTGCTACCAATAATGTCTATGTGTGTGTGCATTGACCATTGGAGTCCAGAGGTGGACGTAGCTCCCTTCACATGGTGCAATTCCCAAAACAAACCATCACACAAGTCCCCTCCCCGTAATGCCAATAGTGTCAATTCCTCCCACTAAAACTCTAACAAGTGCTGACCTCTCATGAACTGCCCCCCCCCCCCCCCCCCCCCCGATAGTGACCTCTTAGTGCCTTTTTATAGGTGTTGGCTGCTTGGATTAGGGTAATCCCGGTTTGATTAGGGTAAGCTAATTGAGGAGACAAACCAAGGAGGTGGGCCCGGTGTGGTTGACCCTTGCTTTGTCTTGGGAGTTATTAAAAAATGAAAACCTCTAGGTGGGCCTTTGTGACCATCACCTAGAGAGAGGGAATTTACAAATTGGGAATTTTACAAGGCTTGGGTGAAAACTGAAAAAATGATGATGATAACCTACGGTTTACTGAAAATTGTGTTGTGGTTGCGTGATGCCGATAATTGGCCGCTTTCCGGTGTGTCGGTGTAGCGTGTACGTCTTTTTGGGGTCGGCCGGGGCATGCCTTTGACACCTTTGTTCTTTTCGTTGTCGGTGTCGCGTGATTCGGCCGCCTTCTTCCTTGTCGGTGTCGATGTCGTTTTGGTTTTTCCTTCTTTTTTTGTATTTTTCTGGTCCGTGCGTATATGCGTGTCCTGTGTATGTGTGTGGGTATATGTGGACATGCGTGTGTGTATATGTGTGAGTACGTAAGCGTGAATGTGTGTGTGTATTTGTATATGTATGTGTGTGTGCGAGCGTGCGTGGGAACGGGGGGGTGGAAAGCCTATTATGTATATATAATATACATAGTATTATGTATTTCTTTTAAGTTTTTTCGATGGTTTTTTACTACAACGCAGGGATGCAATGACGGGAATGGGGAGAGATGGGATGAGAGAGAGAGAGTGTGTGCGTTTGGGTGTGTGTGTGTGTGTGGGTGTGGTGTGTGTGTGTAGAGAGAGAGAGAGTGTCAGACGCACTACGCCTATACATGCTGAGAACAAGAGAGAGAGAGGGAGAAATGGGGTCGGCTGGAGCTCTATACAGAGCACAGGAGAGAGAGGGAGATGGCGTGAGGGAGAGGGTGCAAGGGTGTGTGTGTGTGTGTGTGTGTGAGGGTGCGTTAGAGAGAGAATTTCTCCGCCCGAATGCGCCTGCGCCAGTGTGTGTGAGAGAGAGAGTTGAGAGTGAGTGGCGGGATGTGAGGGTGTGTGTGTGTGTGTGTATTATAGAGGGAGAGAGATTTTATTGTCTTGATGCAGTGCGTGTACAAGCCGAAGAGAGAGAGAGAGTGGCAAAAAGCGGGTTGCCTGCTGGTGAGGGCGAAACAATGCTAGAGAGAGAGAGAGAGCATGGGTGAGGTGGTGAGGGAGGGGAGAGGGAGATAGGGGGTGTGTATGGCGTGTGTGTGTTGCACCGCGCCTTCGAGCTGGGTCCGGGAGTGAGAGAGAAGAAGTGGCGACGTGGCCTGTATCCGATAGAGGGCGAAGAGGGGGGGGGGTTAGTCAACGGGTGTTTTTTTAGGAGTTATAGAGAGAGAGAGAGAGAGAGAGAGAGAGAGAGAGAGAGAGAGAGAGAGAGAGAGAGAGAGAGAGAGAGAGAGAGAGAGAGAGAGAGAGAGAGAGAGAGAGAGAGAGAGAGAGAGAGAGAGAGAGAGTATATTTAAAGGTGGGTTCCCACCGGGGGGGGGGAAAGTGAGTGTGTGAGGGTGTGGGGTGGTCATAGGGAATGAGTGAGAGAGGATAGGGTGTCTGTGTGTGGTGGAGAAGGGAATGAGAGAGAGAGAGAGAGAGAGAGAGAGAGAGAGAGAGAGAGAGAGAGAGAGAGAGAGAGAGAGAGAGAGAGAGAGAGAGAGAGAGAGAGAGAGAGAGAGAGAGAGAGAGAGAGAGAGAGAGAGAGAGAGAGAGAGAGAGATATTCCTTCCATGTTTAGCAGGGCCACTCTCCCAAGAGAGAGAGAGAGGATGAGCTAGAGCTAGGTGAAGATGGGGGGGGGGGGATATGGCGGAAGGGGATGTGGACGAGAGGGGAGGTAGGGACATAATATCCGGGCCCGTCTTGCATGGTAGCGCAAGGACGATAGGAGAGGTACGGAGTCAATGGGGTGGGGAGAGAGGGAGATGGAATATCTAGCCAGGGAAGGTGATGCCGAATGTGTGTGGGTGTAGATAAGAGAGAGAGAGAGAGAGAGAGAGAGAGAGAGAGAGAGAGAGAGAGAGAGAGAGAGAGAGAGAGAGAGAGAGAGAGAGAGAGAGAGAGAGAGAGAGAGAGAGAGAGGTGGTAGAAAAGGATGAGGGAGAGAGAGCGTTTTTCCGAGAAGGGAGAGAGGGAAAGAGGGAGGTGCATAGGGCATATGAGAGAGAGAGAGTGAGTGGGATACTTCATTCCATGCCCGCTTGGGGAATAGATATACAGGGAGAGAGAGAGAGAGAAGGGAGAGTGAAACCGAGGTCGGCCTGCTAGGCTAGGGCATGGACGAGCGAGGGCATGGGTGATAAGGCCGGCCAATCGAAGGGGGGGGGGGTGCATGTGACGAGGCCATGCCAGGAAAAAAAAACAGCGTCATGAGGTTGAACAGGCGTTGTCAAGCCTTCCGACGGTGCCGCCATGGCTCCGGCACAGGAAAAATAAACCTTTTTCTTTTTTGTTTCTTTGACTTCCAAAAATCGGCTATCATTAGCCCTCCCGTTTTGGCTAAAGGCATTCATGTCTCTAGCCCTGTCTCTGATTCTTCTTTAGCTGAGCTGTAGGAGCCGATATCGAGCTGACTTCAGAACTATCCATTCCATTTTTCCATTGGTGAGATTTCTGGGATATTCATGAATCTGCAACACGTCTGGGTGATAGCCTGCTCCTTGGAATAGTGTCGGTTGATTAAATGGGAAGCCCATGGCTCCCAGAACTTTGTGCCAGTGTCCTCCTGGATCCCAAGCGAAAAATAGGATCATTATCTGCAGTGTTCGAATAATAAAATTTGCATGCCAAATAGGACCAAATTTGTAACCACCAGTAGCGACAGGCCCGGGAAATGAGCATCTTGGCTCCTGCAAAGGCAGAACTGAAAATTATGATTCCCAAGAGTGTGCCAAGAATCCACCATATATGGCTGCCTTGTTGGTGTGGTGAGCTCCAGTTGTCTTCAGAATCTTGCTTACTGCCGCGATTGGAAAAACCTGCAAGCATATCATGCTTCTTTTGGGTGTGCTCAAACATGTCAGCTGTCTTTTCTGATGTTGATGGTAGGCCACCTACCTTGCGGCTTAAATACACGCGTTGGAGAGGGGAAAAGGGGAACACACCCAACACACAACACAATGCCTCACTATAGCCCAGGGTATACACAGCGCCCCAATCCACTAGAGTTCACCTTCAAAACTCAACACTACCCGTAAACAAGCCACCACTTTCACACAACCACACACACATACGCCTTGCAATGCACCAGACAGACTCAATCACTCCTCTTTGCTCAATTCATAGCCTTTCGCACTCACACAGCCTCTCTCTACCTCTCTTTGCATGACAAACCTCGGGGGCACACACGCCAACACACGCCCGGAAACACACGCAAGCAAGCAGGGAAGAGAAGGGGGAAGGAGGAATGACGCCTTGAAACAGTAGGGAATAGTCTTCTAGCATAGGCAATGTCATGTACAACCAACACACTGCCAGCATGAACCTCGGAAATAAAAAACAAGAGCTCCAAAATCCTTGGCCAAAAAAATCCTCCTTGGTCAAAAGACACAGGTCCCAAAGACCCTAACAAATGAACAAAAACCTCCTTTTATAGGAGTGTGCTTGGAAATCTCAAAAAAAGAAAAAAGGTGGTGTGATTCCATGTCGTGCACTCCATTTGAAGTTCTATTTAGAAGTTTTATACATTGCCAACACCTGGCCTAGTTATTTTGGAAAGCTTTGCATGCTTCACCTCTTGCCCTTTGTCCTTTTCATTCTTTTGGCTGGCTGGATTTCCCACTTTGGTGCCTTTGCATTTGGCTTTCTCCACCTCGTTGCTCCCGGACTTCCCTTCTCGCTCTCCTTGCATGCTACTGCATGATTTGCGTCTTACCTGAGGGGGGAAGACAATAGCGACATCGCTATTGCCCTCTCCCTTTTCCTCTCAAAAATTTGGTGCCCCAAGGGCCGGGGGTCCACCCCCTACTGGGGCTGCCATGTCATCATCGGGCTCACACCGCCGTGCGGCCGCCCGCGGGCGCCATCATCTCCTTGCACCGCCGGCTTCGCGCCCAAAATCGCTGCCAGACGCCACTGCAGTGCCGCCATAGCAGCGCCATGCGCACGGACTCCATATCTAGGGGGAGGGGAGCTCCCCTCACTCCTCTTGGATGCCTATGGGAGGGCCACGCCCTAGCCTAAATACCCCGCGTTGAGGAGCCCCGCGCCCGCATGTGGGTTATACAGGCTGCCACGTGGCAGCCCTAGAGGCCATGGCCTTTTGAACTCCAAAAAAAGCCCATTACATTTTTATAACAAGCCTTTTTTTTTTGGCCTGCCTTCATCTGGCCTTCATTCTCTGCTCCCAGGTCCTACTACCAAGCTGTAACCACCACCTGAAATGCAACTTTCTCGGCTCCGCTCACACCCTGTGTCTCTGCCTTTTTACCCCTCGGCATCCTCGAATCAAAACTCTCAAAAATAGAAAAAACATCTGCAATCCAATCCGGTCAAATGCTCCCAGTTTTCCGAGGGCTATAACTTCTCGCTCCGGACTCCGTTTGGCATGCAGTCACTTCCTGTTAGGTCTGTATAATGTACACTCCGCTCTAGAACTTCGTCGAGGCTCAGAAGATGCCAGATGGCACATTCTCCAATGCAGCCAAGTGGGCTCAGACCCGGCCCCCGTAAAAACTTCAAATGATCATATCTTGCAAAGCATGGCTCCAATCCACGATCCAAAAAGACGGGTAGGCTCCACGAATTGAGATCTACACATCTATACCTCAAGCTCCACTTGGACCACCTATCTCCAGCTGCCCTGTCTGGCAAGAATCTGCAAACCACTAAAACTTAACCTTCAATATCTTGGTCTCCGTAGCTCGGTTTGATGAGCCGTCTGGACCTGCTCCTTCAACACTTCAAGCTCTTCATTCCTAGACCTCAAAACTACACTTTTCATCTCTTTCACTTGCTACCCCAATTAGCCCCTTGTGTAACCTTTCTTGGCCTATAAGCCACATCACGCATACACTTCCGCTGCTACCTGCCATTCCATGACCTTCCTAACTGCACCATCCCTTTGGCATGCTTTTTCTTACCTGCATACACTTGCCCATGCCACCTTCTTGTGTTGACATACTTTGGCTGCACCATCATTGCCCACCCCCCTGTTCAGCATTTATGCTCAAGCACAAAAGAGCTTTATTCCACTAGAAACTGCAAAACCTGGCACACACTATGAGAAAACTGAAACCATATGTACACTGTTTTATTATACCCTATTGCCAAACATTCAAGTGGATTGCCCTACCCCCTGCACAACATAGCTTCCACCTGGATCAAACAGTTGGCTCTGTTCACTTTCATCCATCTGTAACAACCTCCAATAGTGCCCTACCCAAGCACATAGCCATCCATGCACACAAAAGGCCCATAGCACTTTAGCACCTCTTCGAACATCATCTTGCTTCATCAACCTATATGGCCCTGTAAACACATCATCTGTATGAACCAATACTTATGACCCTCCCTCCCAGCCATGTAAAGTAGAGCTCCTCTCAAAGGAACCCCGTATCTGATGGATAATATACTGCACAGTTTCACTTACAAGCATACGTTTCAACCATGGGTTGCATACCTCTTTTGAAAGCTTGGACACATCTTGGGAATTTCCTCCATATGCCATAGAACACATCTCCTGCACTGGCTTCATGCTCTCTTGCACCTCCTCTTCGAACTCACTTACACTTTCATCAAGCCCTTCATCATCGATTGGCCCTTCAAGGTCGCTCAGCACTTCCTTCTATCCAGCTTCAGTCTCCTGCTCTTCAATCACCTCTTCTACCGCTGCATCATGCTCTTCTATGGAAGAGAGAAACTGGTTCTCTACCGCATCCATCTCAAGTTCTGTCATAGACACGGCCGCTTTATCTCTCTTGGAAAAAGTCTGCACATGTTGCACCACCATGGCACACTCCACCGCTACTTTCATCAGCACAACCATTAGCATGGCACTGCACACTACCTTCACCTGCATATCATCATCTGTAGGTATAGACCGCTCCACTTGGATTTCATCAACTATCTCGGCTTGCTGTGTTCCGTGCTCTTCTTGCACATGGGCTACTACCATCTCATCAAACATATAAGAGGGCAGCTTTACCTTTACCAGTTTGGGTTCATCAGATTCCGTCTCTTCGTCGTAGGATGTGGACTCATCCGCTCTATCTTCCTCACTTGTCTTCCAGATAATCGAGCTTGTATCATCATCGGCATCGGCATCATATACCGACTCCGTATCAGCATTTGCATCCACTTGCTGCTCCACAAAAGCTTGACCATCACCACAACTTTGCTCACTTTCTTCATCAGCTTCTGAACCCTTGGTATCTGCATCTCGATTGCATTCTGCTATCTTTTCATGCAAACTTTCAACAAGAACATGCTTTACCTCTTCAATCCGTACTGGAACCTCCACATCTACTGCTTTTGCATCTTGGTTCACCTCGACATGGAGCTTACCCTCGTTGACAAGCTCTTACACCCTGGGCACATGCACATCACAAACTGGAAACCTCCAAGGAATGTAACCAATAGTAGGTCTTACCTCCACAGGCCCTGCACTTTGCACAACTGGACTCACCTTTGATTGGACCAAAGAGCACTTCACTACCTCCGCAACAGGCGTATAGTCCGCTGGCTTTAACATACCCAACTCCAGCTTTCGCTTCACCTTTCTGCTCTTTATCTTTGCCAGATAGACCATGTCTTCATAGGTATCTGTGCCATCTTCGACCTTTTCTCTAATCCTCGGATGCAAGCACTCTAACAGCTTTGACAGCTTCAAAGATTGATTGCTTTCGACCCCAATAGCAATCTCTAACTGCTTCCAACAAGCTTCAAACTGCTCAATGAAAAGAGAGAAATCTTTACTTACATCCTGGTGTACCGCCTTCAGCCTTGCACCAACTTTCTCTGCCGTAATCACCTCTCAAAACCGCTCGAGAAACTGACTCTGCAACCTTTGCCATGATTCTCGATCACTGCTCTCTAGGCTATTGAACCACACCTTGGCTCGTCCTCGCATCAACAACGGCACCATCTGTACCCTTTTTGAATCCGTCGACATACGCATCGACAACAACCATAATTCGAAATCTGCCAACCAATCCTCGGGATCTTCGACGCCCGTTAAAATGGAGTCAAAACCTGGATCCACCATCTCTGTCAGCTTCAACCTCGACCATTAAACATCTCGACCATCCACCAAACTCTTTGTTGGAAAAAAAACACCACTTTGAACCGCAAATTGGAGCATCAGACAGCTCCTCAGTGGGGGCACCAGAAAATGGAGAGGGGGAAAGGGGAACACGCCCAGCACACAACACAATGCCTCACTATAGCCCAGAGTATACACAACGCCCCAATCCACTAGAGTTCACCTTCAAAACTCAACACTACCCGTAAACAAGCCACCGCTTTCACACAACCACACGCACTTACGCCTTGCAATGCACTAGATAGACTCAATCACTCCGCTTCGCTCAATTCACAGCCTTTCGCACTCACACAGCCTCTCTCTACCTCTCTTTGCACGACAAACCTCGAGGGCACACACGCCGACACACGCCCGGAAACACACACACACACAAGTAGAGAAGGGGGAAGGGGGAAGGGGGAATGACGCCTTGAAACAGTAGGTAATAGTCTTCTAGCATAGGAAATGTCATGTACAACCAACACACTGCCGGCATGAACCTCTGCAACCAAAAACAAGAGCTCCAAAAGCCTTGGCCAAAAACATCCTCCTTGGTCAAAAGACACTAGTCCCAAAGACCCTGACAAATGAACAAAAACCTCCTTTTATAGGAGTGTGCTTGGAAATCTCAAAAAAAGAAAAAAGGTGGTGTGATTCCATGTCGTGCACTCCATTTGAAGTTCTATTTAGAAGTTTTATACATTGCCAACACCTGGCCTAGTTATTTTGGAAAGCTTTGCATGCTTCACCTATTGCCCTTTGTCCTTTTCATTCTTTTGGCCGGCCGGATTTCCCACTTTGGTGCCTTTGCATTTGGCTTTGTCCACCTCGTTGCTCCCAGACTTCCCTTCTCTCTCTCCTTGCATGCTGCTGCGGGATTTGACTCTTACGTGAGGGGGGAAGGCAATAGCGACATCGCTATTGCCCTCTCCCTTTTCCTCTCAAAAATTTGGTGTCCCAAGGGTCGCAGGACCACCCCCTACTGGGGCTGCCACATCATCACCGGGCTCACACCGCCATGTGGCCGCCACCATCTCCATGCACCGCCGACTTCGCGCCCAAAATCGCTGCCAGACGCCACTGCAGCGCCGCCATAGCAGTGCCATGCGCGCGGATGCCATAGCTAGGGGGAGGGGAGCTCCCCTCACTCCTCTTGGATGCCTATGGGAGGGCTACGCCCTAGCCTAAATACCCCGCGCTGAGGAGCCCCGCGTCCGCATGTGGGTTATACAGGCTGCCACGTCGCGGCCCTAGAGGCCATGGCCTTTTGAACTCCAAAGAAAACCCCATTACATTTTTAACAGAAGCCCTTTTTTTTTGGCCTGCCTTCATCTGGCCTCCTTTCTCTGCTCCCAGGTCCTACTACCAAGCTGTAACCACCACCTAAAATGGCACTTTCTCGACTCCGCCCACACCCTCTGTCTCTGCATTTTGACCCCTTGGCATCCTCGAATCAAGGCTCTCAAAAATGGAAAAAACATCTGCAATCCAATCCTTTCAAATGCTCCCAGTTTTCCGACGGCTATAACTTCTCGCTCCGGACTCCGTTTGGCATGCAGTCACTTCCTGTTAGCTGCGTATAATGTACACTCCGCTCTAGAACTTTGTCGAGGCTCAAAAGATGCCAGATAACACATTCTCCAATGCGGCCAAGTGGGATCAGAGCCGGCCCCCGAAAAAACTTCAAATGATCATATCTTGCAAACCATGGCTCCAATCCACAATTCGAAAAGACGAGTAGGCTCCACGAATTGAGCTCTACACATCCATACCTCAAGCTCTACTTAGACCACCTATCTCCAGCTGCCATGTCAGGTAAGAATCTGCAAACCACTAAAACTTTAACCTTCAATAACATGGACTCCGTAGCTCGGTTTGATGAGCCGTCTGGACCTGCTCCTTCAGTACTTCAAGCTCTTCATTCCTGGACCTCAAAACTACACTTTGCATCTCTTTCACCTGCTACCCCAATTAGCCCCTTGTGTAACCTTTCTTGGCCTATAAGCCGCATCATGCATACACTTCCGCTGCTACCTGCCATTCCATGACCTTCCTAGCTGCAACATCCCTTTGGCATGCTTTTGCTTACCTGCATACACCTGCCCATGCCACCTTCTAGCGTCAACATACTTTGGCTGCACCAGCGTAACCCACTTATCTCTCTCCATAGAGAGGATACACTGTTTGTAAAAAATTGCACCAAATTGGGAATGAGGACTTTATTCTTGCATTCTATCAGCCTTTTGTCTATCCATGGCTCCTTAACTCTTATCTCCATGCTGATCTTACCTCTATATGTTATAGCAGCTAGCCATAGCCATAGGTCTGATGCATCCCATGCAAACACAATGCTGTGTTGTGGAGGAGTCTGGAACATCATTAAAAGGTTGGTAACATATTGATCATCAAACTTACTCTGAACACCCTCACATAAACTGGAGGCAATACCCATCTCCAAGTTTATAACACCTTTCAATAGACTAGAGGCATTACCCATCTCTAAGTCTATAACACTACACAATAAATTCTTGCTCGGTTGCCAAGCCCTTGGAGCAATATCCAACTCCAAACCTTCAGTCTTGCTTACCTCTTTGTTATGGTCCTTTAGTGAAACTTACTTGATGCAAGATTCCTTTAGCTTGCTACACTGTCCTTGGTCCATGCTAGTGCACAGGCTTCTATTTTCAAAGCCCTCCCCTTTGCTTGATATGTTGCCCATCTTCTGCAAAGCCTTGCTAGCATGTTTGTCTTCCTCTTCTCTTGTATGCTCCATGCTCTTTGCATTACCCTTACTCTGACGAGGCTTGATCAACACTTTACACCTTCTTACCCTTAGTGCCGAATGCTCTCAATTGATTGCCTTGGTGCCTATTTCATCCAGGGTTAAAGATGTACTCACATTTGTAACACAATTTTCTTGACTTACCTCCCCCACTGGGGTAGCATCTTTTGATTCTTTAACCTCTTGTTCCACTACTTCAATCCATTGAATAAACTTCTCTCTTGATCCTTCATCTTGACCTCTTCTACAAGACCAATGATACTTGGTGTGCTGGTACCAATTGGCGGTGGGCGTAAGATGAGTGTAAGTGGTGATTGTGGCGGTGGTTGCATCGGTGGCTGTAGGAATTAAACTGGTGGGGCTAGCTCTGGTTGCACGGTTGGTGGTGGGACTTGAACATGTGAGATTGGTTGCTTGTGCGGTGGTGGTCTTGCCCTCGGTGGAGAGATTCTGTCTCCCTCCTCTAGTGAAATTCTGCCTCCTTGGATGTGGGCAGTAGTACATACCATGGCCGTCTTCCCCGCAATTGTAGCACTCGTACTCTTGGTTCTGCCTTTGTTGTCCTCTTCCTTGTTCTGGATTCGTGATAGGTGCATGCCCTTGCTGCGCCGGATGCATGGATAAACTCTCTAGTTGGGTGGTGATGCGATTTAGCATGTCTTGCTGCTCCTCTGATGCCTCTTGAGCTGGGCTCTATGACTGGTTGTTGCAGCCACTCGGATTGGTTGGACCGAGCTTTTTTCCTCTAACTCGTTTACTTTTTCTTGCATGCACAGCTTCTTGTCTTTAAGGCGGGCTACTTCTATTGCCAACTCATATGTTACAGGAAGCCTTCCCTTTACCTTCTCTCTAAGTAGCGACCACAGGCCAGCAATGAAACGGTCCTTCTTTAGGAAATTAGGCTCTCCTTCGCCTTCCTCCACTGAGGCAACCCATCTCTCCTATAAGTCCACAAACTTGGACTCGTAGGTGGTATACACTAGCAGACCTCCCTGCTTCAATTCCATCAGTAGCTGCCATAGCTTCTCCGAGGTTGTGCCTCCACCAAACCTCTTTACAAAGGCAGCCCATAACACATCCCATGCATTCTTGGTAGCTTGGGTCAATGCATTGTACTAGGAATTGGCCTCTACCTTCATCAGTAGAGGAAAATTTTGGAGTCGCGAAGCGTCATCATCTTTGTTGAAGACCACACAAGAAATGTCGAAATCATACAAAAAGTTGGTGGTGAGATCTTCTCCCTTCTTTCCACTTTGTTGGAGACCACACAAGCAATGTCTAAATCATCCAAAAAGTCGGTGGTGTGATCTTCTCCCTTCTTTCCAACGAACATGGGGAAAGAAATACTTGCCATGGTAGTGACTTAGGAAATTACAAACTTTTTTTTTTCTAGTAGCGGCTCATAGCGGCTTTTTACAGAGTTGGGTGGATAGATTAAAACAGGATAAAGAATGGATCACAAAGCTAGAACAGAATAAAAATGCTTACATCAAAAGAGTGGTAGTAATCCAGAAGGGGCAAGATGATGGGACGCGGGGATCTCAGGATTTCATCAAGCATCTCGGCTCCGAATAAGAAAACAATCTTTTGCTGGTAGAATACCTTCCTATCAATATACTCGTTTACATGCATGTGTTGCAAGAAACGGAAAGGAAATACTTCTGGCCTATTGTTATTATACATGTCGGGTGTAGGGCAAGGATCTTGACCACTAGGGTTGCGTACCACAAGTGTTGACGAGGTGACACCTCCACCACATGCTCCTACCTCTTATAGTAGTCCGCATAATCCTCCACATTAGGTTCAAAACAGACTGGGCGAGAAGATTCTACCTCAATCGGCTTTCCAGTCTACATGCGGCGACGGCGCCTGGGTGGTCGAACTTCATTTGAACCCTCCAGGCCTAGAGAGAGTGTAGACCCACTTGCGTCCACCAAATGCTTTAGGCCTCTGGACTTAGACTTTGTGGTTGATGTAGTTGGCGACTCCTCTCGAAGCATTAGAGTAAAAACACTTGGTGCTATAGAGAATATGAGAGTGCCGCAGTTTTCAAAAGCAAAACTCACAGTTCTTTCTTCACTTCCTCTGTCGGCACTCATTGACAGAATGTTGTGGTTGACAGCAGTGATGGCACTTCATAGGCCCCCCACCTAATGCTCTCAATTTGTGGTTAGAACGAGAAACACGAGATGGGGATCTTACCTCTTGAATACTGACGACACTACAGTGTGGTAGTAGTACTTCAATGAAGGCAGCTAGTGCCTCCTCAGTCTTCTCCTCTTCTGTCCTCCAGCTAGAAAATTCCTTTAGCCATTCGTCCATGATTAATGGCGTGCGTCACTTTCAGCATTGTAAACTGAAGGTTTCTTAGGAGCCCTCCTCAGTGGGGGCACCAAATGACGGGAGCAAAGTGATACCCGAACCCCAATAGCCTCTAAAATATTGGGGGCCGATGGCACGTCTCGAGCCGGTCACGGTAAAGCGAACAGGGGGCAGCACCTACCTTTGAGCCGCTAGGACACAAACCACGGTGATGTGTACACCGCAAACTTACACACACACACACACACACACACACACACACACACACACACACAGATGATGAAAACCCTTGGGGGTGTGAGGGAGAATTATTTCTACAGTATTTACAATGACCTTCCTTCCGGCGAGGTTGCACACCGTGGTGATAGAGAGGTAGGGAGAAGAGATGGTGAACCTACTTGGTGCGTTCTCTAAAGACGACTCGATGATAGTGAAACTTGCTACCAAGAACGTGTATGTGTGTGTACATCGACCATTCGAGTTGAGAGGTGGATGTAGCTCCCTTCACATAGTGCAATTCCCAAAACAAACCATCACACAAGTCCCCTCCTCGTAATGCCAATAGTGTCAATTCCTCTCACTAAAACTCTAACAAGTGCTGATCTCTCATGGACTGCCCCCCGGAAAGTGACCTCTTAGTGCCTTTTTATAGGTGTTGGCTTCTTGGATTAGGGTAATCCCGGTTTGATTAGGGTAAGCTAATTGAGGAGACAAAGCAAGGCGGTGGGCCCGATGCGGTTGACCCTTGCTTTGTCTTGGGAGTTATTAAAAATGAAAACCTCTTGGTGGGCCTTTGTCACCATCACCTAGAGAGAGGGAATTTATAAGTTGGGAATTTTACAAGGCTTGGGTGAAAACTGAAAAAATGATGATGATAACCTACGGTTTACTGAAAATGGTGGTGTGGTTGCGTGATGCCAATGATTGGCCGCTTGACGATGCGTCGGTGTAGCGCGTACGTCTTTTCGGGGTCGGCCGAGGCATGCCTTCAACACCTTTGTTCTTTTCGTTGTCGGTGTCGCGTGATTCGGCCACCTTCTTCCTTGTCGATGTCGATGTCGTTTTGGTTTTTCCTTCTTTTTTTTGTATTTTTCTGGTGCATGCGTATATGCTTGTCGTGTGTATGTGTGTGGGTATATGTGGGCAGGCGTGTGTGTATATGTGTGAGTGCGTAAGCGTGAGTGTGTGTGTGTATTTGTATATGTATCTGTGTGCACAAGCGTGCATGGGAACGAGGGGGTGGAAAGCCTATTCTGTATATATAATATATATAGTATTATATATATGTTTTTAGTTTTTTTGGTGGTTATTTACTGCAACGCAGGGGTGCAATGATGGGAATGGAGAGAGATGGGATGAGAGAGAGAGTGTGTGCATTCGGGTGTGTCTGTCTGGGTGTGGTGTGTGTGTGTGGTGTGTGTGTGTATAGAGAGAGAGAGAGAGTGTCAGATGCACTGCGCCTGTACAAGCTGAGAACGAGACAGAGAGAGAGAAATGGGGTCGGTCGGGGCTATGTACAGAGTGGGAGAGATAGAGGGAGATGGGGTGAGGGACAGGGTGCAAGGGTGTGTGTGTGTGTATGCACCCGTGTGTGTGTGTGTGTGTGTGTGTGTGTGTGTGTGAGGGTGAGTTAGAGAGAGAATTTCTCCACCCGGATGCGCCTGCACAGGTTGTGTGTGAGAGAGAGAGTTGAGAGTGAGTGGCGGGCTGTGAGGGCGTGTGTGTGTGTATTATAGAGGGAGAGAGAGTTTATTGTCTTAATGCAGCGCCTGTTCCGGCCGAAGAGAGGGAGAGTGGCAGAAAGCAGGTTGCCTGCGGGTGAGGGCGAAACAGCGCCAGAGAGAGAGAGAGAGAGAGAGAGAGAGAGAGAGAGAGAGAGAGAGAGAGAGAGAGAGAGAGAGAGAGAGAGAGAGAGAGAGAGAGAGAGAGAGAGAGAGAGAGAGAGAGAGAGAGAGAGAGAGAGAGAGAGAGAGAGAGAGAGAGAGAGGGGATGGGTGAGGTGGTGAGGGAGGGGAGAGGGAGATAGGGGGTTTGTGTGGCATCTGTGTGTTGCATTGCGCTTTCGGGCTAGTTGGGTTCGGGAGCGAGAGAGAGGAGGTGGCGGTGTGGCCCGTATCCGATAGAGGGCGAAGAGTGGGGGTTTTTAATCAACGGGTGTTTTTTTTTAGGAGTTATATATATATATATATATATATATATATATATATAGATAGATAGATAGAGAGAGAGAGAGAGAGAGAGAGAGAGAGAGAGAGAGAGAGAGAGAGAGAGAGAGAGAGAGAGAGAGAGTATATTTAAAGGCGGGCTCCCACCGGGGGGGGGGGGGGGAAGTGAGTGTGTGAGGGTGTGGGGTGGTGATACGGAATGGGTGAGAGAGGAAAGGGTGTGTGTGTGTGGTGGAGAGAGAGAATGAGAGAGAGAGAGAGAGAGAGAGAGAGAGAGAGAGAGAGAGAGAGAGAGAGAGAGAGAGAGAGAGAGAGAGAGAGAGAGAGAGAGAGAGAGAGAGAGAGAGAGATGGTAGAAATGGATAAGGGAGAGAGAGCGTTTTGCCGAGAAGGGAGAGAGGGGAAGAGGGAGGTGCGTAGGGCATATGAGAGAGAGAGAGTGAGCGGGATATTTCATTTGATGCCCTCCTGGGGAATAAAACTACAGGGAGAGAGAGAGAAGGGAGAGTGAAACCGAGGGCGGCCTGCTAGGTTGGGGCATGGACGAGCGAGGGCATGGTTGATAAGGCCGGCCAATCGAAGGGGGGGGGGGGGGGGGGGGCATGTGACGTGGCCATGCCAGTAGAAAAAAAAGCGTCATGAGGTTGACCAGGCATTGCAGAGCCTTCCGACAGTGCCGCCATGGCTCCTGCACAGAAAATAAAACCTTTTTCTTTTTTTTTCTTTGACTTCCAAAAGTCGGCTATCAATATCAATATCATCATTGGCAACATTTGGAATGGATGGTTGTGAAGAGGAAAGCTACTCTATAGGCAGAGTTTCATCATCTGAAAGAAATGGAAAATGTTGAAGCAGCAATTCAATATCATGAGAATCATCCATGGACCATGAGCCCCCATAAGGTGCTCGTTAAATGTAGCATCATGATTCACAAATACTTTCTTGGAGGAAGGGTCATAGAATTTGTAGCCTTTGGAAGTGTCAAAATATCCAATAAAAAAACTTTAAGACCAAGAGCATCAAGCGTTGTTCGTGTTTCTTTGGGGACATGAATATAAGCAATACATCCAAAGGTTTGAAAATGAGATACAGAAGGAATGTCACTTGTCCATGCTATGAGGGGAATGTTCTCAGAGGGTGCAGTAGCAGGAAGATGAATTTGAATAAATGCTGCTATCAAAGTAGCTTCATCCCAAAAAACACGAGATAACTTAGAATAAATTACCATACATCTTATCAGAGGGTGCAGTAGCAGGAAGATGAATTTGAATAAATGCTTCATCCCAAAATACACGAGATAACTCAGAATAAATTACTATACATCTTATAGCAATATTGAGTATAATGCGATTCTTTCGTTCAGCAATGCCATTTTGTTGATGTGAATATGGAATGGTGTGTTCATGATGAATTCCACTGTTAGCACAGTAACTCACAAACTCTTGAGAAACATATTTGTGTTGAGCTATATATAGAGATACTATATATATATAGTATCTCATACAAGTTTAGAGCCTCATTTTGTTTCTTAAGCTGAGCCGGCGTCAATATTTCTTAGCTTTAGAAGGACGTCGTCAATCGCGCTTGTGTGTTCTTTGTTTGGCCGTAGGTAGGTACTGCTGCAAAGCAACCAAGTGTGCGCATTTGTGTGGTTGCTCTGGCCTCAGGCAGACATGACTGCAAAGCACAGGTTGGTCTGCCATTGCTGCTTCTTGTTGGCCTGCACCTTCTCATAGTGTCTATGGTCATCGCAACCGGGTTCTGCTCGATGGGAAAGCTTCTCTCTACTCATAAGAATGTATCCCGCAGCTTCGTCGCAAGCACGTGCTTCTTGCATAGATTTGCAAGGGTTGAGTTTAGTATGCTTGCGCCCTTGTTTCTCAAACTCAATACATCGGGGAGGAGAAACAGTGCTGTGGTTGGCAGCACGACCACAAAAAGTGCTATATTAAATTTTATTAAATTTGTTTGAAGGATAGCGAATGATTGGCGTTAAAATTGTTGGCGGCTTGTATTTTTCGAGTTGCTTAAAAGCTAAGAGGTCATGCACATAGCTCGTGACTGCATGTCTCAGTTAACTCAGTTATTCATAGTTCGGTAATAGGTTTTTGCATCGTTTTGATCGTGTTCAATTGTTGTTTTATTTAGTCAAACCTTTACATATCTTTGAATAACCTTTGATCAATAGATTGGGCATGTGGCGTTCGGCCTTTGTCATCACTAGGGATTTCCCTAGAGCCACCTTGACCTTGTCATCTTTAGGTTGTTGTTTGAGCATCAATTTGTGTAATTTGTTTCTACTTCAATGGTAGCACGGTCACACCATTTGATGCGATTTATAGCATGAATGCTACTGCTCTCATTGCAATCTATCATAAAATACTCGTTTTATGTGATCGCACACTAACATGTGTGATGGTTTTCATGGGAATCATCAATGTATAGATGACAAGATTTACCAAGCCATTATCTATACTGACTAGTCATTGTCTTGAGGTTTTGCAGATTTTGCACAAAACTAGCGTCTTTGATGCTATGCTACGTAAATCTATGATGGTGATTATTATTTTACAATTTTTATTTGATTTGAAAAAAAAAAACATCTCTGATGCCATGGTACGTAAAACCATGATGATTCGTATTTTCAAGCTTTTCTAAGCGTCTCTTATGCCATGGTGAATACCGTGATGCCATGGTACGTAAAGTCATGATGATTGGTATTTCAAAATTTTTTTTTATTGAAAGCGTCTCTGATGCCATGGTACGTAAAGCCATGATGATGACAACTGTTAGTTGAGATCTTGGGGGTCCCAATGTATTTATTACATGTCGACTTTGTATATATTTGTGCACAAGTGATACCATTGATGTTACGTTTGTTTCTATGTCATCTACACATGGGATTGCATCGGCATTACGTTTGTTTCTATGTTGTCTCTAGAGCGGTGTCACGAACCGTCTCTAAGGATAATGTGATGTATTTATTTCTAACCTTCACAACTTGATATGTTTTTCTTGAGTTGATTTTTATTACAGAATTTAAATCACATCAAGCAGTATGTACGGAGGCTCAAGGATGTTGAAGTTGCTCTACCAAAGAATTTGCAGTAGCTCAATCGTCTATATCTTGGATTATAAGAAGACCCTTCAAAGGGCTCATTGTAAAACAGGAGTGATGTAGCTCCTTTGAACATTGTAAATGTACATTTAATTTTTTTTTAATATAACAGTGGGTATATATAGAGCTGTGGGTTTTTCCCTTGAGCCCCCAAGGGTTTTTTCATCTACAGTTAGGGACCTTCATTTGAGTGGGGGTGTTGAGCTATATATAGTATCTCTATATATAGCACCGTGGTCCCCTCTATATAAACTCATCTCGTGTAGTCATTGGACACACTTTGGGGTTTTGCATATTTGGAGTTGTCTCGCTCTCTCTCTCCCATCGTCTCTTGTCGCGTCCTCGGTTCAACAATTTGCATCCATTGTCACTGAGAAGCTTCTTGAGGCAATGACCAGTTTGAAGTCCTACAACCTTGTGGAGTTGTTTGAAAATAGATAAGGTGTCACATTTTTGTCTAATTAAAAATATAATCATATACCGTGAGAAATCATCAATGAACGTAATGAAGTAGCGATATTGTGATCTCGAAGAAGGTAGAGGTCCACATATATAAGTATGAAAAAGATCCAATATGTCCTGATAATGAGCTCTTGTTGAGGGAGGAAAGGTTTACAATTATGTTTCCCAAGAGCACAAAACTCACAAATTCCCATTTGGGATGAGCTTAAGGATCCATGCCATGAACAAGATCATGACATTGAAGATCAAGGAGTTTTGAGAAATCAGTATGAACAAAACGGTGATGCCATACCTTGCAATCATGATCACCTAGAGCAGTGAAAATATTTGCTAAAACATCATTGAGAGAGAGTTAAAACAAATTTTCGTTTTGAGAATCAGTGGCTATAGTCTGTCCACCTTCCTCAACTTGGCATTTGGGATGATCCAAACCATCAAAGCGACCAAGATCAACAAGTTTAGCAAACTGAAACAAGATTAGGTTGAAGATATGGTACATATAATACTCCTCACAAAAATTTGTGTCAAAGAAGATAAGGTACCAAGATATAAATCTCCATACCCTTTACTTGACAACCAAGTAGTATCATTAGCAAGATAAACAACACGTTGAACTGGTAGTGGATGATAGTTATGGAGCCACTTAGACTGATATGTCATATTTTTTGTATGTAGCACTAAAATTGATAATAAAAAGTGATCCATCACGTACATGAAGTATTCTGTTTGGAGCAATATATAGAACATAGGATGCAACTTGTTTCTGATACAATATTGTTTCGATGTCCAATAGCATATGCTCTATTACAATCTATGTCAAATCGACGCTTATAGCACATATGAGTGGGGTGATCAAATCGTCCACAATATTCACAACAAGAAGAAGAATCTCTATATAAGCGTGGTTGTTTAGAGGTAATATTGTGTTTCTCATTATATTGATGTGCCCAACAATCATCTTCAGTATGGCCATTCCTGTTGCAGTAAGAACAATGCTTATTAAGAAATTGGAGATGAGAGAAAATATTACCGCGACGGCCACCTCTGTGGTTTCCTAGTTGAAACGGATGCCCTTGAGCATAAAAGGCATGTTCCATCTGTTGTGACTCAGTCTCCTCTTGTGAAATCATAGCTGTATCATGACCAACATTACGTCGTTCTTTGAGAGTATTCAATTAAAGACACGTAGGCTTGGTCGAAGTCTAGACCATCTTTATTAAAAATAATGGTAACAATGTTATCATAGGAAGAGTGTCAAGGAGAAGTGTAATGATCAGTCGTTTTTGTGGAACAAGATCGGCGATAGCAACAAGGTTATTAATAATGGATTTGAAAGACTCAATATGTCCCATCATGGCAGCACCAACTTCATATTGTAACTTGGAAAGAAAACCTCTCAAATAAAGTATTTGTGTAGTTCAGATTTCTTCTGAAAGTTTCTAATAAGGTACTTTCCATATTACGTGGGAAGTAGGCAGTTCATACACATCAAGCAAAAGGGAATCAGTAAGAGAAAAAAGAGTATACAACGAGCTGCTTTATCACGTGGTTGCCAATCTGTATACACAACATAGCAGTCTTCAAATATAGGTCCTTCAATGATAAGCATGTCGTTATGATCCGTATCAATAGGCTATGGCAGACATACATAATTATATTTCCAAGAACAACAATAGAGAGTTCATCACCTTCAATAATTACCAACATCTTTGCTTTCCAACTAGGAAATCCTTATCCTTGGAAAGGAGGAACACAAACGTTGGCCAGAAGGAAAACCGTTGACGAGAATAGTCATAGCCTTATCAGGTTGTGAGAAGATGTATAAGATAAGATCACAAAATTTGCACACCATATTTGTTGAAGGCTACAATTAAATGCAAGAAGGATGCTCAACAAACATCCAAAGATGTGAGAGACTTCACCCAAAAAAACAGAGAAAAGGAGACGTTAATAAAAAAAGGGTCCTCAAAGTAGAGTGACGTGAGACTCAAGATTGACGACCGCAATATGAATAACAAAACGCTAGATTTTTCACGAAGACGCAAAGAGGACGAAACCTATGTCAAGCTCGATTGTAGTAAAAACAACATAACTTTTTGCTACGAATTGTGATTGATGAAAACCTTGACTCAAATTGAAGAGTGCAAGGAGACAAATAAATTTTGAATGAAAATTGCCATTGTGCTTCATTGTGCTTTTCTCATTTCTCCAAATTTTGAGCAAAAGACCCCCGAAAATTGAGACAAAGTTGATGGTGTCAAAAGACAAATCAACAAACAAACATAATCAATAATTTACCATATCTATTAGCAATAAACGCCACACAAAACACTAATCATATTCTTCTTAACACAAAAGAAGCACAATTAACAAGAATCAATTCTAAAAAATAAAATTTGTAGTAATTATGAATCTTACATGAAAATCGCATACACATACTCTATTTTTTCACCATGAATTGAATTGTCATGTGATCATGACTTCTCTGATACCATGTTGAGATGCAGAGAGAAAGAGAGAGAGACGAGACAAGAGACACACCATGTACTCTCCCAAAGACTGATCTATATTGAGGACAAGATACAAATATATAGGTAAGACCAAGTTGAGTAGAGTGAGCCATATACAGCTACAACAGAAGATTGCTCCAGCTCCAAGATGTCTTTAGAGTATCATGGGCACTGATGGCAGCAACTATATTCAACCTTCAGGTTCCAAGTAATCAAAATTCATCCCAAAGATTCCGAGTTTGGGAACTCTCAAACACCTTGACGAACTGATGGATCTCTTTGACAAAGGTCTTCTATCAATTCCTAGCGCTAGAGAGTCATATATTCCAGGAAAGATGCAACAAATTTGGGGTTTCCAACACAATGGGCAGTGGTGGTGGTTATACAAATTTCAGTCCAATTGGGATGCTCATTATGCGTACAAACACAAAGCTTTTCTTTGGAGAATCTTGGAAAGGGGCCCTACCCATTGGGGAGTTGCTGGCACGAAAGAATGTGTCACCAGAATTATGTATTAGATGTTTAGAGCTTGAATCAATGTAACATTTGTTTTCAGATTGTATACATTTCAAAAAATGGTGGAATTCTCTATAGGATTATTGTAGACTATATTGGCAAACTAAGATTTCCAAGTACAAGATGCTTTTTGGGATGGTACAAACTTTGAATGAGGGTTTACAACTATGCTTGATGTCCCTTAGAATTTGGAACAATCTGATATGGCCCAAAGTATCTCAATTTTAGTTTATCTAGATGTGAGAAACTTTGAGTTGTATAGCATTACCCAATCGCCTTTCTGAAAAATCTTAAAATTAACCTGCCTTGGCATCCATACTTGTCTTCTATTCCTAACTTATCTCTGTTGCATATGCATTCCGAATCTGATCTTCTTCTAGCTTCAACAACTCCCCCTATCGATGAAACATTGAATCCTCTAGGCTTAATCTATGCTGGGATGCTAGCCTCATGCCTGTAATCACATATTTCATTGGAAAAATACCTTCAATCCCATAAACCAACTTGATAGGTGTCATCCCCGTTGAGACTCTATATGCTGTCCGAAATGACCATAATGCCGAAACTAACTTGTCATCCCAATCTGACCTATTTTCTAAAAAAATCTTTTTCAAGATCCTCACCAGCACCTTATTGGTACTCTTAGCTTGCCCATTTTCTTGCGGAAGATACGGAGTTGATTTTTATGCAAGATCACATGCTTAGTTGTCAACTGCTCAATGAACGAATTTAAAAACTGCACACCCTAATCAGACACCAACTCTATCCAAATCTTGTCATAATGTGCTCATACAGTAATCTTGCTACACTTGTTGCTTTGTTGTCCCTCAAAGGTAATGCTTCTACCCTCTTTGTGGTGTTATCCATCGGAACTAGAAATATACCTTGGTCCTATCTACTAGCTTTTGGCTCGATTGGTCTGACAAAATCAAACCCTCACTTTTGAAATGGCTCAAGTGGCATGGCAACACGGGGTGATCTTGCATTCTAACCATGGACGTTGGTTGCCTAAACTTTTGGCATTGAAAACATTCCCTAACAAACTGATGTGCGTCCTTAAGCAGCAATGGTCACCATAAACCTGCTTGTATAATTTTTTGACTAGTAATCTCTCTTGAAAAATGTCCTCCAGCTATCTTATAATGAGCCTCCTGCAAAATTGCCTTTTGTTCCTCATCCAGAGCGCATCTTCTACTAATTTGATCTGCTCCTTTTTTATACAATGCTGTAACAATAATAAAAAATGGCCTACTCTGCAAGGAAAACTTCTTCTTTTGATATGGTATCATATTAAATGGCAACACTCCATCTGTCAAAAATTGCACTTGACTAATAGAAAGCCAAAATACTCTTGGTATGATACCTCTTAAAACCCTTTACATACTTTTGGTCAAGTAAGTTAGGGCATAGAGGGGGTATCTCTGGTGCAATGGTGAAGTTTGTGCCAAACGTAGATTGCTCAGAATTGCAAGAATACTTCAAGTTCTTTCAGATTGGCAAGGCTAGAATACATAATACTTGTTGAATGATGATTGCTCTGAATGGTCAGTTAGACGGAGCAAGTTGACAAGGTGGATACATGGATTTTTCATATGGAATGGATTTAACCTAGTTTTGGAGATAATACAATTGATTTATAATGGTTTTTAAGACGGACTCAACCAGATAAATGTCAAGACTAGGTGTCAACATCCATTTACAAAATGAAAGCAGCCTAGTAGGGTCATTTAAGTCCTTAACATAAAAGGTAGCGACCTTCATTGGGGGGTGTTGTGAACTATTTGGGTATCCCCATCACTGTCCGATTCATGTGTATGGAACTCAATTTGAATGCCTTGCTTTCCTCCTTCCTCCTTTAGCAGTTTGGATTTTTTGATTGAATCATGAGTTTCAACAATGTTTTCAATAGAAGCCAGGGTCTCAGGCGAGGGCATATCTCCATAAGCACTTCGTAAAGGTTTTCGGAGGAGTAGCCTGAAGAGAAGCCCTTAGGTTTAAAGGTTTTTGGAAGCAGTGAAACCTTTTGAATCAACCAACCTCTTGCCTTTATCTAGAGGTTTTGTGACATTTGAAGTTGATGCACCATGGGTTGGTGCAGAATGGGCTTGAAATAAGGGTCTTGGATTGGAGGGAGCTCGGGCACCTGGAGTTTTGGTGTAGGAAGGGGTGGGTGGGTTGCCCTTAATTTGGGTGGTACCCCCTTTCTCCCCATTGACAGGAGGCTTACATAAAATTTGTTCCCTCAGCACAACTATTTCATGATGTCATTATGTGTTTCCATAGTGATTAGAAGTCATTCATATACTGTTCCTTTCTCATTGAGACGACTATTCTTCCATGGAGTTGTTCCATTGATGCCGCGATGTGTTTTTACGATGATTAGAGGTCATTTGTATATTGATCGTTTCTCATTGAGATAATTATTATTCAATGGAGTTGTTCCATGATGCCACGAAGTGTTTCCATGATGATTAGAAGTCATTCATATACTGATTGTTTCTAATTGACATGATTATTCCTCCATGGAGTTGTTCTGATGCCTCATGCTAAGGTGCAAATCGGATGCAATTATAGGATTCTTGACTAATGCCCCTCTCTATCCAATGCTAGAGATCCATGACTAATATCTGTCTCTATCCAATGCTAGAGCATTAGGAAGAGGATGAGGTGTAGAAGGGCCTCTTTATTTTCCATGAGCTTAATTATGGAAGTGATTAATATTTTGACAAATAGGTGTACGCCATGTGTGAAAGAATGGTGGGTGTGTAAGAGATGTGTAAGAGTGGTCAAAGGATGCACTTTTGCCCCCAAAAAGGAGGTGGACAATTTTATGATTTTCACCTTCCATAACTCCCACATATAATCTCCGATTTGAGCGGAGATTGTAGATCTGAAATCTATGCATTGAGCTCTTTCCGTAGATATGCTACATGATATGGTTTTATCCACTAGATTTTAAATTCAATTTTGGGGGAAACTTTGAATTCAAATTAACTAGACATTTTGCCCGTTTGAATTCAAAAGCTATCCTTTGATTACTTTCTGAATACTAGAGGTTTGACTTCCTTAAACTGCCAAATAAAGAGGCCCTCCTAGACCCCATTCTCTTCCTAATGGATCCATGGCTACCTGTCAAACATATAAATAGTCACTGGGACTCAAGATAAATATATATAATTATATTTAGTAAACATATATATGGTGGATCATGGGCTCAAGTCTTGCCCTCACTTTGCACTAAAAAGTGCGGAGGCATGTTCGATTTCGGAGGGAGAAGACTTCGGACTGGACATGTACCCCAACATTTCAATGGGCACTCAAATTTGAGGAGAGCCATTACGATGGAATAAGGTCAGAGTCCTTATTGAACAAGGGGGAACTCTTAGAGAAGTGCCCCAAATTCCTGCAATGAAAGCAAGCCCCAGCTAGCTTGCCCCATTTCAAGTATATAACCAATTTACCTACACTATCAAGTTCAATATCCGGGGTCTCCAATAATTTCTTATGTGTTTGCCAAAGCACATGAGGTTTATTCCTATTAAGACAATGAATAGTGAGAGAAAACAACACTTTCCCCAAAAAAGCTGCTAGCTCGCCAATATAGTTTTAGAGAAAAGTGTATAAGTTCACAAATTCCAACCAGACAGGGCATTTCGATAACATTTTCTCCTTAATCAGCTTAATCAATTGCCATGGTAGAATGTGGACCACTTGTCCAACATAAAATCATGGTAGGGACATATAGAATCACAAGTTTATCTTTGGCTTTGAAAAACAAGACTTCAAACAATCCAAAACCAGAAAAGAAATTTTTCTTCACCACAAAGGGTTTAAAGCCTGAATAAATCTCATGGGAAATAAACACTAAATACAAAAGCTTCCTTGTAAAGAAAAGAACAATAGCCCTTTCTCTAAAGATGGACAACTACAACTAGACTTGTTCCAACTTTAAACTGACCTTGTGCTCCCCTTTAATTTTGGGTTCAGGGGTAAGTGCATCCTTCAAAATATTAACCATTATTGTTGAATTGTACCACTCAAAATTTTTCCCTAAGATGGCATGGCCTACCACTGTGTGTGTGTCTATTTGAAAAGCGTGTGGAAGAGACATAGTGCCAAGCGCAAGAGGGGACATTAAGGTAGAGCCATGATGGTTGTATGTTTGCGTTGCAACAGGAAGGAAAGTCCACATGGGCACGAGAGAATCGTCATGCCCTAGCTCTCCATTTCTCCCCCTCCTCTCTCTCTCTCTCTCTCTCTCTCTCTCTCTCTCTCTCTCTCTCTCTCTCTCTCTCTCTCTCTCCCCCCCCCCCCCCAACACCACCCTTTTTTTAATGAGGATAAAGGGTCCTCCTCCTTTATCTTATATCATATTGATTGTTTACAAGGCTTGCAAAATTTGCATGTCAAAGAATTTTTTGTCTCTCCTAGATGCTATGATATCCTCCATCATTCCATGCTTGATAATGGCAAGGATGCGAGATCCTATAAAGTCTAGACAATTCTAAAAGGAATACCCTAGAAGATTCTAGAGGCTTCTAAAATACTTTCTACATCATCACTTATGTCATAAGCCATCATCACTTATGTCAACATACATGTGTCATACCTTTTACGCCATGTGTTGACATGCACGTCATACCATGTGGCACACTCTCCCTCTGAACCTCCCTAAGCACTAATATAAATGGAGACCTTGGGCTACAAGCCCTTGAGTCTTAACAACACTAGTTGTGAGGCTCATGCGAGGTAAGTCTTCTTCCAATTCTTATATCTGTTTGAGTTAAAAATGAACTTGAAAAGGAGCAAAATAAGAAGAAAACAAACCTTATACTTAAAGCAAACAGATTTACTGTGGTTCAAGAGCATAAAATACTTGATTGGGCTGGAATGCTATTGCACTATATGGGTTTTCAATGTTTTCTATGGGGGTGCCCCATCTAAATACTCAAGGGTCCTCACAGGCATCAAGGTTTCTCTAAACCCTTGGTTGTTGGACCACCCTACTAGGAGATGCTCTATCTCTACCATTGACACGGAATGGGGAAGGAAAATGGTGGTAAACATCTTTGTAGATAACACCCCTACTCTTAGGCAAGATCTTTGGAATTGGTTGTTAGACATCAACTTAGATGCAAGTATTATTGGTGGGGACTTCAACATGGTTTGTAATGCCAAAGACACTACTTCCCTTGGCACTGTTATATCTAAATCTGAGTCTCAAGATTGGGAAAGAATTTTGGATGGGAAATGAGTTGATTTTTGGAAGTCTTCCTCTCCACCTTCTACTGTATTTATCTACCACTCACAAGCCTACACTTGTTCATGGTCTCCTTTAGATAGGATTTACTTTATAGAGTCCAATTGGGTCCCTACCTCAGGCCAAACATCGGGGTGGATATCTAACAATCGTTATTGGATCATTTTCCTGTTACAGTGTTACTTGATAATTTTGATGTAAATGCATTCAAATATGTCGATTCATCCCGTCTCCTAATGGTGAATAATTTGTTGCTTTAGTTAATAATTCTTTTTCTGAGTCTATCATGCTGTTTGGACTAGATCAACCAGTGAATGCCTAGCTGCACTTCTATTCTCTTATGTAGAAGTGCATCAGAAAGGTTGGTAAGCATGTGGCCAACAATTTAAAAAGGAACATTGTTATTGCCTCAACAATGATGAAAGAGGTGGTGTCTAAGGATGTAGCAATGCTTGATGATGAGGACATTTGGAAAACTCATGGATGCAAGAATAATGCTAAGGATTTGTGATTAGGATAATGCCTCTAGAGCACATTTCTATGTAGAAAACATGCGCCAGAAAATGCTCACTGCTCTTTTTTATTTTATTTTAATAAACTAAAAGTCAAGCATGCAAGACTCAGTATTAATCAAGTGATCAAGCCTTGTGGTCAGGAAATTTCTTCACTTGTGGAGGTCTTGAGAGAATGTCAGATGTATCATGGGGCAATTCTGAATAAGGAGCGTGACTTACGTGCTTGAAGGTAGTAAGCAATGAAGCTTTTGCTTTTAGCAGTAAAACCATGTATTGAGGCGGGTAATGCTAGTAGATTGGAAGGGGTTTTTGATGCTAAGAGGATGCTGTGGGATCTTTAAAAAGTGGGGAATGATAAATCACCAAGGATATGTGGACTCACCAAAGAGTTCTCGCTCTCTTTCTGGCAATGGTTGAGCCTCTGATTTTGGCAGTCATTATCTGTATCTGGACAACCCAAAACATGATACTCGGCTTGAGCATGGAATTATCAAGATTTTGCTTAAAAAAACCTTTGTTGCTTCTTTCTCGATCTGGCGGCCTATCACTATGATGGAGATATTATATAAAATCCTTGTTGAAGGAGTAGCAATAAGAATCTCTCCTTTTCTTAAATATCATCTGCATGAAGCTCAATCAGATTTTGTAGGACGTAGGTCTATACTTGACAACACTCTTACTATTATGCTTCACTTTCTAAAAAACCAAGAAAAAAGTAGTAATGCTGCAGCTAGACTTTGCCAAAGCCTTTGACTCAATGCTGTGGGATTTTGTGGTCAATTGTCAGCATCCATAAAAAATTGGATTTTGGGGATAAAATTACATCATGCATAAAAATTTTAGGGAAGGGGGCATCTTCTATAGAAGGAATGTCAAATATCCATGCTTTGATGGGTATCTTCTCAAAGGGTGCAGTAGTAGGAAGATGGTTCTGAATAAATAATGTTGTCAAAGTAGGTTTAGCCCAGAAAACACGAGATGACTCAAAATGAATTAGCATACATCTTAAAACATTGAGTACAATGTGATTCTTTCGTTCAACAATGCCATTCTGCTGAGGTGAATATTGAATAGTGTGTTCAATGTTCATGATGAATTCCACTGACAGCACAATAACTCACAAACTCTTGAGAAACATATTCACCTCCATTGTCACTGCGAAGCTTCTTGAGGGGACTGTTAATTGAAAACAGATAAGGCCCCAAATTTTTGTCTAAGTAAAAATACAGTCGTATACCGTGAGAAATCATTAATGAACCTAATAAAGTAGCGATATTGTGATCTCGAAGAAGGTAGAGGTCCATATATATTAGTATGAACAAGATCCAATATGTCATGAGAATGAGCTATATTTGAGAGAGGAAAGGGTTTACAATTATGTTTCCCAAAATCACAAAACTCATAAATTCCCATATGGGGATGAGCTTTAAGATCCATACCATGAACAAGATCACAAAATTGAAGATTAAAGAGTTTTGAGAAATGAGCATGAACAAAATGGTGATGCCATACCTTGCAATCATGATCACCTGGAGCATTTGCTACAGAATCATTGAGATAGAGTTCAAGAAAATTACCGTTTCAAGAAGCAGTGGCTATAGTATGTCCATCTTTCTTAATTCAACATTTGGTATGATCAAATCCAACAAAGAGACCAAGATCAACAAGTTTAGCAACTCAAAGAAGATTACGTTGAAGATAAGGTACATGTAATACTCCTCACAAATTCGAGTGGAAGAAGATAAGGTATCAAGATATAAATCTCCAATACCCTTTACTTGACAAGTAGTATCATTAGCAAAATAAACAACACGTTAAACTGATAGTTATGGGGCCACTTAGACTGATATGTCATATTTTTTGTAGCACCAGAATCAATAATAAAAAGTGATACATCATGAGCAATAGAACATAGGACACAACTTGTTTTGGTACAATATTGTTTCAATGTTCATTAGCATATGCTCTATTATGATCTGTGTCAAATTGATGCTTATAGAACATATAAGTGGGGTGATCAAATCGCCCGCAATATTCACAAGAAGAAGAAGAATCTTTAGATAAATATGCTTGTTTAGTGATAACATTGTGTTCGTCATTATATTGACGTTTTCAGGAGTTTTTTGGAGCAAGGGATTGCGCATATGTACATACCCATGCATGATGCATCAAATAAAGGATTGCCCATTTTCCATAGCTAAGTGGTTACGTGGGGCCCACATGTGTACAGGTAGGACAGGGTGTACATAGTGCAACGATTTTTACTATTACCAGTACCAGTGTGTTTTTTCTACAATAAGGAGGAGTTGGTAGCACGTAAAACTTCTCGGGAAGGCTATCTGCGGGTGGACGACATGAGGTAAGCAGGTGTGTCAGATGGCATCTAGTGGCGTCATGAGGTCGAATGGGGTCAATACTTGCACGTGGAAGAGTACGGGCACAACGTGGATGTTTTCTTGTGATAATTATGCAGAAAGGTCATTATGAGGACCATCTTTTGGGGCCACTTCACGTGGTGGCGGGATGCATTATTGGAAAAATTTGAGTGCCAGGTGTGCGTATGGATGCAGTAGGGTGACAACTATGCACTGCGAGGTCAGTTTTTGGCATGTTCGGGGTCCGTTTGAGGTCATCTAAGAGGCCAAGGGTGCCCAAGTAATAAAGCTAAGTGTGGGAACTGAAAACAAGAGAGAAGACCAGAAAAATCATGGAGAGGAGAGGAGGAACAGCCGCAGGTGTGTTTTTGGGGTTTTTGGAGCCTGTTTTGGCCGTAAACTGCTCATCCGAGCTCGGATTTGAGCACTTTGACATTGTAGACTAGGGTTTTGGGCCGTTCCAGACGCGATGGCGCTGTCCATTTTGTCAAATTCCTCACTCTTTTTCTGCTTTTTTGGCTGTGTAATTTTCTCCTATGAGCGAAGCTTCTGCTCCAATTTGTGATTGTATCTGGCATATTTTACCCATATTGTGTGAGCTAAATTGTATCTAAATATCAGAAATTATCCTCTTTTGAGCTGAGTTTTTGGGTGTGTGTGTGTGTGTGTGTGTCTCTGTGTTGAGTGAGCAAGTGGGAAGTCTCTCTCCTCTCACTCCATTGGTGTGTTCCCTGTCTCGGCCAGGTGGATTGTGTAAGCCGAGTGGTGCCACATAGTGTGTGTGTATATCATTCCAAAAGTTTGTGTTGGGTCAGTATAGAGGCGTTCTGTGTGTTTCCATCCCGCTTACATTATTTGGCACCCCCACAGAGGATCTTCTTCGAGTATCTTCTGCTTCGAGCTTCGAGCTTGAAGATTCAGAATTACAGGCTTCAGGTTACAGGGGAAGGTACAGGTATAGGTGATTCACACAGGTACACGTAGCTGGAGTAAAGTGATATACTGACAGTGAAAGTTACTTGCAATTGTCGTGGTTATGCATCATTTGGCGCCTGTTTGAGCGCATTGTCTGCTGGTATTGTACATTACTTGTGGAAACTGCCATTGTACGCCTTTGTGGAGCTATATTTGGTTTTATTTGGAAGTCCCAGTCATTTCTGAGACTTGGTCTGGAAGATAGTCATTTCTGAGACTTGACTATACGAGATGTGCATAAGCCTTCATGTGAGGGTTGATAGCGTGAGGTTTTATTGAGCTAGGGGATTCTCAAATGTGGAGATCCTTTCGGTGATACAGGTAGCTAGAGCACCCTTTTCGTAACCTCGCCATAGGTTATGTACTAGTGGTTCCTACTTGATGCTTGGGTTCTATTGTTGACAGTTTATGCATACATATACAGTCTATATTTTGGGTTCTCACTGCTCTACTTCTGGGGAAACTCTGTGAAAAATTCTCCAAGCTATGATGGCTGGTTTTTTGGTCTTTTAAGCCATTTATGCTGTTATGCTGCTGAAGTTTTGGCAAAATCATAGGATAAGACAGGTGTGCTTTCTTGGGATCTGCATGGTTGACTTTAATGGATGATCAAAATGACCCTCAATTCACTCCTTTTCAGTTAACTCAAAGAATCCATTTAAATGTTTATGTGTTCAGGAAGATTTTTTTCTAGCAACGCATAGTCTTTATGTTCGGGCCAAGAAGATTACGAGAGATCCTGGAATGTCCTTTGCCTGTTGTAATTCCAATGATTAACTATGAAAACTCATTTGATGTGCATGTGTTTATCCTTATCTAACGTTGAGCTCCATTGAGGTTTTTGGGGATTGAGTCAGTCAAAAGTTTTGGGTTCTTGCACGTGTGTTCGAAGGGGTTTTCAAAGTATCGTAGCTTGGGTAGCCATGGCTTTCTCTTATCCGGAGTTCCATGGAAGAAGTGATGAAGATGTGGAAGACTTTTTGGAAAAGATGGAGGTTGCCTGCATTAGCAACCAAATTCATGACCCGACACAGATGTTACATCTTCTCCAAATTTGTTTGAAGAGTGATGCACAAGTTTGGTCTAAAGCATTTGAAGAGGAGTTGCGTGTGGTTGATCCACCTGTAAGGTTGAGTTGGAACAATCTACGGCATGGACTGGAAGTGGAGTTTGTGAAAATAGAAGATCCTGACAAAGTGTGGCAAGAAGTACAGGCTTTAGTGAAAAAGGAAGGAGAGCTAGTAGATGCGTACATACGAAAGTTTTCATTGGCATGGGAGCGGATGTGCAAGGCCTTAGCACCACAAGTACCCCTACCTGACATGATGAAGAAGGACAAGTTCTTGGCTGGTCTTTGGGAGAATATACGTCGGATAGTGGAGCTAAAGAAGCCTAGGACATATGAAGATGCACTAGAGGTGGCGAGGAACAAAGAGTGGAAGCTAAGGAAAATGAGTCAGTTAGGGGTGGAGTCTTTGCCCATGAGGTCTTAATTTCAGCCTATGGATTCTTCACAAGGTCGTATGCCAGGGGTTCATCATGAACCAATGGTTTCTGTTACTCCTTAGGTTATGCCAGCAATGGTCACTACAACAATGCAAGATGATGGGTTAAGGCAAGACATGAGGCAAGTGGTAGATTTAATGAAGAATCTCAGCCTCAACCTACTAGGTCAAGTGGGAAATAATCGAGGTCGAGGGAGGCTTGAAAATCAGCCAGGAGGTGAAGAAAGGCCTAGGAATGGTGTTGGACAAAGCAATGGTAGGTTCTGGAGGCAGACACCCACCTGTTACAATTGTGGAGAGTTGGGTCACATCAACCCACAATGTGATAAGCCACCTAGGATGGGGGGAGACATGTATCCATTGCCAAGACAGGTGCTAACTAGGTCCAATGATTATGGCATTGAAAAAGGAGAAGAAGGAACTAGTGGATTAACCCAGGAGGAAAAGGGAAAGACAAAAGTGATAAGTGTAGTCACCTTGGAGAAGGCATCAAAGCTAGAGGATACATTAGTGATGCCCATTGGGAAGAGGACCACAGAGGACAAGGAAGGAAGAAGTGCCCCAAGTCCTAGTAAGAAGAAGGGAAAGAGCCATGAAGGCAAGGATGTCAAGGCCACGAGGAAAAGGAGGCCTCGTCGCAAGTTCCATGTTTCAGATTTTCCACTAGGGGATGGGAAATTAAGCTATGACTTGAAGGAGAATCTGACGAGCAGGAAAGCCGATGTTACTTTTGGGCAGCTTATAGAGATGGTACCTAAGCTAAAGTGACAGTGGAAGAGGATGGTTAACCCAATGGAGAAAGATCCAGAGAGAGGTTCAGTGAAGGTGATGGCAATGGATGAGCTACCAGACATTTTTCCAATAGTAGATGTGTGGCACAAAAGAAAAAATCTAGGACAAGGTTCTGTCGATGGTGGGGCTCAAATATGTGTCATAAAACACTCATGTGTTGAGAAGATGGGTCTTATAGTGAGTGGGGTGTCAGGATTTCGGATTAGATTGGCAAACCATCAAAAAGTAAAATGTTTGGGTGTTGTAAAGAGCTTAGAAGTGGAGGCGTATGATGCAAAGGCATTGGTTGATTTTCATGTGATGCCAGTGGGGTTGGGAGCATATCCTATTATACTGGGAAGACCATGGTTACATGAAGTGGGAGATGTTCAAGATTGGAGACGTGGTACGATTAGCCTCTGGGTGAAAGCATGTTAACCTGTCGCGCTTTTTGTGCTAGTTAGCAGTTTCTAGTTAGCACATCTTCAAAAATTTGGGCGTCCGGTAATTTTTTTATAAATAATATCAAAATTTGTCGGAGGTTTTACATTTGGATTCCTTGTTTCAAGTGATTTCTATTGATATATCATATGTCATAGATCTTGGAGATGTAGCTCAAGTTATTGTACTAGTTAGCATATGTCAAAATTGTGCTAGTTAGCATTGTCCGGGACATGAAAAAGCATGACAGGTTAACATGCTTTCACCCCTCTATGGAAAGACAGGTGCTAAGAAGCTATACAATATGGACACAAAGAAACGATTGGAAGAGCTTTATGAAGATGAGGATGAGTCTAGTGATGAAGACTATTCCACAGTGACTGATGAGGACAGCGATAGCACTACCAACAGTGATGAGGATGCTGATGTTGCATTTATTTTGATGGACAAAGGAATCCAGGAGTCTGGTTTAGTTGCATTTGCAGATGAGGTTGAAGTTGAAAGTGAAGGGCCTTATGAAGTGATTGAAGCGCTGATGCAAACCAAGGTTGAATTGTCAAAGAAGCAGGAATTGATGACACAAATGATCAGTGGAGACCTCTCAGCTATGGAGAAGGAGATATATTTGCACATGCTGGCTAGTTTTCCTGATTTGTTCATTACTTCATATGAAGAGATCAGAGGGTTCAAGGGTGAAGAGATGCATATAGAGCTGAAAGAAGGTGCTAAGCCAGTGAGACAAAGGCTAAGAAGGATGGGTCAAAGGCAGATGGAAGCCTTGCAAGAAGAGGTGGACAAGTTATTAAAGGCAGGGTTCATAGTTCCTGTGGAGACCACAGAATGGGTGAGTCCAGTAGTAGTCAGTCCAAAGAAGGATGGAAAGTGGAGGATTTGTGTAGATTTTAAACTCTTAAATACAGCCACTAAGAAGAACCCATATCCTATTCCATTCATCGATTAGATCTTGGATTCAGTGGGCAGATTATGAGAGGTATAGTGTATGTGATGGTTTTTCAGGCTATTTTCAGTTGAAGATTGCTCTTAAAGACCGAACAAAGACAACTTTTATTATGCCATGGGGCTGCTATTACTACACGGTATTGCCATTTGGGTTGTCAAATGGACCATCTTTCTATCAAGAGAGAGAAAATTGGGTATTGGAACCATTCATTGGCAATTGTGTTAAAGCTTTTATGGATGACTTCTGTGTATACAGCAGTAGTGCTGAACATCATGAGAAGCTGAAGATGGTATTGGCTCGATATGATGAATGTGGAGGACAACCTAATCCAAAGAAATGTCATCTAACACAGCCAAGGGTGAAATTATTGGGCCATATGGTGTCAGAAAATGGCATTGAGGCTGATCCAGACAAGGTTAAGTCTATTATTCTTCTTCCATCACCTACGAGTACGAAGCAATTGGCAACCTTTATACACAAAGTGAAGTACATGGCACGGTTTATTCCATTCTCTTCACAGCTCCTTTATCCATTACAACAAGTGGAAAAGCATGATCCATTGCAATGGAATGACAAGTGTGAAGAAGTGTTTCAAGAGGTCAAAGAGGTGTTAGGGGGTTTGTCAGCCATGCAGGCTCCTAATTGGGAGCAAGTGTTTTATGTAAATCCATCAGTAGGGGATGATCCCATTGGAGCCATGTTATTGCAAAAGGGGAAGGGCAACCATTATATGAGGCCAGTGTATTGTGCAAGCCGAGTGATGTTGGTAGTGGAGAGAAAGTTCTCAGAAGTAGAGCTAGTGATGGCCAGTGTAATATTTGCTTGTCGACGATCTCGTCATTACTTGCTACCACGACCTTTTGTTTTCTTGACGAGTTATGTCTTTTTGCCACAGCTAATTAATGGCACTAACATGTCAAATGTGGTGAAGAAATGGGTGATTGAGCTGCAAGAGTTTGAGTTCTCTTTTCTAGTGGAAGACAGTACAAGAGCTATGCTAGCTGATTTGTTGACTTACAAAGAGAATCCCCTCCTTGTTAAGGAAGAAGTGGTGAGAAAGGTAGTTGAAGAAGTGCCACATATCAGCAATGCACATGTGTTTTTCTTTGATGGTTCATACAGAAAGAGCCATGATGCGGCGTCAGGGGGTATAGCACTTGTTACGTGGGGCCCACATGTGTACAGGTAGGACAGGGTGTACATAGTGCATCGATTTTCACTATTACCAGTACCAGTGTGTTTTCTCTACAATAACAAGGAGTTGGTAGTGCATAAAACTTCTCAAGGAAGCTATCCGCGGGTTGATGACATGAGGTAAGCAGGTGCGTCAGATGGCATCTAGTGGTGTCAGGAGGTCGAATGGGGTCAATACTTGCACGTGGATACGGGCACAACGTGGATGTTTTCTTGTGATAATTATGCAGAAAGGTCATCATGAGGACCATCTTTTGGGGCCACCTCACGTGGTGGCGGGATGCATTATTGGAAAAATTTGAGTGCCAGGTGTGCGTATGGATGCAGCAGGGTGACAACTATGCACTGTGAGGTCAGTTTTTGGCCTGTTCGGGGTCCGTTTGAGGTCATCTAAAAAGACAAGGGTGGCCAAGTAATAAAGATAAGTGTGGGAACTGAAAAGCAAGAGAGAATACCAGAAAAACACGGAGAGAAGAGGAGGAACAGCCGTAGGTGTGTTTTTGGGATTTTTGGAGCCTATTTTGGCCGTAAACTGCTCATCTGAGGTCAGATTTGAGCACTTTGACATTGTAGACTGGGGTTTTGGGCTATTCCGGACGCGATGGCGCTGTCAATTTTGTCAAATTCCTCACTCTTTTTCTGCTATTTTGGTTGTGTAAGGTTTTCCTATGAGCGAAGCTTCTGCTCCAATTTGTGACTGTATCTGGCATATTTTACCAATATTGTGTGAGCTATTTGTCCTATTGGTGTTGGCCCAAGATAAATTGTATCTAAACATCAGAAATTATCCTCTTTTGAGCTGAGTTTTTGGGTGTGTGTGTGTGTGTGTGTCTCTCCTCTCACTCCATTGGTGTGTTCCCTGTCTCGGCCAGGTGGATTGTGTCAGTCAAGTGGTGCCCCATAGTGTGTGTGTATATCATTCCAAGAGTGTGTGTTGGGTCAGTATAGAGGTGTTCTGTGTGTTTCCATCCCGCTCACAACGTGCCAAACAATCATCTTCAATATGGCCGTTTCTGTTGTAGTAAGAACAATGCTTATTAAGAAATTTGAGACGAGAGAAAATATATTACCGTGAAAGCCACCTGTACAATTTTCTCATTGAAATGAATGCCTTCGAGCATAAAAAGCATGTTCCATCTATTGTGACTCACTTTCCTCTTGTGACATCATAGCTGTATCATGACTAGTATTACATCATTCTTGACATTGAGAGTATTTAATTAAAGACATGCAGGCAAAATCGAGACCATCTTTATTAGAAATAATGGTAACAATGTTATCATATGAAGAGTCATTCGCCGTGTCAAGGAGAATTGTAATCAGTTGCTTTTGTAGAACAAGATGGTCGACAGAAGCAAGTTGATTAATAATGGATTTGAAACATTCAATTTGAAACACTCAATAGTACCAAATTTAGATTGTAACTTGGAAAGAAAACCTCTCAAATAAAGTATTTCTGTAGAAGATTTCTTCTGAAAGTTTGCAGTAAGGTACTTCCATACGTCAAGGAAAGTAGGCAGTTCATACACATCAAGCAAAAGGGAATCAGTAAGAGTAGAAAGAATATATAAACGAGCTGCTTTATCACGACATTGCCAATCTGTATACGCAACATGTCAGTCTTGAAATACAGGTCCTTCCGTGATAAGCACGTTTTCATGATCCGTTTCAAGAACAACATCAGAGAGTTCATGGCCTTCAAGAGTTAACAAAATCTTCGCTTTCCAACCAAGAAATCCTTTGACTTGGAAAGGAAGAACATAACTCTATCCAAAAGGAAAACCGTTGATGAGAATACTCATAGCCATATTTGATTGTGAGAAGATGTATAAGATAAGATCGCAAAATTTGCACACCATATATGTTGAAGGCTGCAATTGAGAATGAGAGAAATATCAAGATTGTGTTCTGCTAATGATAAATGCAAGGATGCTCAACAAACGTCGAAAGATGTGAGAGACGTCACCTAGAAAAGCAAGGAAAAGGAGACGTTAATAATAAAAGAGTCCTCAAAATAGAGTGACGTGAGACGCGACGTGAGACTCAAGATTGACGCCCGCAATATGAATAGCAAAAAACACTAAATTTTCTCGAAAAAGTTGACACAAAAATTAAAAAAACGATAGTGAACATTTCACAAAGACGCACAAGGACGAAATCTATGTCAAGGTTGATTGTAATAAAAGCAGCATAACTTTTTGCTCCGAACTCTAATTGATGAAAACCCCGGACTCAAATCAAAGAGCGCGAGAAGATGAATAAGATTCGAATGAACAGTGCCATTGCGCTCCATTGCGCTTTTCTCATTTCTCCAAATTTTGAGCAAAAGACCCCCAAATATTGAGACAAAGATGAGGGTGTCGGAAGACAAATCAATAAGAAAACATAATGAATGGTTTACCATATCTATTAGCAATAAACACCACTTAAAATACTAATCATAATCTTCTTAACACAAAACAAGCACAATTAACAAGAATCAATCCTCAAAAATAAAATTTATAGTAATTATGAATCTTACATGCGAATCATATACACATACTCCGTTTTGTCATCATGTATCATAAAAACTAATATCTAATACTCCAAAATTATTTTCTCATGTTAAACTAATCATTTAATATGGGAAGTACCAAGAGAGTAAAAGCTAGAATATTGGTAAGGCTGCACACCCGTCTCTGTCACGGATCCAAAGGAGGGAAAATAGGGATCCAAAGGGGGATAGCCTGCAAAAGAGCAATGTGCTTCAATGGGGCGTAAAAGACCTAAGGTTCAGCTCCATTAAGACTTCCATAGACTAATGTTCCAAAAATTAAACCTTTTATCCAATGGCCAAAGTGTAGGGGAATTGGATGGTCATGGTGAAGAGTAAAAAGTCTTCCCACATCCCTAGGAAGGAGGGGGAGAGCCCAATTTGTAGGGGATGAGAGAGAAACACACACACACACACACACACACACACTCCAAGGATTGCCCTTATCACAATGGGAATACTGGACACATGTCAGGTTCCTAGGCTAGTTGCCCCTAAACTCCCCTCAAATCTTATTGGATGCCCATAGAGGTGGACCAATGAGAATTAGGCTAGAGTAAATTTAGTCTAATCAATCTAAAAATTCTTGATAAAAGAACTAATAGAAATTAAGGTGCCTAGAAGACCATTGGACAGTCTACAAAGGGGTACAATGAGCATTCAACAGTCCAATGGCTTGCCGAATTCCTATTGGCCAGAAGATAAAAAGGTCCAATGAGAGTTTAGATGAATTATTTAAATACCTGAAGCTGTCACAAAAGGAAAAAGGGGGACACATGCCACAAGGCTATCACTTATGCTTCTTAATTGTCATTGGCTAAGCTCTGTAGGGGCCAATTATAGGATGCCAGGATGAGCAAATAGCAAGAGGGGTCAACCAACAGAGAGAGGCGACTGATTTTGCAAAGGCATTGACACACACACACACACACACACACACACACACACACACACACACACACACACACACACACACACACACACACACACACACACACACACACACACACACACACACACACTCACACAACTCATGTGTGGAGCAAAGAACTCTCTCTCCTTCTCCAAGATTTAATGGAAAGCTCATCATCTTCTCCAAGCTTTTGAGAAGGGAGGCCTACACCAACAACTCTTGGCTTTAAGATGCAAATCCAACCAAGAGCCAAGCTTCAATGGCATGCTCATCTCCTCTATCATGCTAATTACTAAGCTAAGCTATGCTATTAGAGTGATTATGTGAGGAGGATACTTCTTTCTCGTAAGATACATCTTCTTCCTCGCAATCTATCCTCATTCCCCGCTAGCTCTCACCATTTTTGAAGGTGTGTGAGGTCTTGGGACTCTGGCTTGGGACACTAGGTGTGATTTTCAAGCATAATTTGGTGCATGAAGCTTCCATCTTCATTTCACCAATGATTTTTGTCAAGGAACACAAGAATTGTATTGTACAAAAGTCTCCTTTGATGGGAGGAGCTATAATACATTAAAGCCTTTATGGAGGGGAGACTGGCTCCATGTAAACCCAGTCCTCAACTATTGTCAATTGTTCTATTTCTCTCTCTTTTCAAGTATTGTCAATGCCAAATTAGCTAGGTGTAAATTTCTATGTTGCTTTCTCAATTAAGTACTCTCTCTCTATGCTCATTAGGAACTTGCTCTTAATGAAATGCTCACTATGTTATCAATTTCCGCTACACATAAGTTACTAGTGCATTAAATGTTACACCATGAATTGAATGGTCGCGTGATCATGACTGCTCTAATACCATGTTGAGATGTAGAGAGAAAGAGAGAGAGAGACGAGACAAGAGACACACCATGTACGTTCCCAAAGACTGATCTATATTGAGGAGAAGATACAAATATATAGGTAAGACCAAGTTGAGTAGAGTGAGCCATATATAGCTCCAACAGACGATTGCTCCGGCTTGGAGATGGATTTAGAGTATCATGGGCACTGCTGGCAGCAACTGTATTCAACCTTCACATTTCATGTAATCAAAATTCATCCCAAAGATTCCAGGATTGGGAACTCTCGAACACCTCGACGAATTGGTGGATCTCCTTCACAAAGATCTTCTATCAATTGCTGGTGCTAGAGAGTCATATCCATGAAAGATGCAACAAAATTTGGGGTTTCCAACACAATGCGCAGTGGTGGTTATACAAATTTCAATCCAATTGGGATGCTTATTATGTGTACAAACACAAAGTTTTTCTTTGGAGAATCTTGGAAGGGGCCCTGCCCATTGGGGAGTTGCTAGCAAGAAAGAATGTGTCATCAGGCTTATGTATCAGATGTTCAAAGCTCGAATCAATGAAATCTTTGTTTTCAGATTGTATACATGTTTACAGGATTATTGTAGACTATATTGGCGGTCTAAGATTTCCAAGTGCAAGATGCTTTTTGGGCTGGTTCAAACTCAGGATGAGGGTTTACAATTACTATGCTTGATATATGTCCCTTAGAATCTGGATGCTTACATTCATTTGGGAAGCTAGGAATTCTGCTATATTTGACCACTACTCTCATGGATCTTCTCTTCCATGGGGTCTTTTGAAGAGAAGGATGAGAGACAATTACCTCGCTCTACGTAAAAGATTGCAACTTAAGATGCAATGTTACCTTGAGCTTTTATAGTCTTGTATAAAGCAATGTAATATAACAACAACTTCTCCTCAGAGAGAGAGAGAGAGAGAGAGAGAGAGAGAGAGAGAGAGAGAGAGAGAGAGAGAGAGAGAGAGAGAGAGAGGTGCTCCTCAATAAAAATTTAGTGATACAAAACGTGCAATATGATTGAACCGTAAGAGTGTCAAATATTTTTTTTGAAGTTGCAAAGATATCACAGAATGATGGTCATGAATCATCCACAAGAGTCCACCTGAAAATGTGAAACTGCAGCACATGATCAGCTCAAAATGATTTTATTTTAGACACTTTCAAACGGTTACAGATTTAAAATTATTGGAGGAGTTAAAAATAAGAATTTTGAAAAAACATAATAGGTTTATGAAAGAAAAGGGGCCAAGTAATTCATGGTGATGATTGTGTATAGAGGGATTTAAAAATGCCTCTTGAATGCAGGAGCTATAGGTGATTTTGGAGTATAGACCCGCCCGGGAATCATCTCAAACTTGAAGAGAATGTTGGATGTCAATTTGTCTAAGTTTTTGTTTGGGTTTGGGGACTTGAAGTCTCAAACCCCACACATCAAATTTTTGTTTGCATTCGAATCCTATCTCGCGGGTACGGTGGTTCACTTGGAACGCTAGGAACCAAGTAGGTGATTCAATTGATTTAAAGGAAAGTAAGCTAAGAATCAAGGTCGATTCTGCTGCAGCTTTCAGTTTGGTAAAATTTGAAAACTCAGACTGACCGTCGCCAGTTCAACTACCGTCGCATGCGGTACTGGTTTTAATACAGCGCGTGGCAGTGGAGGACTACTTCAACCTCAGTTCACTGCCGCCCGTCGCCATATGAACCTGGGTAAGCTGGGCGTTCTGGATGCGGTGCTGGTTTTAATACAGCGCGTTGTAGTCGATAGCGTGAGGGGATGGCAGTTGGCAGCCAAAGTAATTTCGTCTAGTAGGCAGTAGCAACAGGGGTCGCACACAGGAGATTGGCAGATAACCGTCGCGCAGGCAAGAGGTAATGAAACACAAATTTATTTTCCTGTAGTCACACACACTGTAGGTTATTTGATTTGCCTGTAGTCAAAGGAAATTGTATTTTCACACAGTGTAGGTGATTCGATTTGCAGTAGGTGATTCAATTAATTTAGACGATGTCTAGGCTCCTCTTGGGTTGTTATGTATGTACTTCTACTGCTGCTGCGATGGCACGTAAGAAAGGTTGGGGGGCAGGAAGAACAAGCGGAGAGAGAGAGAGAGAGAGAGAGAGAGAGAGAGAGATGAGTCATGTTAAGCACAAAGAAAATGGAGGCAGCCGAGAAAACAACAGCGAATAAAAATTTGACTTCAAGGTCCCATGTGGGCTCTTTATTTTAGGGGGTGGGAATCTGAAGAGAGAGGTAGAGGTCGCAACGGGGCGCTGCCTGCCTGCCTGTAAAGTCTGTGTGTTTGTGTGTGTGTGTGTGTGTGTGTGTGTGTGTGTGTGTGAGAGAGAGAGAGAGAGAGAGAGAGAGAGAGAGAGAGAGACTCATCACTCTTCCTACTTTTCCTACAGTAGGTGATTGAATTTATTTGAATGAAATTAAGAAGAGTACCGTTGCGCAGGCAGGAATGTAGTCTTTGAGTAGGTGATTCAATTGATTTAAAGGAAGTGTATTTGCCTATAGTCACAACAAGGGCACTTGGAGTTGTTTCACGCAAAGTTCCATGCAAACAAAAGACGGCCGATGATTCAAACAGTAGGCAGGAATTAGTTGCAACCGAGAAATTAGTTGTAGCAGCGAGAAAGTGGTCTCGAAGGTATAATTTCATGAATAAGCTGCTTGAATTTCATGCTTGGTAAAATTTGTGAACCGTGGTGTGGTTTGATTGGTTTTTGTTTATGAAGGTTCAATGCTGTAGGTTACCATGGTGAGGATGAAGAAAGCTGCATGTTTGGCTGGAAATAGCGGGGATGCATCTGCCTCTTTGGTCCGTAGGGATAGACCTAGGAAGACCGAGGAGGAGCTGCTGGTGGCTGAGAGTAGGCATCCCAAGAGGCTTTTCGAGCTAAGTATCACAATCTCCATTGGGGGGACGGACGTAGACAGTGGATTGCTTCCTGTGTTGTAAGAATTCCTAGAGAAAGAGACTATTGCTGGAATGTGTTCCATCAAGTGTGGCAGAACGGTATTCCACTTGCACTTCCAAATGGTCGTGCATATTATGTCCACATCTATTATAGCGGTCAACAAAAAGGTAAAAACATACTTGGGATGGGATAGAGAATCGCCCGTGGGTGCCACTGTTCTTTGCAGGGCACTAAAGCAAAAGAACATGCACACATTTCAGGGGATGATTGGTTACTGCTTAAAAGACGTAGGTAAAGATCATTTTGAGAATGTTGGCCACAACATATCTCCTGTGACATTAATAAAGGGATCGAGCTTTACACGCTTCATGGGACAGACGACCTGAAGAATAAAGTCTGCTTGACAAACACCAATGTGTTTGATAAGGCTTTCATGTATTGGAAATATGGTTTGAATCACCCTTTTGGTCATGACTTTCTTGGTACTTTGCACCATATGATTAAGAGCGGTAAGTACTATCTGTCATCTACTTGGATTACACCTTACCAAGGGCGTGGAATGGAGCAATGGAAAATTGCTGCTGTATGGAAGTGCATGGCATTTTCGAGCACAGTCACGTACAACAACTTACTCGACATTTTTGTGCTCCAAGGTGCCACTCACCCCCGTTTGGATTGGTTCTTGAATAGATGGCAAAACAATGAAAGGTATTCCATTAACTGCTCCTCTGTAATGTGATGTCCTAATTATTGGTGTTATTATTTGTCTTTATGAACTGCAGGGAGCAAGGTGAGAATACGGCAACAAAGGAAGTGGTGAACATATCTGACAGCGAAGACGAAGATATTGACGCTGTCATTGGAAGTGACTTTATTCCCCTATTGAAGAGAACTAAAACTGACGTAATTGCATGCTAGGTACGTTGGTACAATTTCCTATTGCTGCATTTTCTTTCTTTGTCGATAACTTTTTTTTTGAATGCTATTGTAGGTGCAAGCGATGGACTCAACGGAGGCTGCTGTGGAAGCTGAGGGAACGCAAATGGATCTGAGTCAAAATGATAATGTGGACGATGCAATACTTCAAAGATTAGAGGACGTGCTGATGCAAATCTAACGCCAACTCCGTGGTTGCAATGCAAACGACAATGACACTCTCCGTGCTTGCATAGTCAATTCTACACAGAGTGTCAAAGACATGTTGCAGGATTTGCAACTAAACGCTGCTGATGTCCAGGTTGCAGAAATGCAACAACAAATAAACGCTTTGTCAAGGGAAATAGTTTCTTTCAAGTCACAATTGAATAGGTTGAACGCAATAGTTGTCAGATTAGGAAACATAGCATCTAGAAATTTCCGCTTGTAGCATCTAGTAGTTTTTATAGCAATGGACATTTTTAATTACCTTTTTGGCCTATATTCTTACACTTATTGACAGAAGAAGTTATTGTACTTGTTGTGGTTATTAATTTTAAACCAAAATACAGCCTTCATATCGTCTCCTTTTGTAAGAAATTTTCTGTTGTTTTGTCTCAAGAAGTGAAAATCGTCTTGCAAATCGTTCCCATGGGTTTTTTTGTGATTCTTAAAAATTAAAGCAATTGTCTATGGTCTACTGCATGTATTTGAAGATGAGAATGTTGGGAAGATATGAATTTCTTTTACACGGAGCGAGTAGGTGCAATTAATTCCTTGTTGAGCAGGAACCAATTAGTGGAGTGTGAACAAATTGTCTTGTGCAAAAATCACTATTCCATGGAGGTACACTCATAAAAATCTACTCGCTCTTGTCAAATAAATGTGGACCGGAAGTCACTCCAGATGGTGAAATAATCCAATAAATGGATACAAAATCTGCAAGGAATGTCACCACCGAAACCATATACTTGCAAATAACTTAGCAACCGTTGCTTTTAAAATGGACAACATGTTTCTCGATGTCTAAGGTGATATTGAAGCCTTGTTGTAGGTGGGCGCCCAAGACAGACCTCTCTCCTGTGGGCGCTGACTGGAAAGCAAGGCAGTGCGTATCGCCTCCCATGTGCTGCAGCAGATTAGGGTTGGGGAGGATAAGCACACTGCCATCGGGAAAATGCAGCTCCATGCGGGGGACGCCTTCCGTGTCAGGGCCATTTGGGAGAGTGAAGCAGGTGTCGAAGCCGCCTGTCGAACCCTGGAAAACTGCGATGCCGTCCATAGCGGTCTGGAGGGCGGCTGTTAATGCAGAGTACGCGGCGGCCTCCAGGTATGAAAAGGCCATGCCGGCGTCAAGGATGGTGCCGCCCTTGGGGCCGGCAGTGACGGGGAAGGAAGTGTTGGGAATGGGGATGATGGACCCGTTGAGGCTGATGTTAACGAGGGGGAGAAAATAGAGAGAACTGGGCGTTGTGCCGTTGGACGTTATCAAGGGGATGGTGGTGGTGTTAACGTCGGCGCTAACGTTGACGGCGCTGCTACCGGGGGTGTCATCGAGTGTGAGGAAGCCTGGGGAATGGGATGAGATGTTGGGGAGACAGTAAGAGAAGCTGGTTAAATGATTTGACGGGAGCGAGTAAATCCCGGAACCCAGAGCGAGGACGCCAGCGGCCACACCAGAGAGAGTGCTGGACTGCGAGGAGTGGCTGCAGCCCACCAGCATATCGTTCACCACTAGCGTGGGACCGGGCTCCTGTCCGAAGTGGAAGGTGTCTTGGTACAGAACGCCTTCAGAGACAGTGCCGTCGGCGTATGTAGCGTTATAATGGCAGGTGTCGTCTGACCCGCAGAAGCTGTGCGGCACAGTCGGACAGAGCCTTGCAGTCTCGTTGCACAGCGCAAGACTCATCGTATGGCTCTCCTGTAGGTCAAAGTAGGGATCCTCCTGATCGTAGCAGCGCACACATGGCACGCACTGCATCCACGTCAGATTGCTGGACATGTCCAGCTTGAAGTGCATGTACTGAGGGGGCGTTCCCACGCCGATCACTGTGAAGTACTCACCTGAAATCCGATTATCTGCTGCCATGATATCCGTCGACCTCGTCTTCTCGCTCTCAAACGTAGACAAGGAGGCCCTGTGATAGACCGATAGCACGGGACTCCCGTGTTCTGCAGGCTGCGCTGCTGGAAGAATTAGCGCGAGGATAAGTAGCGGTACCCACGCCCTAATTTGCGTTAAAATCATTTTCTTCTTGCCCCGCATGTTGCCGCGTGAAAGAATCTCAAAAACGTTGGACGGCTTTGGATTTGTAGGCTGCACCGCCTAACAGTGAATGGATCACACGGCAGAGCCCGAGTCACCGACCGAGAGAGCTGGAATATTATAATAACGCTTTTACGGGTGCAACTCTTGAGAATTTTGATCTGTCAAATCAATCATAAATAAACCAGCCATTTAACCCGACAATTGATTACGTGTTTTAATTATTGTCAAAGATGCTGAAAGATTGGCAGAAATAGGTCACCCGGCAGTGGGCAGTGGCACTGGGCACCATGCCAGTTTGAAGTCAAACCCTGTGGGGGTTTCAAAGACAAGCCACCAGAGTCGAGACAAAACATTGTATCACACAAGAACTAGATATGTGATTTGCTCTCGAATATAAAGCAATGTCTTCTTCATCTTATGCACTGTCTTCCATTCAATTATTTGAGAGAGGCACATAGTAGGTTGGCAGTGCGCAGATACACGTGTTGAACCACAAGTCCCAACATTTTTGGGGACCACCATGATCGCAAGCCGGCCCTACGCCTTGCGCAGTGGAAGCGCAAATGAATGAGCAAACTCTTTGTGTGTACGCTTCGCCAAGGTTGGCGATGGGTAGCGCAACAACCAGCCAATGGCAACACCACAGAAGAGCACGAGCGTAATAGTGTGAATGTCAAATCTCTGCCATCGAAAACAAGATTCATGAGTTGGAAGAAGTCTTCAAAGAGAGGTTGACAGTGCCGGAACCAACCACTACAAGTTTTAGACATTTTTTCACTTTGAGAAAAAGTCCTTTTTCGATATTCTACCCTCTTTTGCACCCTAATGTGTAAAAAACACAGAAAGTGTGAATTATTTTTCTCATTGCTTTCTTTTTTCAATGGTTATTTTTCTTATCCATGCATCAAATTTTCTTATTCCCAAATTGAGAAAAATTCTGTTGCAAAATAAAGTAGTGACGTGAAAAATAATCAAGCTCATAAATATTATTGTCTTTCTTCAATTCATAAGAGAAAAAATTTGTTAACAAGTAATAAATATTGTTGGTCCTATGGAACAAAAAACCAAATTCATAATATGAAAATAATTTTCACTGAAGACCTTACAAGTTTATGGTGTGAATTTTTTCTAATCAAGGCTCTTAAAGATTGTACTATATCACAAAGTAGGTAAAAATTAGCACCTTAGTAATTTTTTCATTGTACATTTATATTGCTAGTACAAATTTTTTTCACTCATACATCGTATAATGATAAATATTTTCACTCTTAACCAAGAGAATTATCAATCTTGAGTGTAAATTATTTCCACTTTTGACATTAAAAATTTTTCATTGTTAAGTTGAATTTTTTTACGAGCTAATTAATTAATATAGTGAATATGTAGAAAATCAATTATGGTCATCGTTAGTGCAAAAAAATGAATAGGTTAAATTTTTTTCACTTCACAATGACAAAAGAATCCTTATTCTCATATATAATTTTTTATAGGGATATTATTCGCACTTAAAAATTTTACACGTTAGAAACATTCACACCTCTAATGTATTTTCATAGCTATAAATTTATCACATATGGAGAGGAATCTCTATCTTGTACACATAAAACTATCCAAATTGTGAGATAACCTGAATTCAAACATCTTTTATGTATTTTCATAGCTATAATTTATCACATATGGAAAGGAATCTCTATCTTATATGCATAAAACTATCCAAATTATGAGATAACCTCAATTCAAACATCTTCTATGGCTAGTCGTTTAATATGAAAATTGCTAATAGTGATCAATCAACTATCATACAAGCATTCAAGACTATAACAAGAGAAATATTATTGCCTTGATATCATATCGATTAACTTGTCCCACAAAATCTTTTAGCTTTATAAGTCAGATATGCGCCTGCACAATACATGTCAAACTGCCCAAACAATATGTCAAAAATAGCAACAACGTTTATCACCAAAGTTCCATAATCAACTTGATTCAAAGTTCAACTTCATTCAGGGACCCATGTCTTTATCATTAGTGTCTTTGAGCTTAATCTTGTTTTGCCCAATGGCCCAACATACTAAAACATCCAATGCCTCCAAGTTTTGGCATTCTTTCTTGAAATCAATTGATTCCTTCAGAGTACTCCATTGCAACTCTTTTAAAAATTCAACTAGTCGCATATACATGAGATCTATGTTGTGCTTGCTCATCGGTTTTAAAGCTATCGCTTCTTTTGTTGTCATCTTAAGTGTCCCATTCTACAAAAAAAGTATATTACACTTGTGTAAGGACCTTGATAAATAATCTATTAAATTTACAATGCAACACGCTCATTTTTAAGACCAAAGATGTTAGTAGCAGTACATGAGTCAATAATGTGACTTTCTTATGAGAAGGAATCAAAATCCTCCTTTTTAGACTTGCAAACTTGCATTAACATAAAAACAATTCACAACATTAAAACATGCTCGATTGGATTAGTATACTAAGAAACGGGCTTGTACCAGGGTAGAGTTATTCTCTTTGCATCTAGCACGGACTTTGGTAACTCTTCACTTTTCCACTTTCTCTTGTTTCTCCCTGTAAAAACCATTCCATCTCAAAAACATTACAAAAATAGAGATTTGAAGTTTTTACCAAAGTGTTGACAATGAGCAGACCCTTGAAATGACAACATCATTGTGATATGATTTCTTGTTTGTGAGATCCTTTAAAGGCTGCAAAAACAAGAATTGCTTGAGCCCTTTCAAGGGGGACATCTTTTAATGACATAAAATCACTAATACCAAACCTTTTTCTTTGAAGGTCTCTTTGTTTCCACACTATAAATAAACATATAGATACCATTCAAACACCATTAATAGATAGAGTTTTGTTCTTCACACTTTGTGTTTGGGACAATTACCACAAGCTCATTTAAGCACAAGACCTTTGGATTATTTTTTGATATGGTAATGGGTGGTGTAGTATCATCATCCTAAAACAAAATTGACATTAGCATGCAAGTTCCAAGATTTAACTCAGCAAGATAACAAACAAAAGAAGTCCACCCATCCAGATGTCTCCATATCACCTTTGTCGTCAAATTCTACTAATGCATGGTTAAGCACCTACATAAACTATCATCTATAAGAAGAAAAGTAGGTCTCAACCCATGACATAACCAATACTAAAAAGAAATCCTCACAAAGTACTTGATGATTGAAATGCCATGGTCTTCACCAGCTTCTGTCAAATTAAACATCTTCCATGTCGACTACACACCAACACCAATAAGCATAGCCAGAGTTGAGGAATTGCATGTAATTAATTTTGTGGAAAAGATCACATCTACTTCTCTCACTTCTTTGCTTGAATGATCTAAGTCAATAGGTAGATTTGCGATTAGAAGAGAGTCATTTTCAAAAATAGAGATATGCAAAGTGGATACAAATAAGGTCCCTGGTGCCTTCGAATGAACCTCCCAACCCCCCTTTATATAGCCCCTATCTGGGCCTTATTCCCTATCCACACTAGCAGTCGACCCCTTGGGCCTAGTCCTTGACTACTGGGGTTTATGCCCTTGGCATGTCATTACTCCCCCCTTGAAGAAGCATTTTCGTCCTCGAAAACAAAAGTGGGAAAATTCTTCTTAAGAACACTAATGTTTTCCCAAGTGTCACCTTCTTCAGGTCGATCTTTTCGCTTGACAAGAGCCTGTTGATGCACATGATGAGGCCTACGTAAATCATGATAGCTAAAACTACATTCAGGTTCATGCGGTTGGGTAGGAGGATCAACGAAATCAACCAAAATCTATTGTTCAATAACATTGTTGCCCCATGCAAGTGTTTTCGTAAACGGCTTACATGAAACTTGAATGGATGAATATGAGAATGTAGCGGTAATGAGAGTTTGTAAGCCTGATCACCCACTCGCTTGAGTATCTTGAAAGGCCCACATTATCTCGGAGATAATTTGGGTAGTATTGTAACCTAGGGAAAGGGAAGAGGCCACCTTGTCATTATCATGGACTTGCTTCTTTTGCAATAAGTAAATCTTCAAGGTCAAAAATATATCTTGTGCCCAACTATACAATTCAACTCGATGTCTGGGTATGTCCACTCCCAAAGCTTCCCATGAAGACGCAGACACATATAGAAGACTGCTTCTGTTGATGTTACTATTGAGTATGGTGGGTGTGTATCAATTGGAACATAGCCTTTAACAAATTGAGTAACTTCCCTTGTGTTCTAGAAAGAGATGCCTTTTAAGCACTTTTTCTTCATGTTTTGTTGAAAGAGCACGAGATCTATTACCAGCTAAGCACATAATTGGAATCTATTGGAGGCATGTGAACAATTGTAATTACAATGACATCTCTCTCTCTCTCTCTCTCTCTCTCTCTCTCACACACACACACACACACACACACACACACACACACACACACACACACACACACACACACACACACACACACACACACACACACACACACACACACACACACACACACACAAAAGGTGAAGACAAAGGCCTGGATTTAGGGTACTATCATTTATAATTTAGGAAAGAATTTGGGCCACTATCTTTTCTTTGAGATTAACTGTCCCCTTTTGTATATGAACGCGTGATGCTCATGATACTCGCCCTTTAAAACTCTAGTAGTATTTCTCATATCCCCAACTATGCTCTCTCTCTCTCTCGCTCGTGAAAGGTGAAGACAAAGGCCTTGATTTAGGGTACTTTCATCTATAATTTAGGGAAGAATTTGGATCGCTATCTTTTCTTTGAGATTAACTGTCCTCTTTTGCATATGAATGCATGAGGCTCATGATACCCACCCTTTGCAGCTCTAGTAGTATTTCTCATATCCACAACTACGATAGATTGGTTAATATAACAATACGTCTCTCTCTCTCTCTCTCTCTCTCTCTCTCTCTTTCAAGTAAAAGGTGAAGGCAAAGGCCTTCATTTATGGTACTATCATCTATAATTTAGGGAAGCATTTGGGCCTCTATCTTTTCTTTGAGATTGAATGTCCCCTTTTGTATATGAACGAGTGAGGCTCATGATACCCACCCTTTACAACTCTAGTAGTATTTCTCATATCCCCAACTATGATAGATTGGTTAATATAACAATACGTCTCTCTCTCTCTCTGTGTGTGTGTGTGTGTGTGTGTGTGTGTGTGTGTGTGTGTACATCCCTCTTTCACCAGTTGTAGCGGATTGGTCTCAGAGGTCATTTTGGCCTTTTGAAGGCATTAATATACTAGTTCATTTCATCACCCACCCCACCCCCCTACCCACTGCTCGTCCTTGTTTATATACCTTAGCCATGTTTTAGAGTTTCTTTGGACTCTAGCAACACTTCTAGATTCATCTTAGTATCTCTTTTTTGTACCTCTTGAAGATGTTAATATATCATTTCATCTCTCTCTCTCTCTCTCTCTCTCTCTCTCTCTCTCTCTCTCTCTCTCTCTCTCTCTCTCTCTCTCTCTCTCTCTCTCTCTCTCTCTCTCTCTATCTATCTATCTATCTATCTATCTATCTATCGATATATATATATAAAGAGACACCACTCTTGAAGATCATCCATCATAAACAATCTCGGATAGGCTTCATGCACCTTGTGCGATGCAAGAAGTGAGTGTTCCGAGCTCAGATGGAGCAGGACTTATACCAATTGTTCTTGAGAAGACTTAGGAGAGGCATGGCGTCTCTTTCACGAGCACTCACCTCCCCCAGTGATTACTTCCTTCGATATATGGGGTCAGTATGAAACATCCTTATATAGGTAGACACCCCTTCCAGGTCCTCTTGAGCCATGTCCATGTACAAGTACCTTCTTTACCGATGGTAAAGACAACCATTGACATGATGAAGACCGAGAGAGCATAAGATCATGAATATGGTCTAATAGCAGAGCACTTTATACATGCTAGAGATATGTTGACAAAGTTTCTTCTAGTCATGTTCAATCGTGCATATGTGACGGTCTAATTCAGACTTGGAGGCTGTATATTGTCGTGCCCATCTTCAAGGAAGGTGATCCTACGAAGCCTAGAAACTATTGTACTATTATGATTGGACACACATTCGCATGGTTGTATACATCTATCCTTGAGCAAAAGTTGAGGAGATGGATAGAGAGTGAGGGTGTACAAGTAGCAGAACATGCGGATTTCATCTCCACCCTTGACCACATTCCGACACTTAAAGCTATCATCGAGGAGGGGAGGGCACATAAAAGATGGATTTATTGCAGCTTTGTGGATTTGCGAAAAGCATTTCACAATATCGTGCCCAGAGCCAGATTGTTGTGCAGACTACAAGAGATGGGAGTAGAGGAGTATAAGCCATCTCATTATATCACCCTCTTGTACTTATAGGCACCCATTGTATCAATGATCACAAATTATATCACCCTCTTGTACTAGGCACCCATTATATGAGTGATCACAGATATTCCACACAGTACCAGCTAGTAGCACTCCTAGATTCATTTTTACCATTTCTTTGGTGTACCCAAACATGGTATCAGATTCACCAATTTGTGTCGGTTTGGTCTCATAGGTCATTATGGCCTCTTGAAGACATTAATATGTCCTTTCATTTCATTCATGTCTCTCTTGCCACCATTGCAAAGCTCAAATCATGCTCACTGCACCCAGGATACTCTCATTGACTGAGCATTGGAGCTAGTGAGATCTAGATGTCTACGACTACAGAGAGGAGATTGACAACATTGATGGGGACTGCAATAGAGGATTTGAGCCATACTATCTTGACATCCAAAGTACAGATGAGGATAAACTCAGGAACCATTATTACACCCTATTGTAATGGACACCCATTGTATCAATGATCACACATACCCTACATAGTTCTAGCTAGTATCACTCCCATTTTAGCCAAACATGGTATCAAATTCACTAGTTTGGAACGGTTTTAGTTTAGTACGGTTTGGTCTCATAGGTCATTGTGGCCTCTTGAAGGCGTTAATATATCATTTTATCTCATCTCTCTCTCTCTCTCTCCATTTCCCTCACCTTTTCGCTAACATCAATCTATTTCCAAGCATATCAGCAGCTCTTGATTCAAAACGTCACCTATTAGAAGTGGAGTACATACTTGCCTTCCTGGAATGGCCAATGAGCACGAGGTGATGGCACAGGCAAGACGACGTTGCTCAGTTGCTGGGGAGATCAGCTAGCGTGAGCAATGTCTGAACTAGGCTGCGATGCACGATTTTTGAACGGCGCGTGAGGGCCGATGCTTTGGTTTGCTGGAAGAACTTTAGCGTGGTACGCTTCATGATTACAACGTTGCTGTCAAGAAGGGAGTGGGGGGACCCGCCATGCCTTCCCTCAAATGCCACAACTTGGGTGTTTAGCAGTAGCACCAGGCGCTACTGCTCCCTCTGCATATTGTCGCTATTCCTTAAAAATATGAGGGCGCTTGGCCAGAAATTTAGGACGGTTCAGACGAGCCCGGCGGTAAAAAAAAAATGCTTTCTCCACCCTCGTTCAGAAAAGGTGGCAGCAACATATAAACTTTGCTTTCGAGCGCCAATATCAATGGCAGAGTAGTAGACAGCGGTGGGGTTGAAGGCTACCATCATGTCCATGCAGGCTCAATCACGACGCATTTCACGCTCAAAAGCGAGGTGGTAATGCAAGGTTTTCAAGGAGGGGTGTCGCTAGTTTCTATGTGGGTTCAAATATGAGGCATCTAGCTTTTTCCGAATCAGACAACACCTTGCACGATTGGCGCCCCTTTCGTTTTCCATGCCTCCACCTCGTCTGAGGCCTTAGCCTACAACAATAGGCCGCGACGTTCTCAAGCTCAACGTCATGAGAAAACGCCACTACCTGTTGTACTAATTGCACCGCGCCTAAGGCCACAATATGCCCATGGAGCGGGCGTTGCTGCTGACGAGGATTGTGCTATCTTAATAACCAAATAGGAAAATCTTGTCTTATACAAAGAAACCCTAGCATAACAACTTGTGATCACCCTTGTCGTCCAGAATCTTGTTGATTATGGACAAGCTAGTAAGCGAGAGTGTGTGTGTGTGTGTGTGTGTGTGTGAGAGAGAGAGAGAGAGAGAGAGAGAGAGAGAGAGAGAGAGAGAGATGGCATGTTACATAAACACCTTCTAAACACAAGAATGACTTGTGTTGGTAGACAAAACGCCTTTAGAAGGCCCAAATGATCTATATTGTTGGGGGAAATGAAATAAATGATATATTAACTCCTTAAAAAGGCCAAAATGACCTATATTGGGGGAAATGAAATAAAATGACATAGTAATGCCTTCAAAAGGCCAAATTGACCTATGAGACCAATGTGCTACAAGATGGTGAAAGAGGGGTGTACAAATTGTGAGTGAGAGAGAGAGAGAGAGAGAGAGAGAGAGAGAGATGAAATGACATGAAGTGATATATTATGTCTCCAAGAGGCCAAAATGACCCATGAGACCAATCCTTTACACATTGGTGAATTTGATACCATGTCTCATTATAAAAAGGAGATGAATCCAAAAGTGCTACTGGTAGGAACTGTGTGGGGTATGCGTGACCACTAATACCACGGGTGCCCAAAATAAGAGGGTGTTATAATGGGTAGTTCATCCAACCTCATATACACTTTGGATGTCAAAGCCTTTTTTGAATAGATAGTGGAAGCGACCCTGTAGCTCGTAATACATTGTGCCTTGACATATATAATGTATCTTTATTTATCACTCAAAGCATATGCGACATATCATGTTGACTGTTGTTATTCCTCTGAACCTACCAGCATCAAACTCTCAAGTTGTTGTGACTATGAATGCACCATAGGCAGCACACCGTAACCCATGAGAGAGATGTGGGGAGAGAGAGAGAGAGAGAGAGAGAGAGAGAGAGAGAGAGAGAGAGAGAGAGAGATGTACAAATTGGTATAAGCAATTTGGAAGTGTTAATTGAAATCCACATCTAGAAAGTGCATTATAATTTTGTGATGTAAGTATATTTTATGTCTAATTATTGTTATTGAATACCTTGATTGAACGTGTTTAAAGTTCCTAAAGGGCCATGGAAGAGAGCTTGCAAAATGTCATAACTAATTTAGGAGAGGTTGTGAGAGCTGCAACGCAAGAGGGGTTGAAATCATCTGGGCTAGTTGTAAAGGGGATGGGCACATATGTAGAGCTAGACACAAAGTTCTTGGAGGATTGAATGGCCAAGCATGAAGTAATTCAGCATGAGGAACCACTCCGTTGGGTTCCATTGTGCCAGCTTCATGGTCGCTAAGCTATCCGTCTAACAAGGAGAACAACATTAACGACGTGGTTCATAAATTTAGGCATCATGTGGCACATAGATGATGTGGATTTAGCTTGCAAAAAGAAGTGCATGTTACCCACTTATGACATATTGCACATGTGCTTCTTTCTACCATTGCACATACACGGAACAAGGTGATATATGAAATGAGGGACAACATTTTTTGAATTTGGTTGCTACAACCTGGAAATGCTGGCCCTGTGCATGACGATGGATGGAAACAGGGGATGCAGTATTGGTTGTGAGCAGCATCTCCTGGTCTACTCTATCTTTCAAGGTTCACTACAAGAGGTACTTCACATTAGCGACACTCGCAATGCGACGCTCAAAAGTTAAAATCGATCCACGGCGTCGCTATGGGGATCGCTATGAGCGTTTCTATTTTGTTTGTTGCATAGCGACGCCTATAGCGACGCCGACATGGGTAAGAATAAACCGAGAGCACCAAAAACTCAGATCTCATATCTGAGTTTCGATGCTCTAGCGAAACACGTAAACCTGCGCTCTCTCTCTCTCTCTCTCTCTCTCTCTCTCTCTCTCTCTCTCCCCCCCCCCCCCCCCCCCACACACACACACACACGAGGAGAGGAAGGAGAGCCAGGTATGCTCCTTCCCTCTCATTTCTCTCTCATGTTCCCTTCCCCTTTTTCTCTCTCTCCCTCTCACACACACACATACACACACATTGTGTCTTTGAGAGAGAGAGAGAGAGAGAGAGAGAGTACACACATGCATAAACAAAGAATGCATACACACACATTGAGAGAGAGAGAGAGAGAGAGAGAGAGAGAGAAAGAGAGAGAGAGAGAGGGAGGGGAGAAGACGAAAAGAGAGAGATAAGGGCAGAAAACAAAGAGAGCGAGAGAGATATATAAAACAAGTACAGAAAATATGAAATGAAATGTTATATTAAGATTTAGGGTTAGGTTAGAACCCTGATAGCCATTGTGATTTTGGTCCCTGTTTGATGTCATGGCTCAACATGAGCATGACAAGATCTTGTAATTTTTTAGGTTGATCAATATAATTCACTCATAATCGTGAGTTTTGCTAAAAAAAAAAAAGAAGATTTAGGGTTAGGTTAGACTTAAAATTACATTTAAGATTAGGTTAGCTTAAGATCTAAGATTAAATTACATTACATTTAACTTATATTTAAATTTATGCTAAATTTAAAATTAGGTTAGACTTAAGATTAGGTTACACTACAAGAGGTTGTGTGCTCTTGTGACGCTGTTAGCGACGGAAATACACTGGGGTTTTATAACCCCCGGCGTCGCTAAAACCGTCGCTACGAGCGTCGCTACGAGAGCGTCGCTATATGCGTCGCTATGGGCGTCGCTATATGCGTCGCTATAAGCGTCGCTATATAGCGACGCTCATAGAGACGCTCATAGCGACGCATATAGCGACGTTTACACAGAAGACTATAGCGACGCTCATATCGACGCTACAGAGCCATAAATAGCGACGCTTATAGCGACGCCCGAGAGAATATTTTTTTGGTGGCATGGCATTGAATGCCCTGCCACCCATCAACCATATTGTACTTGATTCACTTTTTAAAAAAAGTGCAAGGGTAGATAATAGACCCAAAATAGTCACCCACAAGACGCATTGTTTGCAAAATTGACAATTGTACACATCATAGGCAAAATGAATTGATTGGCAAATGTAATAATGACAATTGTACAACATCATAGGCATAAAGAATTGATTGGCAAAAGGAACTGTGGTGACAAATGTAATAATATACATGGTTCAAAAAGACGTATAAAATCCGTCTCATGATACATAAGCTATGAGAAACCCTAAACTAATGCTATCTAGCTACGGCTAAACTGACGTCGTCTAGTCAGACGTCTCATCGCGTCCAAGCGGCGTATCTGTCGGATTCTGCAAAAAAAGACAATAAGACAGCTTTCAGTAAGTATAAACATATAACGACATTTATAAAACAATACAAAAAATAAAAAAGAGTAAACCCTAATACAAACCATGTCGCCGCGAGAACTGAGAATGTCCATCAGGGCGTTTAAGCCCTTCCTGCCTGCGTACTCGCGCTCGTACGGTGTGGGATCACGTCCTGTCATCGACCACTGTCAAAACATACAAAGATTTCATTATGTTAGAACTAAAAAACTCATAAACCCTAAACTATCGAACATAAAGAGCAATGTGAAAACACTTACAAAATCGGCCTCAAATGATGCCCATCCACCGCTCCCCAAGTGGTTCGAGCTCCCTGCCTCTACTCGCGCTCTGGCTGCATCCTTTTGTTGCTTCCACTTGTCGGGATTCTCGCGCGCTGCTTTCTTCGCATTCTTCCAATCTTCTTTGGCCAGCCAATCTGGCCTGTTCCACCCATTCTTGATTGCTTTTTGCACTTCGGAACGCTTGTGTTTGCAGTATTCGCGCATTCGAATCTTCATCAGGTCTTCATTGAAGCGCTGATCCCGTGTTGGAACGGGAAACTCATCATGAAGTATGCTGATGACTTTGTTTTTTAAATCACTTGGTACTTCACTCCATTTGTTTAGTATGTAGTGTCTAAACAGCTGAGAGCAAAGACCACGCATGCGCGAGATCACCTTCTTGCCGTCATCATCCATGATGATGCCGCCGCTGATGTCGACGGAGTAAGGCAAGCCCTCTGGCCGGTGACGCGTGAACCTGGGTGTCCCGGCAGGGGTCTCTAGCGGCGTGTCGATGGGGGTACGGACGTCAGGTGTCTCCACCGGCGTCTGGGCCCCGAAGCGAGGAGTGTCGAGTGGGGTGGCTCCTGGCGGAGTAGGTAGAGGTGTGTAGCTTCTAGGAACAGTCAGCCGTGCAAAACCTGGCGTAGATGGCGATGCTGTGGCTGGTGTGGGGGCGGGCAAAGAAGGGGAGGGTAAAGAGCCTCGTCGAACACGAGGCGGTGTGGAGGCATCGGTGGCGGAATCCCCACAACAACCGCCACCGCCACCACTAGAGCGCCGGTGTCTAGACGAGTGTGAAGCTCGTCTCGTCGACGCCGAAGCTTCGGAGCGCGCCGAATGCTCCGAAAGAGAGGGAGATGCGGATGGAGTAGGAACGCGCGATGATGCGCCAGAGCGATGACGCTCCACGTACCACTGTCTCTGCTGCGGTGACAAAGAAGAAAGAAACTCCTCATCATCCATACCTGCATTAAACACACGAATATTTAAACTTAATATTGAATGAATAGAGTAGACAATGACGCAAAGACCATTAAATACAATGACGTAATGACGCATATAAATACAATGACGCAATGAATTGAGTGATAGAAGAGGCAAGTCGAAAACTCAGAATTTTCAATCAAAAGATGTGAGCGCGAGTAGAAAAGAGCGTTATACACCATGGAAGGTACTTAGAGAGCCAGAGCTTTTACAACACGGAGCAAAATTGTTCAAATACAATATTTGTGGCTTTAAGAGATCTCTCTCTCATCCTCGCATAACTCAGCATAACTTCCTATATCTATATAGAGCTCTCCGTTTAAACACATATCCTCTGTTTCATTTTGTAGCTCCTCTGCATGCACCCCATATAGAGTAGTAGCATCTTGATGCTCGTCTGGCACCACCGCAGCGGCTTCTGATTGAGCATCTTCTCTGATCTCCTCCATTGATGTCGTTGTGATTGGCACATGGTAGCCTTCATACGTCCTTGCACTACGAGGGGCTACCTCTATGACGTACCACCAGTTTGATGTAGACTTTGTAGGATGAAATATTACCTGCCAGAGCCACATAACTTACATGAGAGCTTTCAAGCACATAACTTGTAAAAGGGGGATGTTAACTATTTACATACTTACTTGTTCACAATGCTCGGGTAGTACGAAAGTGTCTCTTAGGTCAGTCCATTTCTTAGTAGAATCCACCTCAAGAAAACCAGACTCTCCTCTACGCACAGTAGCGTTGCGACCCTCCATGATTATCTTGAACCATTGCACGTCGAACAAGTCGACAAAAAATCCTCTGTAATCGATCCTCAAAATCTCTTGCAGCGTGCCGAAGTAAGTGAGTTCCGCCACCACAGGATCTGCATCAGAGGAACGTCGTCGACTAGACTGTTCAAATTTTGCCATGATTCCACAATCTTGAGTAAAACGCTTTTTGTCGATTCGTTCCACCCTAAAATGTCGACCTTTACACCATGCTGCTGTGTATGACTTATACTACAACGAACAAAGATTATGAGTGGCCGTTCAAACGTTTATAAATAAAGTCACTTGCTAGTCGTACATTGCAAACTTACCTTGGTCGCGCAACCCCGAGAGTACTCCCACTCTTCTTCAGTCACTTCGTCACCGCATTGTTGTGCGCTTTTCAATTGGTTGTGCAACCATCTTAAGCTCATGAAGGTTGGTAGGCTCTCCAGAACCGCTGGATAGTGCATCGGTGGTCGTCTTCCCCGTCTACACTCGATTCGTGCCCTTTGTCGCTCTTGCTTTGCATCCTCATATTGTGAAATCCACTTTTGCATCACTGGATTGTGAAGCATGCAAAATCGGTTGATTTTAGCCTCTAGATCTTCCGTCATCTTCTTCTCAACACCGAGATTGCACATGACAATCCCAGATATGCACTCATCATCTATGGTTTGCCATAGCGTGTCCCGGGATTTATCAAATCCGTCTAGCCACTCTCCAATGTACACTAGGGACTCTGATACCAACCAACCTTCTGCCATGCTACCCTCCGGACGTGCCTTTTGACGCACATATCCCTTAAGCGTTTTCATGAAACGCTCTAAGAAGAACATCCATCTCGAATGAACTATGCCAGCTATTTCCACCTCATCAACTATGTGAACAAGAAGATGCACCTGAATGGTTAGCATTGTAGTAGGAAAATGTTCCTCAAACATGCACACAAGCTCCGAAGCATTTAGTTTGGTGAATGGTATGGAGTCTATGTTGATCTCCTTTTGTGAGATCCATTGCACCAGCTTTGCAAGTTTGTAGATTGTGTTACGGATGTCGAGAGACAAACATCCCTCAATGGCAACCGGTAAAATAAACTGTAAAGTATGTGCAGCAATGATATTAAAGTCCACATTTTATGCAATGATATTAAAGTCCACTATGAACGTACCTGACACATTTTATGCCAATCGTGTGACTTCAAACCGGTAAGCTTTCCTTCTTTAGTAAAACACGTTCGGAGCGAGTGCATTACGCCAGTGGGGGTCCGCAAAGATCGAATGGTCTCTTTTACTTTGCGTTCTTGGGCTCCTGTGAAAATCCATGGTGCTTTAGGGAGTTTTATCGATCCATCAGACGCTGTTTGCGGCCAATATTGCTCCATACGATCCACATTTCTAAGGTCAACTCTGGCTCCCAAACTATCTTTCTTGCCGGTCAAATGGTCCCATAGTAGATTACCCACATTCTTGAATATGTGCATTGGATCGAGCAAGTGATTGATCATGAGTCGGGGCCAGTATGGTAACTCGTACCATAGAGATAGTCTCTTCATCCCTGGAGGCAATCCGTCATCGCACATCTCCTTCTGCTCTAACCATGCTTGTGCAGACATCCTTGGTGGCTCTCTTCCCAAAAAGCTATCGCGTAACACATGATTCTCTGGAAGATACGCTTGATGACCTTCGTAGATTTGCTTCTTCAGTGAGGGTGCCCTACGTGCATTCAGTCTAGGTCCACATGTGACACATGCTCTGTATCCGCTTGTTTGAAGCCCTGCATGTATACACATTATAATAGATCAACTATGGGAAAAAACAAGATTTACAGTGTCTGAGTGAGGAGTGTCAATAGATCACCTGAGCATTCTGTTAGCCCGGGATAGTCATGCATGGTCCACATTAGAATGCCTCTGATCAAAGCATTCCGTCGTCCTGTGTGTCGGCTCATATCCACCACCTCTATGCCAATCCACAATTGTTGTAGCTCTTCCTATAGTGGACGAAGATACACATCCATATTCCCCACTTTATATCGCCCTAGCACAATCAAGCTTAGCCATAGGTGCCCCTTCTTCGTAGTCAACCACGCGGAATGTTGTAGTTGACGATGACAACGGGCCATACACTGTAAGATGTTGATCTTTGACCAAATGGATTTACGCCATCCATAGCCAGGCCTAAGTGCAAATTTCGAGCTTCCCTGGCAAAATCCGACCATGTTCCATCTATATGTTTCCACGCTACGCAATCTGCAGGAATTTGTAGCACACCATCCGAAGATTTATTCTCCTCATGCCATGATGCTAGGGCGGCCATGGACTTACATTCGAAGAAATGCTTGATGCGAGGAAGCAGAGGGAAAATGTCGCAAAACCTTTTGTGGAATTCTTGTCCCGTGGAGATCTACTCGATATCTTTCGGAATCACATTTCGGACACTTCTCCATGTCTATGTATTCCCCTCTGAAAAGAATGCAGTCATTAGGACAAGCATGGATAGAATTGTAATCCATCCCCAAGTTTCGCAAAATCTTTCTTGCTTCATCTCGGGAATCTGGCATCACATTGTCAGCTGGTAGTATGTGCTCTTTTAGCAATCTACAGAACATAAAAATATGATACAGTCGTGTAAAAATCTATCAGATCATTATACATTTAGAGTTCTATTAAAGTAAACTAATTGTAATAGATCACCTGAAAAGCGCTGTGACGCTAGTGTCACTCCATCCAAACTTTGCCTGCATGTTGAGAAGAACCAGGAGTGCTTTCAATCTAGACATACGTGCTCCATTATACAATGGCGTATCAGCTTCACTTTTCATATCATTATAGATAAGCCTTTCTGAATCCATGATCGTCTCGATCATTTCATCAATCTCGGGCTCAAACATTGCCTCGTTGGGAATGTGCTCTGCATGATCATCCCCCGAGCTGTCAGAGGCTACATCTTGTGGCCTCACATATGCTGCTTGACCAAAGCGCCTGCGAACACGTCTATTGGGTTGCAAGATTGCTGCTTGTTGGCAAGCGTCAGAGTCCGACGAGTTATAATTGGCAACAACTCGATCTATAATAGATGGATCGAACTCGCCAAATTCGCGGACGTGCTGCAAAGAAACACGTCTTGTCCGTCGCACAGCATGCTTGCATTGATTACAAGGACATAAGACCCTCGTTGAGAGATAGGTGTTTCGGTTGGACGGTCCCACATCCTCGTCGCTACTCATAATGAGGATAAAAAACTTATAACCTGGACAACAAATTTAATATTCTATTGGCATTCTTCGTCTTATCTCTCTCTCTCTCTCTCTCTACCTCACATTCTCTAGTCATGTCCAATCCCCGCACACCTCGGTCTAGAGGTGCACGGAGATCAGAACCACCGGGTTATAATCTCGTCTTTATTGGTCAATACCTATATTTGTGGGTACAAGAAATCTACACACCCACGTCTACATGATACTGCATGTAGTGGACAAAACCCCTTTGCCTCTTCTCTAGCTGTAGCACTTCACAACATCTTAACATCTTTTCACAGTAGATCTTTTCACTGTTCGTCTAACTCTAAACCCTAAACCGTAAGTAATTCTTGCGTGGACTCGATCTAACGTAAATAAGCGTAAATCTAAATAAACGTAAATCTAACTAAAAATAAAGCTAAATCTAATTTAACGTAAGTCTAATGACTAGAGGTTGTCTAGATGGTCATTGTGTCGGGGATGTAGTGACTCTTGCCGCCCTGAAGATCCACCTTCTTCCCTATCTTCTGAAGACATTTCACCAGTACTTTTGGATCGACGGAGCCCACCATGAGTGAAGGCAGCAATACCCTATATTCCATTGAGGGCTTTCTTCACCCGCTTCATGCAGGCATCGCAGTCTATGGAGACCTAAATCTAATCTAATATAACGTAAATCTAAATCTAGCTTAAATAAACCTAATCTTTAACGTCTTTTAAGATAGTTTCCTACGACGTTATAACTCTCTTCTTCTTGTGTGTGTGCGCATGTGTGGATGTGTGTGCCAATAAAAAGAGATAAATGGTATAACCTTTCTATCACCCATGCCAAGTATGATAGATTGATTATGCCATTTCCCTCTTGAATAATAGGTCTTGAGTTCAACTCCTCGTCGGCTAGATCTTTAGGTCTTTTAATTTTAATTAGTTTCCTACGACGTTAAATTAGTTTCTCTCTCTTTCTCTCTCAATGTGTGTGCGTTTTTTTGGATCGTATGCATGTTTTCTCTCTCTTTTCCTCTCTCAATGTGTGCGTTTTTTGTTTATGCATGTTCTCTCTCTCTTTTCCTCTCTCAATGCGTGCGTTTTTTGTTTATGCATGCTCTCTCTCTTTTTCTCTCTCAATGTGTGTGTGCATTCTTTGTTTATGTATGTGTGTGTGCGTTTTTGTTTTTGTTTGTACTCTCTCTCTCTCTCTCTCAAAAACACTATGTGTGTGTGTGTATGTGTGTGTGTGTGAGAGAGAGAGAGGGAGAGAGAAAGAGGGGAAGGGAACATGAGAATGAGGAGAGGGAAGGAGCATACCTGGCTCTCCTTCCTCTCCTCGTGTGTGTGTGTGTGTGGAGAAGAAAAAGAGAGAGAGAGAGAGAGAGAGAGAGAGAGAGAGAGAGAGAGAGAGAGAGAGAGAGTGAGGGAGAGCGTTACCTGCTCCTTGCTTGAGGGCGCCGAAAAACTCAGATCTGAGATCTGAGTTTTTGGGCGCGCTCGGTTATTTTTTTACCCCAGTCGGCGTCGCTATGAGCGTCGCTATGAGCGTCGCAAATTTCTTTGTAAATTTGCGACGCTCATAGCGACGCCGGGATTTTTTTTTTTTGAGCGTCGCTTTGTGAGCGTCGCTAATATGAATAGCCTCTTGTAGTGCTAAGATTTAAATTAGATTTAAGATTACATTTAGGTTTAGGTTAGATTTAGGTTTATGTTGATTTTAAGATTAGATTGGATTTAGATTTACGTTAGATTTAAAATTAGGGCAAGATTTAAGATTAACTAGATTGGATTTAGATTTAAGTTAGATTACATTTAGGTTTAGGATTTAAGATTATAGTAGATTTAGGTTTATGTTGAGTTTAAGATTAGATTAGATTTAAATTTATGTTAGATTTAAGATTAAGGCAAGATTTAAGATTAGCTAGGTTAGATTTAAGATTAGATTAGATTTAGATTGAAGTTAGATTACATTTAGGTTTAGGTTAGATTTAAGATTAAATTAGATTTAGGTTTATATTCAGTTTAAGATTAGATTAGATCTAGATTTATGTTAGATTTAAGATTAGATTTGGGTTAGATTTTAGGGCATGTCAATGAAGGCTTTGCCCAAAGAGCAAACACTAGGTACACAGCAATATGTATATTCCCATCAGAATCTGACACCTACTAACTCACCCACTAACCATGTTCAATCAGCTCAAAATCACCATATGTTCAATTAGGTTAGATTTAAAATTAGATTTTGAATTTAGTTTTTATATTAAAGTCTACCTTTGGGATTACCAAAATAAATTAGAGTTAGGCGAACGGTGATCCCTCTCTTCCTCTCTACGGATGCGAACTTATGTTGGAAATCTTTCAACGGCATGATAGTCAGATTGGAGGCCAACATGTAATGTGCTAAGGAATCCCTCAAACAAGGATCTGTTGTGAAGAGATGTTAAGATGTTGTGACTTGCTACAACTAGAGAAGAGGCAAAGGGGTTTTGTCCACTACATGCACTGTCATGTAGACGTGGGTGTGTAGATTCTCGTACCCACAAATATAGGCATTGAGCAATAAAGATGAGATTATAACCTGGTGGTTCTGATCTCTGTGCACCTCTAGACTGAGGTGTGTGGGGATCGGACATGACCAGAGAATGTGAGGTAGTTTACAGTGTGAAGAGAGAGAGAGAGAGAGAAAAGATGAAGGATGCCAATAGAAGACTAAATTTATGTTCAGGTTATAAGGTTTTTACATTCACTATGAGTAGTGACGACGATGCGAGACTATCCAACCGAAACACCTATCTCTCGACAAGGATCTTATGTCCTTGTAATGAATGCAAACATACTGTGCAACCGACAAGACACGTTTCTTTGCCGCACGTTCGCAAATTTGGCGAGTTTGATCCATCTATTATAGATCGAGTTGTTGCCAATTATAATTCATTGGACTCTGACACTCGCCAAATGGCAGCAATCTTGCAACCCAATAGATGTGTTCACAGGCACTTTGGTCAAGCAGCATACGTGAGGCCACAACATGTAGCCTCTGAAAGCTCAGAGGATGATCATGCAAACCACATTCCCAACGAGGCAAAGTTTGAGCCCGAGATTGATGAAATGATCGAGACGATCATGGATTCACAAAGGCTCATCTATGATGGTATGAAAAGTGAAGATGATACGCCATTGTATGATGGAGCACGTGTGTCTAGATTGAAGGTGCTCCTGGTTCTTCTCAACATGCAGGCAAAGTGTGGATGGAGTGACACTAGTGTCATAGTGCTTTTTAGGTGATCTATTACAATGTGTTTACTTCAATAAAAAACTCTAGATGTATAATGATATGATAGATTACTTACACAAGTGTACCACATTTTTTTCGTTGTGTAGATTGCTCAAAGAGCGCATAATGCCAGCTGATAATGTGATGCTAGATTCCAGAGAGGAAGCAAGAAAGATCTTGCGAAACTTGGAGATGGATTATAATTCAATTCACGATTGTCCTACCGACTGCATTCTTTTCAGAGGGGAATACATAAACATGGAGAAGTGTCCGAAATGTGATTCCAAGGGATATTGAGTAGATCTCCGTGGACAAAAAATTCCACAAAAGGTTTTGTGATATTTTCCTCTGCTTCCTTGCATCAAGCATTTATTCGAATGTAAGTCCATGGCCGCCCTAGCATTATGGCACGAGGAGAATAGATCTTCAAATGGTGTGCTACGGATTCTTGCAGTTTGCGCAGCCTAGAAACATATAGATGACACATGGCCGGATTTTGCCAGGGAAGCTCTAAATTTGCAAATAGGTATGACTATGGATGGCGTAAATCGATTTGGTCAGAGATCAACATCTTACAATGTAAGGCCCGTTGTCATCGTCAACTACAACATTCCCCTGTGGTTGACTACCATTAAAGGGGCACCTGTTTCTAAGCTTGATTGTGCCAGGGCGGTATAAAGTGAAGAATATGGATGTGTATCTTTGTCCACTATTGGAAGAGCTGCAACAGTTGTGGATTGGCATAGAAGTGGTGGATATGAGCCGACACACAGGTCACGGAATGCTTTGATCAGAGGCATTCTAATGTGGACCATGCATGACTATCCCGGACTAACAGAATGGTCAGGTGATTTACACTCAAAGTCAAACACTATAAATCTTGGTTTTTCCTAAGCTTATCTATTGTCATGTGTGTATATACATGCATGGATTCAAACAAGCGGATATAGAGCATGTGTCACATGTGGACCTAGACTTAATGCACGTCAGGCGCCCTCACTGATGAAGCAAATCTACGAAGGTCATCAAGTGTATCTTCCAGAGAATCATGATTTACACAACGGTTTTTTGGGAAGAGAGACACCAAGGATGTCTACACAAGCATGGGTAGAGTAGAAGGAGATGTGTGATGACGGTTTGTCCCCAGGGATGAAGAGACTCTCTCTATGGTACAAGTTACCATATTGGCCCAGACTCATGATCAATCACTTGCTCGATCCAATGCACATATTCAAGAATGTGAGTAATCTGATGTGGGACCATATGACCGGCAAGAAAGATACTTTGGGAGCCAGCATTAACCTTAAAAATGTGGATCGTATAGAGCAATATGGGCCGCAAACAACACTTGATGGATCAATAAAATTGCCTAAAGCGCCATGGATTTTGACAAGAGCCCAAGAACGCAAAGTAAAAGAGACCATTTGATCTGTATGGACCCCCACTAGCGTAATGCACTCGCTCTGAACGTGTTTCACTAAAGAAGGAAAGCTTACCGGTTTGAAGTCACACGATTGGCATAAAATGTGTCAGGTATGTTTGAAGTGGAATATATCAGAATTGTGTAACAAATTTTTGTGTGGACTTTAATATCATTTCTAGACGTTTTTTGTAGTTTATTTTATCGGTGGCCATTGAGGGATGTTTGTCTCCTGATGTTCGTAACACAATCTACAAACTTCCGAAGTTGGTGCAATGGATCTCACAAAAGGAGATCAATGTAGAGTTCATACCATTCGCCAAACTAAACACTGTGGAGGTTGTGTGTATGTTTGAGAAACACTTTCCTACTACTAGCTAACCATTCAGGTGCATCTTCTTGATGAGCACATATTTGGGATTGTCATTTTAAATCCCGGTGTTGAGAAGAAGATGACGGAAGATCTAGAGGCTAAAATCAATTGATTTTGCATGCTTCACAATCCAGTGATGGAAAAGTGGATTTCACAATACGAGGATGCAAAGCAAGCTGGAGACGGGGAAGACGACCACCGATGCATTATCCACCCATGCATTATCTGGCGGGTTTGGAGAGCCTACCAAAATTAATGAGCTTAAGATGGTCTCACAACCAATTGAAAAGTGCACAACATTGCGGTGAAGAAGTGACTGAGGAGGAGTGGGAGTACTCTTGGGGTTGCACGACCAAGTTAAGTTTGCAATGTACGACTAGCGACTTTCTAGATGTTTCAATGGCCACTCATAATCTTTGTTGGTTGTAGTATAAGTCATACACAGCAGCATGGTGTAAAGGTTGACATTTTAGGGTGGAACAAATCGACAAAAAGCGTTTTACACAAGATTATGGAATTATGGAAAAATTTGAATAGTCTAGCCGCGACAACGGTCCTCTGATGCAGATCCTCTAGTGGTGGAACTCACTTACTTCGGGATGCTACAAGAGATTTTGAGGATCAATTACAGAGGATTTTTTGTCGACTTGTTCGACGCTCAATGGTTCAAAATAAACATGGAGGGTCGCAACGCTACTGTGCGCAGAGGAGAGTCTGGTTTCCTTGAGGTGGATTCAACTAAAAAATGGACCAACCTAAGAGACACTTTCGTACTACCTGAGTATTGTGAATAAGTAAGTCTATAAATATTTAACATCCAATTTTAGAAGTTATGTGCTTGGAAGCTCTCATGTAAATTATGTGGCTCTGGCATGTGATATTTCATCCGGCAAAGTCTGCATAGAACTGGTGGTACATCATAGAGGTAGCCCCTCGTAGTGCACGGATGTATGAGGGCTACCATGTGCCAATCATAGCAGCATCAATGGAAGAGATCGGAGAAAATGCTCAGCCAAAAGCCGCTGAGGTGGTGCCAGACGAGCATCAAGCTGCTACTCTCTATGGGGTGCATGCAGAGGATCTAAAAAATTGAAACGGAGGACATCTGCCTAGACGGAGAACTCTATATAGACATAGGGAGTTATGATGAGCTATGTGAGGATGAGAAAGAGACCTCTTAAAGCCATAAACATTGTACTTGAACAATTTGGCTCTCTTTTATAATATATATTGTATTCACGTGTCCTTTTGTCCATTCCTGTCTATATGCTATACTTGAGAAATTTAAATTATGTTTAATCATCATTGCTTCCACTCCAGGTATGCTCCTTCCCTCTCCTCCCTCTCATGTTTCCTTCCCCTCTTTCTCTCCCTCCCTCTCAATCACACACACACGCACTTAGATAGCTCCTACAGTTTCAACGGCTGCATGTAAGGGTCCTGCAACAAACACAACACACCATTAAGAACTTACAGATGTACAAACATATACAAATACTTCAATGCGAGAGTATTCTCTAGAGAGGAATCTGGAAACTCCAGGTGCAGCGTACCAATAACATAATCCTTGGAGGCTTTATCTTGAGCAGTCTCACAAGCAAGGACACTCCTCGGTGTGTCGTGAAAGTTTGATATACCAACTACGTCGGCTCGAGGCCGACGCAACACTATGCTCCAAGTGTGATGGATACTAAGGCTACAATCGTGAAGGAGGTGATCCGTCTCTGCTCATAGATGCTGCTCGTCCCTCGTGTTGAGATGTAGAGAGAAAGAGAGAGAGAGAGACGAGACAAGAGATGCACCATATACGCTCCCAAAGACTGATTCATATTGAGGACAAGATACAAATATATAGGTGAGACCAAGTTTAGTAGAGTGAGCCATATATAGCTCCAACACCCCCACTCAAACAAAGGTCTCTAGCTTTGGATGAAAAAACCCTTGGGGAGTTCAAGGGAAAAACCCAAGCCCCTATACAATGTGAAATATGAACCAGCGGTGATGATGTGAAAGTGAATTGTGCATCTATGTACAAATATTCAAGTGACTTAGATATCACAAGGTGCAAATGTGGAGTGTGCATAGTGCATGGTATCTAAAAGATTACAATGTCATATGTACAAAGCTATTACAATAGAAAAGAAGCTAATCTAGAAAGAGTGAGGCCAAAGCAACTCCAAGCTCCAAGCGCAAGAGGATGAAACATGACTCATTGAGGCCTTTGGTCAAAATATCTGCAATCATCTGGTCACTTGGACAGTGTTCAACCATAATGGTTCCCTTGCATACTTCATACCTGACATAATGATAATGGACATCAATGTGCTTTGACTTATTATGTTGAACATAGTCTTTTGCAAGACTAATAGCACTTTGGTTGTCACACCGCAAGGGTGTGCTAGAAAGAGGAGAGTGACCAATATCAACCAGCATTTGTCGAAGCCAAATCAACTCACGAGCTGCAAGTGATGCCGCAACATATTCTGACTCAGTCGTAGAAACTGCAACACAACGTTGTTTCTTGCTGGTACAAGAAACAAGACAATCATTTATAAAGAAGCAATTTCCACTAGTAGATCGCATAGATAAATGTGAGCTTTCCCAGTCTGCATCTGTGTAACCCAAAAGAGAAAGAGATTGCATAGAATCCGATGTGAGTTGTCGTCGATAGACTAAACCAAAATCTGTAGTGCCTTTCAAGTATTTCAATACACGCTTTGCAGCAGACCAATGCTTAACAGAAGGACATGCAAGATGTTGTCCAAGATAGTTAGCAGCAAACAGAATATCAGGACGAGTGTTCATGCCAACAAACTGAAGACATCCAATCAAGTTAGCATAAGGTTGATTTGTGACAAGTTGACCGCCATTGTCAGAAGTATTCTTCGTAGAGCTCGCAAGACAAGGTGTGTTGGCTGAATGTGCAGATTCCATACCAAATTTTTGAATAGTATCTGCAATAAACTTTGACTGTCGAAGGAATAAAATACCTTTTGTATGGTTCCGTTGGATTTGAATGCCAAGACAAGAGTGAATCTCTCCAAGATCCACCATATCGAATGCAGAAGACAATAACTTTTTCACTTGCTGAAGAAATCCCAAATCATTGGAAACAAGGATGGTATCATCCACATAAAGAGCAAGAATCACAAAACTACTACCTTGGCGTTTTATGTATAAGTTGGGGTCTGACGAGCAAGAGATGAATCCTTTAGAGGTGAGAAAAAGATCAAATTTTGTATACCAGGCTCGCGAAGCTTGTTTGAGACCATATAGTGCCTTATGGAGTTGAGCAACAAGGTCTTCTTTACCTGGAATAACAAACCCTTCTGGTTGTTCCATATAAATTTCCTCTTCCAAGTCACCATTAAGAAAAGCAGTTCGCACATCCATTTGATGAGCTTCTAAATCAAATTGAACAGCAAATGCCAATAAAACTCGAACACTTGTAATGCGAACAACTGGTGAAAAAGCTCTTGATAATCAACACCAGCTACTTGGGAGTAACCTTTTGCAACTAAACGCGCCTTGAACTTGTCAAAAGATCCATCTGCTTTTACTTTTGTTTTATACATCCACTTACATTTAATAGCTGTACGACCAGGAGGTAATTCAGTTACTATCCATGTACCTTTAGAGATAAGAGAATCGTACTCTGCTTCCATAGCCTCTTGCCATTGATCCTTTTGTGGTGAAGAGATAGCTTCATCATAAGTAACGGGATCTTCAGAAGTAGAAAAAGCATTATCAACAATATCGTCATCATAAACATGACATGAGCCATGTTCAAAATCAATAGGCAGATCAACAAAAATATCAATATCATCATTGGCAACATTTGGAATGGATGGTTGTGAGGAGGAAAGTTGCTCTATAGGAAGAGTTTCATCTTCTGAAAGAAATGGAAAAGCCTGAAGCAATGATTTAGTATCATCAGAATCATCCATGGACCATGAGCCTCCCATAAGCTGTTCGTTAAAAGTAGCATCACGATTCACAATTACTTTCTTGGAGGAAGGGTCATAGAATTTTTAGCCTTTGGAAGTGTCAGAATATCCAATAAAAATAACTTTAAGACCAGGAGCATCAAGCTTTGTTCGTGTTTCTTTGGGAACATGAATATAAGCAATACATCCAAAGGCTCAAAAATGAGATACGGAAGGAATGTCACCTGTCCATGCTGTGATGGGTATCTTACCAGAGGGTGCAGTAGTAGGAAGATGATTCTGAATAAATGTTGATGTCAAAGTAGCTTCAGTCCAGAAAACACGAGATAAGCCAGAATGAATCAGCATACATCTTACAGCATTGAGAATAGTGCGATTCTTTCGTTCAGCAACACCATTCTGTTGAGGCGAATATGGAATAGTGTGTTCATGATGAATTCCACTGTTAGCACAGTAACTCACAAACTCTCGAGAAACATATTCGCCTCCATTGTCACTACGAAGCTTCTTAAGGCGACGACCAGTTTGAAGTTCCGCAGCCTTGTGGAATTGTTTGAAAACAGATAAGGCTTCAGATTTTTGTCTAAGTAGAAATACAGTCGTATACCTTGAGAAATCATCAATGAAAGTAATGAAGTAGTGATATTGTGATCTCGAAGAAGGTAGAGGTCCACATATATCAGTATGAACAAGATCCAAGATGTCATGAGAATGAGTTGTATTTGAAAGAGGAAAGGGTTTACGATTGTGTTTCCCAAGAGCACAAAATCCACAAATTCCCATATGGGGATGGGCTTTAAGATCCATGCCATGAACAAGATCACGACGTTGAAGATCAAGGAGTTTTGAGAAATCAGCATGAACAAAACGGTGATGCCATACTTTGCAATCATGATCACCTGGAGCAGTGACAATATTTGCTACAGCATCGTTGAGAGAGAGTTCAAATAAATTACCATTTCGAGGAGCAGTGGCTATAGTATGTCCATCTTTCTCAATTCGGCATTTGGTATAATCAAATCCAACAAACAGACCAAGATCAACAAGTCTAGCAACTGAAAGAAGATTACGTTGAAGATCTGGTACATGTAATACTCCTCGCAAAATTCGAGTGGAAGAAGATAAGGTACCAAGATATAAGTCTCCAATACCCTTTACTTGACAAGTAGTATCATCAGCAAGATAAAAAACACGTTGAACTGGCAGTGGATGATAGTTATGGAGCCACTTAGACTGATATGTCATGTTTCCTGTAGCACCAGAATCGACAATAAAAAGTGATCCATCACGTACATGAAGTATTCTGTCTGGAGCAACTGAACATAGGACGCAGCTTGTTTCTGGTACAATGTTGTTTCGATGTTCAGTAGCATATGCTCTATTCCGATCTGTGTCGAATCGACGCTTATAGCACATATGAGTGGGATGATCAGATCGTCCACAATATTCACAAGAAGAAGAAGAAGAGTCTCTAGATAAACGTGGTTGTTTTGTGGTAATATTGTGTTCTTCATCATATTGACGTGCCCAACAATCATCTTCAGTATGGCCATTTCTGTTGCAGTAAGAACATTGCTTATTAGGAAATTTGAGACGAGAGAAAATATTACCGCGACGGCCATCTCTGCGATTTCCTCGTTGAAATGGACGCCTTCGAGCATAAAAAGCACGTTCCATCTGTTGTGACTCAGTCTCCTCTTGTGAAACCATAGCTGTATCGTGACCAGCATTCCGACGTTCTTGACGTTGAGAGTATTCAATTAAAGACATGCAAGCTTGGTCGAAATCAAGACCATCTTTATTAGAGAGAATAGTAACAATGTTATCATAAGAAGAGTCCTTCACCGTATCAAGGAGAAGTGTAATCAGTTGCTTTTGTGGAACAGGATCACCGGCAGCAGCAAGTTGATTAATAATAGATTTGAAAGACTCAATATATCCCGTCATGGCAGTACCAACTTCATATTGTAACTTGTTAAGCAACCCTCTCAAATAAAGTATTTCTGTAACAGATTTCTTCTGAAAGTTTGGGAAGTAGACAGTTCATACATATCAAGCAAAAGGGAATCAGTAAGAGCAGAAAGAATATACCGACGAGCTGCTTTATCACGTCATTGCCAATCCGTATAGGCAACATTCCAATCTTCAAATATAGGTCCTTCAGTGATAAGCACGTTATCATTATTCGTATCAACAGGCTGAGGCGGACAAACACGATTTCCAAGAACAACATCGGAGAGTTCATCGCCTTCAAGAATTAACAACATCTTTGCTTTCCAGCCTGGAAATCCTTGACCTTGGAAAGGAGGAACAGAACGTTGGCCAGAAGGAAAGCCGTTGACGAGAATATTCATAGCCATATCTTGTTGCGAGAAGAGGTATAAGATAAGATCGCAGAATCTGCACACCATATATGGTGAAGGCCGCAATTGAGAATGAGAGAGATATGAGTATTGCGTTCTGTCAACGATAAACGTAAGAAGGATGCTCAAGGAACGTCCAAAGATGTGAGAGACGTCACCCAAAAAAGACAGGGTAAAGGAGACGTTAATAATAAACGAGTCCTCAAAATAGAGTGGCGTGAGACACAAGATTGACGGCCACAATACGAATAGCAAAAAGCTAAATCTTCTCGAAAAAGTTAACGCCAAAATAAGAAAAACGATCGCGGACGCTTCACGAAGAAGTAGGACGAAGAAAGCTGCGTCAAGCTCTATTGCAGTAAAAACAACATAACTTTCTGCTGCGAACTCCGATTGACGCAAACCTAGAACTCAAATCGAAGAGCTCGAGGAGACGAACAAGTTTTGGATGAAAAGTGCTTTTCCCGTTTCTCCAAATTTTGAGCAGAACAGCAAGAAAAATTGAGATGAAGTTCAGGGTGTCATTAACAAGAAAACGTAATCAACGATTAGATTGATTATAAATAAACGCCACATAAAACACTAATCATATTCTTCTTAACACAAAACAACCATAGTTAACAAGAATCAACGCTCAAAAATAAAATTTGTAACAATTTTGAATCTTACATGCGAATCGCATACACATACTGTTGTCACCATGAATTGAATCGGCGCGTGATCGTTACCGCTCTGATACCATGTTGAGATGTAGAGAGAAAGAGAGAGAGAGAGACGAGACAAGAGACGCACCATATACGCTCCCAAAGACTGATTCATATTGAGGACAAGATACAAATATATAGGTGAGACCAAGTTCAGTAGAGTGAGCCATATATAGCTCCAACACCTCGACCACTAGATCTAGTTTATTGAGTGAAAGAGACGCTAAGAAGCACTCTATGTCCGCCTTGCTGGGGCGAGCACTACTGCTGCCATGATCACTCATACTGATGGAGTCCGAGAACCTCCAACTACCCAAGAATATAGAAACCGCATATACAAAATAGATTAGACATACTGCTCTCTCTCTCTCTCTCTCTCTCTCTCTCTCTCTCTCTCTCTCTCTCTCTCTCTCTCTCTCTCTCTCTCTCTCTCTCTCTCTCTCTCTCTATCGCATGATAGATAAAGATCTGTCGCAGGAAATCAAGAAAACTATGGAAAATAGAAAAAAAATATAATTTATGACTAGAGTGTCTTGTCACATTTACATGCTTTACATAGCTTTTACAAGATATGTAGAATGCACACAAGAGACGAATTCACAAGAACTTCACAGAAATCTCAATGGAATCCCTTCCCGTTATGAGTTCTCTCTCTCTCTCTCTCTCTCTCTCTCTCTCTCTCTCTCTCTCTCTCTCTCTCTCTCTCTCTCTACATAGGAATCCCTCTCCCTATTATCTATAGTATAGATTATAACTTGTCCATGTTTTCTTCTCCATTCAATATTAAAATTAAATGCTTGTGTGTTTAATGCACGTATGGATGATGATGAGTTTCTTTCTTCTTTGTCACCCAGCAGAGGAGGTGGTACGAGGAGCATGATCGGTCAGGAGCACCATCACGTCGTTCCACTTCCTCAGCATTTCCCTCTATTTTGGAGCATTTAGCACGCTCCGAAACTTTGGTGTCAAGGTGATCTTCACACTCGTCTAGGCACAGATGCTCTAGTGGTGGCGGTGGCGGTTGCTATGGGGATGCCGCCACTGATACCTTGACACTGCCTCGTGTTTGATGAGGCTCCTTACCTTCCCCTTCTTTTCCCGCCCCACATCAGCCACGACATTGCCATCTACGCCAGGTTTTGCGCGGTTATCGGCCGTTCCTGGCTACACACCACTAGCTACTCCCGGGAGTCACCTTAGTCGACACTCCTCTCTTTGGGGAACATACTCCAGTGGAGACACCTGACATTCGTACCCCCATGGAGATGCCGCTAGAGACCCTTGTAGCCGTTGAGGTGGTGCCAGATGAGCATCAAGCTCCTACTCTCTATGGGGTGCATGTAGAGGATCTAGAAATTTGAAACGGAGGACATCTGCCTAAATGTGAGGATGAGAAAGAGACCTCTTCAAGCCATAAACATTGTACTTGAACAATTTGGCTCCGTTTTATAATATATATTGTATTCACGTGTCTTTTTGTCCATTCCTGTCTATATGCTATACTTGAAAAATTTAAATTGTGTTTAATCGTCATTGCTTCCACTCTAGGTATGCTCCGTCCCTCTCCTCCCTCTCATGTTCCCTTCCCCTCTTTCTCTCTCTCCCTCTCAATCACACACACACACACACACACACACACACACTTGGCTAGCTCCTATGGTTTCAACGGCTGCGTGTAAGGGTCTTGAAACAAACACAACACACCATTAAGAACTAACAGATGTACAAACATATATAGATACTTCAATGCAAGAGTATTCTCTAGAGAGGAAGCTGGAAACTCTCAATGCACTGTAGCAATAACATAATCCTTGGAGGCTTTATCTTGAGCAGTCTCACAAGCAGGGACATTCCTCCGTGTGTCGTGAAAGTCTAATATACCAACTACATCCCCTCAAGGCCGACGCAGCACTGTGCTCAGAGTGCAATGGAGACTGAGGCTGCAATCGCGAAGGAGGCAATCCGTCTCTGCTCATAGATGCTGCTCATCCCTCCACTAGATCTAGTTGATCGAGTGAAACAGAGGCTAAGAAGCACTCTATGTCCGCCTTGCTGGAACGAGCACTACTGCTGCCATGATCACTCATACTGATGGAGTCTGAGAACCTACAACTAGCCAAGAATATAGAAACCTGCATATACAAAATAGATTAGACATACTGCTCTCTCTCTCTCTCTCGCGTGATAGATATAGATCTGTCACAAGTAATCAAGAAAACTATGGCAAATAGAAAAGAAATATAATTTATGACCAGAGTGTCTTGTCATAGCTACATAGCTTTTTCAAGATATGTAGAATGCACACAGGAGACGAACTCACAAGAACTTCACAAAAATCTCTCTACACAAGAATCCCTTCCCCGTTATGAGTCCTCTCTCTCTCTCTCTCTCTCTCTCTCTCTCTCTCTCTTTCTCTCTCTCTCTCGCTCTCTCTCTCTACACAGGAATCCCTCTCCCTATTATCTATAGTATATATTATAGCTTGTCCATGTTTTCTTCTCCATTCAATGTTAAAATTAAATGCTCGTGTGTTTAATGCACGAATGGATGATGATGAGTTTCTTTTTTCTTTGTCACCCCAACAGAGGAGGTGGTACGAGGAGCATCATCTCTCTGGAGCACCATCACGTCATTCCACTCCTTCAGCATTTCCCTCTATTTTGGATCATTTAGCACGCTCCGAAGCTTTGGTGTCAAGACGATCTTCACACTCGTCTAGGCACGGATGCTCTAGTGGTGGCGGTGGCGGTTGCTGTGGGGATGCCGCCACTAATGCCTTGACACTGCCTCATGTTCGATGAGACTCCTAACCTTTCCCTTGTTTGCCCACCCCCACACCAGCCACGACATTGCCATCTACGCCAGGTTTTGCACGGCTATCGGCCGTTCCTAGCTACACACCACTAGCTATTCTTTAGGGAGTCACCCTAGTCGACACTCCTCGCTTTGGGATCCAGACTCGAGTGGAGACACCTGATGTTCATACCCCCATGGAGATGCTGCCAGAGACCCCTATGAACACACCCAAGGTCATGCCTCAAAGGCAAGAGGCTTTCCGTACTCGGTCGATATTAGTGGCGGCATCATCTTGGATAACGAAGGCAAGAAGGTGATCTTGCGCATGCGCGGTCTTTGCTCTCAGGTGTTTTGACACTACATACTAAACACTTGGAGTGAAGTTCCAAATGAATTAAAAGACAGAGTCATCAGCATGCTGCATGACGAGTTTCCCGTGTCAAGCCGGGATGAGCGCTTCAACAAAGACCTAGTGAAGGTTCGAATACGCGAATACTGCAAGCACAAGCATTCTGAAGTACAAAAATCAATAAAGAATGGGTGGAACAAATCAGATTGGTTGGCCAAATAATATTGGAAGAATGCGAAGCATGCAGTGTGAGAGACAATTGGAAGCAACAAAAGGAGGCAACCAAAGCACGAGTAGAGGCAGGGAGCTCACACCACTTGGGGAGCGACGAGTGGGTATCATTTGAGGCCAATGTTGTAAGTGTTTTTGCATTGATATTAAGGTTTGGTAGTTACATCTATTTGTACTTTCAAATTCTAACATAATGGATTCTTTGTATGTTTTCAATAGTGGTCGATGACATGACATGTGACCCCACACCGTATGAGCGCGTGTATGCAGGGAGAAAGGGCTTAAACGCCCTGATGGACATTCTTAGTTCTTGTGGTGGCATAGTTAGTATTTCACTTTACTCTTTTACATTTGTTGTATTTTAATGATAAGCTAAGAAAATAAATTGTTTTGTAATTATATGTTTATACTTACAGAAAGTCTTATTGTTTTTTTTTGCAAAATTCGATAGATATGTTGCTTGGACGCGATGAGACTTCTAATTAGACGACGACATCAGTCTAGCCGTAGCTAGATAGCATTAGTTTTCTTTTGTCATAGCATGTATAATGAGATGAATTGTATACGTCTTTTTGTAACTATTGGAAAACCATGTATTTTCTCAATAGTGACAATTGTGTTGTAACTATTACATTTGCAAAGCTTAGCAAACAAGTGATTTTTCCTATGATGTGTATAATTGTCATTGATTTACTTTTTTCACTTTACTTTGGTCCAATTACTTTTGTCAGTTTTGTATCTTTATTTTGCAAACAATACTATGCATGATGGAGTTAATGGTTATATTGTCTCGTGGGTGACTACTTTTGGTATGTACCTTGCACTTTCTTTCAAAAGTGAATCTATGCTTATCTTAGATTCATTTACATATACTTCATTCTGGAAACATTCAATATGGTCAATGTGTGAATGCCTGGCCACCCAAAAGTTTTTACTCTCGGGTGTCGCTATAAGCGTCTCTATATAAGGTTCTGCAACGTCTCTATAAGCGTCACTATAGAAGGACTGCAATCATTGCTATAATCATCGCTATATAGCATCGCCTGTAGCAACGCATATAGCGACGCTCATAGCATCGGTTATAGCGACGTTCCCGTAGCCACGCTTTTAGCGATGGTCTTAGCGACTCCGGGGAATATAAAAACCCAATGTATTTTTGTCACTAAAAGCGTCAGGAGTGCGCATAACTCTCTTGTACTGGTTGTTGTCGTGTTCAATATAAATGCATAACAAAAAGCAGTTGAGCTAGAGTTTTTGAAGAGAGATGGAACCACAGATTATCAGAATGTTCAAGGAGAAAACAAGTGGTAAGATTTTGAAACATGTTTGGAGGTGCTTTGTGAATAGTTTCCGATTCAGAATGCCATGCCTAGTTGTTTTAAGAAAGAGACATGAAAATTTTGATAAGGTCACTCATTGTAGCGCTCAACATTTCAACATTTAAAGAGTCTGGCACATTAGAAACCTCAGCTAAACTAGTGCTTAATTTTTATATAGCAGGTGGATACTCATTTTGGTAAAAGCAGCCCACATTTTATCTTGCTTGTAGTGCTCATGTTAGAGATAGAGATAGATAGATAGATAGAAAGAGAGAGAGAGAGAGAGAGAGAGAGACACACACACACACACACACACACACAGACTACAAGAGGTCACTTGAATTCCGACGTCACTGGCGGCGTCGATATATGTGTGTGTATTTATGGAGGGAGCTAAGCTTTCTTTAAAAATTTGATTTTCAAATTCTCGACGCTTCTTCCTGTGTCTATTCCGACGACAGCGCGAATTGACATACCGACGCCTGTTTTGATGGCTGTACCGACAGCTGTACTGACAGCTGTACCGACGGTACCTACGAAAATCAAAACCGTGGGCTTTCTCTGTGCATTTCTCTTGTTCTTGCGCATTTTCTCAAGCTCTCCTCTTCCCCATCTCTCACAGATGTGGTGCGATACAAGCCATCGGAAGTGTTAATCTTGCTTGTGGGTTAGCGCATAACACTAAGGTAAGATTTTTTTTATGTTTACTGGTAGATTTAGGTTTTAGGGTTTAACTTTGTGTTTGTGTGTGTGTTTTTGCAAGTTCTAGGACTTTTACATTAACTATCATTTCTCAAATAGGATGAATGTGAGTGCTCAAACCTTTAAATGCATATTAAGTTTATTTTAATTACTTTGTATATTAAGAAAAGAAAAATTTCATGCTTTAAACTTTGAATGCTTTAAAAGAAATTAGGGTTTGTTATGTGAAATTTCATTTTAAATTATGAAAAAAATTGTTTAAGTTTATGAAAAAATCTTGTTTTGAAGATTGAATTATGTCGTTTTTCAAATTATGCAGCTGATGGGGTTTATGTTTTAGATTAAGTTTAGGTTATAAGTTAAGTTAGATTAGGTTAGGCTACGTTAAGTTAAGCTACGTTGTTAGGTTATGTTATACGTTAAGCTAGGTTAGCTTATCTTATACGTTAGGTTAGATTAAGTTATATTTGGTTAGGTTAGGTTAAGTTAAGTTAGGTTATCTTATATGTTAGGTTAGGTTAAGTTAATCTACATTAGGTTAAGTTGGTTAAGCTACGCTCGACAATACGGCAAGCCATAGAGCTTACCCACATCGCATATTAAAAGCAACACAATGGCAATCCGTTCGTCAATACGGCAAGCCATAAAGCTTACCCACAACACATATCATTGTGGGCAAGCTCTATGGCTTACCGTATTGCCAACGGCTCGCCATTGTGTTGTTTATATATTTGCGAGCGGTTTTCAAGTCCTAAAATAGCTAAGCGGCTCTGAAAATAACACCATGGTGAGCCGTTTGGCAATACGGCAAGCCATAGATCTTTCTTACAATGCATATGCATTGTGGGCAAGCTTTATGGCTTGCCGTATTGCCAAACAGCTCACCATGGTTTGTCAATATGTTTACGAGCGATTTTCAAGCGCTAAAATTGTCTCGTGTCCCTAAAAACAACAAAATGGTGATCTTTTTGGAAATACGGCAAGTCATAAAGCTTACCCACAAGGAATATGCATTGAGGGAAAGCTCTATGGCTCTTTGTATTGCCAAAAGGCTTGAAATTGTGTTGTTTTTAGGACCGCAAACGATTTTCAAGCCCTAAAATAGCTAAGTAGTCCTAAAAACAACACAATGGAGATCCATTTGGCAAAATGGAAAGCCATAGAGCTTGCCCACATTGCATATACATTGTGGGTAAGCTCTATGGCTTGTCGTATTGCCAACGATTGGCCATTGTGTTGTCAATATGTTTGTGAGCGATTTTCAAGAGCTAAAATTGCCTCGTGTCCCTAAAAACAACACAATGGCGATCCGTTTGGCAAAATGGCAAGCTATAAAGATTTCCCACAAGGCATATGCATTGTAGGCAAGCTCTATGGCTTGCCATATTGCCGACGGCTTTCCATTGTGTTGTTTATATATCTGCAAGCGGTTTTCAGGCCATAAAATTGCTTTGCAACTCTGAAAACAACACAATGGTGAGCCGTTTGCCAAATTGGCAAGCCATAGAGCTTGCCCACAACGCATATGCATTGTGGGCAAGATGCATGGCTTGTCTTTTTGCTATATGACTCACCATTGTGTTGTTTTTATGCTACGTTAGGTTAGGTTAGGTTTAGGTTATGGACTAGGAGAGATTATAGGTTAGAGCTATCGACGGCATAATAGTCGAAAAATACAAATGGACTTCGAAGATGACTCGTGTACTTCTAAAAACGCAAATGGACTTCGGTTAGGTTAGGTTTAGGTTATAAGTTAAGTTACATTAAGTTAAGTTAGGTATAGGTTTTAGGTTAGGTTAGATTATAGGTTGGGCATAACGATTATAGGTTAGGTTAGAGCTAGTGTCAAATTAATAGTAGAAAAAACGTAATCGAACTTCAAAGATGACTCGTGTACTTCTAAACACTCAAACGAACTTCGATTAGGTTACGTGATAGGTTAGGTTTAGGTTATAAGTTACGTTACATTAAGTTAGGTTAGGGTTATGTTAGATTATAGGTTAGGTTAGAGCTAGCGTCAAATTAATAGTAGAAAAAACGTAATCGGGCTTCAAAAGTGCACACAGACTTCAAGAACCTTAATATATAGTCATTGACCAATAAAGATGAGATTATCACCATGTGGTCCTAATCTCCATTCACCTCTAGACCGAGGTGTGCGAGGATCGAGCCTGTCTAGAGAATGTGAGGTTGTTAGAGCTAACACAAAATAGTTGAAAAAATGCAATCGAATTTCAAAAGTGCAGACAGACTTCAAGAACTTTAATATAAAGTCATTGACCAATAAAGACAAGATTACTACCTTGTGGTCCTAATCTCCGTGCACCTCTAGACCGAGGTTTGCGGGGATCAGGCCTAGCTAGAGAATGTGAGGTTCCCTTTCACGTACTTAGTAGTGTGTAGTTATAACAACTAGAGTTTTTTAATTATTTGTTGCATCATTGGTAGATAAACTATAGACGATAGGATGGCGTGTCCTTGTGCGCATTTCAAGCATCAGATCTTTCAAAAAAAAAAATCTACGACCAACACATACGCAATCACGGTCTTTTTCCGATAGAGCAAGTACAAGACCTGCGTTATCGATCTCATGGTCTAGAGATTGAAGATCAAAGTCCACAAGTAGATATTACTCCAATTTCATTCCAGAGAAGACAATTTTCAAACGAGCAGCCATCGACTGGGTCCTCCCAACGAAGACCTGAAGCGGCATTTCAAGAAGTAGAGATGGAGAAAATTTTGGATGCGTTCTTTGACATGGATTCCAACATAGAAGGTGACAACATTGAATGCAGTACTGTGGACCAACCTCAACCATCCCATTCATATCTACGGCATGATAGCAACGATGAAGAGGGCGAGATGATGTAAAGTCTTGCACGCATGCCGCTCTACACTGGTGCAAAAATTTCAGTTCTCCGTACCGCATTGGCGATGCTTAATTTGCAGTCTGTCTACGGTTGATCTGACGCCTCATTCACAGAGCTTCTCAGGTAAAAATATTTATCCTAAGCATGGTAAAGTGCAAATTACAGTTCATATAAAGTGATCAAAGGGCTGACTTGTTCATGTAACGTCACATTGCTGAATGAGCAAATCTTGCCATAAGGGAATCACATGCCCCCTGCCCGTCCAACCCCTAAAAATCTTCTTACTAATTTGGGCTTTGATTATCACAAAATACATGCATGTCCTAATGATTGTATACTATTTTGCAATGAGTATGCAAACCTAGAACAATGTCCCAATTGTGGATCAAACAGGTACAGGGAGGACACACAAGGAAAATTTATCCCTGCAAAGGTCCTTCAACACTTTCCTATCATTCCAAGAATAAACAGCATGTTCAGGTGCAAGGCCATAGCCGCTTTGATGACATGGCACTCAAATACTAGATCGACAGATGATGTTATGCGGGTACCTGCTGACTCTTGTGCATGTAAGCACATAGAGGAAAGTTGGCCTACATTTAAGAATGAGACTCGATGTATCGTCTTTGTTCTGGCAATGAACGGAGTAAACCCATTTGGATTACGGAGTTCTTCATGGAGCACGTGGCCTATTTGTCTGGTTAATTATAGTCTTCTACCATGGCTCGCTATCAAGAAGGGCCATCTGTTGTTGTCATTGATCGTCCTAGGAAAGTACAAAGCAAAGAACATGGATGTCTATCTGGCACCACTTATAGAATAGCTCCAAGTCTTGTGGACAGGAATCAATGTGGTTGATATGTCCCAACCAATCGGACGACGGAATGTACATGTCCAAGGCATTCTCATGTGGACCATGCAGGATTGGCCAGGCTTTGGTAATTGCTCATGTAAGTGCCTTTAACACCCTCACACACATGTGATTCATGGCTATGTCAATGCTTTGAAATATTAATATGTGATGTTTCAGGCTTGAGTTTCTCGGGCAATCATGAATGTCCAAAATGTGGTCCTCGACTTGGCTTCCGCCGCTCTGAGCATTTGAGCAAGATAATTTACAAGGAGCATGGTAGATTTTTGCCTGAAGGACATGAGCTACGTGGACCAAACATATGCAAACATGACATGCATCCACTGAAAGCGAGTGATTGGAAAAACATGTGGATGGAGAGGGGAGATTGGACGCCACCTAGAATGAAAAGAATTTCTATTTTCCATGATCTCCCTTACTGGAGTGACCTACTGATTAATCAATTTCTCAACCCAATGCACATCTTCAAGAATGTGGGGGAGATCACATCGAAGACCATCCCTGGAAAAAGGGAGAGCAAGGCCCAAAGACATGACCTGTAGGCTGTGGGTCGAATTCCAGAGATGTGGCCTCGATTTAAACCCAATGAAAAGTGGTCTATACCAAAAGGTCCATGGGTTCTGAGTCGTGCAGAAGAGAAACAAGTGAAGCAGACTATATCTTCATTCAAGACTCCCACAGGGTGCATGCAATGTTTGAAAATGGCTTTTACGAGAGATGACAATCTCAATGGTCTTAAGTCCCACGAATGGCACAAATTTTTATAGTTTATCTTACCAATTTCCATAAAGGGTTGTTTGACAGATGACATTAGGAGAACAATCTACAAAATCAATGAGTTGGTACGCTAGATCAGTTCAAAAGAGATAAGAGAAGACAACAGTGACGCAACACACTTAAATGCTATTGAAGCAGTGTGCATGATGGATAATTACTTTCCAACAAACATTCTTACCATCCAAATGCATGTACTTGTGCATGTGGTCGATGAAGTTGCAGTTGCTAGGGTGGTCCATAGCAAGTGGATGTTCTTCTTGGAGAGATTCATGAAGACTTTAAAGGGGTTTCTTCATCAAAGGGCTCGTCCCGAGGGTAGCATGGCCGAAGGATGGCTTGTACAAGAGTCTCTTGTCCTCATCAGAGAATTTTTTGTCTCAATTGATCCAGAGATGCCCCGAATGTGGACTACTGAGTCAACCTCAAGGTGACAGGGGACGACCCGCAGGGACAAGCATTGTTAAGAAGATGGATCTTAATGCGAGAAAAGGTTATGAGATTTTTCCTTCTCAACTCAAACATCATGCAAAAGTGGCTAGAGAGGTACGAAGGGGAAAAGCAAGAACGTTTAACAGATTGCCTTCAATTCAAGTGCAACCGTGCAACTAGAAACCTTCCTTTTCCAGACCATCTTCAAAAATTTCCTGACTTTCCAACTGGGCGGTGGTTAGATGCAACACTCTCAGAGGAAAAGAGGAGTGGAGTGTTGATTACTGAAGAGGAAGAGGAGATGTCAAGGGGTTGCGATTGGCATGTACATTTCACAACTTCCTTTTCGAGCTCCAAATGAATATTAGTTTGCTCTAATACGTTTAGTCTGTTTCAATTTTGTGGTTGCAATATCACAATTATGGAGCTTTGTGGTCGCATGGGAAGCACTTCAGAGTGCAACGGATCTACGAACAAAGGGTCACTTTCGACAGTGGTGTTAGGGCAAGTTTCATCCAACAAAGTAGGAGTAGTGCCAGGGATGAGAATACAGAGAGTAGAAAGCTTGAATACTTTGGCTACATCCAAGACATCTTGAAGATTAGCTTTATAAAGTTTAATATGTTTATCTTTGATGTCAAGTGGTTCAGTTATTACCAGTGGCCCTAATGCAACTGTGCGTAAAGACAAGAGTGGATTGATTAAAGTGAACTCGAGGGGAGTGTGGATAGATGTGCGGGATACATTCATCCTTTTGCAGCATTGTGAAAAAGTTGTGTTCATACACGATCCACTATGGATAGAAAATGATGAGAATGATCTGTCTAAACCCTGCTGGCTCTATGTCATTCAAGTTGCTCCACGTAGCAAGCAAGTGTGTGAAAGATTGGATGTTGAGCTCGAAGAGGTGATTCATGAACAAAGCGCAGGACCGACTCCAACTTTAAGTTTAGATTTTGAGGTGGATGTCAACATTGGGAAATTGTCTGAACCTAGAGATGAGGTGTCAAATAGTGAAGCTGATGCGGAGAGCGACGAAGAAGTAGAGTTCAATGACAAAGATGCAGAAGTACAAATTGAGATAGACATCTTTGGTGCATCAGATCTCATAGAGGATGAGAGATTAACTAATGACTTTTGCTAGGAAACCTTTTGTAAAGCGCTTTTTATAAGTCTACAATACACTTTAGATGTTTTCATTTGTGTAGTGGTTTTGTTGATTTGTTATTTGTATTGATTAAGTATTTCTTACGTAAACTAACGTATTTTGTGGGTATTGTTTGTGTATGATTAGCCATGGATGATGATGATGAGCCATACTCTCCTAGTTTTAGTTTTCCTGTCACTCCGGCCGGCATGTCAGCCGAGCAGATGGGCTCGTTTTTGTCTCCGTTCACACCAGAGCAGATCACGATGACTCAGCACCTTTGGGGTGCACGTCCCTCTAGACCTACTACAGCTGACCCTATGCTCGGGACTAGTGTGGTCCCTACACCGAGGGCCCCACACCTCAGTCTAGTGTACCCCTTACACCGGCAGGTGGTTCATCCTCGAGATGAAGTAGGCGTCGTTTTGGAGGCGGTGGTTGCTGTGATAGCGGTTCTACCGATGCGTCCACACTACTGAGAGAGCGTCGACCACTCTCTTCAGTAGATAGTTCACCGATGGGCACACCACGTATACCTTGGGGATCACATGAGCATGATCCTAGCAAGGTGTACAAGAGCAGGGATGGGGCTGTTGTGGCAGATAGGGTCGGAAAGGCCATGCGATAGAGGATTCGACAGCTCTGTACGATTTAGTTTGGTCACTCTGTGATGGAGATTTGGGAAAACCTTGATGCTGAGAGAAAAAATTACATTGTCGGTGCCATTCAGAGAGAGTACAGGCCGACAAAGTGGTATGATCAAGTCTCAAACAACTGGACTTTGAGCGTGGGGAAGTCCACAATGTCACACCATCGGTCAGAGGCGAGAGCATGTACAATGATGGTAGTCCCAAGTCGGCATGGTTGGACGCAGAGTAGTGGATGGGGATTGCATGAGAGACACAAGACAATCCTGATAGATTTCAACAGCAAAGAGATGCAACCAGAGCACGTTTGGAGTTTGCTCGAGCGTCACATCTTGGGAGTAGAGGCTATGATATGCTTCGACAAGAGTTTGTATGTGTTATACATATGCTTTAATTTATTGATAATATATATTTTATGTAAAGATTTATCTAATGATTAAACCATAATTTTGCAGGAAGTTATCGTGAAGCGCCTTCCGACACGCCAAGAGGAGAAGTATGGGGTACAAGCATGGACTTGTGGCCCTTTTGACGTCGGTTGGGAGGCATGACCATGAGGGTCTTTGCACTGAGTGATTGTTTGCATATGTACAATTTTGTAGTGCTTATGTTTATGGTTTATGGTTATGTTTCTGGTATGGCACAGATGTTCTGGTTAAGGTTTGACAGTCAACTTAAGATTATGGTTTCTCTATGATGGTATGACAATCATCTGATGGTTATGGTTGTACAATAATGGTATGGCAATCAGGTGATGGTTATGGTTGTGCAATGATGGTATGGCAATCAGGTGATGGTTATGGTTTTGCTATGATGGTATAGTAATCATGTGCAGGTTATGGTTATGGTTGTGCAATGATGGTATGGCTGTTATGATTATGGTATGAGAAGCAAGTTATGGTAATGGTTATGTTTATGGTTTTATAGTTTTCGACTCATGTTTTAATTATGTTAACAAGCTATGTTATTCTTACAATTTTGCTAATTGCCATACACTCGCTCTTTAGCGTCAGCTTGTAGGTGGAGTGCGGTTGCTTGTGCACTCTTCCTTTGGGCAGAGAGGGCTCTTTTCTTTTGATGCAGTACATACAGCATTAGTTCCCAACCCTCTCTACCCAAAAAAAATTGCAGGTTTGGTCCTCGGTATAGGTGACGGTATCAGCGTCGGTAGGGGCAACGGTATGAGCGTCGAAATACACTATACAAATACCGGTGCGTATTACATTGTGTATTCCAACGCATATTTGAAGGTTTGTTCCGGTGTAAGCTATACCGGTGGTCATACCTACGCTACGATACCGGCATCTCTTTCGAGGCCTATTTCAACGCTTTTTAGTTTAAAAAGTAACTTCATTTCGTCGGTACCTGTGCTGATTTTTGCGTGACGTCTTGTAGAGAGAGAGAGAGAGAGAGAGAGAGAGAGAGAGAGAGAGAGGGAGAGAGGGAGAGAAGGAAATTTGTGCTCACCTAAAAGTAAAAAATGTTTGAAGCTATCAAAAGTAGACAAAGAGCAGATATATATTTCATTATTTCTTGTGGTAATTATCTAGATTCCATGGTGATTTTTGTTGATACCATGATGATGTTTTGTTGATACCATGGTTATTCTCGGTGATACCATGATGTTGTTTCGTTGATACCATGGTTATTCTCGGTGATGCCATGATGATGTTTCGTTGATACCATGGTTATTCTCGGTGATTCCATGATGTTGTTTAGTTGATACAATGATTATTCTCGGTGATATCATGATGCTTTTCGTTGATACGATGATCATTTATTCATTTTTATTGATATAATGATGATATTTTGTTAATACTTTGATGGTATTCATTGATCACTACATTGATAAATGTTGTTTTACGTAGTATATACAAATATCATTTGTATCACGTAATCACACATTTTGTACTTTTACGTTTATACTTTATGTACCATATGTTGTCGTGCGTATATATGTCGTCAAAAGAGTGGCGTCGCGAACCATCTCTTATGGCATTGTGAACGTAATTATTTCATTAATGATGCTAATAATTTTCATGACATGTTTTTTTTTGGAGTCTATGATCTATGTAGGATTGATCAAAGAATTGATTTTATGAAGACAAACTTGGTGACAATAAAAGATTTATGAAGATATGTTTGGTGATGCCATATTGATGACAACATGAAGACATGTTTGGTGATGCGATATTGATGACAAGCTACACAGCAGATTCACGGAGACACTTTTGATTACAAGCTAATCGATAGCTTTTACACCTCTTTATTGAACCTTTGTATTCATTATTGTATTTGATAGGATAGGAGTAATGTAACTCCTCATAAAACATTCATTGTAAAAGGAGTGATGTAGCTCCTCGTAAACATTTGTATATTCAATGGTTTTTATAATATAACGGTGGGTGTATATAGAGATGTGGGTTTTTCCCTTGATCCCCCAAGGGTTTTTTCATCCACAATTAGGGACCCTTATTTGAGCGGGGGTGTTGAGCTTATATGTGAAGCTACTCAATATATGGCTTCTCTATATATGGCACCCAGGTCCCCTCTATATATACATCATCTCATGTGTGTATTCTACACACTTTGGGGTTCTACTTCTGTGCTCTCTCCTTCTCTCTCAACAGGAAGGAGTCGATTCAACATGAGAAGTGGATGCCAATGTCACACCTAGTACTAGCCGATGTTCTAGACATCACAAATCCAGACAAGGAGTCCAAGATTGAAGTAAGAGATAGCTCAAAGATATTAGAGGAGATTAGCAAGCGTAGCGTTCATGTTAATATATTTGATAATTGTTAACATTTGGAAATTGTGAAATCATTGGTTGCATGATGTGGTGTTTCCATATTTCAAGAGTCTCACTCAACCTTTTCAATGCAATGTCCTTCATTTGAGGAGTATCCAAAGAAACAAATTTTGACTAGCTTGTCTCAGAAAAGCAAAGCTAATACTCACTTTTTTGTGAGTATTAAGAGTATCACTAGAATTCATAGTCATGTTCATTGGCTACATAATGTGGTTTTTCCATATTTAAAGAGTCTCACTCAACCTTTTCAACGCGATGTCCTTCATTTGCGGAAGACACTCAAATTTTGATTGGCTAACTCAGAAAAGCAAATACTCACTTTTTTGTGAGTACTAAGAGTATCACAAGAATTCACGGTCACGTTCCTTAACTCAGAAAACCAAAGCTAATACTCACCTTTTTGTGAGTACTAAGAGTATCAAAAGAATTCAGGGTCACGTTCCTTGAGTTTCCTAAAACAAAAAGTGGTGAGTGAGACACGTTTCAATTAATCTATCTAATATCACAAACCTCATGCGGGACTTGGCTCTTAATGCAAAGGAAACTAGTAGTTGCTATGTTGCATGTTGTTGCTCTGGCAAGGATGAAAAACTTGATGACCCTAAGTTTTCACAGTGACGATGCATCATGTTACTTTTGCAACCACAATAGAACTGTGGATAATTCTAGTACTTTGAGTTCATATTGCATGCATGCTTTGTGTGACAGGTCGCCCACTTTTGAGATCCATCTCTGGATTTCTTCTCTGGAATTTTTTTCTTTTGTTTCTTCAAGGTCATGTATCCCTACCTCTGTAGACATGCTAGGTGGTTCTGTAGGGGCAGGATCCATGCTTATTTTCTCTGTACTTGTTGTTTGAGGAATTCTATTATTGTTTTCTGAGCTGAGACTTTATATCACTAATGTCAAAATCTTTTTAGTGTAGGGCCCGGGCGTGCATCGTGCTTTGTGTTTTTAGATCCTCTTTTTCCTTAGCTAACTTATCTCTCGGAAATTTGATCTCTCATCCTTCTCTCTTTGACTGGTCTTGTGTCCAGTAGTCATGACATGCCTGTCATATTTCTCCTGAGCTAAAGCTTCCTTCAGATCTTTGATCTCTTCAACAATTGAGGCTGGTGTTGATGTGGTAGAAGTAGGGGCTGGGGTGTCTTGTATTGTAGCTCATCCTTCTCTTGGTTTCTAGACTTACCTTTGAATCTTGAGTAGGAGGAGTGGTGGGTGTATTTAAGCTTGATGGGACATTTTTTGTGTAGACTTCTAATGCTTTCACACCACCCTCCTATCCAGTTTTCTCCTCATGTTTTCCTTCCTTTTCTTCATTTCATTCTTTGTGCTATTGCTGAGTTTGTTCCTATTTGGCACCTTCTTATGTGAGTGCTTTGAACCATCAGATGATTCTAGGTCATCTATTTTTTGCCTCTTTGCATCTTGTTGCGCTCTATGCTCTGCTTTTCGCTTGATCTCCCTTTGGATATGTAGCTACATGTTGCCAGCAACATCCAAGTTTTCCTTGGCCTCTTGTCTTTTGTATTGTTTTATTTTTTCTAATGCTTCTACCTTCCACTGTTCTAGCGGCTTGGTTTTGTCTTCCTCCCCTTCATCATCCACCTCAGCTTCTAGGTTTTTCTTTTCCTATGCTCTCGTTATATGGAGCTCCTCCCTTTGGGCTTGAGCGTCTCTCATAGACCTTTGAGTATGAGAAATGGGTATTTTGTATGTATGTTCCAAAAATCTTCTTTTAAGGCATCGTCAATAGAGCTTGTATTCTTCTTCTTCCTCCTCATCCTCTCCGTTTTCAACTGAGTACTGGTACTCGGATGGTGTATCCCTATTCTTTGGCTTTGGTTCTCCACTGAGTTGTATGCCAGATTCTGTCTCTTTGCTATCAGATTTCTTTCTCCTTGAGCTTTGTCCAATAACTTTCTTAAATTGTGACACTAGTGAAGGTCTGCCCCACTGGCTTCATGCTTGGATCTGTGGAGTAGTTGCAGTTGGGTTTCTATCGGGGGTAGCTCATCAATCATACCCAATACTTGATTCTTGTAAGCAATGGTCCCGCATTCATGTAAGTCTTGTTTTTGGCACTGTTCTTCAAATTTGCTTCTACCAGACTCTTCAAAATATATATGCCAAGGTCACACCTGATCAATCTTTTCTCTGATAGCCCAATAGCCATCACCACAACACTATGGAGATTTGGCTCAATGTACCTGGGTGGCTTCTAGACTTTTAAGTTTTGGGCAATCAAACACAAGGGCAATTCTATTTTTGAATACACAAGGTCTTTGTCTGTGAACTTATGCCCTTGTTGCTTGACAAAGGCCTTCTCGTTATCTCTAGCTTTGGTCTTTAGTAGTAGGTTGTGGTTTCGAGGTGGCAAATGTAAAGCGTCGTTGATCATATCTGTCGTGATTTTGACCTTCACTTTTTATACATCTTTATCCTTCAATTTGGCTTTCCCATTGTACTAAATCGACAACATCAATTTGTGGGCTCTTTGGAAGTTTGTGCCCCATGGTTGGAGTCGGAAGAATGTGTCCATTTGAAGACATCTTGAGCCTGCAATGACCTCTTCTTGTTGATGCAAAGTCCAAAGCTCTTGTGGGAAAATTGTTGACTTCACTTTGGTGTTGTCAGCTCCTTCAAACCTACCAATGAAGATATTTTCAGTTATTTGTGACAACTCCTCATCTCACACATGTGCTTTCTCATTAGATGAAATGTCTATGACTTGATAAGGTGGTGCTTCCCATTGCTTTGTTGGTCATATGCAAGGCATCCTGTGAGTAGTAATTCCAAAAATTAAATCCAAAAATTGGTCAACAAGTTGTTGATAAAAGTAAAAAAATGTAAACTTTGACATTTAAAAAAAAAAAGAGTGTAACTTAATCAAATAAGCCCAAATTTGACCAAACTTCATCAGTGGCTCTAGGGTAGCTTCGGGCACTAGGTCAAACTACTACAAGTCAATTTGGCTCAGTGGGACATGGATCGCGATCCATGTTGGACAACATGTTGAAATTCTAGTTGTACCACTTGATCATTTGGGAATGCTATGGTTCACTTCTTTTTAAATTTGGATCATAGGTTGGGATTTCAAGCCAGATTTTGGAAAATTTTCTCCGATTTAGAGAATTTTGGCATTTTGGTAACGATTTTGCAATCCAAATGACTTGAAATCCTAGGGTTAGGTTAACTTTGATAATTGAGTCCTGTTCATACGACTTTTACTTAGACTACTTATAGGGGGTCATGGATTGGGATCCACGTTGGGAAGCTATCTGGGATGACGCTTTGGGAGGTTGTTCCTATAGTCTATCCAACTCATTGGTGAATTTTTTTTTCAAATTTGGCAAGTTTCTCTCTAGTTTTCCCAACTTCCCAAGTCATGGATTGAGTTGGTCCGACTTTGCCATTTGTGGTTTTGGGTGGCACTTTTGATCTCTAATTGTGATCAATCTGTCAGTCATTTAGCTTTGTTGATGATTTGGAATTGAAGAAGTACCCCAATCCCAAATGCATGTTGAGTTCTATCTAATTTGGAGTTTGTTTGGACCCTTTAGTACCTTTGGCAAGTTTGAGCCCATTCTCAAGAACTTTTCAACAATTATTTAGTCAAAACAACTTTTCAAGCTCTTTGGTGTTACACTTGTTCAAAAATTACAAATTCTACACTTTGTACTCTGACTTTGCTCACTTTGACATTTAGGGTACTTGGGATGAGAAAACAACCACAATTTGACACATTATATTACTTAAGATCACTGCAAACATTTTGCACTTGATTTCTTGCTAATCTACTTCAGGGGGTCATGGATCACGATCCATGTTCTGACACCAAATTGCATGAAACTTATAGGTTTTAGGCATCTTCCCCAAGCTACTCGTGCACTTTTTACTGGGTTTGGGCCTAATTTTCCTAACCATGGGTGAAAATGACAATTTGCATAATGAAAACCCCATTTCCCTTGGCTTTTGATGATTGCAATGTCCATTTTGTACCAAATTTGAAATATACATTCCCCAAGGTAGCATTCAAATTCTGTATGATAAATGGAATCTCTCCCCACATTTCACCTTCAGTGGGGAGTCCATAACTTCTACAAATCAACTCCAAATTTGTCAAAGTTTGGGGATTTAGAACCTACTTTCTAGGATCTTTCCAATGGTATGTTGGTTGATAGGGTTTTGACAAAGTGTTTATGTACTTCATCGGGTTGTCCACTTTGGACAACAGAGGCAAAAACAAACCTCCTTATAGGGCCCCTTTCAGAGTCCAAATTTTCCCTAATGAGAGTGTGAAAGAAAAAAGAGTTGCTTGGTTCTATACCTTGACTACCTGCTAGTAATCAAGCAAATAGAATTACCCAAGCCACTACAACAAAATAAGGTGTCATCCACGCAGATATCGACGCGACGCGTCACTGTGAAACCAGTTGCTATTTGCGACGCAAGTATAGACGTGTATAGAGATGCAGATTGCCACGCATATAGCGACGCAGATTTCCACGCACATAGCGAAGACCATAAAAAAAAAAAATTCTTGGGCAGAGGGCAGGTAGCCTGGCCTGTGCCCAGTTAAAAGATGGACACAGCCACAGCCAGACTTCCTGCCCTCTGCCCAAGAAAGCGAGTAGCACCAAAATATCAACCATGCTCCCGCGTGCAAAAATTTCGGCAGAGTTCTCTTTGTTTTTACATAAACTTATAAAAAAAAACCATATCATGTATACGCCTCCTACATGCTATCCATGTAGGATCTCACATGAGATTTAAGGCCAATGAAAGACAACCGTACCAACTGAAAAGCATAACCATAATGAACCATAACCATAACTTAAAACCATAACCGGCTATAGCCACTTTGATCAAAGCCATAATGCAGATAACCATAACCATAAACAAAATTAACAATAACCACAAGCATAACCAGAAAGAGAAACAATAACTGTCTATACAATGACAATGACAATAATCATAACCATAAGGGAAACAATAACTGTCTGAACACTAATTGTTTGTACAAAAAAGAGACACAGAAGCGTGTTTGTGTCTCACAAAGCATATATATGAAATCTGGTCCACTAATGACTAGACGTCGCAACCTGCACATAGGACAACTCACAAAATTAGTATTGATATTACTTCACATATACTGACTTAATTAAATCAACTTACACATATTAACGTCTCACCTCAAGCGATCAGCGAGACTGTAAGGCCTCCCAGTCTACAGGCTCTCCTGAATCTTCAAGATCATTCAATACTTCATAGATACCTCTGCGATATCCATCTGACTCCTCCTCGTGTGTCGGAGCTCGATGCATCGCAAGATTCTGCGTTTATACAAAAATCAAAGTAATAAGAATACATGGTTCATCGCGTTTTAAAAAATTCCATAGTTAGGATTGGATTAGAAACTCACAAACTCATAGCGAAAGGTGTCGAAGCCTCCGTTGCCAAGATGAGATGTCCCCCTAGTCATCTGTCATACCTGCGCGGCCTCACGCTGCTGTCTGAACCGCGTGGCCGTTGTCCGCTCATCCTCCCTGATCTATAGCCACGTCTCGTGTGGGATGCCCGAAGGCTTCGGCGAGCCGGTCCTGAAAGCCTTCTGAGCTGCATCTCGTCGATGTTTCAAGGTGTCCCGTGCAACACCCTTGATCCACCGCACCGGAACAACGGAAGAACCCGGAGCAGGCTGGTACTCTCTCATGATGGTCTCCACTATGTAAGTGACTTTTTCCTTTTCTTGCTGATCCCAAGATGTCAGAATGCTGGTCCAAAACTGCAGCTCCACAAGCTGGCGAATCCATTGTCGCATCTCAGGCCCGCCGACTCTATCCATGTCAACAGAACCATCTCCTCGTACAGTATAGAGCTTGGAGGCACTAGGATCGTGTGCCCCCTAAGGTGTCCGAGGTGTGCCAAGAGGTGTGTCAAGAGGTGTGCCTAGGTAGGATGGGGGTGGTGAGCGAGGAGGGGTCAAAGCATCTGTGGACCCTCCTCCACACCAACCACCACCTCCACCTGACGATCGCCAAGATCGGCGAGTACACCTGTGCTGTGGAGATGAGGACGTACCCGCCTCTGCCCCACCCCTCGGTGTTGAAGCGACCGTGATGGGAGAAGAAGACGTCGTACCCATAGGCGTCCTGAACCCCATAGGCGTCCCCCCCCTAGGCGTCGGACCCTCGGGTGTGAAGCCCGGAGGCGTAGTACCCGTGCCTCTGGCTACCCTGTACTGAGAAGCCTCTGCCATCTGAGCAGGCGTCATCCGTGTAACGAAGCCCATGAATGCATCTACACTCATGGAAGCGGGATCTGGAATCTCGTCTGTCATACTAAAGTCCTGCACAAAGAAAGTAAAATAAAGCGTCAGAACACAATTGTTTAAATTAACTTTAAGCTTAATTTTAAATCAAAGTCTTCACACAAACACTTACAGTACTAGGCCTCGACGAGTGAGGCATCATCGATAAGATCTTGCACTGTATCATCATCTATCTCTAATTGCAAACATAACTCTGCCCCAACTCGTTCTGGCAGATTGTCTTCATCCATTGCATCTTCATCTACAAGTGTCAATTCTGTCTCGTCTGTGTCATCCCTCGTATATCTGTCAGCTTCCTCTGCCATACCTTCGTCCATCTCATATAATGTCACAGTAGTATGGACGTCGTCTGTCTGACTTTCCTCCAGGAGATCTTGCCCTTCAAATACTTGTTTATTTCTTGGAGCAACCTTAACCACAAACCACCATTGTCGCTCTCAAGGGTCCGGTACAAAGACCACTTGCTCGCAATGTTTGGGGAGAGCAAATGTGTCGCTCGCATCTGTCCAAATCTTTGTAGAATCTGTTTTCACAAGTTTGTTTCCATCTCTGCGTACCGTTGCAGTGCGACCAGAAGTAATCACCTTGAACCACTTCACATCCAACAAAAACATCTCAAACCGCCTCAAGCTTACTTTCAGGATATCTGACACCAGACCACAGTAATCCAGGTTGCTAGTGCTCTCATTCGTGTCTCTAGCACTGGCCCTGCTCTTCTACATGAAACTAACCATTACCCCACTGTCAAACGTGTTTCTTCTGCTGTCAATTTGTTGTGTTCTGAAATGCTTTCCATGTGACCACAGTGCCATGTATGTATGATACTTCCAGTCACATCCAATAGCCAGCTCTTCCTCTTCTAGAGATATGGGTTCTCCGATCTGTCGAGCTGCTGTCGTTGTCTTGTCCAACCATGCCATAGTAGGGAATTCAGGTAGAGGAGTGAGATAGTCTGGCAAGGGTAAGCCTCTAGTCGTTCGACTTCCTGAAATTCTGTCGCTCTAGATTGCGTCTCTCTTTCTCTTCTTCGTACCTTTCAAGCCATTTTTGCATAGGCGCTGAATTTAGTATATAGAATTTCATGATCTTTTCTCGCATGGCCAGGTTCATTTTCTTCGGCACCGCTTGCCCTTGCGGCTCCTCTCCCACCAGTCTTGCTTCCTCCTCATCGCTCCACAGTCGAGGCATTTCTGGGTCAGAAACGGATAGAAATTCGGTCGTCAATACAAGGGACTCTTGCACTAGCCATCCTTCTGCCATGCTCCCCTCTGGACGCGCTTTTTGGAGAACAAAACCCTTAAGTGTTTTCACGAACCGCTCTAGAAAGAACATCCAACGGCTGTGGACTGTACCTGCCATTGCAACCTCATCTACTACATGGACGAGCAAGTGCATTTGAATAGTTAGGCAGCTTGTGGGTAGATACTTCTCAATCATGCAAACTGCCTCAATGGAGTTAGCCCTTGCGACTGCAATAGATTCCTTCTGTATCTCCTTGGAAGAGATCCACCGCACTAGCTCTGAAATCTTGTATATACAGGTCCGCACTTCCACTACAAGAGGTTGTGTGCTCTTGTGACACTGTTAGCGACGAAAATACACTGGGTTTTTATAACCCCCGGCGTCGCTAATAGCGTCGCTACGAGAGCGTCGCTATCACCGTCGCTATGACCGTCGCTATAAGCGACGGTGATAGCGACGGTTACACAGAAGTGCATAGCGACGCTCATAGCGACGCTCCAGAGCCATAAATAGCGACGCCCAAGAGAATTTTTTTTTGGTGACAGGGCATTGAATGCCCTGCCACCCATCAACCATATTGTACTTGATTCACTTTTTTAAAAAAGTGCAAGGGTAGATAATAGACCCAAAATAGTCACCCACAAGACGCATTGTTTGCAAAATTGACAAGCGTAAAATTGACAATTGTACACATCATAGGCAAAATGAATTGATTGGCAAATGTAATAATGACAATTGTACAACATCATAGGCATAAAGAATTGATTGGCAAAATGAACTGCGGTGACAAATGTAATAATATACATGGTTCAAAAAGACATATAAAATCCGTCTCATGATACATAAGCTATGAGAAACCCTAAACTAATGCTATCTAGCTACGGCTAAACTGACGTCGTCTAGTCAGACGTCTCATCGTGTCCAAGCGGTGTATCTGTCGGATTCTGCAAAAAAAGACAATAAGACAGCTTTCAGTAAGTATAAACATATAACGACATTTATAAAACAATACAAAAAATAGAAAAGAGTAAACCCTAATACAAACCATGCCGCCGCGAGAACTGAGAATGTCCATTAGGGCATTTAAGCCCTTCTTGCCTGCGTACTCGCGCTCGTACGGTGTGGGATGACGTCCTGTCATCAACCACTGTCAAAACATACAAAGATTTCATTATGTTAGAATTAAAAAAACTCATAAACCCTAAACTATCGAACATAAAGAGCAATGCGAAAACACTTACAAAATCGGCCTCAAATGATGCCCATCCACCGCTCCCCAAGTGGTGCGAGCTCCCTGCCTCTACTCGCGCTCTGGCTGCATCCTTTTGTTGCTTCCACTTGTCGGGATTCTCGCGCACTGCTTTCTTTGCATTCTTCCAATCTTCTTTGGCCAGCCAATCCGGCCTGTTCCACCCATGCTTGATTGCTTTTTGCACTTCGGAACGCTTGTGTTTGTAGTATTCACGCATTCGAATCTTCATCAGGTCTTCATTGAAGCGCTGATCCCGTGTTGGAACGGGAAACTCATCATGAAGTATACTGATGACTCTGTTTTTTAAATCACTTGGTACTTCACTCCATTTGTTTAGTATGTAGTGTCTAAACAGCTGAGAGCAAAGACCACGCATGCGCGAGATCACCTTCTTGCCGTCATCATCCATGATGATGCTGCCGCTGATGTCGACGGAGTAAGGCAAGCCCTCTGGCCGGTGACGCGTGAACCTGGGTGTCCCGGTAGGGGTCTTTAGTGGCGTGTCGATGGGGGTACGGACGTCAGGTGTCTCCACCAGCGTCTGGGCCCCGAAGCGAGGAGTGTCGAGTGGGGTGGCTCCTGGCGGAGTAGGTAGAGGTGTGTAGCTTCTAGGAACAGTCAACCGCGCAAAACCTGGCGTAGATGGCGATGCTGTGGCTGGTGTGGGGGCGGGCAAAGAAGGGGAGGGTAAAAAGCATCGTCGAACACGAGGCGGTGTGGAGGCATCGGAGGCGGAATCCCCACAACAACCGCCACCACCACCACTCGAGCGCCGGTGTCTAGACGAGTGTAAAGATCGTCTCGTCGACGCCAAAGCTTTGGAGCGCGCCGAATGCTCCGAAAGAGAGGGAGATGCGGATGGAGTAGGAACGCGCGATGATGCGCCAGAGCGATGATGCTCCACGTACCACTGTCTCTGCTGCGGTGACAAAGAAGAAAGAAACTCCTCATCATTCATACCTGCATTAAACACACGAATATTTAAACTTAATATTGAATGAATAGAGTAGAAAATGACGCAAAGATCATTAAATACAATGACGTAATGACGCATATAAATACAATGACGCAATGAATTGAGTGATAGAAGAGGCAAGTCGAAAACTCGGAATTTTCAATCAAAAGATGTGAGCGCGAGTAGAAAAGAGCGTTATACACCATGGAAGGTACTTAGAGAGCCAGAGCTTTTACAACACGGAGCAAAATTGTTCAAATACAATATTTGTGGCTTTAAGAGATCTCTCTCTCATCCTCGCATTGTCTAGATGGTCATTGTCGGGGATGTAGTGACTCTTGCCGCCCTGAAGATCCACCTTCTTCCCTATCTTTTGAAGACATTTCACCAGTACTTTTGGATCCACGGAGCCCACCATGAGTGAAGGCAGCAATACCCTATATTCCATTGAGGGCTTTCTTCACCCACTTCATGCAGGCATCGCAGTCTATGGAGACCTAAATCTAATCTAATATAACGTAAATCTAAATCTAGCGTAAATAAACGTAAATCTAACTAAAAATAAACCTAAATCTAATCTAATTTAACTTAAATAAACCTAAATCTAATTTAGCGTAAGTCTACATCTAACCTAATCTTTAACGTCTTTTAGGATAGTTTCCTACGACGTTATAACTCTCTTCTTCTTGTGTGTGTGCGCGTGTGTGGATGTGTGTGCCAATAAAAAGAGATAAATGGTATAACCTTTCTATCACCCATGCCAAGTATGATAGATTGGTTATGCCATTTCCCTCTTGAATAATAGGTCTTGAGTTCAACTCCTCGTCGGCTAGATCTTTAGGTCTTTTAATTTTAATTAGTTTCCTACGACATTAAATTAGTTTCTCTCTCTTTCTCTCTCAATGTGTGTGCGTTTTTTTGTTTATGCATGTTTTCTCTCTCTTTTCCTCTCTCAATGTGTGCATTTTTTGTTTATGCATGTTCTCTCTCTCTTTTCCTCTCTCAATGTGTGCATTTTTTTTTAATGCATGCTCTCTCTCTCTTTTCCTCTCTCAATGTGTGTGTGCATTCTTTGTTTATGTATGTGTGTGTGCATTTTTGTTTATGTTTGTACTCTTTCTCTCTCTCTCTCTCTCAAAAACACTATGTGTGTGTGTGTGTGTGTGTGAGAGAGAGAGAGAGGGAGAGAGAAAGAGGGGAAGGGAACATGAGAGTGAGGAGAGGGAAGGAGCATACCTGTCTCTCCTTCCTCTCCTCGTGTGTGTGTGTGTGTGTGTGTGTGTGTGTGTGTGTGTGGAGAAGAAAGAGAGAGAGAGAGAGAGAGAGAGAGAGCGTTACCTGCTCCTTGCTTGAGGGCGCCGAAAAACTCAGATCTGAGATCTGAGTTTTTGGGCGCTCTCTGTTATTTTTTTTAGCCCAACCGGTGTCGCTATGAGCGTCACAAATTTACAAGTAAATTTGCGACGCTCATAGCGACGCCGGGAATTTTTTTTTGAGTGTCGCTGTGTGAGCGTCGCTAATATGAATAGCCTCTTGTAGTGTTCCTCCGTTAAACACCCCTAGATCGCAATTGGAAGAATGAATTGCAAGAACTTATGCCAGTCGTGCGATTTCAACCCTGACAGTTGATCGTCACGGGTGAATGCTATCTTGAGACATCGCATATATCCTGTTGGCGTCCTGAACTCTGAAATCACCCTTTTCACTTGTCGCTCTTCGTTTTTTAGCAATACCCATGGCGCTCTTGGAAGTTTTGTTTGACCAGCTGCATTAGTGAAAGGCCACAGCTCTGGCATCTTTCGAACCGTCTGCAAATCATCTCGTGAAGCTCGATTGTCTTTCATTCCCATGATTGTCTTCCAGAGAAGCTCTCCCACATTCTTGAATATATGCATTGGATCCAGGAAATGGTTAATTAGTAGATCACCCCAGTACGGCAACGTATGGAGAATGGAAAAACGTTTCATTCCTAGAACAGGTTGCCCCTCATGTTGCTCCCATCGGCGATGCCACTCTTGTACATGCATAGGACGACATTCGACGCGACCAAGCTGGCCTTCGCGCAAGTGATGGCCATCTGGAAGATAACGGTGGTGGCCTTGATAAATTGTCTTTCGAAGAGAGGTAGAATAGCGCACATCCAAAGACTGCCCGCAAATTGGACATGCATTGTATCCCGAAGTTGTTAGTCTTGCATATATCAAAGCATGAATCAGGCCAAGGCAAAGGGCTTGCGAATAGCGAGAATTTTGTAAATCAATAACCATTACTAGAAGCTTCTCCGTATCTTGGCCAATCATGCATAGTCCACATAAGAAGTCCATGGATCCTTGCATGCTGTTGTCCTACTGGTTCAACCGCATCTGCTATGTCGATCCCATGCCATAACTCCTGGAGCTCGTCAACTAGTGGAGCTAGATAAACATCCATGTTTTTTGCCTTGAACTTACCAGGTACAATCGAGCTTAAAATCAAATGACCCTTCTTGATAGCAAGCCACGGCGGGAGGTTGTAATTGATAAGGCACACAGGCCAAGTGCTCCATGACGAGCTTCTCAAGCGAAATGAATTGACTCCATCCATTGCCATGCCCAAACGCAAATTGCGTGGTTCACTCTTAAAATGTGGCCAGGTATCTTCAATGTGACTCCAAGCCTTCGAATCAGTGGGCACCCTAAATGTTGCGTCAGTGGATCTATTCGTGGAATGCCACCGCATCAACTTTGCAATGGAACCACAATGAAACATGTTTTTTATCCTAGGAATAATAGGGAAATGCTGCAACACTTTAGCTGGCACTATCTCACCAACTGCATCTTGTTTGTAGCGCATTGCTCCACACTTAGGACACGACAGACAATCTGCGAATTCATTGCGAAAAAGAATGCAATCATTTGGACATGCATGAATCTTGTTGTAGTCCAAGCCAACTGAGGTCAGAAGTTGCTTTGCGTCTGGCTTGGAGGGGGGCATTTCATTGCCAGCCACGAGAAGTTTCTCCCGCAATAACCTTTTTAAGCCACATTAAATTAAAAAGCTCTCCGAGCACATCACCGTTGCAATCGGAAAATCTCTTTTGTAAATTACATACCTAAACAAAGTAGTGACGCTTGCATCTGACCACCCGTACACTGACTGAAGATTCAAAAACGCCAGACAAGTACGAAGCACAGATATTTTGGCGCCTTCATAGATTGGTTGACATGCCAACTTCCTCAACATGTCTTCAGGAGATAAGTGCACGGCTTCTGGTGCTGCTTCGTTCGCGTTCTCCTCGCTTGTCTGGAAGAAGGCATCCAGCATCTCCTCCATGCCATCGTCTTCTGTCTGTAAGCCCTTTTCTGCTTCCATCCATGGCTCTATATTGGTCGGACCTTCACGCATAATCTTTTTTCTCTCTCTCTCAGATGTAGGTGCTATGTCGCGGAAATCAATGCCCGTTCCGTAGGAGTCCTATCGCAGATTCTGTACGGTTTCTCTAGCAAACTCTCCGAACTTGTGCACATGCTCATTACATATCCTACGCTTGCGCATGATTTGATACTTGCAGAGCGTGCATGAGCATGGAATCTTTTCCTCCATGTTAGTTGATGACGTTGCCATCTACAATGATTATGAATGTTGTTTTAATATATATATATATATATACTCCTCACAATGTAAACTACCTCGGATTCTCTAGTCTTGCCCAATATCCGTACACCTCGGTCCAGAGGTGTACGGAGATCAGGACCACCGGGTCAAAATCTCGTCTTTATTGGTCAAATCCTATATGGGTAGACACATACGTGCACTCCCAGGTGTACATGGCAATGCATGTAGCAGGCAAAACCCCTTTGCCTCTTTTAGTTCCATAGTTTCTTCTCTATCTACATACCCTATCTCTCGTTCTTTCTCTCTCTCTCTCTCTCGCTCTCGCTATCTCTCTTTCTCTCTCTCTCTCAATCTCGCTCTCGCTATCTCTCTTTCTCTCTCTCTCTATTTCCCTATTTTCCTATTTCTCTGCCATAACTCCTGGAGCTCCACTTCCCTCTCTCTCTCTCTCTCTCTCTCTCTCTCTCTCTCTCTCTCTCTCTCTCTCTCTCTCTCTATATATATATATATATATATATATATATATATATATATATATATATATATATATATATAACTCTCTTTCTCTATCTCTCTATTTCCTATCTCTCTCTCTCTTTCTCTCTCTCTCTCTCTCTCTCTCTCTCTCTCTCTCTCTCTCTCGCTCTCTCTCTCTCTCGCTCGTTCTCTACTTCCCTATCTCTCTAATGATCGAACGAGCGACTGATCTAGGGAGATCTAGATGCCCACGACTGCGGAGGACTACACAACATCGACAGAAGCTACATCAGAGGATCTAGCTAGGTCACTTTGGCTCGGCATGCACAACGCCGGATCAGAGTACTGACCATGGAGGAGATCTGCCTATCCCAACTAGCTTGTTTAGCCGTTTAGTCCACACCCAGTAGTTTAGGATTCCATAATATTTTATTTTGTCATCTTCTTACTCTGACTTTGTATCAGATCCATCACATTGTAGCTTTCTTGTCTCATGTCTCATAGGTCACTTTGGCCTTTCGAAGACGTTAATATAACATTTCATTTCATTTCTCTCTTTATTTTTTTTTTCTTTAATTTTAATTTCCTAAGCATACATTAATTCTCTCTCTCTCTCTCTCTCTCTCTCTCTCTCTCTCTCTCTCTCTCTTTGATTACCTACACACACACACACACATTTCTCTCTTTCTCTCTCTTTCCTACACACACACACACCTCTCTCTCTCTCTCTTTCCTACACACACACACACCGCTCTCTCTCTCTCTCTCTCTCTCTCTCTCTCTCTCTCTCTATTTCCTACACACACACACACACACACACACATACACACGCCTCTCTCTCTCTCTTTTCTCTACACACACACACCGCTCTCTCTCTCTCTCTCTCTCTCTCTCTCTCTCTCTCTCTCTCTCTTTCCTACACACACACACACACACACACACACGATGTAGAGGTAGAGAGAGAGAGAGAGAGAGAGAGAGAGGGGTTGGGGAGGGTGGAGATGGACATAATACCTGCGCAGTAGGTTTCGGCCAAGACCCGAGCAGGCGAAAATGGCCCCTACGCGCGGGTTTCACTTTTTTCCCCCATTTTTTTTTGCGTCGATATACGCGTGGAAAATAAAAGCCTTTCCACACGTATATCGACGCACACTGCGACGTGTATAGCGACGCCCGCTAATGTCGTCGATATACGCGTGGAAAAGCATGGCTATCGATATATACGCATCGATATCTTCATTTAGTGTTGTAGTGAACTTAGATCTGAAAATCCATCATGTCATGAAAACCATCTCAGTTATGGATCCCAAAGACAGTACTTGCTGCATCATCCTATACCTCACCGCCTAACAGATTTTCAAGTGGAAAAACCAACAAAGCTAAAACAGACCGACACCACAAATTACCAATTCTAGCTTCAACCAGCTTCACCAACTGCAAATAAATGCCGAAATCCAAAATGGAACTACGAGAAAAATCAACAACATTCAAATGGGAATGGAGATGAAAACCAACAAACAACGCGATCTTGATGCAACCTTCACAAAAAACCCTCAAATGGATCCCTAAAATACAAATCAATCATCTCGTGGCCTTGCAATGGCCGATTACAAAACCAACCATCAAACAAAGGGCATCCACACTTCAAAAACTTCTATTTGGAAAACGCGCGAAGGAGGAAACCTCGCCATCAAAAACCACCAAACAATTGGTTCAGGAACACCTCTTATGCTGCATTTGTGTTACCAAATGCATCTCTTCTCTAAGCATAATAGGGCCACCTTACACTGCCATGTATAAACACATTGTTTTTGGCCATGCACATTGTACAAACCTTCATCCAGAGTCATAATGGGAAGGGGGAGTAACAATAGTGGCTATAGTAGCCAATGCAGCACAATTCAAGATGAGAGGCTACAAGACGATTCAGAGATTACGTGTACATTGTATAAAGTGTGTTTGATGCTTGAAATTTTTGTTTTTTTGACAAGTTAACGTTTTTAGCAGACTTCTACTCTTATTTTGACAAAATGATTGAGCCATATCAACAAATTTTGATGGAAGAGATACTAAGAGTGAGAGGTTGTACATATGAGTTTGAGGAATAATTTCGGCAAAAATTTTGGCCAAATAATAATAATGTTTAGTAATTTTCTTCGCTTTTTAACCTAATAATGATAAGAAATTAAAAAGTAAAAATTATAATCAGAGCTTGGAAATTTAAAATCAAATTTTGAAAGCAAACATCGAACCTACAAAGCAAGATTTTTGAGCATGAAAAATATGGAGTGATTTGACACAAATCAAATTTAATTTCAGTCGAACTTCAAATCGACCAAATTCCAAAATCGGGAGCAAATAACAACTAGAAGTCCAAACGATGAGCTATCTGAGTTGTAGGTGGTATGCCAAGGAAAAGGTGGCCAAGTAAGGTAAGTATGCAAATTGCACTTGGGGTAAGTCCACAAATATAGGAAAAATGGGAAGAATTGACCTCATTACAACTTGAGACCTTGAGAGAGAGACACAGAGAGAGCTTTTTGACCTAGAGTCCTTCACCGCATTTCTGCCTACTACATCCACTCCGGACCTTCAGACCACACCAAATTTCATAGGTATGCTCCTTATTAGTACATGACCAATTTTGTATGGTCACAAGTGCACAGAAACCACCAGAAAATTAAAATAGTCACATTAAAAAATGGAATCTTTTAGAATATAAGGAATCTGATGGCATGCTATATATCAATGGATAGATCTTGATGAGAACATTCTAAATCCAAAAAGTCCAACAGGTTTTGATTTTATTTGTAATTTTTTTTTATCATGCATCCGTTTTGGAGAAGAGGGAGAAAGTCAAAGTCCTTATAAGGCCCATTTGAGAGTCCAAAACTTCCCTAATGCTTGAACCTTTCTGTTAATCCCAGATGTGATATGTCTATATAGATGGCATAACATAAGATTGATCCTTTAGACAATAATGAAGCACATCGTCCTTTCAATCTGGAACATCTTTGTAAATCCTCATCCATGAAACTCCCAAAATGACGTGCTTGTTGATATCTGTTTCGGCCATAATGTGGAACCGATGTGGGAAGTGGTTCCCGTCAACTTTAATCAAGACATTTACTTGTCCCTAACTAACCAGTTTTTTTTATATTGGTTACTTTGAGTTCAATTTGGGTTGTTTCAATCATCAATTCTGATAGTTTTAGGTAGGTTGAATACTACATGGCATTGACACATGCTCTAGTATGCACAAGTGCTCTTTTGGTTTTGTCATCGGCTAGCAGGATTTCGATCCAAACATCCAAACCACCAAGACAAGTTTCTTGACTTGTACTGCTGCGAGGATAGGAGGTTGTGGTTGTTTCTTTTCCTTTCGCTTTAATATACTGCAACTTAGCCTCCTCCTGTGCTTGATCTTTGATTGTTTGAGCTCTTTTCTATTGCTCCTTATCTTGATGTATCTTTTCTAGCATGTCAACAGTGAGAGGTTGTTGATATTTTTTCAGTCTACAACCATTTATCCAGTTTGACATCACCTCTCCCTCTAATGTTGCCAGTTGGACAACCCCACTTGGTGCTATGTCATTGATCACAAATGGACCATTACCCTGCTTCTTAAGATTCTTGGAATGTTGCTTAAGTGTGTATACCCAGACATAATTTCCCTTTTGAAATTCCTTGTTTTTCACATGTTGGTTGTAAAATTGTTTCATTTGTCGTTTTTGCGCATACAGGGCTATAAACGACTGGAGCTCAGCCTCGTCCAACTGCATTAGTTGGTCCATTTTGTCAAACAACTCATGTCCAATATATTCCAAGCTTTGAGCTACACGTAGTATAGGAATTAAGAATTTGATTCCCATCATCGCATTTATTCCAGACACTAAGTTGAAAGGAGTTGTATTTTGTGGTGTTTTATATTCTACCTAATATGCCCAAATGGATGAATGTAGCTTCAGTTTCCAATCCAATCTAACTACCCGGTATGCCCAAATGACTGAATGTAGCTTCAATTCCCAATCCGATCTAGACTCATTGACAATTTTTGTTAGCATTGTGTACAATATTTTGTTGGTTCTCTCAGCCTTTCCATTGGCTTTGAGGATGATATAGAGAGTATTTAGAATGAAGTATCATAGATTTATGCAGCAAAAAATCAATCATCATTGAGGAAATGAGTGCCTTGATCACTCACAATCTCGATAGGAAGGCCATATAGCGTGAAAATGTTTTCATACAAGAATTGTGTTGTGGTTCTAGCATCAATTTTTTGTGTTTCCTTTCTCTCAAACCACTTGGTTAAGTAATCCGTTGTCACTGTAATGTATTCAGCATGCGTCCTATATGCCGCTGATGAGATAGGCCCAACAAAGTCTATTCCCCATTTGGCAAAATCGCGTGCTCCCATTTGAAGTAGTACCACTCCAAGGAAATCACCACTTGCATCAAAATGGAACTCAAATGGCATTTAGGGGTCTACTAGCACTAAGATAAGTTGAGACGTGAGTCTCTCTTTTAAGGTTAGTGAAGTCTTTTTGCTTCCTTTTAGTCCATACATAATTGATGTTCCAATAAATTCCAACCTTGTAGAGTATGAGCACATTCCAATAAAACTTTTTAGCTCATGTAGATTCTATAACATCCTCAAATTTTGGGTCTCTTTTAAAAATAAGAAAAATAGATTCCAATGTCTGTTTTGTCAGATTTTGATTTAAAAGTGCTTATTTGACAGTATTGTAAGGTTCTAAAGTGAAAAGCAAGATCGTGTCCATGTTCTAGTAGGTCAAACGAACATTTGGTCTAGTTTCGAGAAAATCCATTATCTTTAGCTTTCTCATGCTTTTAGGTGTTTTTTTTGCAAAAAGGAGGGCCATATCCTTAACCTACGAGTTTCGGAGGAGCCATAACTCAATTTTGTAAAAATCTATTTTGTGAACACTTTTCACATTGTTTTTAGCTTTTTATGATTTTTAGTGCTTTTTAGTGAAAAGCGGGTTCGCCTTCTTATTCTAGTGGACAAGGGGAACCCGTGGTTTAATATTAGAAAATTTTTCTTTTAAAAAAAAATGATATTTTTAGCTTTTCGTGCTATTTTAGGTATTTGAAAAACAACGTGCGTTTTAGAATGGCCTAAACATAAAAATATTAATTTTAGTCTCCAACGGATTTAAAAATGGTCACTTAGAGAAAAAACGAGATTAAATGGGAATTTTACGGAAATGATAAAAAAAAAACAGTACCATAAATACGTCAGGGCAGTACTAGAAAGTCATAACTACGTCGGCATCACGGTGCGGCATAGTTTATTAATGGTTTCATTAGTTGGCTGGATACTGTTCAATTAATCATTTTTATTGTAAAAATGTAATGGTAAGTGGGAGACTTGACTGTCAAAAGTTGTGCCGTGTTTTTAGCAAAGTGCCCAAATAGCTTGCAGTTATTCCTAGTTGAGAAGGTAGCACTAGTTTTTGGTTTGGGGCTCACTCCGGCTTTGTCCAGTGCCTATAAAATCATTGATAGTGCTCAATTTTCAGTGACGTCAGTTGCGTCTACTACAGCATGGCAGTACATACCTATTATACGGAGTGGTGCAAGCTCTTCATCCCCATCTCCATAAGATCTTCTCTCTCATTTACGGGAAGAAGAAGAAGAAGAAGAAGAAGAAGAAGGAGAAGAAGAAGAAGAATACTCTCTCTCTACTTGCTTAGTATCTCCTCTCTCGTTCCACGGTGTATGTGCTCTCCGAAGGCTCTCGTGGTGAAAACCTCTACGTAGCTCTCATCACCGCTCTCTTGCTGCAAAGTAAGAATATTTTTGACAACCCATAATCAATTCTAAAGCATGGTGAGAATCTCTAAACTTCATAGCCACCATCATCTCTCTCTCTCTATGTCGTTTTTCGGAGTAGATACCCTCTTATTGGTTTTTTTTTGGTATACGAGTGTATGTATGTATTTTTCGAGTGCATACAAAGTTTTCCCATGATTAGTTTGTCATGTTTAACACACTGATTTATGCACACAACGTGTTTACGATCAGGTGCGTGCATAAAAGCGCTTTTCGTTTCACGTCATAGAAGCGATAGGAACACTGTTTTGGTCATAACTCACAAACCGTTATGAATCAGCCCAAACCCTTTAAACTAAAGATAAAACACACCATTTAGAACATTTTCTCTCTTGGGTATCTCGTGAAAACCATGTACGAGCTAAGAGTTATGGTCAAAAACTGCTTGTTGCCCACTACATAGTCAAAATTTAGGATCCCGGGCTCCTTAGAGAACCACTATATAGATTTACCAGATGGGAAAACCCACTCATCCAATTGAAAAGACCGATTAAACTTGATTATAAATGTATTTAGGTCTCCATATCACCTCGGATATGCGAGTTATTAATCATTCCATAACCGGGTTTACCTAGGCGTGTAAGGGGGAGTACCATATGACATCATGAGTTAACCGAGCTGTTTATATATGATTTGTGCAGAAAAGCAACCTTTGTACCAAGCACTACAAAACAAGTAGAGGCAACACCTTAGAATTTAAAGTCTATGATAAGAATAACACAACCAAAAGTAAGAATTATATTGTTACCTTGCACCAAGGGGTGTTTCTTTCAATTATGTGATGGTATTAGAAAGCTTCATAATGTACACATCCTTTTCTTGCAATTTTTACTGGAGAGTTTCAACCTCCCTCTTTGAAGAGGCAATACTTTCTTGTAATGCTAGTGTTTTGAGATGAAGAGCTTGACATTTGTGCATCCAAGAATGCAAAGATGCACCTACACATGTACACAACCAATTACAATAGCCTAACAAGCCTACTTATCCCCTCCCAAGATATTAAAGAACCATTAACATTCATCTAACCGACGATACAACGTTCCTAAGATGACCTCTTCTCACCCTCACGTGCGGACCTCAGTGCAAACGCCACCGAAAAGCAAATATATACGCTTTTGTTGTGTGAAGTATATGGTGGTGAAGGCATATGACTTGTCATGTCTGTGAGCACCATGGTAGGTGTTGCATGAGGAAGTAAAGGATGAAAATAGAGAGGGGGAGGGAGAGAGAGGAACATGGGAGGAGAAAAGGAGGCAGGGGGGAGAGGGAGAGAGAGGGGAGGAGGAGGAGAGAAGGGGGCAGGGAGGGAGAGGAGAGGGAGAGAGGACGGAGGACTAGGAGAGAACAAAGGTTTTTTTGTTTGGGGGGGATATTTTGAAAAAGTGGAGTTGAAGTGTTTGTAGGTTTAAAAAAGATCAAAAATGATTTTTTTTAATGTATATATGTTGGGGGGGAGTTTTAAGTCAAAATATAAATATAAATAACTTTTTTGAAAAAAAGTCAAATTTTGGCTCTTAGTGACCCATGTTTTTGCTGATGTGGCAACACCTCTTTACTCCCTTCACGTTCAAAAAGCTAGAGAGAGAAAGTGACCTCTTAGGTCCACATCGTACATGTGTCTAAAAAAAAGGCTAAAATAGCCTACTCGAAACTAACTTCTTGAATGCCCTTGTCCCCTTAACCCTACACAACATTAGCTTTAATCCCTAAAAATTAGGATTCCTTACAAGGCCCATGCAAAGTCCATATTTCTCCTAATGACAAGGTATTTGAATTTGGGGAGGGGGGAAGGGGGGATGGGATTTAATCTCAATTATTGGATCCTTTTTGCATCCAAGGATCTCATCAAAAGGTGCTTTTCAACCTCAAACCTTCATCATGAGTGAGATCTAGTGGCTAGGATGGGCTCCCCTCTCTTCAAAATGCACGATTTCACCTCCTCCCTTGATCTTGATTGAGATCCAATGGCTGATATTGAGCCCCCACTTTAGATGGAACCTTTAAACCTCTACCCTTGATCTTGTATAGATCCAATGGTTACGATTTCACCCCCACATCATATGGAGCCTTTCTCTTTTACCCATTAAAAAATTTCCATCTTCCCCTCCAATGAACCAATGGTCCACCTTCCAAGGACTATTGAATATGGGCCAAAGACCCCACTAGTCAGTTTCTTTTGAAAATTGACATACTCTAGCTCAAAACCACTAAGAGTTTTTTTTTTGTCCCCTTAATCCCCTACCAATTAGAAATTTAATCCCAAAACTTACAAGGCCCCAAGGAAGTCCAATATTTTCCTAATGTTTTGGAAATTTTAGACCTAGATCGTCGTCTGCAGCCCATAGAAACTTCAATCGGCAGAATTTTAACCAAAGTTAGAGACAACCTCATGGACCAAGGGAATTTTAGACCAGGCAATCCACCTTTTGTTTGGAAGGAACCACTCGCCAATAACAACAATGGGAATATTAACCACATCAACCTCGTCCAAGAGGAGGAGGAAATTAGAAGCCTCTAGGAAGACCTCAACTTAACAAATCTCAAGGTTCTAGAGGTGAAGGGAATCAAGAAAATACATATGTTTGCACTTCAATTGAGCATCACGAAGTGAATGAAAAGTTTTTAGTGATTCAAACCCCAGTGGAATATTGTTGGATTTAGGGTTGCAGGGAAACGTACATAGCTTGGAGAAGACAAAAAAAGCTCAAGGCACACAATAGAGAGTGTATTACTTAGTGTACAATGGAAAGATAGATAACCCTAGAATGAATGGCCATTTATACAATGCACGGGGGGAAAACCTCCTAAAGAGGGAAAAAATGCTCCGGAGGTCCTAAGTGTGTTCACACACATCTATATGGTAACAAATCTCCCCTGTAGTGATGCGATGAATGAGAGCTAGCACATGAGTAAAGGGAAGTACCATGCCTTGAGGACATGATTAGTCCGCGAGGGGGAGTAAGCTCAAAAGCTTTGCGGAAAGATTCAAAATTCTCACGGGACAATGCCTTTGCGAAAGTATTTTCAAGGTTGTCTTGTGTTGGCACATAAGCCAAGCTGATCTCTCCTGTTGAGAGCATCTCCCTGGCATAGTGGTTACGCACCTCAATGTGCTTTGTACAAGCATCAAAAACTGGGTTCCTCGCAACTTCCAATGTGCTCTGGTTGTTAGTGTAGATGGTGTTGGTAGTGTCCTATCCAACACCAAAATCAACCATAAGTTGTCTGAGCCATACACACTCAATCGTAGCTATGAAGACTGCCCTGTACTCAGCTTTACAGCTAAAAGTGTCCACAATGGGTTTCTTCTTGCTCAACCATGATATACATGAACTACCAAGCATGAAATAAAAACCTTTTTTGGACACTCGTGTGTCAAAACAACCAGACCAATCTGAGTCCAAAAAAGCATGTAAGTCTAGCGGCAATGATCTCCCCTTGGGACAAAACAAGACAAGATATAACGAGCCACTCAAGTAGTGTAAAATCCTCTTGATAGCATGCCAATGCTTAGAGCCTGGGCTATGTATACATGTGCTGACTTGTGAGATTGAAAACTCAATATCTGGCCTCGTGTTGCATACATATATGAGGCATCCAACAACAGTTTAGTAAAGAGTGACATCTGCAAGTTCACCAACATCATGAAGACTCAATTTCAAAACTGTTTCATGGGAGTTGCAATAGGTTTGCAATTCTCAAGTCCAAACTTACACAACAACGTCTCTATGTAACCTTTTTGACATAAGACAATACCACCATTGCACTACTTAAATTGTATACCCAAGTAATGATGCAGCATCCCTAAATCTTTCATCTTGAAGTAGCATTCAAATCAGCCTTAAATTCAATAATATGTCTCTCATTTGGTCCAGTACATCACCCTCATGCTTTACATACAATGTGCGTTCTGTTGGACTGTTATGAAAGCTACGTTTGACCAAATGAGTGTCACCCTTCTCATACCAAAAACAAGAAGATAGCTCCAGCCCATACAAAGCTTTGTTACATTTGCACACCTTATCTTCTTGTCCTTTTTTGAAGAAATCGCGAGGTTGTGTTACATAAACTTCTTCGAATATGTCACCATTCAAGAAAGCAGTAACAATGTCTGATTGATGTACATCCCGACCAAAATGAGCTGCCAATGCACATAGAAAACGAACAGTAGTCATACGACAAGTGGGAGCAAAAATTTTCTTCATAATCTATGCCTTTTTGTTGCACATAGACTTTTCCAACAAGTTGAGCCTTATGGCGATCAATAGCACCATCTGGCTTGCGTGTCAACTTGTAAAGCCACTTTATACCAATGGCCTTTTTGCCAGGAGGAAAATCACATAAAGTCCATGCGTCATTTTTTATAAGTGCATCATATTTTGATTGCATGGCAGCCATCAGATTTTTTGAATTCTATGCTTTATCAAAAGACAGTAGTTCCTCAACATCATGTAAGCTAGACACAGCCAAAGCATAACAATCTGATGCATAAGATGCATGGCGAGAGCCTGAACGAGTGCGACTAGACACATTAGAAAAAATATGCACCCTCTAGGGACCCTTTCGGATTAAGGTTAATGAGAGGCCAGCCAATAGGAAGAGGGTGGTGGACACACTCTATACCCTCAAAAAAGTCGGGGGATAAGGTAGCCTTACACCTCTTAATTGCCTCTTACCTAGTGAGAACGTAAGAGAGGTGGCTAGGGGAAAGGGAACCGGGGGGGGGGGGGACCACTTTGACCTCTTTTCCTACTCTTTTTGGCGCGGACTTAAAAATACACTAAAGAAGTCAAATTTTCAAGATTTCCCTCAAAAGGTCCCCAAACCTATTTCATGGTCAAAAAAGTATTTTTTGACCTCCAATAGTAAAAAAACGTGCACTAAAAAATCCAAAAAATTGTTTTTTTTAAAAAAATCCAAAACATCATTTTCCACCCTCCAAAGTCTTTCCAAACCTATTCTATAGCTAAAACGTGATTTTCTCTCTCTACAAACCCTTTTCCAAGCTTTCCATTGCTGCAACAACCACATGCACCCCCGATAGTCCAACATTATCTCTCTGCTAGCTTTCTACCACCTCCATTGTAACACCAAGAAAGCTCCTCCCCCATCTCTTCCTCTTGCCCACCACATAGTTTCACACGAAGCTAGCTCCTCTCCCTTCTCTCACCTATAGTACATCTTTCAAAACGAAAAGAGAAGAAGGGAATACCTTGGCGAAGTCATGACGTTGGAGACGCAGCTATTTTTAGCAATTTTTAGAGGTTTGCTTGATTTCAAAGAAGATCGAAGCAAGTGATGGCAAAGTGACTGCATGTGAAGGTGGTCGGGAAGAGCAAGAGAAGGGCATTGAGGCCATGCAGATTTGGCATTTTCACTTTCTCTCACAGTCTCGGCGGGTTCAAGAGCACTTGTTGCCTATTGCGATCAATTTATTTTTTTTGTATTCAGATTTTAGTTCGTCAAGTAATTCAATACAAGGTGTGTAAGGTGTTCTTTTGTGCTATATTCTCTTGAGATGTGCATCTTTCTCTCACCGTTTCCCACAGCAAGTAGCCTGGTGCTGACCTAGCTCAATTTGTGAACAATATTCCCCCGACATCTTAGGTGAACCTAACGCGAAGCGAGCCGGGGTGAAAAATATTGGCAGAAGAGAGGATGACAATGTCTCAAGTAGAAATGATGCAGCAGATGATGTAGCTATTTGATGCTTTCTTGTAGCAGCAGCAACAACAGGCTACTTATGAGCAATTTGGTTTGGACCGAGAAGAGTTTTTAGGAGGATTAGCCCAACGAGATGAAGCAGTGGAAGAAGCATTGGATAAAGTCTCTTCTGAAAGAGGTATTTTTGACGGCTATGATAGTGATGGATATCTTGCATGCTACAGGTCAGAGATGGAGATTATGGGTATTCCAACTAAGCATATGATCAAGGAGTTTGATCGGTTAGTAGCTACGGAATTGCTGATCATATACAGAAGCTTATCGATAAGTATGCAGAGAATTGGGCTAAATTTGAAGAAGGAGCCGTACAAGTGGCTGACCGGCACATAGCCTTGAAAATAGAGCAGATGAATCAACAAAAGGAGGTGACTTTTAATAAAGGTGATGGAAATTAATTGCAAAGAATCAGCAATGATGAATTTTGGGAGCAGATTCATGCAAGAAGTAAAGATAAAGCAGATGCAGCTTTGCAAGTACTAGATTTTGTCCCAAAGAATTATGCTTCAAGCAATCTAGTACAGGTAAATAATAAATTTCAGACTAAAGCCATTGATGAAAATTTTTCAGAGCTTGCTCACATGGTAGCTTCCTTTATCATTGGTTCTTGTGAAGAGTTAAACGAAGGTGAAAGTTCTGTTATCAGTGTTCCACATACTAGTAATCTATGCAGCATGGATTGTTCTCAAGACGTTCAAGATGATCCTTTGCAAGGAGTTGATAGTCCTCTCAGCACAATGCAAGCATGTGAAGTAAGCAGAACAACAGGTTTCTTGAAGATGATTGCATAGATAAAATTATTTGTACTGTAACAAATGAAGTGCAAGAAATCATGGAGTCAGCAGAGGATGTGCATGAGGGTATACATGAGTCTACAATTGTTGTTGATGATATATTTACAGGTGCTGATATCACAGAGCAAGCTGATGATGCAAATAGTGAAGCTTCCTTGTCATGGTTGAGAGAAGGGAATTCTATTATTGATGTATTTTTATCTGATTGTGGTATGTATGAGAAACATATTATGGATGATTTCTCTACTGCTAGTACCTATTCAGAGGAGGTGCATGAAGAGTCTTCACGGAGCATCAATGGATCTTTGGCTACCGTAGAAGTGTGTGAAGGGGAGCATGATGAAGATATCTATGATGATTGCTTAGATTATGTTCTTTGTGTGCCTGACATTTGTGACATGACTGAAGTACAGGATACCCACGAAGTTTCTCCTTGTGTTATTTCTCATGAGCTGTAAGAGGAGGCAACTCACAATTCTTTAACAGATGATGAGGGTAGCCAGTGCTCTAATGATCCAAAAGTGGATGAAAATTCACAAGTTACAACTCTTTTTCATGGTCAGCAAGCTAGGGTTCCAAGTAATGACATCTCTAACACTGACGCAAGATTTTCAGAAGTTCGTGATAACTATGAAGTCAAAGGGGGTGAATCACTATGGATAAAGCAAAGGGTGTACATGCAATTTCAGTTTCTAAACGAGGTACTGGCTATGGTTGGGTCCATATACTCTTTCTACTAATGCTTATGTCAGTGCTATTATGGTTACCGATAAAAGGTATGCATTGTTCCTATATTCTTACTGAGAAAAAGCTATCAAATGTTTACGAGAGCTGGGTGTCGCATAATAATTCAAGGGAAGTTTTACTCTATTGTGAGACTCATAGATGCTGTGTGCTTGTAATGGTATTTGTCCCAAGGATTTTGAGGTCCTTAAGAAGCATATTGAATATGGTTGGGTTCTTCTAGGTGCACAATGTCATCGATTGCTGATTGATCCAGGAAGAACGAGCTTACACCAAGGTTATTTGATGTCGATTGAGACCGACAATGTATGCTCATGTGGATTTTATGTAGCTCTAGTGCTTAGGCAATATCTTCTTAAGGCATTTGATCCAGGAGGACAGGTTTACGAGAACGGCTTATGGCAATTGATATATAGACCATATGACCCTAGTGGTGCTCGCCATGCTTTACAGGTTATGTCAAGAGAATTACAGACTTTGTAGTGGATCATGCTTATGCTTTATTGGATGCAACTACTTGATTGATGAAAAGTTTTTGAGTTTTCCCTTTGATCTTGGAGGATATTATATAGGTTTGCACAGACCAGAGGCTGTGCAGGTTCAGAGGGGGTGGATGTCGAGACGCTCCGCATCCAGAAGGTGAAGCTTTGACAAAACAAAACTTTTAGGCACTATTATTGCTCATACAATTTACTGATTTCCATCCTTTGGCGTTTGCTCCACAAATCCATGGTTGATATGTATGTCTACTGCAATGTACTTTAGAGAGCACTATGTGCGGCCAGTAATAGCGGTGGCAAGGATACTTCAATTGATACGTGATCGAAGACTCTTTGGTAGATATGTATGCTACTTGGAGTTGCCTTGTCAATATGAAAATCAAATGACGAGCTTGGAAATGCTTTGATTCAAGTATATGCTATAATATGCAACCAACATGCTTTTGTTCGTGAGTAATGGCTATTAATGTGGAGGCGGTGAGGATGCTACAGGAAATAAGTGCTTTGGAAAGAATGCACTCAGCATTGCCTTGGATACATTGTCTGCCAAATATAGTGAGAAGCTTGAAGGCAAGGCTGTGAGGCATGTGTGAACGGTTGCCTAAGAGCAGTTTTTTTTTTAATATATTATATATTAAGTGAAGGAAAAGGCTATTCCGGCCAAGGTGGGCAGCGTTACCGGAAGGAGTCGTCGAAAAGCAGCACTATAAGGAGTTGACGCCGTCGGCCAGGAGGACGAGGGCGCGCAGGGAAAGAGTATAAAGCAGGGCCGTCAGTTGCAGAAAAAAGCCGTCAGAGAGCCAGGGACGAGCCCGCGAGGAGAAGAGGAGGAAGTTGACGAGCTTTTGGAGGGAGTCGACTGCAGCGAGGAGCGCCGCCGTGAGCCGGGAGCCTGGCAGGACCCGATTTGCAGAAGTCCCAGGTAAAGAAGCTTTAAGACCAAGAGCATGGCGGCAACTGCAGCAATGGCTCTGGCGAAAAAAAGACCAGAGAGGACGTGAAGAAGAGGAGGAGGTTGATCAGTGAGAGTGGGCTGCCAAGAAGCAAGGAGCCGCAGCTGTCGAGCACTTGGAGCGGAGGGCCAAGAGCAGCATCGTGAGATGGTCGTTATCAGTAGATAGAGAGCGTGCAGGGAGATCAGTCATCGTACAAGCGTTTGACGAGGGTGTTGCTGCGGAGTACGAGTTGCAAGAGGTTGCCGAGGCATTGAAGTGGCCTAGCTTCAGCGTTTTTAGTGGATACGGCAGCGGTTTTGACAGTCCACAAGCGAAGTTTTGTGTAATTGGGGATGTGTTTGAAGATGGAGACAATCATACCTTGGTGAAGGTCTTTTAGAATCGAGAGCTATGTCATAGAGAAGTTGGCTTTAAGAAGTTTTTAGCAGCTTCAAAGGATTGTTTGAGTTAAAAGAAGACCGAAGCAAGCGACAGCAAAGTGACTGCACACGAAGGAGGTAGGAAAGAGTAAGGGAAGGAAACTGAAGCAAATAAGGCTTTGGTGTTTGTGCTTCCGCTCAAGATCTCGACGGCTTTAAGAGCACAATGGGCTTATTGCGACGGTCAAGTCTTTTGTATTCAGCTTTTGAGTTTATTCAATATTTCAGTTTAAAGTTTCCATAAGTGTCTTTTGTACTATATTCTCTTGTGTTGTGCATCTCTCTCTAACTGTTTCCCACAACAAGCAGCCCTATGCTAACCCGGCTCACTAACCACACAAATTACCCCCCGACAACGTCGTCGACCCAAAAAGAAGGGAGAGTTTAAAAAAAAAGAACACATCAAAGGATCTGCATCATCAACCACACAGATCCTTTGAGGGTTCTTTTTTTTTTTTGAAACCCTCCTTTCTTTTTGGTAGTAAAAACAAAAGCATTTTTTTAACTCTCTCTCTCTCTCTCTTTCTCTCTCTCTCTCTCTCTCTCTCTCTCTCTCTCTCGCGCGCTCTCGCTATGGAATGCAAAAGTCATTAGACTTTCCTTTTGAAGTTCTTGAATGCGTTAAAAAAGAACAAATTATGCCCAATGTACCCTCCGTCCCCCCGTGCACATCCTTTGGAAAAAAAAGACAAAATTACCAAAATACTCCTCTAATTTGTGAAAATTCCCAAAATACCCTCAATATTTTGTCATTAATTCCTAAGATGCCCTTCAAATTTTCCAAAATCGCCCTAATTGTGAGATTATTTTTTTTCCAAAGATAAAACGAATTGCAGCTTTTGATAAGAAGATTGATTTTCTATCAATACAAGATGCTTAAACATCTTGTAAGTTGGTTATGTAAACCTTGGGGAGGAATTGCTTCATTGTTTTTAGACATAAGTGCCTTTTTTTAACAAGGTAATTTCTGACAAATTACATGCTAAGCACTTAAAAACGGATCTCAATTGTCAAAAGGAATAAAGAGTATAAAATTCCCAAATAGATAAAAGAATATTTGGGAATTTTTGAAATTTGAGGGGTATTTTGGTAAATTTCCCAGGAAACAGTACGACAGAGAGAGAGAGAGAGAGAGAGAGAGAGAGAGAGAGAGAGAGAGAGTCATTTAAAAAAATAAAAACTACACATCAAAGAGTTTATAAAAAAACGATCCATTCATTTTCATATTTAGAATGGCTAAGCCTCTCTTAAAGGGTTTGCACAGGTGCAACTGGCATAACCCTTTGAGAGAGATTTTTTAATTCTACAATGTGCGTGTGTGTGAGTGTGTGTGTGTGTGTGTGTGTGTGTGAGAGAGAGAGAGAGAGAGAGAGAGAGAGAGAGAGAGAGAGAGAGAGATGGATGAAATGAGTACATCTCTTGCCAATGAAAATTTGTGATTAGCAACTTCAATTCTCACCTTGTCTTTCACTAATAGTAGCCCGTGATTAGCAAGGCCTCACCATGTCTTGCACACAACAACAATCTCAGCCTACCTCTTCAGTAAAGCCACACACCATTAGGAGTTGGGTGGAAATACTTCGTGCCACCTACTCATCAGAGGTTCTTTAGAAGCAAGCTGAGAGAGAGAGAGAGAGAGAGAGAGAGAGAGAGAGAGAGAGAGAGAGAGAGAGAGAGAGAGAGAGAGAGAGAGAGAGAGAGAGAGAGAGAGAGAGAGAGAGAGAGAGAGATGCCTCTCAAAAAAAGAAGCAAGATGTGATAGAAACAGAGATGCCTCTCAAAAAAAAAATGTTATAGTCCCTGTCCCCAACAATCTTTGCACTGAGGATGGTGGTGGAACTACTTGATGTGGACGTGGTGGCAAGCAGGATTGCTGAGAAGGGACATGGTCTTTTTGTGTGTAGGATACATCACATGAATTGCCATAGAGTCATCAAAGACGTGCTGCACATTCAAAGAGAGAGAGAGAGAGAGAGAGAGAGAGAGAGAGAGAGAGAGAGAGAGAGAGAGAGAGAGAGAGAGAGAGGTTTTTTGTATGCAAATAGAGGGTCTAGACTTGGGAGTATTTTTATATTGCATGCATGATGAGAGAGAGAGGGGGAGAGGGGGGGGTGAACTAGAAAAGTGGGAAAACTTTATGGGAACACAAACCTCTTGCCTGCAACCAACCTTCAATTTTGTCTTTTGGGATCCTGGTAAATTCCTCATAAAAGATAAATAAAACTCAACATGTATACTCATAATATAGTCATACTGGTCAACAAATAGCAACAAATAGATATGTGATGGTCTCAATCTGCGATACCATTTTTTTTTAACGACAGTTGGCTAATAGCGTTGTCCCATGAGCAAAGAGTTGAAAAATACTAAGGTCTTCTATAATTAAGCAAATACAATGCAAAAGTAAAGAGGGGGGAGGGTTGCATGCAAGCTTGAGCGCTAATACACAGGAAGGCTTATAGATAGCATGCCAACAATGTTAGAGGAGTTTGAGAAAAATGACTTTCACAAACTTACAAAATTTCTTTCCGAAACGAAAAAGATACAAGATTTCTTTTACTTGCTAGCAAAAAACACAAGAAAGAACAAGCTCAAGAATTATCCAATGTCAGGCTTGCTAGCACCTACCTAATGCTTAGCATATCCATTCTTAAATTTAACTGCCATCTTTAGGAGGTCTAGGGCCAATTTATTTAGTCTCTCAAGTGAAGGAATGAGTGACTTACAAGAACCCTTGGCTATGTGTGTTTTTATAAAGTGCCTCTCACTAACTCGCTCGATTTTATCATCGCTCAAAAAAGTTCGCTCAAAGTTTGGGATTCCTCTTCTAGTCTCTTGCATACTCCGATCATCAAGCCACAAGTTTCAACCAACAACCCTCTTTGATGGCTTCAACTTTTTACAAGTCCCACCGCACTTCAACTTCCATATGACCTCAAACCGAGAGCCCAAAATCTAAAGAAAATCATCTGGCACTACCCGCGGGCTAGCAATCACCACCCACTTCAACTGCTTGTATCTTGCCGATTGGAACTCCATTTGACATGCTCTCAAATACTTTGGCCTTCATATGCCACATGCTTCACATACAAGCCTTGGAAAGGCTACAAAATCCTCACATGCCACAGTACCAACGTGACCAAACTTACATAGAACTGACCCTTGCTGAAACTTCTTTGGCAATAACTTGGCAGCCAGGACTCGGATTGTCAATCCGAAAAGACCGACATGACCAACACTTCAAGCAGTTTAGCCATACACTTCAAGATCTCCCTTGCCAAACTTGCACTTTATACCTGCTTCATTGCCTATGCATGCACCCTGCCAGCCCATACATACATGCTTGTGATGTCTTCTATCGTCAACACACTTTAGCTGCACCATCATTGCCCAACCCCCTTGTTGAACATTCATGCTCAACTACAAAACTTCTTGATTCACCTACAAATTGAAAACAGTGGAAAACACTATGAGAAAACCAAAAAACCATGTATACAATGTCTTATTCTGCTCCTACTGCCAAGCCTCAAGTGGGTTTCCCCACCCCCTGCATCAAGTACATATTTCACTTGGATCAAATGGCCAACCACTTGCTGCACCATACAAATAACCATCAACCCCTCTTGGGTCAAGTAGGAAAATTTGGTCCTCACCCTCCACTCGCAACACCTTACCATAGTGCACCTCTAACCTACTCTCTCTAGCTCTCTTCAACTACAACCTCATCGTGTAATTTAACACATTAAAAAATGTGCTTGACCCTCCCAGCCATCCATTTTTTGGCACGACCTCCATGCAAGAAATTTCCTCTACAAAGCATATTGTAGTTGACAGAAATACTCTCCACTACTACTTCTACCAGCATAACCATAGTAGCAAACCCTTGTTCATCCAGCGAAATCTCCACTTGTAGAGGGGCAAACCCTCACATCACCTGTATTGTGGTCAAAGCCTTATCGACAAGCACCTGTGACTCTTCATACATAGCAACCACTGGATCATCAAATCCCCAATCATACTCATCCTCAATGCATACCTAAGCTAAAGAGCATGTATCAATCGCATGCAATCCATAGGCAACGCCAACTGCTCCCTTTGTTCAGCATCCAACACATTATGAGCACAAGGAAAGTGCCGAATCGCCTAGGTTCCCTCTTCATCACTGTCCTCTTGTTGACTTTGTAGACCCTTTGAGGCCTTGCCCTTCTCAGCAAAGCGGTAAACCACCTGCACTACTATATAGCATTTTGCATCGCAACTCTTATCAGCATGGCCATCAAAAGGACTTGCTCCTAGTATGTGGCCAGTTGCTGAAGGTACTAATTTGCAAAGGCATGAAATTGAGATGATTCAAAAGAATGGATTTATTCTTGAAGAGGTTTCATTGCAACAAAATGTAGCTGGCTCAAGTATTTCAAATACACCGAGCTCTTTTTGTCCAAATTTTAGAGATGGAAAAATTGTCAAGTGGACAACACGATTAACCAAGGAGTATCAAGAGAACATAGAAAAGGGTAGAGCATTGAATGATGAGGCCGTGTGAGAAACTATTGTAATGAGGCTCACGCATTTACATTAGTACAAAGAGATTTCAAGCATTCAGTGTGAATTACTTAGTCTCACTATAAAAATTTCCTCGATGCACTTTTGAATGGTTTAGAAAAAGAGAAAGCAAGCATTGGGAATTTGTTCCATGCAAACACTTATATTTTGTGTATTTGCAAGTTCTTGGGTTGGACTTTATAGAGCATGAATTTATTCACCAGGCTGCCCTAAGAAAATTAAGTTGTTCCAAGATCTTAGTGGTAAAGGATCTCAGGCAGTTGTGTGTTGTCTCACTTTGTCTATGGACATTTTTGATGATTGTCATGACTTTGACGGTTGGTGCATTAGAGAGCTTTTGACGTAGTGTTAAGGATGAATTAGGGATTTTCTTGGATTCATCTAAGTAAATCTTTTGTTTGTACTCCACTTGGAGGTTGGTGGATTTGGATTCAATGTCTTCCAAATCCCCCTTGTTGGACCCTACCTTAACATAAACAATGGGTGGTATATTGATATTAGAAACTTCATTATGTGATGGCTTTGGTATTTGAGCACTCACTACCTTTCTATCTTTCACTCTCCGTTCGGATCTTTTGCACACCATCCTATTGGTTTGTCATCTTGACCTTGCTGCTTAGACATACTTTGGATCTCTTCCCTTTTTCTAGGGGACAACTTCTTAATCTACATAGATCCGAAGTCTCAATTCTCATATTGATACTGCACCACAGGGCATTGATGGTTGGTCCATGGCTTTAATCCCTTCCTTGTAACATGCTGGTAGGATTATATTGCTATGACTTCAAGCATTTGTTATTCTTTAAGCATCTTCTCTCTTTCCCACTAGCCAAGAAAAGTGAAGGTATTCTTACTTTGTCTTTATTAACTTGATCAACGTGAAGATGGTTTTGCATAATTTTGTTGCCTTCTATCTATTAAATACTTTTGCTACTGTAGCAGTATGTGTATATTGGAGCTCCTTTTCCTTGCAAGTACCTGAAGGGTATTATTTCGAGGAAATGGCCTCACATTCATCTATTGTGACTCATGAAATAGACTACTTGCTGCATTCATATGACAAAAATGGCATATTTGAAGGATGTATTTCATCTATTTTCTTGATGATGATGACTCCTGAGTCCTCTTCCTTCCCCCTAGCATTTTGAGAGACATGGTTTCCATCTCTGACACAATCCCTACGTATTTAAATGTCAGGGGTTCCTTTCCCTCACTTAGCCTAGATTGTCTTTAAGTGTTCAAGAGAGTGTAGAAGGATATGTGTGGTGCTTTTTTTTGTTTTAATGATCATTGGTTTTACTCATTGGCACAACACATGGGGTTGGTTGAGGGAGCTTTATCTTCAAAGGTGACAATTCTATCTTTGCTTAAAAAGGTTTAGATTTGTTGCAGTCACCTAGAAGATGAGGTGTATTTCATCCTCAAAATATGGTTTAGTCTTGATGTATAGGATAATTGGAACGTGATGTCATTGTGATCTATTGTACAAAGATGAGTTGAATGCATAATTGTTTTTGTACAAACCACCTTCCAAATGTCTAGAGCCAATTGTATTTTGAATACAATGTTCTTTTGTGTATAAGTAGTGTCTTAATACAAAACACACACACACACACACACACACACACACACACACACAATCGATATGGGCAAAGCTGAGCTTGTAGATTGAACAAACCCTCGATGGGTAAGCTGTAACGCGTGCTACTCAGATAGCGATTACCCACAACGCTCATGTTCAATTTATTTGATATTGATTTGTCACATAAATATTACATAGGCTAAGGTTCATATATTGTATATACTCCTTACATTCTGTTTTGAAGTGGATCATATTCAATAGACTTGAGTGGATAGATTTGTCTTCCTTGTTTTTGATAACTTATTTGCCACAAGGATACTTATTACTTATACTTATTAAAAAAAGTAGGCTTGAAGTTTGGTTTTTTAAATGCCTACTATTGCAATAAACTCCACATATTCTTTTCATAAGCGCAATTTACTGGTTGTAGCCTGACATATTGGATCTTTAAATCATACCATCACAACTAGATTAAGTTTTTTGTTAACAATATTGCTAATTTTAAGATTTTTTGGTGATACAAAATAGCCTTTTTTTTCTCTCAGTTTGCCGGAGTAAAGGTACTCTAAGTGTTTTTTTTTTAGCATTTGTTTTCTTACACATTCTCATGTAACGTTGAATAAACATGTACATGTATTTTTTTCATGAGTTTAAGTTCATCAATTAACAACATTGTGCCATGATTTTATCACCAAACAAAATATAAATAACAATAATTTATTCAAAGGGTGTTGTGCTTATTTTTTGAGAGTTATGAAATGATGCGGATTATGGTTATAAACATCATTTGTAATGAGTAGCTAGTCTAGTTGTAGAAGCCAGGGTGCAATGGCACTTCTAGATTGTAAATACAAATCCATTTGACCCATTGAACTCTATTTTTGGTATAACCTATGGTAGCCTTAGTATATAAGGTACCTAGGTCATTTTGTAAAGATAACTTTATCATAATCAATGTTTTGAGCCGTGGTCGACTCTGTGTGTGAGAGAAAGAGAGAGAGCGTAAGCTTCATCCTGACGCTACTTCCCTCTCCTTCATAGCATTGGAGATTCGGCTGTACCATTGCGATAGGCTAAGAGAGAGCTACACAACAATGCCAAGCATTCCACGCGCAATGGAGCACATGCCTTAGCACTTCTATGAGCTATTTGTGGTCGTAAGTGTATCAAACGATATCTATTTTTTGCGTGCAAGTAATCGTTAGAGTCATGGAGACACAAGCTACATATAGGTCCTCATAGATTTTAGTTTCAGGCACTTCTAAACTTTTTTTGTATCTTTATATACATTTTTTGTAGATGGGTTTGGAGTGAGGGTTTTGAACATAGAGGCTTTGGGATAGGTGTATCCTACTGAGGGGATGGTGTTCCTTAAGTTTTGTACGATTCTAGTATGATTTGGTGAGTTTCCTTCCGTTTGCGCATATGTGGGTTGGGTGAGAACAGTGAGATTCTTGATTGTGGTTTAGTTAGCCTTCCAAAGTGTTCTATATATATGTGGGATGGTCTCAGCCTAACAAGCTAAAGCGATTGCCTCTGTGCGCCTATCGTGTCATCTGTGTCCTCAAATTGACATTATGTTGATCTAGGTAGTGTTGCATAAGATTTATAAGTGGTGTGATTCGCTCCCGCAACATTGGCACCATTGCCGGGGACACAAGGACTTAAGTAGTTAATCCTACTATCACTCGTGTGATGGTTGCTTGCTTTAGTTTCGACTAAAGAAATCATTTGTAATGGAAATTGCCTATGAACTTTGGAAGTAGCGGAATTAGGAAATTAGGTGAAGCACTTTTAAGAGATTGCTGTGTGAGCATAGCGGGTGAACTTAGTTGATGGTGGAAACATAAACATGATACTTAATTAACTTGGCATGAACAATACTTTTGCAAGAGAGAGAGAGTTTAGAGAACATGACAGTAGTTGAGGACCGAATTCATATGGAGCCAGTCCCCCCTTCAATAGGCATTTGTATTATAGTTTCTCCCATCAAGAGAGACTTGGTACAATACAATCTTTGTGTTCCATGTGACCTAGGTGATGCAATGAAGATGGAAAGCCTCATGCATCACAAAAATAACACAAACTTGAAGAAAGAATTAACTATCCCAAGCCTCAATCCCAAGGCCTCAAACACCTTCGAAGGTGGAGAGAGCTGGCGGGGAATGAGGATAGGGAAGAGGAAGAAGAAACATTCGATAGTAGGAAGAAGTAGCTCCTCACTTATTATTACTCTTCTTGCTACCATACATAATAGCATAGTAATGGAGATGGAGAAGATGGCAATCTTAAGCATTGAAGCATGACTCTTGATTGGATTCGCATTGCATAGCCAAGAGTGTTGGTGTAGGCTTTCACTCTCACAAGCTTGGAGAAGGAGGTGGTGAGAATCGCCCAAGTGAGAATCGTCTCTCAAGTGAGTGTGTGTGATGGTGTATATCCTCCTAGCACCCCCCTCCTTACTTTGGGTGAAAATTCTACTTGCTACAAGCTCATTGGACCCTTCTCCCCTTAGCCAATCACATGCACCCTGTAGTCAAGCACATGGGTAGTCTTTTGACAAGTGTCCTCCTTACCCCTTAGAGAGAGAGAGCTTGAAAATATCTAGATATTTGTTAGGTGGAAGTAAAAGCTCATTGGACCCCTCTTTAGCCCAACCAATAGCATTCAAGCACCCTTGTGGTTAAGCTTAGTGAGAGTCTGACATGTGTCCCATGTGCTCTTTTAGAATTCCCCTAACTTTGAGATTTTTATGCATAGGAAGTTTCTCAAGCAACTTCCTCATTAAGTGAGTAGCTTCTCTTTTTGACTCAAGCATCTTACCCCCCATGCATAGGAAGCTTCTCAAGCAACTTCCTCATTAAATGTGACAAGTACCTCAAGTACCTTAGTCATCAAGAATGACAAGCACCTTAGGTGGAGTTCCCACCTCAAGCACAGCCCTAGCTTCTCTAGGTTTAGGTCGAGTTTCCACCTCAAGCACAGCCCTAGCTTGCCTATGTTTAGATCGGGCTCCCACCTCAAGCACATCCCTAGCTTGCCTAAGGTTCTCACCTCAAGCACAACAGTAACTTGCTTAAGGTCAAAAGGACTTTTAACACTAACCATTGGAGGTCTTTAATGAAGATAACCCTAAGGTATTTTAAGCTTCATTAGTTAACCTTGCTCTTTGACAGACCACCTCTCATTTGGGCCCCTTTACTGTTAGGAAATAAGACGTAGCTAAATAGATAATTGAGTAGATTACTTAATGGAGAGAGACAAATTTACATACATGAGATTATAGAGTAGAGAGAGAGAGAGAGAGTACACACGATATACGTGGTCCACGGGAAAGCAACCACTCAATGGCTTTAGTACTTCAAAACAAGAAGTATTTTACAGAGGGATTATACCCTTAATGGAGCTCTCGCCTTACTTCATTCTCACCACCTCACACTCACCTTGTTGAATCAACTTCACACTATTAAATGTGTGTAGAAATGGCCTCCTTGTATAGGCCAAAAGGGTTGCCCTCTCTCATGAGAGGCAGCCATGTGTAGCCGCCCTTCTGTAGATAAGTCCAAATCGGACCCTCAAATCCGCCCATGTGTGGCCGCCCTTGAGAAGACAAGTCCGCTTTTGAATTCGGCCACCGGCCATTGACTTCGGACCAACCGCCATCGGCCATTGACTACTGGTCACCTGCCAACTGACGGTTGTTTCCAGATCACTTTCTGGCCGCCGTCCGGCCATAATATTTCGGCGAAAAGGAATATTCCGACAAGGGAAAAATTTTGGTTTCTGGCCAGTGATTTTCCTTCACGCACGATGGCTTCTCTTCATGATGGGGGCCTTACAAATGTGCGCTTTTACCATAGAAAATTACAAGGGTAAATCAGGCTCCATACTTAACAATCTCCCACTTGGAGACTGATCTCCAAACCAAACCTGTGACTGCTTTCCATTTTGGCTTCTTATCCTTGAATGTCGATTCAAGATGAGCAAAAGCTCAACTTCTCCTTGTTGACCATCTTTGTAAACATGTCTGCAGGATTTTCACTTGTATGCACCTTTCCTAGCTTTAGCTGTCCCTCTTCCAAAAGAGTGCGTATGAAGTGATATCTCACCTCAATGTGCTTTGTCCTTGAATGAAAGGTTGAGTTATTCGCAAGATGGATAGTGCTTTGGCTATCACTGTACAAGACACAATTGTCTTGTTTGAATCCAAGCTCTTCTAAGAATCCGTGAAGCCATAGAATTTCTTTGCTTGCCTCCTTAATTGCTACATACTCTGCTTCCGTGGTAGAAAGTGAAGGCCCCTAAAGTTGCCCCTGATTTTTGGCTGTGAAAATTTTGGTTTCCGGCCAGTGATTTTCCTTCACGCAGGATGGCTTCTCCTCATAATGGGGGCCTTACAAATGTGCGCTTTTACCACAAAAAATTACAAGGGTAAATCAGGCTCCATACTTAACATTTACCATTGGCCCTGTGTTGAGATAGATCCGTAATCACATATCTATATTCTAACCCTTGTTCCCATTTATTATCCCATATTAAATGATCAGTTTAATATGAGAAAATCATTTGGGTTGGTTAGATATTAGATATTTGATGACATTACCTCTCTCTTCAAATCATAGTCGTCCTCGACTATGAGGTAAAAGAGATAAAGCCATAGACATTAGTCAAATTGTCTTAGCGGGTGGAGGATCCCTTTTTACTCTATGACATTATTCCAAGATGGATGACTAATTTATTCGGGGTTTGGGATACATAGCTGCCACAAGCATATTTGCTCTTGAGTCCATTTCATCCTCCCAAGTAGAGTGACATATTCTACATGGTGTTTGAGAGACGTCATCATTCCAAACATGTTTCTTAGTATGCATACTACGTAAACTTGTGCACAATAAAGAGAGATTTATTCTTATAAGACAAAAACATTAATCATTTAAAAGAGACACATGTACATTTGGTTACTCTAATAAAGCATTGTAAGCGTTGACAAGGTTCATACTATCCTTAAGCCGGATTCCTTGCATCCATCTAGCATCTTCAAAAGGATAATTTTTGAACTTAATAAGATATCGTCGGATAATCTTACCATGTCGTAGTACCTTGTCTTCATGCCGAAGAATAGCTTCAGGTTGTAGTACCTCTTCTTGATCTTCGATTTCGGGAGGGTTTTCAATAATTGGTTCATTTGGAGGCTCTCCTTTTTAGGGCTTGAGTAGGCTCACATGAAAAGCATTGTGTATGAGACAATGGTTAGCTAACTTGAGTTGATAAGCTACCTCATTGATTGGCTTCAAAATTTTAAAAGGACCATGTATCTTTTTGCTAGTTTAGCATAATACTTTTCATGGCCCATAGGGTTTTTGCCCGTCGTTTGCCTCAATCGAGCCTTAGGAAACTTAAGTAAGACCCAATCATTTTCTTTGAACGTTAAGTACCTTCTGTGCTTGTGAGCAACAGTTTTTTGCCTTAGTTGGGAGATGGGTATATCCTCCTTAATCTTTTGAAAAGATGTTGATGAGGGATTTTCACAAGCCAGGCTTCCATACCCCTTTTCTCTCTTCCCCACCCCATGGAAACCCCCTCTTAGGGAGGGAGCGATAAAAGGCATTGAAAAAGTAAGAAAAAAAATAAAGTATGCGTATGTAAATAAGTAAGAAAGGTAAAATAGGCCACCTCGTGCCTCTGGGGCAGCCCATCCCCACCCTGCCTCCTTTTTCTTCACTATTGCCCCACCATGTGTCCCTTTTCCTCTCCTCCACTCAAAAGGTCAACCCCCTCTCTCTTCCCCTTGTCCTTTCTCATTTCTCTCTCCCCTCAAGCTACCCCACCCCTTGTCCTTACCAATAATGCACCCTAACTCACATGCCACCTCTCCTATCTTCCAAAACAGTATACCCCACCCCCCTTTTCTCTCTCCTATCATATCCCATGACCCAAATATCCCCCCCTCTCTCTAAAGGGTGCCATGTCTCTTGTCTTGTAGCCAGATAACCTCCTCCACACTCACACACACTCAGTTTCACTCAAAAAGGTGCTCACAGACCAATCCCCACCCGATGGTTACCTGATTTTTCTTGTGTTCACACACATCTGCACATAGATTCACCTCTGAACACACTCCCATCTCTCCCCTCTTGTAATTACTTTATTCTCCATGTCACCTCTCACTTTTTTTCATCAACCCATCGCTCTCTCATGAGACTGCTGTTCTGGCGCATATACACACAGCCAGACAAGTCGGGCCCACAGTCACATGGCCTGTGTAGATAATGATTTCTTCATTTCTAAATTCTAGAATTTATCCCCCCTCCTCCGCTATATAAAGAGGGGTCACCATCACACGAAATACGCACACAAGATCACCAGAGAGTACACTATGCACTGTGTGTGCCTAGCACACACACACACACACATCCACACCATCACCATCACCATCACCGCAGTCACCACGCTCAACTTGAGCATGACCTCTACACCCTTGGGCTATGGAAGATGAAGGGAAAATAAATGAAGGATGATGGCCATAACCCTCGTGCGAGTCTTCTCCATCAGCTCCCACCTATCCGCCATGTGCTCTACCACTCTCTCCCTTCTCTTTTCCCTACCCTATGCTCCCCATTTCATCACCTTATTCTCTAAATAAAGCTTGAGGTTTTGTGAGTATATTTCTTGCAATGTTTTTCCCATGTGAGGTGTGCGGAATCGCCACCTAGTCTTGTGTTTGGAGTGAGCTTGTGTATGTGTGAAGGGTGTGCGGATTTGCCATCCTTCTGTGGTACCTAAGTACTAAGCCGCTATACTCTCTCTCTCTCTCTATGTATCTCTTATTTGATCTCATTCCCCTTCCTCTTCACCATTACTCCAAGCATCCATCTCTCTTGGGATGAAAACTTTGTTATGGTGGTGTGTTGTTTGCGTCCTAGCCGCTCAAAGCTAGGTGGTGCGCCCTGTTCTCTTTACCGTGACAGGCTCGAGGCACGCCATTCGGCTCCCCGCGTTTTAGAGGTCGTCGGGGTTTGGGGTTCGCTTTGCTCTCGTCATTTGGTGCCCCCACTGAGGACCTTTTCATGAAACTGTTCAGTTTACAAGACTGAAACCCCTAAACTATTGTGAATGGATGAATGGCTAGCAGGATTTTCTAATTGGACGACAGAAGAAGAAGAGCTCCAAGCACAACTAGACGAACTCCGCATCTCCATCGAAGCTTGAGTGCCAGGCATAACGGTAACCTATTTGCAGTGGGAGAGTTAACCAACACGCCAAACCCAGTGGATATACATAGGCCGAGTGCCAAGAAGAAGAAAGGTCGAAACATGTCCGCAACCTACAACCAACCCACAACAACAAGATGGAAGGATCTCTGCACAATAGAGAATCAACACTATTCTACTTTGAGAATCGGGTAACTCAAGTCACCGAGGTAATTATCACAGTTAGTTTCCAAGTCGCACCTGATGCTGCAGCACAAATAATGGAAGCATTGGCTCACACTCTCACTAAAGAAACTACGGATCTACTGAGTTTGTTTCAGGAAAGAAAACCACCCTTTCCCACAAGCTTGGATAGTGACTAAGCACCTCTAAGCTTCACATGAATCAGTGCAACCTACCTCAAGAGAGATCACACATACCAACACGTGTACGCTCAATCAAGGTAAAACTAAACTTGAAGGCTCACTACCAGCACGTCATCGACACCATGCTGGGTGGGGAGCGGTTTTTAGAGGTTCTGGCATCAGATCAGCCATTTGTCTTACCTTTGGTACAAGGCAATGTACCGTTTGAAGTTTTAATCTATGTCCTAGTATAAGAGGGTATACATGCCTCCTTGTAAAGAAGAAAAAAACTTTTGTAAGTTAAGCACTGTGTCTTTCTAGCTCTCTCTCAATAATCATGGCAAGTGTATCATTTTCAACATTTAAAGGAAAGAAGGGGGAGGATTTGGTAACAGACTTCCTAGATGACTTTGAAGTAGCATGTGTAGTGAGAAACAAAGATACGGATGAATCCCGGGTTAGAATCTTTAAGCATCTCATGAAGCTAGGAGCTAGATCATGGTACAATGCACTTCCACAAGCAACCAAGGAGACTGGGAACCCTTAAAAACCGCTTTTAAGAGGCGCTTTGGGGGAGGTACCACTTCAGAAAAGTTGTGGGACAAGTTGAGAGACTTGAAGCAGGAGGGTCTTTTAGAATATGGCACCTATGAGTCCAAATTTATAGATTTGTGAGAACGGTGGGTTGAGTCATTGGCAAGGGGGGAAGCTGCACCCGATTTCCTTAAAAAAGATCGGTTCACGCATGGCTTATGGCCGCTTCTCAAGGAGAAGGTGAAAGGTAGATTCCTGGCTACGTACAAGTTAGCCGCTGAGATTGCTCGCCTTAAGGACAAGAAGATGCGAATGAAAGCCAAAGAAACCGAGTCAGCAGAAGCAGGAACATCGCGTCGACAGAAACTACGACAACCACCATTCCACCACCACCACCGGCTCTTGGGGTAAGAGATGACCAACAAGATATGCTAGCCCATATTAGTGACCAATTGCAGAATTTTTCTGTCCACTTAATACAGCAAGGGAGGAGTCAAGAAAGAGATCAAGACCCTGGAAGAGCACGACGACAAAATAGGGAGTATCACTGCTACAACTGCGGAGAAGACGGTGACGGTATGTACTACTGTCCCAAACCACGACAAAACTATAATAGAGGAGGTAGGAGGAACCAATTGTCACCCCCTAGAGAAAGAACACCCCCGCCCCGAGCACCAGCCCCACCAACACAAATTCTTCGTCCACCCTAGACACCGCCACAAGCATCCATCCCACCTCTTCCACCAGCACCACCACCTGATTGCCCTGTAAACATCATAAGGCTAGAAGAGAAAGGAAAAGCCATAGTAGTGGATCCACAGAGAGCAAAGGAGAGGGACAAGGGTAAGGAGAAGGTAACCTTTGTAGAACCACTTGAAGCCTAGACTATGAAAAGAGCTAGGAGGGAGAAAGCTATACAATCAGATGATGAGAGAAGCATGAGAGGAGAGACTAGAAAGAGGCCATCCAGGCCACAACGGAAATTGGGCATCACCGACTTCCAGCCAGGGGAAAGTTCTAAGCCCTATGATCTAACATTGGATGTGGTAGAGCAAGGACCAAAGATTACATGGCCACAGCTGCTACATCTTGCACATAAAGTAAGGCGACAATGGTCCAAAATGGTAAGTACAAGACGCTCCAAAACAAAGGTAGCCGAAGCAATTTTGGGTTGCAACATGGACGACATCCTTCCAATTGTCAACGTAAACATAAAAGGAAAGAGGGTTGGAAACACCTACATTGATGGAGGTGCACAAATCTCTGTAATGAGCGAAGCTATGATGCTTCGATTAGGGCTCAAGGTTGAAAGGCCTTCTCCATGCAAGGCAAAGATGGCAAACAACGCAAAAGTAAAGTGTGTGGGTGTGGTAAGTGCCGTGAAAATAAAAGCTTTCAACACTAAGGTAGAGGTAGATGTTTTTGTAATGCCTACTAAGGGGGAGCTCTATCCACAAATCTTGGGAAGGCCATGGTTGATGGCCATTAAGGCAAAACAGGACTAGGGTACTGGCCTTCTACACATGACCGGTAAGAAAGGGGAGACAATCTACTACGACATGAGGATTGGCAAGCAGAAGAAAATGAATCTGGAAACATCGGCAGATGAAACCTCTAGAGAATCTTCCACTTCTGAGGAGGAGACCACATCCACCAACGAAAGTGACAGTTCCATTGATGTGATGGGTATCATTATGAAGGATCCGCAAAGAGTAAGCACAACTAGTGATCCATCACCAAAAGGGTAACCCAATGAAGAGGAGAGAAAATCACCTGGCCTAGGAGGAAGTAGGTTGAAGGGTATGTTGTCTACGGAATTAACACTTGAGGAGAAAGATAGTTTTTTGCGAATGTTGATGGGATTTCCTAATCTGTTCATTGACAACTATGAAATAATCACTGGAATTACAGTGGTGGAACATCATATTAATATAAAGGAAGGGGTAAAACCAGTTGTGCAAAAGCTACGACGACTGGGGGTCATACAAGAAAAGGCACTCTTGGCTGAGGTAAGGGAACTACTGGAGGGGGATTCATCTATCCTGTAGAAAACTCAGAATGGGTGTCACCCGTAGTGGTGACACCTAAAAAGAATGGTAAGTGGAGGGTCTGTGTTGACTACAAACCACTAAATGCAGCTACAAAGAGAGACCACTTTCCTCTCCCTTTCTTGGATGAAATTCTGAATTTAGTAGCGGGTTTTGAATGCTATACCGTCTGTGATGGTTATTTTGGATACTTTCAAATACGCATAGCCTTGGAAGATCAGCTAAAAACCACTTTTATCACGCCATGGGGTTGCTTTGCATACAGGTTATGCCATTTGGTCTCACAAATGCACCTGCCACATTCCAAAGATATGTCACATATGTTTTTCAACGGTTCTTTAGAACATCCATAAGAGTGTTCATTGATGATGTTTGTACATATATCTCCGGTATTTCACATTTAGAAAAGGTAACTGAAGGTTTGGCCAGGTTACAGAGCCTAGGCGGGCAATTAAATGTGGATAAATGCCACATTGGGGAGAGTAAAGTCATTCTACTAGGCCATGAAATTTCAGCAAAAGGTATCAACGCTGACCCAAGTAAGGTGTCCGCACTCATAGCCCTACCTTCACCAACGACCGTACGTCAACTGGTCTCTTTTCTATAGAAGGTGAGGTACTTAAGTAGATTCATACATCTACTATCACAACTTGTTCTACCACTGCAACAACTCACTCAAAGAGCAACTTTCACTTGGGACGAGGAAAGCGAACATCACTACAACAAGGTAAAGGAGGTCTTAGCCACTCTGCCAACTATATCACCACCTAAGTGGGATGAAAAATTCTATGTCACCTCAAGTATTGGTGATGACTCATTGGGGGCTGTGCTACTCCAAAAGGATACGACGACATCTTTCATGAGGCCAATCAACTTCTCTAGATGAATGATGACAGCAGGAGAGAAAGGTTTCACCCATGTGGAACACTTAGTCCTAGCTCTTAGATTCGCAACTACAAAGTTTAGGTCATATTTTCTGCGTAAGCAATATGTGATTCTAACCACGGATGAAATATTTCCCTATGTTGTACAACACATGGATGCGTCTGCTAGGATTACTAAATGGCTAGTTCCTCTGCAAGAGTTTGACTACACGGTACAGGTAGAAAGCACGACAAGGGCAAGTTTGGGAGGACTCATGACCTACTAAGTCTTTGAAAGGAATGAGAAGTAATCTAAGAGAGGAGAAGTCCGATTACCTCCAGTACCACCGATGGTAGAAGGAGCATACTCTCTCTACTTTGATGGAGCCTACAAGTGAGCGTCCGACAAAGCAGCTTGCAGGCATGGTGGTCTTTGATGACAAAGGGACAAAGGTATTTTCGTTGGGCCAATTGTTAGATTTACATTCTAACAATGAAGCTGAGTATGCGGCACTAACCAAGGGTCTACAATGGTGCGTCTCGCAAGGTGTACAATGACTTAATGTATTTGGGGATGCTCTACTGCTGGTAAGGCAAGTAAATGGAGCATGGACATGCAAGAATCCTAGTTTAAGGACTCACTTAAGTGGTGTAAAAACCTTGTTGGGTAATTTTTAAGAAGTTCAAATACACCATATCCCAAGGGCTCAAAACCAAGAAGCAGATGCCCTAGTAAGTGAAAGACTACAGGAAGTGGTGGTTGGAGCAATAAAGCTAAAGCTCCCTCTATTTCAAGGCAGTGACGCCTTGCCTGACATCATGCATTTTTTGGAAACACAGGAATGCCCATTAGATTTGACAAAGGGATAGAAGCAATCGCTGACGCGGAAGGCCACAAGGTTTCGACTCATCAATGACGTTTGTACTGTAAGGGTAAGGACCAAATACTCAGGAAGGTCCCTCTCTCTCAGGAAATCACGGAGTAATTGCTAGCTATCATGACAGGATTTGTGGTGGTCACTTTGCCCTAGACATAACAAGTAGGAAAATCTTGCAGGCAGGCTTCATATGGACTAGCCTCAACCGTGATGTACACCTCTGGTGCAAAACATGTAAGTTGTGTCAAAAGGCCGGCACTAGGTCACTTATGCCTGAACCACAGACACCTATTCTCTCATATGGCCCATCTGAAAAATGGGGTATCGATGCCATTGGGCCATTACCTAGGGCCAACTCAGGAAAATTCTACATTATCATGGGGGTCAACTACATGACTAGATGGGCAGAGGCTATTGCCACCACTAGAATCACAGCGGTAGAGGTAGCTAAATTTATCTACGAGCACATATGTTGTAGGTTTGGCACACCTTTAGAGATCATCTCTGATAGAGGTCCAGGTTTCAGAGCAGACTTGATAGGAGAATTAATGCAAAAACTGGGCATTACAAGGAGGCACTCTTCACCATATTACCCTCAATATAATGGCCTAGTTGAAAAGGTAAATGGAATGGTTTCTAAAATTATTACCAAGCAGGTAAACAATCATCCTGGAGACTGGGATAAGTACCTACTACCAGCTTTATGGGCCTACAAAACTTCATTCCGTACATCCTTGGGATTCACACCGTATCATCTAGTATTTGGTAAGGAAGAAATCTTGCACATTGAAGTGCAACTACAAAGTCTCAGAGTAATGACAAGACAACTTCAACAGCCCAACATGCATTTGAGAGATCACATCATCGACTTGGAAAGACTGCAACTGGACAGAGAAGAAGCAATAAATCATTATGCGGCACAAGCAGAGCATAGACGGCTTAGCTTTAACCAGCATCTCCGGCAAAAAGAATTGAAGAAAGGAATGTTGGTGCTCCGCTACGACAATTGCTTCAACACGCACAAGGATAAGAAACTCCTACTCCGATGGGAAGGCCCTTTCATCATCAGGAAACAATATGCCAATGGAAGCTACTAGCTTATGGAGGCTGATGGAAAACTTCATAAAACTAGGGTAAATGGTTGGCGACTTAAACCTTATTTTCTTCGATCTGACTAGGCTCCACCTATTGACATTCCAGATGGGGACACACCATCAGCTGCCACCTCCGACGATAATGATCAAACAGATGAGCTAGAGACATGAATGCCTCTAGCCAAAAGGGGAGGGCTAATGATGAGGGCTTTTCACAAGCCAGGCTTCCATACCCCTTTTCTCTCAAGGTAAAATAAAGTGAGAAAGGTAAAATAGGCCACCTCGTGCCTGCGGGGCAGCCCATCCCCACCCTGCCTCCTTTTTCTTCACTATTGCCCCACCGTGTGTCCCTTTTCGTCTCCTCCACTCAAAAGGTCAACCCCCTCTCTCTTCCCCTTGTACTTTCTTCTTTCTCTCTCCCCTCAAGCTACCCCACCCCCTCTCCTTACCAATAATGCACCCTAACTCACATGCCACCTCTCCTATCTTCCAAAACAGTATACCCCAACCCCCTTTTCTCTCTCCTATCATATCCCATGACCCAAATATCCCCCCCTCTCTCTAAAGGGTGCCATGTCTCTTGTCTTGTAGCCAGATAACCTCCTCCACACTCACACACACTCAGTTTCACTCAAAAAGGTGCTCACAGACCAATCCCCACCCGATGGTTACCTGATTTTTCTTGTGTTCACACACATCTGCACATAGATTCACCTCTGAACACACTCCCATCTCTCCCCTCTTGTAATTACTTTATTCTCCATGTCACCTCTCACTTTTTTCATCAACCCATCTCTCTCTCTTAGTCTCTCTCTCATGAGACTGCTGTTCTTGCATATATACACACAGCCAGACAAGTGGGGCCCACAGTCACATGGCCTGTGTAGATAATGATTTCTTCATTTTTAAATTCAAGAATTTCTCCCCCCTCCTCCCCATATAAAGAGGGGTCACCATCACACTAAATACACACACAACATCACGAGAGAGTACACTATGCACTGTGTGTGCCTAGCACACACACACACACACACACACACACACACCATCACCATCACCGCAATCACCATGCTCAACTTGAGCATGACCTCTACACCCTTGGGCTATCGAAGATGAAGGGCAGCTAAATGAAGGATGATGGCCATAACCCTCGTGCAAGTCTTCGCCATCAGCTCCCACCTATCCGCCATGTGCTCTACCACTCTCTCCCTTCTCTTTCCCCTACCCTATGCTCCCCATTTCATCACCTTATTCTCTAAATAAAGATTGAGGTTTTGTGAGTATGTTTCTTGCAATGTTTTTCCCATGTGAGGTGTGCGGAATCACCACCTAGTCTTGTGTTTGGAGTAAGCTTGTGTATGTGTGAAGGGTGTGCGGGTTCGCCATCCTTCTGTGGTACCTAAGTGCTAATCCGCTATACTCTCTCTCTCTCTATCTCTAATTTGATATCATTCCCCTTCCTCTTCACCATTACTCTAAGCATGCATCTCTCTTGGGATGAAAAATTTGTTATGGTGGTGTGTTGTTTGCGTCCTAGCCGCTCAAAGCTAGGTGGTGCCCCCTGTTTGGTTTAGCGTGACAGGCTCTAGGCGCGCCATTCGGCCCCCGACGTTTTAGAGGCCGTTGGGGTTTGGGGTTCACTTTGCTCTCGTCAATGTTTGCATGTCACGACTATACTCATCGTCAGCGAAGATCTTCCCATGTACTTTGAGTAGCAAGGGACTTTTAGGTCTTCCTTTTATGATTTCAAAAGGTGCTTTTCCCGTAGAAGTATGGATAGTATTATTATACGCATACTCTACAAGAGGGAAGTACTTTTCCCATTGTGAGCGTTGATATACTTCTGTGACATAGGTCTTTAGTAGATCAAGAATTGTAAGATTGGCTATCTCACTTTGGCCATCCGTTTGTGGGTGATAGGCCGAAGAGAAATTCAATATTGTACCTAGATTTTCAAAGAGACCTTTCCAAAAATTACTGGTCATTCTAGGATCTCTATCTGACACGATGGACGTTGGCAATCCATGGTGTTTGAAAATCTGTGATATGAAGAGAGTTTCCATTTGGTGTGACTTAATAGTCTTCTTGACCCTCCATATTCCCGTATTCCCATGGATAGATTTTGGTAATCCAAAGATAAAATCCATGGATATACTCTTCCATGGTGAATTAGGAATTGGCAATGGCTGGAGTAATCCGCGTTGCTTCCCTCTATCATACTTGGTCTTTTGGCATACTACACATTTTGAAACATATTCTTGTATGTCCACTTTCATGGTACGCCAATAAAAGTACGTCTCTACTCCTCGAAGAGTAGGTTGAATGCCTCTATGCCCCGTATAGGGAGGAGCGTGGGATTCATACATAACTTTCTCATGATGGGAGTGGATAACACATAGCCTATTGCCATGGAGAAGCATCCTACAAGGTGAATTGTTCCTCTTTCTTCCCCAAATCAAGGGTTGACATTATGTCTTTAAAATTAATGTCAATAGCATACTCATCTATCATAGAAGATAGATCATTCTGAGTTGCTATTGACACAGCATTAACTTTTGGTCGTCGCGAAAGTGCATCAGCCACTTGATTATGCTTACCAGCAATGTGAGCAATGTGGAAATTAGATTGTGAAAGAAAATTTGCCCACCTCATTTGTTTGTCGGAAAGCTTTGTTTGTGTTGTCAGGAGTTTTTTGGAGCAAGGGATTGCGCATATGTACATACACATGCATGGTGCATCAAATAAAGAAATGCCCATTTTCCAGAGCTAGGTGGTTACATGGGGCCCACATGTGTACAGGTAGGACAGCATATACATAGTGCATCGATTTTCACTATCACCAGTACTAGTGTGTTTTTTCTACAACAAAGAGTTGGTAGCGCGTAAAAATTCTCGAGGATGCCATCCGCGGGCCGACGACATGAGGTAAGCAGGTGCGTGAGATGGCATCTAGTGGCGTCAGGAGGTCGAATGGGGTCAATACTTGCACGTGGATAAGTACGGGCACAACGTGGGTGTTTTCTTGTTATAATTATGTAGAAAGGTCATCATGAGGACCATCTTTTGGGGCCACTTCACGTGGTGGCGGGATGCATTATTGAAAAAAGTCGAGTGCCAGGTGTGCGTATGGATGCAGCAGGGTGACAACTATGCACTGCGAGGTCAGTTTTTGGCCTGTTCGGGGTCCGTTTGAGGTCATTCAAAAGGCCAAGGGTGTCCAAGTAATAAATCTGAGTGTGGGAACTGAAAAAACTGAAAGAAGACCAGGAAAAATGTGGAGAAGAGAGGAGGAACAGCCGCAACTGTGTTTTTGGGGTTTTTGGAGCTTGTTTTGGCCGTAAACTGCTCATCCGAGGTCGGATTTGAGCACTTTGACATTGTAGACCAGGGTTTTGGGCCATTCCGAACGCGATGGCGCTGTCCATTTTTCCAAATTACTCACTTTTTTTCTGTTGTTATGGCTCTGTAAGTTTCTCCTATGAGCGAAGCTTCTGCTCCAGTTTGTGATTGTATCTGGCATGTTTTACCCATATTGTGTGAGCTATTTGCCCCATTGGTGTTGGCCCAAGCTCTATTGAATCTAAACATCAGAAATTCTCCTCTTTTGAGCTAAGGTTTTTGGGTGTGTGTGTGTGTGTGTGTGTCTCTGTGGAGTGGGTAAACGGGTAGTCTCTCTTCTCTCACTCCATAGGTGTGTTCCCTGTCTCGGCCAGGTGGGTTGTGTAAGCCGAGTGGTGTCCCATACTGTGTGTGTATCATCCCAAGAGTGTGTGTAGGGTCATTATAGAGGCATTTTGTGTGTTTCCATCCCGCTCACATTCTTTTGGTACCCCCACGGAGGATCTTTTTCGAGTACCTTCTGCTTCGAGCTTCAAGCTTCAAGATTCGGGATTACAGGTTGCAGACTACAGGTTACAGGGACAGGTACAGTTACAGGTGATTCACACAGGTACAGGTAGCTGGAGTACAGTGATATACTAGCAGTGGAGTCACTTGCAGTTACCATGGGTATGCATCATTTGGCGCTTGTTTGAGCGCATTGTCTGTTGGTATTGTACGTTACTTGTGGAAACTGCCATTGTACGCCTTTGGGGAGCCATATTTGGTTTCATTTGGCAGTCCCAACCATTTCTGAGACTTGGTTTGGAAGATAGTCATTTCTGAGACTTGACTATACGAGATTTGCATAAGCCTTCGTGTGAGGGTCGATAGCGTGAGGTTTTATTGATCTGGGGGATTCTCAAATGTGGAGATCCTTTCGGTGATACAGGTAGCTAGAGCACCCTTTTCGTGACCTCGCCATAGGCTATGTATTAGTGATTCCTATTTGATGCTCGGGTTCTATTGTTGGCAGTTTATGCATACATATAGAGTCTATATTTTGGGAAACTCAGTGCTCTACTTTTGGGGAAACTCTGTCAAAATTTTTCTAAGTTATGATGGCTATTTTTTTTTGTCTTTTGAGCCATTTATGCTGTTATGCTGCTGAAATTTTGGCAAAATCAGAGGATAAGATAGGTGTGCTTTCTTGGAAGCTGCATGGTTGACTTTAATGGATGATCAAAATGGCCCTCAATTCACTCCTTTTCATTTAACTCAAAGAATCCAGATAAATGTTCATGTGTCCAGGCAGATTTTTTTCCAGTAGTGCATAGTCTTTATGTTCGGGCCAAGAAGATTATGAGAGATACTGGAATGTCCTTTGCCTGTTGTAATTCTGATGATCAACTATGAAAACTCATTTGATGTGCATGTGTTTGTCCTCATCTAAAGACAAGATCCATTCAAGTTTCTAGGGCTTGAGTCAATCGAAAGTTTTGGGTTCTTGTACGTGTGTTCGAAGGGGTTCTTAAAGCATCGTAACTTGGGTAGCCATGTCTTTCTCTTATCCGGAGTTTCATGGAAGAAGTGATCAAGATGTGGAAGACTTTTTGGAAAAGATGGAGGTTGTCTACATTAGTAACTAGATTCATGACCCTGCGCAGATGTTACATCTTCTCCAAATTTGTTTGAAGAGTGATGCACGAGTTTGGTCCAAAGCATTTGAAGAGGAGTTGCGTCCGGCTGATCCACCTGTAAGATCGAGTTGGGACAATCTAAGGCATGGATTGGAAGTGGAGTTTGTGAAGATAGAAGATCCTGACAAAGTGTGTCAAGCAGTACAAGGTTTGGTGCAGAAGGAAGGTGAGCCAGTAGATGTGTACATATGTAAGTTTTCATTGGCATGGGAGCGGATGTGCAAGGCCTTAGCACCACAAGTATCCCCACCTGACATGATGAAGAAGGATAGGTTCTTGGGTGGTCTTTGGGAGAATATATGTTGGAGAGTGGAGCTAAAGAAGCCTAGGACATATGAAGATGCACTAGAGGTGGCAAGGAACAAAGAGTGGAAGCTGAGGAAAATGAGCCAGCTAGGGGTGGAGTCTTTGCCCATGAGGTCTGAATTTCAGCCTATGGACTCTTTACAAGGTCGCATACTAGGGGTTCATCACAAACCAGTGGTTCCTATTACTACTCAGGTTATGCCAGCAGTGGTCACTACAGTAGTGCAAGATGATGGGCTAAGGCAAGACATGAGGCAAGTGGTAGATTTAATGAAGAATCTCAGCCTAAACATGCTAGGTCAAGTGGTAAATAATAGAGGTCGAGGGAGGTTTACAAATCAGCCAGGAGGTGGAGAAAGGCCCAGGAATGGTGTTGAACAAAGCAATGGTAGGTTCTGGAGGCAGACGCCCACCTGTTACAATTGTGGAGAGTTGGGTCACATCAGCCCACAATGTGATAAGCCACCAAGGATGGGTGGAGACGTGTATCCATTGCCAAGACAGGTGCTAACAAGGTCAAACGATTATGGAATTGAAATTAAGGGAGATGAAGGAACCAGTGTAGTCACCTTGGAGAAGGCATCAAAGCTAGAGGATACATTAGTGATACCTATTGGGAAGAGGACCAGAGAGGAAAAGGAAGGAAGAAGTGCCCCAGGTCCTAGCAAGAAGAAGGGAAAGAGCCATGAAGGCGAGGATACCAAGGCCAAGATAAAAAGGAGGGCTCGTCGCAAGTTTCATGTTTCAGATTTTCCACTAGGGGATGGGCAATTAAGGTATGACTTGAAGGATGATCTGACAAGCAGGAAGGCATATGTTACTTTTGGGAAGCTTATAGAGATGGTGCCTAAGCTAAAGTGACAATGGAAGAGGATGGTTAACCCAATGGAGAAAGAGCCAGAGAAAGGTTCAGTGAAGGTGTTGGCGATGGATGAGCTATCAGACATTTTTCCAATAGTAGATGTGTGGCACAAAAGAAAAAACCTAGGACAAGGTTATGTGGATGGCGGAGCCCAAATATATGTCATAACACAGTCATGCGTTGAGAAGATGGGTCTTAGTGAGAGAAGAGAGACTACCCGTTTACCCACTCCATACAGAGAGACACACACACACACCCAAAAAAGAGGATAATTTCTGATGTTTAGGTTAAATAGAGCTTGGGCCAACACAAATGGGGCAAATAGCTCACACAATATGGGTAAAACATGCCAGATACAATCACAAACTAGAGCAGAAGCTTCGCTCATAGGAGAAACTTACAGAGCCAAAACAACAGAAAAACAATGAGTAATTTGGAAAAATGGACAGCGCCATCGCGTCCGGAACGGCCCAAAACCCTGGTCTACAATGTCAAAGTGCTCAAATCCGACCTCGGATGAGCAGTTTACGGCCAAAACAAGCTCCAAAAACCCCAAAAACACAGTTGCGGCTGCTCCTCCTCTCTTCTCCACGTTTTTTCTGGTCTTCTCTCAATTTTTTCAGTTCCCACATTTAGCTTTATTACTTGGGCACCCTTGGCCTTTTAGATGACCTCAAACGGACCCCGAACAGGCCAAAAACTGACCTCGCAGTGCATAGTTGTCACCCTGCTGCATCCATACGCACACCTGGCACTCGACTTTTTTCAATAATGCATCCCGCCACCACGTGAAGTGGCCCCAAAAGATGGTCCTCATGATGACCTTTCTGCATAATTATCACAAGAAAACACCCACGTTGTGCCCGTACTTATCCACGTGCAAGTATTGACCCCATTCGACCTCCTGACGCCACTAGATGCCAACTGACGCACCTGCTTACCTCATGTCGTCGGCCTACGGATGGCAGCAGAAAAAAGAGATATGAGACTCGCAGCGTCACCAGTGTCCTCATCCTTCACCAACACTGCTTGATCCATAGATAGCTCATCTTGCTCCACCATCATTAACCTGGCATGATATAATTTAAGACACAATCCATTTACCCTTGACTTATGTAGAGCACCATCCAGGTTAGCCTGCTGATATGTACCATTCCACTTCCTTGAAAGGACCACTACCATTCGGAAAACACTCCACTACCTTGAAAGGACCTTCCCACTTAATTTGAAACTTCTTTTGGAAGGTGTTTTCTAGCTTACTATTGTAGCGCAAAACCAAGTCATGCTTCTTGATTCCCTTACTCTTGACCTTTTCATTTATCTTTGCCAAAGACTTATTTTGCATCTGCCCATAATGTTCCAATGCACTCATCCTATCCAGCTGAACCTCTTGTAACTTTAAGAGCCTCTCTTTGAATGCATCACTAGGCGGCCCAAGCAACTTCTCTAGCATCTTTACTGCAGGCAACTCTACTTCCACAGGTAATAGTGCTTCCTTTCCATATACCAAATGAAATGGAGTAAACCATGTACTTGTTTTCACCAAAGTACGGTAAGCCCATAATGCACTAGGCAATTCCAAATCCCAATTCTTTCCTTGGTGCTCTGTCACTTTCGAAAGGATTTGTACCAACTCACCATTGAATCTTTCATTTAAACCATTACACTGCGGGTAATCAGGAGTGGTATGCTGATGCCTAATCTTCATCTTCGCGCATAAAAAATCTAGCATTTTAGCTCTAAATCCTGGCCCCTTATCCGAAAGTAGCTTCAATGGCACCCCAAACTTGCAACATATTCATCGTACACAAATTTTTCCACATCCTTTGCAGTGATCTATTTTACTGCTATAGCCTCTACCCATCTAGAGAGATAGTCCATTGCAATCAAAATATAGCTTTTGCCCCTCCTTGTGATAGGTAACGGGCCTATTGCATCAATCCCCCACTTTTCAAACAAATCAAATGCCATAATGGTTTTTCGTAGCTCTGGCTTCAACACTCTCTTCCGAAATGCTTGACACCTATTGCAAGATCTACACCAATGGTGACCATCCTTGTTCAAACTAGGCCAGACATACCCCTCTTGCAAGATCTTATGCAAGGTGATCTTTAGAGCAAAATGGCCGCCACATACGCCTTCATGATTCTCTTCTAGCACTTTATAAAGCTCCTCCCGCCAAGGTACACGTCTCAACACGAGATCAGCCCCTTTCATGTACAAGACATCACCAATCAATTTGTACATATATGCTCTACGCACAAAGCCATACTTTTTAGACTTCTGAATGTCCTTCGGAATGATTCCTGTTAGCAAAAACTCCTCTTCTTGAGCCAAACTTTCCCGGCCATGATAAAGAGGTATATTGGTCCTCAACACAAATAGCTCCCCAATCATGCTTTGAGCTGCTTCATGTGCCTCTCCATTTAGAGCACGTTCAATGTGTCTGATGCTCCATGCTTCAAAATTTTTTAACAGGCCTTTAATTCTGAAGCACATTTCCTTCAATGAGGTGTTCTTGCTCTTCCACACACCCAACACTTGCTTCACAAAACTAACAAGGCATCACCTTTTATGCTCAACCTTCTAACCCCATGCTTCAAACAAATATGTAATCCAGCTTCCAAAGTAGCATATTCAGCCTCATTGTTACTATGCGCATCCAATTTGAACCCTCTCTTGCATACTAGCTTCCCCTCTGGATCGTATACCCCCTGAAGCGGCATCATGGCTCTTTCTATATGAACCATCAAAGAACACCACATGAGCATTGTTGATCTGTGGCACTTCTTCAACTACCTTTCTCACCACCTCTTCCTTAACAAGAAGGGGATTCTCCTTGTATGTTCCCTGTCTCGGCCAGGTGAATTGTGTAAGACGAGTGGTGCCCCATAGTGTGTGTGTGTATCATCCCAAGAGTATGTGTAGGGTCATTATAGAGGCGTTCTGTGTGTTCCATCCCGCTCACAGTGTCATGAAGAACTTGAGACTTTGATGGTCTGTTCGTAAGATGAATGGAGTCCTCAATAGATAGTGCTTCCATGTGTTGAGGGCATGTAGAATAGCTAATAGCTCTTTCTCATAAATGCCTAAGACCCGTTCATCCATGTTGACCCTTCAGCTCTCATAGGCTATGGCATGTCCTTCTTGAAGCAAGACTGCTCCAAGGCAATCACCACAAGCATCACATTAGACCTCAAATGGCTTTGAGAGATCCGGAATGATAAGGACTGGTTGGGAGATAAGCTTCTCTTTGAGCTTGTCAAACGCACTTTGCTCCTTAGTAGTCCATGAGTACTTAACGTTTTTCTTTGTTAAGTCATGTAATGGTCCTGCTATTTGAGAGAATTTTGTTATGAAGCATCTATAGTATGCACACATACCAATAAAGCTTCTTAGCTCATGTAGATTCCTTGGATTAGGCCATGCTTTTATTACCTCCAACTTTGATGGATCCATGCGGATACCATCTCAATAGATAATATGACCTAAGTATTGAATCTCTTGAAGGAAAAATTCACTTTTCTTTTGATTGAGAAAAAGCTTATTCTCCCTTAATGCTTGAAAAATCACTTGGAGATGTTGCTTGTGTTTCTCCAAGGAATTGGAGTAGATGATGATATCATCAAAGACCACTCCAATGAATTTGCGGTAGGGTCTAAAAATTTTCTCCATTAATTGATTGAATGTAGATGGTGCATTAGTCAAGCCAAAAGGCATGACTATATATTCAGAAAGCCCAAATGTTGTACGAGACGAAGTCTTTAGGATATCTTCATTCACTATCCTTATTTGATGGTAGCCACTTTTAAGGTCAATCCTACTGAAGTAGGTAGATCCTTGTAGCTTATCAAACAGATCTTCTACCCAGGATACAGGAAATCTATTTTTGATAGTGATATGATTTAGTGCGCGATAGTCCACACACATGTGGTATGTACCATCTTTCTTTTGCACTAAAAGGAGTAGAGAGCAAAAGGGATAGGAGCTAGGCCTCACCATTCCTTTGTCTACCAATTCTTGTACTTGCCTCATGATCTCCTCTTGTTGAGCTTGTGAAACTCGATACGGAGGTTTGTTAGGCGGTGAGCTTCCTCATACGAGCTCAATTCGATGGTCATCATCCCCTCGTTTTGGAGGTAAGTCCGTGGGGATATAATCAATGAACACATATTGGAATCCTTTTAGAAAGTTAGATAAGTCTAACTTTTCTTGATTCCTACCAATCACCTTTGATGAAACAGTATGATCTTTCTGGGATTCTTTAACAAAAATCAGATACACAGAAATTGAGCTTTTCATTGATTTATCAAGGGCGAGAGGATTTACAAGTGGCATAGTACGACCAGACTCATTAGCATCTATATACATATTCTTTCCCCTGTAGGTGAAGTAGATTGTCCTTTCAGGGAACTTCATGTTGGCAGCCATGCGGTTGAACCATGGTATCCCTAGGATAACATCCTCATGTTGGAGAGGAGAGATGAAGAAGTCTTCTTTGTCGACATAGCTTTGGCCATGAAGCCTCAACTTCCCAATCAATGGAGTAACGGAGGCTTGTTGTCCCTTGAAAGCGGCATCGGCCGTTATACCATCTCCCATCTCAAAAGCTTGAATGCCCAACTTGGTGGCCAACTCCATTGATATGAAGTTGAGACCAGAACTAGGGTGAAATAGGATGAAAGCATCATGCTCCCTTACCTTTCCCCAAGAATAGGAGAGAGGTGATCCTTTGCAATAAGTATCCTCTTTTGGAGCTTCGATAGTGGAAGCCCTAGGAGTCTCATTGCGAGCATTTTTTTTGGGGCAAGAACGATAGCCATGTCCTTGCTCCCCACACTTAAAACATTTGCGATCCTTGCAAAAATTTTCAAGCTCTTCGGAAGAGAGTTTATTTTTACCTTTGTAAACTCCTTTCTCCTTGGACAGATTTTTGTTGTTGTTGTTCGAATGGCCGTGGGAAAAATTTTGGGCATTAATTTTTCCCTTTGCATCACTTTTGTCTTTATTTTCCATGGGTTTGACATTCCGTCTAACCCCTTGTTGGAAATTGATACGTGAACCAACCATGGTATGGTGGATTACTTTGCTGATAGAGTCAGGCCGTTGAGAGTTGACATACTTGGCCATCTCCTCAGGTAATCACGCACATAATTTTTGTTTTTGCTCAGCAAAGTCTATCTTTTGAAAGACAGTAGCCTGGAAATGTAAATCCCAAAACTTGTCCGCATATTGCACTTTTTCCTTTGCATCACTTGCAAGGAATTGCTTCATGATGGAAACTCGTAGAGTTTTCCATGTCTTTGGTGCTTCTCCATTGCCTCCAAGACTAGACCACCATTGACGAGCTGATTTTTGGAAGTGCATAGCTACATGGCATAGCTTGGAGGACTCCGTGAAGACCTCGTCTCCAAAGTCTGCATCAAATTGTTGGATGAAGGCCAATACTTTGTCGGTAGCACCAAAGGTGCCACCATAGGTGAGAAAGGAGATACTGTTTCCTCCCTCTTTGAACTTCTTGAGCTTTTGTGACATTCGCCATGCAGGGTAAGATTTGCAATGTCCTCCCCTCTTATATTCTCTAGGAGAATAGCCATAGCTTCATGTGAAAAATCAAAGTTATCAATGTTCCCATTAAATGTGACAAGTACCTCAAGTACCTCTCTTTCACATGAGCACCTTCATGTGAAAAATCAAAGTTATCAATGTTCATTCTCCTCTCTTGGTTATTGTCAGCCATGCTAACTAAACTTATGTGTTTACTTAGTGTATGTTTTGGCAATTCAAAACCTTAGTTGCTACTCCTCTTAGCCTTTGAAAATAGGAACTTAAGTATCTACACCCACGGCTCGAATTCGTTAATTATAGAGAGTAGTGGAGTGAGTCTAACATAGCGAAGTTTTCGAGGGATAGTTATATTCGGACTTCTTATGGCTCAATAATGGTAAAGCTGTAGGCAAGTCTAAATAGACTTCATTATTAAGTCCAAATATCCCTGAGGTGTGCACCATATCCCACATAGTGAGCTCAACAAAATCGATAATAGATTCCAGTCCCACTTACCCTAATATAATTAACAAAATCAACCTTTAATAGGCTACTTAAGGACCTCTCTTCTTAAGCAAGAAAAGAGAAACCAAATGCTCTGATACCAATGTAATCAAAATTAACTATGAACTTTGGAAGTAGCAGAATTAGGAAATTAGGTGAAGCAGAATTAGGAAATTAGGAATAATACTTTTGCAAGAGAGAGAGAGAGTTTAGAGAACATGACAATAGTTGCTACTCCTCTTAGCCTTTTGCAATGTCCCCACTCCAATAGGCATTTATATTATAGTTTCTCCCATCAAGAGAGACTTGGTACAATACAATATTTGTGTTCCTTGTGACCTAGTGAGGCGGTCCGGGGCGGGCAACAAGAAGAGCGGCCTCTAAACACCCTTCGAGGCTCCCGTGCTGCTCAAATGGGGCTGGGGTAAGCACAATCAGAGACAACAACAACCCACAGCCAGAAACCAAACAAGAAAAGGGGCACCACCTAGTTGTAGATGCAAACTAGGACGCACGTGATATCTCCTTGTACTCAAACGCACAGAGAGAGGGGAATGCAAGATAGCCACACACACCAAACACAAACATTCACCACGCGAGAGAGAGGTAAAGCGCACAAATCAACTTGAGCAACTCATTCTTAGCCTTAAAGACTAGATGCACACAAAGCTTGATGAGAAATAGAGAGACAACACAAAACCTGACCTTGTTGCCAATACACAAATTGTCTTAGGGTCACGGGAGCCCTCTCACCGAGCACCCTCTTACAATTGAAAGTTTTGGCAAACAATTCAACAAGCCCTCAAACCACTGAGCATGAAATGGAACAACAAACTTCAAGGACAATATACCTTTAACCACCTGATGAGCCAACTTATCAAGTCAATTTGGAGAGAAGAGTCGTAGTTGCAGCATACAATTGCACCCAAAACTATGAATCTTATTTATGGACAAGAGTAGGCTACAAGTGTGATTGCAGAGTATAATATCACTCCACTCCTCTAGATGGAATAACTAACTTCAAGCTTCTCCATGCACCTATGTGTAGTGATGGAATAGAGCACTCACAATGCACACACTCTACACAACTAGGCTTGAAGAGTGGTGTGTTATGTGTTGAGAATGGTGTGGTGTAGTGTGATCATGGGATTTACAAGGGAGAGAAGGGCTCTATTTATAGGTTTTAGAAGCCCCGATTAGGATTATGCCTAATCAAGTTTATTTGAAGGAATAAAAGATTATGAATTTTTTTATCTTTTTTTAATGAGGGTGGGTCTCTCTTGTCCTTTGAATCACATGGATGTGGGATCAAGGGAAGAGAATTATTGAGGATGAAAGGAGAGAGGATTGAGTGAATAATTTGCGAGTGCCTACTCTAGTAGAGGGTGCATTTTACAATAAGGTTAGTGGTTAGTAGTTAGTAATTATCACTAAAAAATATTTACAAAATCATTCACCAAATGGTGAGATATATGATGAGAAAAGTTAGAGAAGGGATGAGCTTGTAAAGAGAGTTTGAAGCTTTGGAGAAGTTGACATTCACCTCTTTACAGCACTAGAAGAAGAAGCAGTCGGCATGGCGAAGCAACGCGTGTCGATGAAGCTATGTTATTTCAAACCTTGGAAAATTCATGATAAAAGCCTTCATTTGCAGAGGTTATCTTTGTATTTTTGCTGATGTTTTGAAGTTCTTTACAAAGTTGAAGAGAGTATGGTAATATGGACATATATGTAGAGAGAAAGGGGGACACATAGGGTGTAGAAATGGAGGATGAAGGCTATGGAGGTGTGAGAGATGTGGCAATGGTGAAGAGGGTGAATTAGGACATGGGAGTTGCAGGTTTGGGAGTGGGAAGGAGAGGGAGGAGTGTGTGTGAAAGAGGAAAATGATAAAGTGGAAGAGGGAGTGTGGCTGCATAGCATGGGCAAACTGGGGTCCACCAAAAAAAATCATAGCTCACGGCTCGTAGCTCAAAAAAATATGAAACAATTTGAGGTGAAATTTCAGCTCACAAGCTACAACTTTTGTTTGTATCACCTTTTCAAATTCGGGGAGCATATGATCTTTAAAAATTCAGCAAAACCAACTGTTTTTTTCACTGCAGAAGGTCCTTGTGAGATCCGTCTTTGGATGATTCTTTTGAATACCTCCAAGAGTGAGCTCCCCATGGTGCATGTATGCATGCAACATACCCTTGACCTTATTTGGTAGGTCTATAATTGAAGATATTGTTGAGATCATGATATAAGTGAATAGTACAACTAAGAAAATCAAATATTGAGGGGTCTAAAAAAATATGTACATGTCAAATATAAATAATATAGGTGGAAAAAATATAAAGGGGTCAAAATAAATCTCTCTCATTATAAGTCTACCATAAAAAGATGAATATTTTTTGTGGTCTAATTTATGAGAGTAATAGAGAATAGATGTAGGAAGGAAAAAATCGCAATAGTGAAAAAATATACACATAAATAGAACTAGTTTTTTTGGATTTTTGTTGGAATGGAGTTACACCAAAAATAAGAAAATCTTGCATGAAATTATTTTTATATGGAATAAATAGTATGAAAAATGGTAAGAAAAAATATGGTAATGGTGAGTCAATGTACATAGTATAAATAACACACGCCTAAGTATAAATATTTAAATAAATACCAAAATAATTATGAAAAATCCTTATATTTAGGCCCTATATACAATGAAATATTTACACACAAATGGGCCATAATATACTTTTATTTTTTATTTTTTTGGCTCACCTATCTCAGTGACTAGCTAATTGAGGATTTTTAAGAAGATATGGGAAAAGTCCCCTAACTCACACACGCCTATGTACAGTGAAATGATAGGGATAACCAAAATGTTTGAGTGATTTGATAGGGTGAGGTAGCTTACTATGGAAATTATGAAAAGCCAAAAAACGGCTATCATTAGCCCCCCCCTTAGATAATGGTACATTCATGTACCATTTATCCGATCATACAACATGTAGATTGTGTAACGTCTGTCTTTGTCTTCTCTCATCTTTGAAGAACCTTTGTTGTATGATTAAGAAACCTTGTGTGATATGGAAGGTTCTCAGAGCCAATAGCAGGATGTAATGAAGTGACGGAGTAAACCTTCTCCATTGAGAAAGTTTCCATAAGCAGCCCCCCAGGATCAAAGATCTTGAAATATCTTTCCCAAAGAGACATGTATGGTATGGAATCACTTACTGATTTCGGTTGAAGAAACTTGTAGATTTTAGTGTTGTACATCATTGCATCTATCACTATGAATGTGATATAAAAGATTGGTTGCTCTTCCTCCTGTGTAAAGTTGATGTATCTGCTACGATCTTCAAGAGCTTGTATGAGCAAATTCTTGAACTGTAGCTCATAAATTTCATTCAACCTGGGTAGGCTCATCAAGTCAAAATTTCTATGGTCTTCATGATTTAGGAAAGCTTGATCCATGCTTCCAACTGCTATTGGAAGATATTGCAAATGGTTTACCACATAAGTAGATAATAGACGAAGGTTTCTATTGCTTTCAACACATTGGAAGGGAATAGATTTTGATACTGATTCATGAAATATCCACATATATGTAGCAATCAACAAGTTTTTCATCTATGATGAAGACCAGAAGCATCACAATGTGTGACCTCCATACACCAAAGAACCAAATGAAGAAGGTTTGGAAACATCCGTTCATCACCAAGTATTCATGTCCTCTTCCACTTAAGAAGGTATGGTGTCCCCGATGAAAGGTATATGTGAAGAGAGGAGAAGTTGACCTTGAAGAGGTGAAACCCAATGTGAAGATGATTGGGGCTTCAAAAGCTTGGATTTTCTTGCTAAGAGATTGTCCCATGAATGAAGAGCCACCCACTAAAACACCATTGGAGAGAATGATACCCTTCTGATAGTTTCCTTTTATGATTTTATTTTTTACTACTCTCCCATGTTCTTCATCCCCTTCTAAGCCCCCCCTTTGGCAAGGTTGTAACTCCTCACATTGTACCACCTCAAAGGTTGATGGATTACTGTTTGATTTTGTGAAAACTTTGGCTTCCTGCATGATAGGTTCCTCTATGCTTAACATATATGGGTCATACCAATGCTTTTCAACATCCTCAAAAACTTTTTGAAGATTATCCTCACATGGATTCAACTCACACTCTTCTACTTTGTTTTGGAGTGTGGTCTATTTATGATCAATGTGGTCTATGATCTCCCCACCTATGATCTCATCTTCTTCACTCTCTTCTTTTAGACAAGATACACTCTCAGAACATTCCATAAGATCAAGGTTACCTTCAAGGTCTTCATTCTCCATAGAGTCATGTTGCACAAAAGCTTCGTCTACTCGGACTAGAAATTGATCCTCCGCGAAAAGGTTGGATGTATCCATTATTGAATCATCAATGCCATTTGAGATATCTTGTGTCGATTTTTGCATGCTTGTGATAAAGGTAGAAGAAAGAGATTCCACATTTGAATCTTGGCCACACACTTTAGCACTTGAATAATCAGTTGGCATGTAAGTAACTTCTTCAACATTTGTCGGAGTAGAAGGAGAGAAGTATGGCAAAGGAGATGACTCCTTGATAGAAACACTTTCATGATGGTTGGTTCTTCTAGTATGATGGAAATCATATTTGATGTAGAAGTACTTGTGAAACTTCCTTCGGGCAATAGTGACCGCTTCTTCAAAGGTAAAGGGTCCACTACAAGTAACCTTAGTCTTTAGGAAAGGAGACAAACCCGAAATAAATTGCTCCATTTTCACATAATCTAGAAATGTAGAACTAAACCCATATCCTTCCCATTAACGAGAAAACATATCCTCATAAGCATAGTAGTCTTCGCCATGTTATTGAAGTCTCCCTAATGAAGCCCATGCTTTCTCCGTTGTTGGAAATTTAGAGAATCAGGTCTTCAAAGCTTTGGAAATTTGGGTATACCCATCTTCAATCTGAGAAGACATACTCCAAAACCATTGCTCAGCATTGCCTCTAAGGCATAGCAATAGAAAATCCCCTTTTTCAATGTCATCCCTTTTACCAAGGATACGACAAACCATTCTAAAATCAGCAAGAAAATCATCAACATCTTCTTCTAGATTTTCGAAGAAGATTGGGATATCATCAAAGGTATAGCGTGTCATAGTCTCTCAATGCTAGAACCACACAAAGATTAGTTCCAAACAATCATTTTCTCTCATGACATCAACTAACTACACAAAGTTTTGAAAGGTCTTTCAACATGAATTCTAGATTCTTATGTGAAAATGCTTTTTTCCTTTCTTATGTTATGCTAATCCAAACCATATTCTAGATCAATTTTTGTTGCATTGAAATTAAACTCAGTCATACAAGTTTTCATGATTCATATAATCTTCTTGATTATGCTAAAATTCAAGATTCATGCAATACAACAACAATAAGCACAAAGTCAGTCCTCAGTGGGGGCACCAATTTGAGGCGGTCCGAGGCGGGCAACAAGAAGAGCGGGCTCTAAACACCCTTCGAGGCTCCCGTGTTGCTCAATTGGGGCTGGGGCAAGCACAATCAGAGACAACAACAACCCACAGCCAGAAACCAAACAAGAAAAGGGGCACCACCTAGTTGTAGATGCGAACTAGGATGTACGTGATATCTCCTTGTACTCCAACGCACAGAGAGAGGGCAATGCAAGATAGCCACACACACCAAACACAAACATTCACCACACGAGAGAGAGGTAAAGCGCACAAATCAACTTGAGCAACTCATTCTTAGCCTTAAAGACTAGATGCACACAAAGCTTGATGAGAAATAGAGAGACAACACAAAAATTGACCTTGTTGCCAATACACAAATTGTCTTAGAGTCACGGGAGCCCTCTCACCGAGCACCCTCTTACAATTGAAAGTTTTGGCAAACAATTCAACAAGCCCTAAAACCACCGATCATGAAATGGCACAACAAACTTCAAGGACAATATACCTTCAACCACCTGATGAGCCAACTTATCAAGTCAATTTGGAGAGAAGAGTCGTAGTTGCAGCATACAATTGCACCCAAAACTATGAATCTTATTTATGGACAAGAGTAGGATACAAGTGTGATTGCAGAGTATAATATCACTCCACTCCTCTAGATGGCATAACTAACTTCAAGCTTCTCCATGCACCTATGTGTAGTGATGGAATAGAGCACTCACAATGTACACACTCTACACAACTAGTCTTGAAGAGTGGTGTGTTATGTGTTGAGAATGGTGTGGTGTAGTGTGATCATGGGATTTACAAGGGAGAGAAGGGCTCTATTTATAGGTTTTAGAAGCCCCGATTAGGATTATGCCTAATCAAGTTTATTTGAAGGAATAAAAGATTATGCATTTTTTAATCTTTTTTTAATGAGGGTGGGTCTCTCTTGTCCTTTGAATCACATGGATGTGGGCTCAAGGGAAGAGAATTATTGAGGATGAAAGGAGAGAGGATTGAGTGAATAATTTGCGAGTGCCTACTCTAGTAGAGGGTGCATTTTACAATAAGGTTAGTGGTTAGTAGTTAGTAATTATCACTAAAAAATATTTACAAAATCATTCACCAAATGGTGAGATATATGATGAGAAAAGTTAGAGAAGGGATGAGCTTGTAAAGAGAGTTTGAAGCTTTGGAGAAGTTGACATTCACCTCTTTACAGCACTAGAAGAAGAAGCAGTCGGCATGGCGAAGCAACGCGTGTCGATGAAGCTATGTTATTTCAAACCTTGGAAAATTCATGATAAAAGCCTTCATTTGCAGAGGTTATCTTTGTATTTTTGCTGATGTTTTGAAGTTCTTTACAAAGTTGAAGAGAGTATGGTAATATGGACATATATGTAGAGAGAAAGGGGGACACATAGGGTGTAGAAATGGAGGATGAAGGCTATGGAGGTGTGAGAGATGTGGCAATGGTGAAGAGGGTGAATTAGGACATGGGAGTTGCAGGTTTGGGAGTGGGAAGGAGAGGGAGGAGTGTGTGTGAAAGAGGAAAATGATAAAGTGGAAGAGGGAGTGTGGCTGCATAGCATGGGCAAACTGGGGTCCACCAAAAAAATCATAGCTCACGGCTCGTAGCTCAAAAAAATATGAAACAATTTGAGGTGAAATTTCAGCTCACAAGCTACAACTTTTGTTTGTATCACCTTTTCAAATTCGGGGAGCATATGATCTTTAAAAATTCAGCAAAACCAACTGTTTTTTTCACTGCAGAAGGTCCTTGTGAGATCCGTCTTTGGATGATTCTTTTGAATACCTCCAAGAGTGAGCTCCCCATGGTGCATGTATGCATGCAACATACCCTTGACCTTATTTGGTAGGTCTATAATTGAAGATATTGTTGAGATCATGATATAAGTGAATAGTACAACTAAGAAAATCAAATATTGAGGGATCTAAAAAAATATGTACATGTCAAATATAAATAATATAGGTGGAAAAAATATAAAGGGGTCAAAATAAATCTCTGTCATTATAAGTCTACTTTAAAAAGATGAATATTTTTGTGGTCTAATTTATGATAGTAATAGAGAATAGATGTAGGAAGGAAAAAATCGCAATAGTGAAAAAATATACCCATAAATAGAACTAGTTTTTTTGGATTTTTGTTGGGATGGAGTTACACCAAAAATAAGAGAAGCTTGCATGAAATTATTTTTATATGGAATAAAGAGTATGAAAAATGGTAAGAAAAAATATGGTAATGGTGAGTCAATGTACATAGTATAAATAACACACGCCTAAGTATAAATATTTAAATAAATACCAAAATAATTATGAAAAATCCTTATATTTAGGCCCTATATACAATGAAATATTTACACAAAAATTGGCCATAATATACTTATATTTTGTATATTTTTTATTTTTTTGGCTCAACTAGCCCAGTGACTGGCTAATTGAGGATTTTTAAGAAGATATGGGAAAAGTCCCCTAACTCACACACGCCCATGTACAGTGAAATGGTAGGGATAACCAAAATGTTTGAGTGGTTTGATAGGGTGAGGTAACTTACTATGGCAATTATGGAAAGCCGAAAAACGGCTATCACTAGGTGATGCAATGAAGATGGAAAGCCTCATGCATCACAAACATAACATAAACTTGAAGAAAGCATTAACTATCCCAAGCCTCAATCCCAAGGCCTCAAACACCTTCGAAGGTGGAGAGAGCTGGTGGGGAATGAGGATAGGGAAGAGGAAGAAGAAACATTCCATAGGAGAAAGAAGTAGCTCCTCACTTATTATTACTCTTCTTGCTAGCATACATAATAGCATAGTAATGGAGATGGAGAAGATGGCAAGCTTAAGCATTGAAGCTTGAATCTTGGTTGGATTTGCATTGCATAGCCAAGACTGTTGGTGTAGGCTTTCACTCTCACAAGCTTGGAGAAGGAGGTGGTGAGAATCGTCCAAGTGAGAATCGTCTCTCAAGTGAGTGTGTGAAATGGTGTATATCCTCCTAGCACCCCCCCTCCTTACTTTGGGTGAAAATTCTACTTGCTACAAGCTCATTGGACCCCTCTCCCCTTAGCCAATCACATGCACCCTGTAGTCTTTTGACAAGTGTCCTCCTTACCCCTTAGAGAGAGAGAGCTTGAAAATATCTAGATATTTGTTAGGTGGAAGTAAAATCTCATTGGACCCCTCTTTAGCCCAACCAATAGCATTCAAGCACCCATGTGGTTAAGCTTAGTGAGAGTCTGACATGTGTCCCATGTGCTCTTTTAGAATTCCCCTAACTTTGAGATTTTTATGCATAGGGAGTTTCTCAAGCAACTTCCTCATTAAGTGAGTAGGTTCTCTTTTTGACTCAAGCATCTTATCCCCCATGCATAGGAAGCTTCTCAAGCAACTTTCTCGTTAAATGTGACAAGTACCTCAAGTACCTTAGTCATCAAGCATGACAAGAACCTTAGGTGGAGTTCCCACCTCAAGCACAACCCTAGCCTCCCTAAGTTTAGGTCGGGTTCCCACCTCAAGCACAACCCTAGTTGGCCTAAGTTTAGATCGGGTTCCCACCTCAAGCACATCCCTAGCTTGCCTAAGGTTCTCACCTCAAGCACAACCCTAGCTTGCTTAAGGTCAAAAGGACTTTTAACACTAACCATTGGAGGTCTTTAATGAAGCTAACCCTAAGGTCTTTTAAGATTCATTAGTTAACCTTGCTCTTTGATAGACCATCTCTCATTTGGGCCCCTTTACCATTGGCCCCGTGTTGAGATAGATATGTAAGCACATGTCTATATTCTAACCCTTGTTCTCGTTTATTATCCCATATTAAATGATCAGTCTAATATGAGAAAAACATTTGGGTTGGTTAGATATTAGATATTTGATAACAGCATTTATCTTAAGTGGATCCAGAAAAGGATATTTCGTTAGGAAGCATGTGTCTTGCTGAGCGTCTGCGACTAGATAGATTTAGTTAGGATTTTTAGTATTAGCTGTAGATTAGAGTATTTGTTGGTGATTGAGTGTTTTGTGAGGTGATAAAATCATTTTCTAGTCCATGTGTGACAATGAAGCATTTTTCTACTCATAAATGCAAAACTGCATATGATGTATAGGAGTAGCTTTAGGTAGGACATGCTGATTTTGATCTAGAGCTATTCATCTTTGATTTATTTGTTGAAGTGTTTGTTTGTATTCGGGTGAAAGCATGTTAACCTGTCATGCTTTTTCATGTCCCGGACAATGCTAACTAGCACAATTTTGACATATGCTAACTAGTACAATAACTTGATCTACATCTCCAAGATCTATGACATATGATATATCAATAGAAAGCACTTGAAACAAGGAATCCAAATGTACAACCTCCGACAAATTTTGATATTATTTGTAAAAAATTTACCGGACGCCCAACTTTTCGAAGCTGTGCTAACTTGAAACTGCTAACTAGCACAAAAAGCGCGACAGGTTAACATGCTTTCACCCATTCACAATCTTTGAAAAGTTTATTTTGAGGGTAAAAATGTAATAAAAAGGTTTATATTGACATTTTTTCATGACTGATTGGGCATGTACAAGAGTTCTATGTAAAAAAACTAAAATTTTGCAAACTTAGAAATCATACGTGTATGATGTCCCAAGAGGCATCTAGAGACCAAATTTGACAAATCTGAGTGCACCAGAGTGTTCAAAAGGGTGTTTTACCCTAAGTACACCTTGAGAATAGGCTTTTAACCAACCCTTGGTACCCAAAAGATAAAAGATGGGGATTGTCGAAGACGGGGAAAAAGAGAAAAAGTGATTCTGAGCATATATTTTCATGAAAATTGGTAGAAGTCCTTGAAAACCAGTGCTGAAGACTTGGGGGTGCTTGTGGTAAAATTTTGTCCAAAAATTCATTAGGAGACATCATACACGTATGATGTCTGAAGGGTGAATTGGATAGCCAAAGCAAACTTTTGACATTATACCCATATTTTGCATGTTAGTTGAGCACATACACTAAATTTCATTTCACGTGGGTATATAGATTGAGAATTGAGGGGATTTTACTCTTTTTGGGGGATTTCCTTGTCAAAAGTGGTGATTTTGTGCAATTTTGATATCCAAAATCTATTGTGAGCACATGTGCATGAGGTAATATACAGAGCGAGAAAAGTACTACAGTGTGTGTGTGTGTGAGAGTGTGAGAGTGAGAGGGAGAGAGAGAGACAGAGAGAGAGAGAGAGAGGGAGAAGGTGGAGAGATATGGACAAGGGAGAGAGAGATAGAGGGTGTGCGAGGTGGGGTAGGGAGGAGGGAGCTTGGTGCAGGTGTGACGGTGAAGATGAAGAGGGCAGAGTATGCCGCAAAAACGTGGCAGACTCTGCTCTTCTTCCTTTTTTAGACGTCACTCATTACTTCGACTATTACCATGAATATTACTGTTTAACATCATTTCAAACGGATACAAATGTATTCGAGGTAGCAAGGAGGGGAGATACAAACCATACCTGTAAAGACTAGGGGAGACTAGTGCCTGCAATCCACCTCCTAACCTCCCACTATATAGGCCAAGCTCCTAGCCGCTTTGCCCTAGATGGATTCCCTTTCCGCATTGCCTAGTTCGGCCCTTGGCCCGTCCATGACTCCCTGACCTTGCCCTTGTCCTGACATTACTCCCCCCTTAAGGAAGAGTTTTTGTCCTCAAAAAGAAAAGTGGGAAACTTCTTCTTAAGAACACTAATGTTTTCCCAAGTGGCACCTTCCTCAGGTTGATCTTTCCACTTGATTAAATCTTGTCACCGTACATGATGACGTGTACGTAAATCATGATAGTCGAGAATTTGTTTAGGTTCATGCGGTAAGGTAGGAGGTTCAACGAAATCAACCGGAATCTATTGGTCAATGACATTGTCGTTCCTATGTAACCGCTTACGTAAATGGCTTACATGAAACACCGGATCAATACGAGAATGTGTAGGTAGCGATAATTTGTAGGCATGATCACCCACTTGCTTGAGTATTTTGAAAGGCCCACAATATTGTTGAGATAATTTAGGTGTTGACCCAGTTTTCAGACTTTTTGAATGCTCTGGCACACGTAAAAATACTTCCTCCCCTTCCTCAAAGTTAACTTGCCGACGTTTCTCATCAGCGTACTTCTTATACCGATCCTGCGCTTGTCAGACATTCTGACGAGCGAGTTTCATCATATCCATGTGTTTCAGCATATCCATGTGGTCTTGGAGAAAATCCTTAACCTGCTATAGTTTTTTGGTTACCAACCCCACCATAACAGGGGACTTAGGTTGAAAACCATACATGAGCATGAAAGGACTAAATCGAGTTGTAACATACTTAGCACTATTGTAAGCAAACTCAAGAAGAGGTAAATACTCTTCAGAGTCTGACTGTTTCTTGCTAACGTATGCGCGTAGCATATCCTCTAGAACTTGGTTAACTCGTTCAGTCTAACCATCTGTTTCTGGATGATCTGCTGTACTGAGGTTTATTTGTGTACCCAAACGTTTAAAGACAGCCCTCCAAAAATGTTTGTTAAACTTGGGATCACGATCACTGACAATGTTACATGGCAAACCATACAACTTGTATAGGTTGTCCACAAATAACTTAGCTAATTCTAGAGTCTTAATCATTGATTTGGTTGGAATAAACTTACATAGTTTAGTCAACCGGTCTACGAGCACCCATACTGAGTCATGACCTCATACAGTGGTTGGTAAACCTACAATAAAATCCATACAGATACTTTCCCATTTACCATTGCGAATCTCCAAAGGATGTAAGAGTCCTCCTGCTTTCAGGCGCTCTGCTTTGTTAACCTGACATTTTTGGCAATGCAAGACATAAGCTTGAACAAAGCCATGTAAGTCTGGCCAATAAAACTGTCGTCGTATGAGAGCATAAGTCTTCCTAATACCCGCGTGCTTTGCACTTGGACTATCATGACATTCATAAAGAATTTAGCACCAAATGTCTGTGCTCGCTGGTACACAAACTCTCCCTTATGGAGTAGGTACCCATTGTCAATGGTAAAATTATTCCATCATTGTAGTTCATCACTTGACAGAGGAGAACTATGTGTGGAGGTTAATGCTACACTACTATCATTGGAGTGAGAAGGATCCCTCATTTGTACATGGCTCCACACTTTGGAATATGCGTCATCCTGCTCCTATTTGCCCTTTAGAGAATCCAGAAATTCATTACGAAGTTTCGTGAACAAGAGAGAGTTGATATGTGGCATACAACTAAGAGCCTCAGCCACCACATTGTATTGTTCTTTATGATAGTGGAGCTTGGCGTCATATTCTTGAACAATTTCAGTCCACCTGGCTTTCTGACCCTTCAAATCGGTTTGTTGTGTAAACCATTTGATTCTTTCATGGTCAAACACAATCTCAAACTGAGCACCATGCAAATAATGTCTCCATGTTTTCAGGGCAGACACTATTGCATAGAGTTCACGTTCATAAGCAGAGTAGTTCTATTGTGCTGCATCAAGCTTCTTGCTTTCAAATGCAATTGGCCGCCCGTTTGTAATACAAGACTGCTCTAGTAGTATGGTCACTGGCATCCGTTTCCAAAACGAATGGTTTCAAAGGATCTACAATAGCTAGTATTGGAGTTGTAGCTAATGCATCCTTCAGCGTATCAAAACTATGCTGTTGAGCGGGTCCCCACTGAAAAGCTTTTCCTTTGCCTTTTAGTTGGTACGTCATGGGAACAACAATATTAGCATAGTTTTTCAACAAATCATTGATAAAAACCTACAAATAATAAGAAAATCTATAGCTCTTCCATTTTTTTAGGAGAAGGCCACTCCCGAATTGTATCCACTTTGGATTGGTCCATATGTAGGCTAGTAGAGCTGAAATAACATGCCCAAGATAGTGAATTTATTCCTTCAAAAAATCACACTTAGATTCCTTGGCATATAATTGATTTGTTTGTAACAATTCGAACACCTGCCTCAGATGTTGTAAGTGTTCTTCTTTAGAAGCACTGTATACTAGAATGTCATCCAAAAAAATGATGACAAATTTGCCCAAGTACGGCTTCAAGACACTATCCATAAGTGTCATGAATGTTGCGGGTGCCTTGGTTAACCCAAAAGGCATAACCAGAAACTCGTAGGTTCCAAACCTTGTTTGGAACGTAGTTTTGGGTATATCAGCAAGTCGAATACGTACTTGGTGATAAGCTGACCGCAAGTCTATTTTTGTAAAAATACGAGCATGAGTGAGTTTGTAGAACAACTCATCCACTCATGGCAATGGGTACTTGTTCTTAACAATAACCGCATTTAACCATGGTAGTCTATGCTCATGCGCATACTGCCATCCTTTTTCTTCACTAATAGGATAGGAGAAGGCCATGGTGAAGAACTGGGTTGGATAAACCCTTTGCTAAGATACTCAGCAAGATGACGTTCCACCTCAATAGCTTCAGAGTAACTCATGTGGTAGGGTGTTTTACTGATAGGTTTACTGTCTGCAACCACATCGATGCTATATTGCATCGATCGTGTTGGCAGTAATCATGGTGGAAAATCTTTAGGAAAAACATCGTGAATTTCTTTTAATAATTTTTTAAAATCACTAGCAACCTTTGCTTGTTGGGAAGTAGCCATTGGTGGAAGAGATGAGAGAGAAGCATACGGCATTGAGGAGTGTTCAACAGATTCAATGTTGAGGAGTGTTCAACAGATTCAATGTTAGAGAGAAAATGAGACAATGAGTAACACAATAAAACTTGATCTATTTCATAATTTATCAGAAACGGATTGTATAAGATCAGCTGTACATATCAGTGGTGGTGAAGAAGGTACATCCTTTTCTCTTAACAACAACACATGTGTGTCATGGTATTGAAGCATCAAGCTGTTGTGCTCGTAGCTACACTTTAGTGATGGTCCTAGGCTATGCAACCATTCCCTACCAAGGACCACGTCTGCCCTCTCCATGTTCATAAGCTGAAAATCGAAGGATATGGAGTAGCCTTGTACTTCCAACGGTACAGCTCGGACTTGAGTATCCCAGATTTCAGCATCATATCTATTCATCATTGCTATCTTGTAACGGTGGGTACTCAGTGTTTGAGGCAATTTGAGTTTTTTCATCGATCCATGATTGATGAAATTGTGAGTTGCACCATCATCTACCAAGATGCACACCTTGTGCCTTTGTAGAGATCCGTGCATACGTACTAACTCATGTGATCCGTACATTCATGCACCACCTCGGTGTGTGTTACTTCCACTGTAGAGAATCATGAGGAAGACTCAAGAGGCAGCAGTTGCACCGCAAGAGGCAACAGCTGCACCATGTGCACTGCTTTCTCCTTGCCATGAGCAGCAGATTTTTCCTTGGGACAATCCTTTTTGCCATGAACGCTTCCTAAGCATTGAAAACATAATTTCTCTTTCTTAACTTTATCAAAGTCCTCAAGAGAGAGAGGACCTCCGGACCCCTTGGGTTTTTTAGATGCTTCATAATTTGCTACTATAAATTTCCTTTTATTGTGCCCATACGATGTGAGATTTTCAAAGTACTCATATAATTTTTCAAAAGGTTAAAAATGACATTGTTGATATCTAAGGGTAGACGGGTATTGTCAAGACAAGAGCAAGGCCAGGGAGTCATGGACGGGCCAAGGGCCAGACTAGGTATTGTGGAAAAGGAATCCACCTAGGGCAAAGGGGCTAGGAGCTTGGCCTATATATTGGGAGGTTGGGAGCTGGATTCCAGGCACTAGTCTTTACACTCGTGTCAAGAGCCAAGTTTTTTTTTTTGGGAAAGGAGGGCGTGGTGTTTCTAAGCCACACAAAGACTTTGCATGATTTCATATCGTGGAGACTGTCTCTTGCTAAGGGAGGATGATGAAGTCGAAAGGCATGTGCACGCGAGCTTGGCAAGGGGAGCCGTCGGGTGAAGGTGCAGCAAAGCGACCGCGGGCTGGCTCAACATGAGCGCCCGGAGATTCTGAGCACCTTTCAACATAGGGGCAAGGCCTGATTCTCATCATCTTGCTCCCTCTCAACTTCCCACTGCTCTCGTGCTATCTGCTTGACAGCCATAGCTTTTTGAAGCTTTGTGTTCACATACAAAACGCCTAAGGCGCTTGTCCTTAGGACTTAAAGTACCCTAAGGGTGAGTACACGAACCGCATCAATCAAGAAGCATCACAGCTTTGAACCCGGACACCGTGACCACATATTCGACTGCAAGTATATATTTTCCCTGCGTGCTTGCTGCAAAAAATAAGCAAGTCGATAAATTTTCTCAAAGGGATTCATTGGCGGCCGTATTCATCAAGTCAATTGCATTTGAAAGCAATAACAATTGCAATCGATTCGGCTATGAAGTGTCCAAGTAGGGTACCTGTACAGTTGGATTTTTGGATTGATTACAACTTGGACAATCAACATAATTAGCACGGCTAATTACCCTTTGTGGTGCCAATTACAACTACGGATTAATTTCCTCGACCCAAGGTATTTTTCCTTCTGTTCCTTCCACTGCACGGTGTTGCCATGGATTCAAATATTAATATGACTTTTGATTTTGAGCATCAAACACCTGATCCTGCCCGTGATGGCTTGCGATCGGATGCTCTCATGGAGAGTGCCCACGACGCTACGGTGGGTGATGACACTTATGAACTACTTGATATATATTCAAGAATTTCATGCACTTCAAACACGAGTATTAGTCATTGGAGGAAATTTTGCAGCTTTAAATGAAAACGTCACTAAATTATCTACATTAGTGATACAACTTACACAGTAGCAGGCCAAGGGCCCTATTGCCACACACATGCATGAGCACGTTCCTACACATGGGCAAGGGCCTTCAGATCATGGACAGGGTCCATCTCTAGATTCTTTGCACACTCTCACTGCAAAGGAGGTGGATAAGTTGTTGAAAAACACCAGACCACCAACTTTTACGGGAGAAGATCGAGATCGCAATAAGGATGCAGTGAATATCTTTCTCAGCAATTGGGATGGAATTCACGCCTTACGGCGTACTCCTAACACAGTCAGAGCACTGCAAACAAGCTTAACTCTAGAAGGCAAGGCCTACAACTGGTGGATGTCTCTCAAGGAGAAGAATATCATACCACAGAGTTGGACAAATTTTGAGGCTATGTTTCGCAAAGAATTATTGCCTGCAAATGAGGCAGATCGGGACTGAACGGCTTGGGACACGTGTTCCATGCACCAATACCCATCATTACTTGAATGTATATCTCACTATCGGGATGTTATCCTCAAGACTCAAGACCCTAAAACACTTGAGCAAGCCATAGTGAAAGCACACATTCAAGATGATCCAGATGAAAAGAAATCACATAATAATCACGTGCATGCTAATACACACTTATTTTTGTAGGACTTTTAGATTTTTTTTAAAGTGCATTTTTAAATCTTACCCTAATTATTTGCGATCAAAAAATTAACCCATTTAGTGAAAGTACCGTTTGCACTTTATTTTAAAAATATTGTAACACTCATTGCACTTTATTCTCTTTGAATTTTTAGTCATTTCTATTTTTTCATTGAAATATGTAATGGATTTTAAGGACACATTTTTTGAATTGAGCATCCTCTCTATTTTGTGCGTGTGTAGGACGTCAACTCGGATGATCGTGGCCTCCCTAATGGCCCTGAACGCTGTCGAGAAATTTGCGGTCTTGCCAGGAAAGCACCGGGCTTATGGCTGTGAGAGTTTGTGAGAGAACTCAACAAAAACTATATGAAGGAGTTAAACCATAGATTCCATGAAGAATAGGGTTTGGAAAGAAGTGCAATCAAAGAAGACTCACTCTTTCTCTCTTGCACTCACACACACAAAGAAAGAACGCAAAAGAGAATGTCAAAACAATACGAAGATGAAAACATCAAGGCTATGGTCATATCGTATCATGGGTAATATGAAAGGGTTAATGGACGAGTTAATGGAATTCAATCTTGGCTGACCAAATAGGCTACGAATTGTTCTTTGGAATTGTAGTTTTGTGCTTACCATAATATATATATTTTGTCTAGTGATTGGGATTAATTGTGTGTACAAATCCTCTTGGTTCATAGCAAGATAACTACGCTTACATCAAAAGAAAAATTATAGTCTATGAGAGGTAGTATGATGGGATCCGGTGATAGAAGTATTTCATTGAGCCTTTCAGGGCCGAAGAGAAACACTATACGTTGTTGAAAGTGTATTTTAGGGCTAATCCATACGTTAATTCTAATAGATCGTACAGAGTGAAAGCGATAGAAATGATCATCATGTGGGTTATTCATCTAGAATAGTATGTGAGAAATGTAGATATTAGAGAAGTGAAGAGATGAGAAGTTTCCCTCCCAAGCCCTATTCTTGCCCATAGGCAATAAGGATACTGCGGGGAGAGATGTACCTGTAGCAATAGAACCTAGAGAGGATGAATTACTAAGAATAAGAGATATAGGTTTGGTTAAGGAGATGAGATTAGATACATATATATATATATATATATATATATATATATATATATATATATATATATATATATATATGTTGGATTAGAGATGAAAATTAAAACAACAAGAAATCAAGAAAACATCAATGTAGAACACATCTTACTTGAAACCCTTCGGCACCATTATTGATGGGAGAGAGAAGAAGAGTCGATAATTCCACTTTAAATGATACACCAAGTGCAAGACCTTCTTTGATTAGAGTTGATCTTCCAAGGTTAGCTTGTTGCAAGAATGGCTAGTCTCCCTCTAGGAGAAAGTGTAGGCTTGGGCTTATGTTAATGGCTAAGTACAATTAGGCATTACTACTCACTCCCTCAAGAATTCCTCTCATCAATGGCTTGAATGCTTCAGTTCCTTCCAAGGAAGAAGAGGCCCCCTTTTATAGGTGAAGGGAACCCCCAAGGGTTTACACAAGAAGAGAGGAACCAGTGTGAACAGGAATTGGAAAAGTTGGAAATGAGCTGTCCCTGCATGATGTGGGCAGACTGGGGTCCAGTATTTTGATCATATCTCCTCAACCGTGGCTCCAAATAAAAAAGTAAAAATATGGGCAAAAACTTCAGCTCATTAGCTACGAGTTTTATTTTAAAATTGTTTTCCAATTCGGATTGGAACCTTGTGTAAAAAATTCATCAAAATAGGGTCCATTTATGGCAGCAAAAGTCTTCATGTGGTCTCCTTAACCTAGACTTTCATTTAATTCCAAAGGACACCTCATGCCATATGAAAGCATGACATTGCTCCTTGACAAAGTTTTGTAATCATGCTTGCAATAATGCATTAAAATAAGTGTATCTTTGAAATCATGCCACCTAGTGTCCCACTAGGATTTGATTCTCTCCTAGTAGCTATTTAAAAAGAAATATAAGAAAAGTATAAAAAATACATAGAATATATATATATTGGAGTTTACCCTAGATATAGGATCTAGCTAGGGTGTGAGATGATAATGAAATAGTAGAAATAAAGAATCAATGCTTTTTGCCCCAAGTTAAAGAGGCGGAGCTATTGATGCTTTTCCCATAGTATTTTCTGATGGTAAAGTAAGGATATGTTACCCTTGAGAAAAATAATAGGATGAGATAGAAGGCTTATTATTATACTTAAATATGAATATGTACACTATAGGAAATATAATTATGTATCTAAAAAAATACAAGATAGATCTTGTAGCATGCGTTCCCACTATGTACGTGTCACAGCACGACAATGCGATCGATGGCTCAAGGACAAACTCCCTTGTACTTGCGCCAAGTGCAAAAGGGCAATCCCTTGCTTGAGAACATTGCATTGGAGCACGTGAAAAATGAAGGACTTTGGCATCCTGAGAAAAGCTCTTGGAGAGATGAGAGTGCCACTCACCCCTTGCTTGAGGAGGTGCCCCATTGGTTCGTGTTTGGTGGTGGTGCGCCAGCGCGCAAGGCCCAACGATAGAGACAAGAGCTATGGGACAAATTGGATGCAGCACATGGTGATCCTCCTACTAGCACTACTTTTATAGCTCCTCCATTGGTGTCTCAACTGCACTTTGAGGTAGAGATAGAGCACATATTTGAATTTTGTGATGAGTAACTGGCTCATGAACACAAAATGTGCGAGTAGGATTGCCAGCCATGCACTCGATGGGCAGCAGCAATGGAGGATGGATTGCTGGCAAGTACCCGAACATCTCTTTACAATGGTGCACATTACTCGGTGCTCTAGGCAGCATTGGAAGTCCTCAACTTGCAAGAGAAATTGGTTGGAGCGATGCAAGTGTCAATACACACCTTAGGCAAGTTCGTTATATGGATTTTTATACATCTCTCTCACTTCATGGTGCCTCCTTGCAATTGTATTAATTTGCATGTTTATTGTAGTTTGATGGGCAAATTATTGCCAAAAGATCATCACATGCCTCCAAATCATCGACGAGCTAGATCGTATGTCACTGCACTTAGCATGGAGTATGAGCATATCCATGCATGCGTTAACGATTGCATGCTATACCGCAATGAGCACGCGCATGCTACCTCATGTCCATGTGTGAGAAAGCACAATATAGGACCAGAGTGAGTGAGATGCACCTACCCCACAAGGTATTGAGGAATTTTCCATTAACGCCTTGCATTCAACACATGTTTAAAAGGAGGTCTATACTACCATGGAGCTTCTTGCGTGGCATGCCAACCGCCACTCAAATGATACAATGATGCATGTCCCTATCGATTCACCTGCATGGAGGCACATCGCAACTCAATGACTAGAGTTTGGGTTGGAGCCTCGACACTTGAGGCTTGGGTTAGCAAGTGATGGTGTCAACCCCTTTGGCACTAAGTCTACTTCATGTAGCACTTGGCACGTGGTGATCATCAACTACAATATTCCACCATGGGAGACAACCAAGAAGGGCAATATACTTCTTTCCTTGCTTGTGCCAGGGAAGTACAAAGTGTCAAATATACTGACGTCTACCTTGATCCCCTCATCGAGGAGTTATGGAGAGGCATTCCTGTTGTAGATGTCTCACTTGCAAAGGGGGGGAGAGAATCCATTGTGAGGGGAACCCTTATGTGGACTATGCACAACTATCTTGGGCTTGAAGAGATTTTTGGTATCTCCCTTCTCCTTCTCTCTCCTTTAGTTTGAAGCTTCTCTCTAACGATATGATATGTATGCAGGGTTGTGCACATCGGGTCACAATGCATGTCCTACTTGCAAGCCATCATTTTTGAAAGAGAGGATGGATGCCTTGTGCAAGATAATCTATCCAAACAACCATTGTTTCTTACCCCAAGGTCATAGCAAGCACAAGGCTCCAACAAATGGGAAGATGTCTCGAAAGATCATGATGGAAAATTGGGCAACCAATTGGGAAGAACACTACAACAACGATCCGGCTCCCAGTACTCCACCAAAAGGTATGTCAAGGTATTCCATATTGGAAGGAATTAAAAATACAACATCTCTTGGATCCCATGCACATATTCAAGAATGTATTCCAAACCATGTGGGACCACATTATTGGAAAGGACTCATTCAGGGCGAGGGAGGATTTGAGGGTCTTGAAACGTTGTTAGGAGTTTTTTGGAATAAGTGATTGCACATATGTACATACACATGCATGATGAATCGAATAAAGGATTGCCCATTTTCTAGAGCCATGTGGTTACGTGGGACCCACATGTGTATAGGTAGGACAACATGTACATAGTGAATCGATTTTCATCGTCACCAGTATTAATGTGTTTTTTATATAATAATGAGGAGTTGGTAGCATGTAAAACTTCTCGAGGAAGCTATCTACGGGTCGACGTCAGATGGCATCTAGTGGCATCAAGAGGTCGAATGGAGTCAATACTTGCATGTGGATAAGTACGGACACAACGTGGTGTGATAATTATGCAGAAAGGTCATTATGAAGAATATATTTGGGGGCCACTTCACGTGGTTGCGGGATGCATTATTGGAAAAAGTTGAGCTCCAAGTGTGTGGATGATGCAAAAAGGTAAGAAAAACGCACTGCGTGGCCTGTTTTTGGCCTGTTCGAGGTCCGTTTAATGTCAACTAAAAGGCCAAAGGTGCCCAAGGGATAAAGTGAAGTGTGGACACTGAAAAACCTGAGAAAAAGACCAGAAAAACATACAGAGAAGAGGAGGAATAACCGCAACTGAGGTTTTCCTGTTTTTGGAGCTTGTTTTGGCCATAAACTGCTCATCCGAGGTTGGATTTGAGTACTTTGATATTGTAGACTAGGGTCTTTGGCCTCTCCGAACGCAATGAAACTATCCATTTACCAAATTTATCACTTTTTCGTGTTATTTTGGTTGTGTAAGTTTCTCCTATGAGCGAAGCTTCTATTCAAATTTGTGATTGTATCTGGCATATTTCATCCATAATGTGTGAGCTATTTGCCCCATTGGTGTTGGCCCAAGCTCAATTGTACCTAAACATCAGAAATTTTTCTCCTTTGAGCTGAGTTATTTGGGTGTGTGTGTGTGTCTCTCTGTGTTGAGTGGAAAAATGGATAGTCTCTCTCCTCTCACTCCATCGGTGTGTTCCCTGTCTCAGCCAGGTGGATTGTGTAAGCCGAGTGGTTCCCCATAGTGTGTGTGTGTGCGTGTATCATCCCAAGAGTGTGTGTCAGGTGATTATAGAGACGTTGTGTGTGTTTCCAATCCTCTCACATTCTTTTGGCGTCCCCACGGAGGATCTTCTTTGAGTACCTTTAACTTTGGGATTACAGGTTGAAGATTATAGGTTACACGTTACAAGGACGGGTATAGATACAGGTGATTCACACAAGTACAGGTAGTTGGAGTAGAGTGATATGCTGGCAAATGGAAGTCACTAGCAGTTGTCGTGGGTATGCATCATTTGGCGCTTGTTTGAGCGCATTGTCTACTGGTATTGTACGTTACTTGTGGAAACTGCCATTGTACGCCTTTGTGGAGCCATACTTGGTTTTATTTGGTAGTCCCAACCATTTCTGAGACTTCGTCTAGAAGATAGTCATTTCTGAAACTTGATTATACGAGATTTGCATAAGCTTTCGTGAGAGGGTCAATAGTGTCAGGTTTTATTGAGCTGGGGGATTCTCAAATGTGAGATTATTTCGGTGATACAGGTGATTGGAGCACCCATTTTGTGACCTCACCATAGGCTATGTACTAGTGATTCCTACTTGATGCTCCAGTTCTATTGTTGGCAGGTTATGCATACATATACAGTCTATATTATGGGTTCTTACTGCTCACTTCTGGGGAAACTCTGCCAAAAATTTTCCAAGTTGTGATGGCTGGTTTTTTTGTCTTTTGAGCATTTATGTTGTTATGTTGCTGAAATTCTAGCAAAATCAGAGCATAAGTCAAGTGTACCTTTTTGGGAGCTGTATGGTTGGCTTTAATGGATGATCAAAATGGACCTCAATTCGCTCCTTTTCATTTAACACAAAGAATCTAGATAAATGTTCATGTGTCCACGAAGAATTTTTTCCAACAGCGCATAGTCTTTATGTTCGGGCCAAGAAGATTAAGAGAGATACTCGAATGTCCTTTGCTTGTTGCAATTCTGATGATTAACTATGACAACTCATTTGATGTGCTTGTGTTTGTTCTTGTCAGTCAAAAGTTTTGGGTTCTTGCATGTGTGTTTGAAGGGGTTCTCAAAGCATCGTAACTTGGGTAGCCATGGCTTTCTCTTATCCGGAATTTCATGGAAGAAGTGATGAAGATGTGGAAGACTTTTTGGAAAAGATGGAGGTTGCCTGCATTAGCAACCATATTCATGACCCAGCGTAGATGTTACATATTCTTGAGATTTGTTTGAAGAGTGATGCACGAGTTTGGTCCAAAGCATTTGAAGAGGAGTTACGTGTTGCTGATCCACTTGGAAGATTGAGTTGGGACAATCTAAGGCATAGATTGGAAGTGGAGTTTGTGAAGACAGAAGATCCTGACAAAGTGTGGAAAGAAGTACAAGGTTTGGTGCAAAAGGAAGGTGAGCCAGTAGATGCGTACATACGTAAGTTTTCATTGGCATGGGAGTGGATGTACAAGGCCTTAGCACCACAAGTACCGCCACCTAAACATGATGAAGAAGGACAGATTCTTGGTTGGTCTTTGGAAGAATATACATTGGAGAGTGGAACTAAAGAAGAATGGAACATATGAACATGCATTGGAGGTGTCAAGGAACAAAGAGTGGAAGCTGAAAAGAATGAGTCAGCTAGGAGTAGAGTCTTTGCCCAAGAAGTCTAAATTTTAGCCTATGGCTTCTTTGCAAGGTCACATGCCAGGGGTTCATCATGAACCAGTGGTTTCTGTTACTCCTCAGGTTATGCCGACAATGCTCACTACAGTAGTGCAAGATGATGGGCCTATGCAAGACATGAGGCAAGTGGTAGATTTAATGGATAATCTCAGTCTAAACATTCTAGGTAATGTGGGAAATAATCGAGGTCGGGGGAGGTTTGCAAATCAGCCAGGAGGTGAAGAAAGACCTAGGAATGATATTGGACAAAGCAATGGTAGGTTCTGGAGGCAGATGCCCATGTGATAAGCCACCAAGTATGGGGGGAGACATGTATCCATTGTCAAGATAGGTGCTAACTAGGTCAAATGACTATGGCATAAAAATTAAGGGAGAAGAAGGAACCAGTGAATTAACCCAAGAGGAAAAGGGAAAGACAAAAGTGATAATTGTGGTCACTTTGGAGAAGGCAGCAAAGCAGGAGGATACATTAGTGATGCCTATTGGGAAGAGGACCACACATGATAAGGAAGGAAGAAATGCCCCAGGTCCTAGTAAGAAGAAGGGAAAGAGCCATGAAGACGAGAATGTCAAGGCCAAGAGGAAAAGAAGGGCTCGTTGCAAGTTTCATGTTTTAGATTTTCCACTAGGGGATGGTCAATTAAGTTGTGACTTGAAGAAGGATTTGACAATCAGGAAAGCATATGTTACTTTTGGGCAGCTTATAGACATGGTGCCTAAACTAAAGCGACAGTGGAAGAGGATGGTTAACCCAATGGAGAAAGAACCAGAGAGAGGTTCAATGAAGGTGTTGGTGATGGATGAGCTACCAGACATTTGTCCAATAGTAGATGTGTGACATAAAAGAAAAAATCTGGGACAAGGTTATCTTGATGGCGGAGCCCAAACATGTGTCATAACACACTCATGCATTGAGAAGATGGGTCTTACATTGACTCGAGAGTCAGGCTTTCGAATGAGATTGGCAAACCATCAAAAAGTAAAATGTTTGGATACTGAAAAACCATCACACACACACACACTGTACCTCTCAAATCATGATTGGGAAGCTATTTGTGTTGAGGACCAATTTACCTCTTTATCATGGCCGGGAAAGTTTGGCTCAATTAGAGGAGTTTTTGCTAATAGGAATCATTCCAAGGACATTCAGAAGTCTAAGAAGTATGCTTCTGTGCATAGAGCATCCAGGTACAAAATTGATTGGTGATGTCTTATACATGAAAGGGGCTGATCTCATGTTGAGACGTGTACCTTGGTGGGAGGAGCTTTATAGAGTGTTGGAAGAGAATCATGAAGGCGCATCTGGTGGACATTTTTCTCTAAAGATCACCTTGCATAAGATGTTGCAAAAGGGGTATATATAGCCTAGTTTGTACAAGGATGTTCACCATTGGTGTAGGTCTTGCAATAGGTGTCAAGCATTTGGGAAGAGAGTGTTGAAGCCAGAGCTACAAAAAACCATTATGGCGTTTGATATGTTTGAAAAGTGGGGTATTGATGCAATAGGCCCGTTACCTATCACAAGTAGGGGCAAAAGCTATATTTTAACTGCAGTGGACTATCTCTCTAAAAAAATCATTACAAAGGATGTGGAAAAATTTGTGTATGAAAAAATATGTTGCAAGTTTGGGGTGCCATTGGAGCTACTTTCGGATAAGGGGCTAGGATTTAGAGCTAAACTATTAGACTTCTATTGCGAGAAGATGAAGATTAGGCACTAATATACCACTCCTTATTATCCACAATGTAATGGATTAAATAAAAGATTCAATGGTGAGTTGGTACAAATTCTTTCAAAAGTGACAGAGCACCAAGTAAAGAATTGGGACTTGGAATTACCCGATGCATTATGGGCTTACCGTACTTCGGTGAAGACATGTACATGATTTACTCCATTTCATCTGGGATATGGAAAGGAAGCACTGTTGACTATGGAGGTAGAGTTGCCTGTAGTAAAGATGTTAGAAAAGTTGCTTGGGCATTCTGGTGATGCATTCAAAGAGAGGCTCTTACAGTTACAAGAGGTTCAACTGGATAGGATGAGTGCATTGGAACATTATGGGCAGATGCAGGATAAGGCTTTGGCAAAGATAAAGAAAAAGGTCAAAAGTAAGGGTATCAAGAAGCATGACTTGGTTTTGCGCTACAACAGTAAGCTGGACAACACCTTCCAAAAGAAGTTTCAAATTAAGTGGGAAGGCCCTTTCAAGATGAGCTAGATTGATGATGGTGGAGCAAGATGAGCTGTTTATAGAACGAGTAATGTATGTGAGGGATGAGGAGACCTGTGACGCGGGAGTCTCCTATCTCTTTTTGCTGCTGCTGATCATGAATGATCTAGCAGGCTAGGGGATGGGCAAATTATGTTAGGAGTGTTTTGGAAGAAGTGATTGTGCATATGTACATACACATGAATGGTGAATCGAATAAAGGATTGCCCATTTTCCAGAGGAAGGTGGTTACGTGGGGCCCACATGTGTACAGATAGGACAACATGTACATAGTGCATCAATTTTCATCATCACCAATATCAGTGTGTTTTCTCTATAATAATGAGGAGTTGTTAGCATGTTAAAAGATGCTTCTTGTAGGAATCTTTTGGAAGATGATTCATAAACATTTTTCATACTTTAAGTTATGAATTTTTTTTGTCGTGTCATCCATTCATCTCTCTCTCCCCCTCTTCCTCTCTCTAATTTTGTGAAACATGCTAAATTATGTTAATCAAGTGATAGTGATTAGTTTAGCTGTAACCAAGTGCAATCCTACATAGCTGACTAATGTTCCATGTTTTAATCTCTTTTTTTAAAATTTGAATTTCTTTAACAATGTTCTTTAATTTTTATTAAGAGGAGGGAAACACCAAAATTTGAGGGGGGGGGGGCGGGATGTTTAAGCCAAAATCTGAATGTTTAGGCACTAAATCGTGCTCCGAGAATAAATGCGGTAATAATAGCCGCAATAGTAGAGGTAAATATTGTAGTAATAGCCGTGTAAATATTTGCGATAATATTTGAAATGAGAAAAAACCCCGCCCTCCTCTCCCTTCCCTCTCTAGCTTAGTTTGGACCTTCTCTCTACAAAACACTGTAAAAGGCCACGGTAAACAATTAGAAATTTTCATAGTGAAAGTCTTGATTGTCTTAACCAAGATGTTCAAAACTTAACACAACAAGCAGATCCCCCGCCTATCCAAGGGTCACACATAAGTTAACCGATTGTTTGTCTAGAGTTAGTCCTTGAATGATATTTAGATGCGTCTTCATCCTCACTTGACACAACAAGGAATTTCCCCGCCCATCCAAGGGTCACACATAAGTCAGTCAGTTATTTGTCTATAGTTAGTACTTAAATCAGATTTAGATGTGTCTTCATCCTCTCAATGTCCAGTTTTCTACAAAACTTTTGATGGATGGAGTGGTTTCTTCACATTGGTGATTTGTTTGATTAAACTAATGCAAAACAATTTTTGATGTGGAATTTATTCTAAATAGATTCGATGTCACCAAATTTCATTCTTGGTCTACTTAAATGATTTTTCTCTCTCTAGAATTGGACATCCTAGTGAGAGAAAATGATTATAATAGAAGGGTTAATTATGTACAATGGGTAGAGGAATGTGTTTATGAACTAAAGAGTTCCAAAATTTGAACGCATTCTTTAAAAGTGCTAGGCTTCCAAGTGACTGGAAGGGGAAGGGGGACCTCAAGCTCAATAACACAATGGTGGAAGTAGGTACCACCCTCACAAAGGAGGTCAAAACCCAAGAGCAAGGTATCATATTTGGTAAGGTTGAAGATTGTGTAGTGTCCACGCTAGGTGAATGACAATGCCAAGAGGATATCACCTTCAATGTTTCACAATTCCTTTGCTCACATCCAAACAACAACCCACATGGTACAATGGGGTCAGCCACAATCACCTCTCTTACACACAAACATCCCACCAACCATCCAATCCTCACTTTCAAGACCAAGGCAGATCAAATCAAACTCCTTGAGAAATTGCGGCTTCTCAAGGACACCATATTTTGGTTTGCAGAAGATCTAATACCCGCCTAACTCAAATAGAAGAAGAAAGAACTCCAAAAGATGTTAGAAGCGCAATCAATAGGGAAATGGTTAGTTTATCAAGAAGGTAAAGCCATTATCCAGGAGTTTTGAACTCCCAAACCGGATCCCTCTTCACCTACCCCTTCTTATGTTTTGTTCATTTTGTCTTATCTTCCATTTATCACACCTCCATAGACCCTTACTCCTAATTGAGATGTATCCAACACCTCGGGGTACATCTTCAAAAATACGTATAGCATGTGCGCTCAAGAGGTATTTTTAAAACCCCTATACACACACACTCCATCATGAATTAAAAGACCCATCTTCCTTCATAACCTGTAACTTTTTTCAATTTTCCATTTTTTAACCCCTCTTGTACGTGGAATTCTCTAACTCTTTGGTATATAAAAAACACCTTCGGGTGAGCTCATGTGCTACACTTACGTATTTTTAGGTGGAGCCCTCAAGATCCAACAAACCCTTTATTCAGAAGGAACTTTGTAATGTTTCGTTTTTGGTCCCATAGGTCATATCCGACCTACGTGGATAATAATTAAATCTATTTGTCTATCCATATCTAACTATCATAGATGTCATAATGAGTAGAATGCATAATCATTGAGAATGTCAAATGAGCGGTAGCACCACTACAACATGGTGTGCAGAAATCGTAAAGTTAGTTTTAAAACTAAAAAAGCATTGAAATAGGCCTCGAAAGAGACGCCGGCCGGTATCGTAATTTTGGTATAAGTACCGGTATATTAAGCGTTAGAATAAACCATAAAATGAGCATTGAAATGCGCAATGAAATCACCGTCGGTAATACTGTAGCATATTTCAACGCGGCTACCGAGGTCTATACACTTATACCGTACTCTGTACTACTGAAGACCAAACCTGCAAATTTTTTTTGTGCAGAGAAGGCTGGGAACCGAAGCTGCATGTACTGAAGCAAAAGAAAACAGCCCTCTCTGCCCAAAGGAGGAGTGCACAAGCAACCGCACTCCACCTACAAGCTGACGCTAAAGAGTGAGTGTATGGCAATTAGCAAAATTGTAAGGAAAACATAACCACAAAGTCAAAATCATAACTATTTTATAACTATAATTAAAACATGAGTCGAAAACTGCAAAACCATAAACATAGCCTGTTTGCCATACCATAACCATTACCATAACTTGCTTCTCATACCATAACCATAACATCCATACAATCATTGCACAACCATAACCATAATCATAACCATAACCATCACATGATTGCCATACCGTCATAGCAAAACCATCACCTTAACTTGACTGCCAAATCTTAACCATAACATTTGTGCCGTACCATAAACATAACCATAAACCATAAACATAAGCGCTACAAAACTATACATATGCAAAGAATCACTGAGTGAGAAGACCCTCATGGTAATGCCTCCCAGTCGACCTCCTCTCCCTCCTACTACAGTTGGGTCAAAAGGTCCACAAGTCCATGCTTGTACCCATACTTCTCCTCTCGGCGTGTCACAGGATGCTTCATGAAAACTTCCTGCACAATTATGATTTAATCATTAGATAAATCTTCAAATAACATATATATTTTTCATAATTTAAATCATACATACAATACTTACAAACTCATGTTGAAGTGTATCATAGCCTCCACTCCCAAGATGTGACGCTCTAGTAGACTCCAAACGTGCTCTGGCTACATCTCTCTGCTGTTGAAATCTCTGAGGATTGTCTTGTGTCTCTCGTGCAATGCCCGCCCTGTTGGAGCTATATATGGCTCACTCTACTCAACTTGGTCTCACCTATATATTTGTATCTTGTCCTCAATATGAATCAGTCTTTGGGAGCGTATATGGTGTGTCTCTTGTCTCGTCTCTCTCTCTTTCTCTCTACATCTCAACATGGTATCAGAGCAGTAACGATCACGCTCTGATTCAATTCATGGTGACAAAACAGTATGTGTATGCGATTTGCATGTAAGATTAAAAAATTGCTACAAATTTTATTTTTGAGCATTGATTCTTGTTAACTGTGGTTGTTTTGTGTTAAGAAGAATATTATTAGTGTTTTGTGTGGCGTTTATTGCTAATCAATCTAATCGTTGATTACGTTTTCTTGTTGATGACACCCTGAACTTCATCTCAATTTTTCTTGTTGTTCTACTCAAAATTTGGAGATACGGGAAAAGCGCAATGGAGCGTAGCACAATGGCACTTTTTATCCAAAACTTGTTCGTCTCCTCGATCTCTTCGATTTGAGTTCTAGGTTTGCGTCAATCGGACTTCGTAGCAGAAAGTTTTGCTGTTTTTACTGCAATTGAGCTTGACGCAGCTTTCTTCGTCCTACTTCTTTGTGAAGCGTCCGCGATCGTTTTTCTTATTTTGGCGTTAACGTTTTCGAGAAGATTTAGCTTTTTGCTATTTGTATTGTAGCCGTCAATCTTGCGTCTCACGCCACTCTATTTTGAGGACTCTTTTATTATTAACGTCCCCTTTACCCTGCCTTTTTTGGGTGATGTCTCTCACATCTTTCGACGTTCCTTGAGCATCCTTCTTACGTTTATCGTTGACAGAACGCAGTCCTCATATCTCTCTCATTCTCAATTGCGGCCTTCACCGTATATGGTGTGCAAATTCTGCGATCTTATCTTATACGTCTTCTCGCAACAAGATATGGCTATGAATATTCTCGTCAATGGCTTTCCTTCTGGCCAGCGTTCTGTTCCTCCTTTCCAAGGTCAAGATTTTCCAGGATGGAAAGCAAAGATGTTAATTCTTGAAGGCGATGAACTCTCCGATGTTGTTCTTGGAAATCGTGTTTGTCCGCCTCAGCCTGTTGATACAGATAATGATAACATTGCTTATCACTGAAGGACCTATATTTGAAGATTGGAATGTTGCCTATACGGATTGGGAACGACGTGATAAAGCAGCTCGTCGGTATATTCTTTCTGCTCTTACTGATTCCCTTTTGCTTGATATGTATGAGCTGCCTACTTCCCACGACGTATGGAAGTACCTTATTGCAAACTTTCAGAAGAAATCTGTCACATAAATACTTTATTTGAGAGGGTTGCTTAACAAGTTACAATATGAAGTTGGTACTGCCATGACGAGACATATTAAATCTTTCAAATCTATTATTAATCAACTTGCTGCTGCCGGTGATCCTGTTCCACAAAAGCAATTGATTACACTTCTCCTTGATACGGTGAAGGACTCTTCTTATGATAACATTGTTACTATTCTCTCTAATAAAGATGGTCTTGATTTTGACCAAGCCAACATGTCTTTAATTGAATACTCTCAACGTCAAGAACGTCGTAATGCTAGTCATGATACAGCTATGATTTCACAAGAGGAGACTGAGTCACAACAGATGGAACGGGCTTTTTATGCTCGAAGGCATCCATTTCAACGAGGAAACCGCTGAGGTGGCCGTCGCGGTAATATTTTCTCTCGTCTCAAATTTCCTAATAAGCAATGTTCTTACTGCAACAGAAATGGCCATACTGAAGATGATTGTTGGGCACGTCAATATGATGAAGAAGACAATATTACCACAAAACAACCACGTTTATCTAGAGACACTTCTTCTTCTTCTTGTGAATATTGTGGACGATCTGATCATCCCACTCATATGTGCTATAAGCATCGATTCGACACAGATCGGAATAGAGCATATGCTACTGAACATCGAAACAACATTGTACCAGAAACAAGCTGCGTCCTATGTTCAGTTGCTCCAGACAGAATACTTCATGTACGCGATGTATCACTTTCTATTGTTGATTCTGGTGCTACAGGAAATATGACATATCAGTCTAAGTGGCTCCATAACTATCATCCACTGCCAGTTCAATGTGTTGTTTATCTTGCTGATGATACTACTTGTCAAGTAAATGGTATTGGAGACTTATATCTTGGTACATTATCTTCTTCCACTCGAATTTTGTGAGGAGTATTACATGTACCAGATCTTCAACGTAATCTTCTTTCAGTTGCTAGACTTGTTGATCTTGGTTTTTTTGTTGGATTTGATCATACCAAATGCCGAATTGAGAAAGATGGACAGACTATAGCCACTTCTCCTCGAAATGGTAATTTGTTTGAACTCTCTCTCAACGATGCTGTAGCAAATGTTGTCACTGCTCCAGGTGATCATGATTGCAAAGTATGGCATCACCATTTTGTTCATGCTGATTTCTCAAAACTCCTTGATCTTCAACGTCGTGATCTTGTTTATGGAATGGATCTTAAATCCCATCCCCATATGGGAATTTATGAATTTTGTGCTCTTGGGAAACACAATCGCAAACCCTTTCCTCTTTCAAGTACAACTCATTCTCATGACATATTGGATCTTGTTCATACTGATATATGTGAACCTCTACCTTCTTCGAGATCACAATATCGCTACTTCATTACTTTCATTGATGATTTCTCAAGGTATATGACTGTATTTCTACTTAGACAAAAATCTGAAGCCTTATCTGTTTTCAAACAATTCCACAAGGCTGCGGAACTTCAAACTGGTCGTCGCCTTAAGAAGCTTCGTAGTGACAATGGAGGTGAATATGTTTCTCGAGAGTTTGTGAGTTACAGCGCTGAGAGTGGAATTCATCATGAACACACTATTCGATATTCGCCTCAGCAGAACAGTGTTGCTGAACAAAAGAATCGCACTATTCTCAATGCTGTAAGATGTGTGCTGATTCATTCTGGCTTATCTCGTGTTTTTTGGGCTGAAACTACTTTGACAACAGTATTTATTCAGAATCATCTTCCTACTACTGCACCATCTGGTAAGATACCCATCACAGCATGGACAGGTGACATTCCTTCTGTATCTCATTTTCGAACCTTTGGATGTATTTCTTATATTCATGTTCCCAAAGAAACACGAACAAAGCTTGATGCTCCTGGTCTTATAGTTATTTTTATTGGATATTCTGACACTTCCAAAGGCTACAAATTCTATGACCCTTCCTCCAAGAAAGTGATTGTGAATCGTGATGCTACTTTTAACAAACAGCTTATGGGAGGCTCATGGTCCATGGATGATTCTGATGATACTAAATCATTGCTTCAAGCTTTTCCATTTCTTTCTGAAGATGAAACTCTTCCTATAGAGCAACTTTCCTCTTCACAACCATCCATTCCGAATGTTGCCAATGATGATATTGATATTTTTGTTGATCTGCCTATTGATTTTGAACATGGCTCATGTCATGTTTATGATGACGATATTGCTGATAATGCTTTTTCTACTTCCGAAGATCCGATTACTTATGATGAAGCTATCTCTTCACCACAAAAGGGTCAATGGCAAGAGGCTATGGAAGCAGAGTATGATTCTCTTATCTCTAAAGGTACATGGATACTAACTAAATTACCTCCTGGTCGTACAGCTATTAAATGTAAGTGGGTGTATAAGAAAAAAGTAAAAGCAGATGGATCTTTTGACAAGTTCAAGGCACGTTTAGTTGCAAAATGTTACTCCCAAGTAGCTGGTGTTGATTATCAAGAGACTTTTTCACCAGTTGTTCGCATTAGAAGTGTTCGAGTTTTATTGGCATTCGCTGTTCAATTTGATTTAGAAGCTCATCAAATGGATGTGCGAACTGCTTTTCTTAATGGTGACTTGGAAGAGGAAATTTATATGGAACTACCAGAAGGCTTTTTTATTCCAGGTAAAGAAGACCTTGTTGCTCAGCTCCATAAGGCACTATTGAAGGAGTACGAGCGGAAGTGCGACGCAAGAGAGAGTGCGAGAAGAAGAGCATGATGATATGGTGAACTCGCTCTACTGTAATGTGTAGAGCATAGTGAGTTCTTATTAGGTTTTTACAAAAGAATATGTGTACATACCTAGCGGCCCGCCCACTTACCTGGGCGACCACATTGGGCTTTATACCCCAACAACCTCCCACTTAAAGTCCAATGTGGTACTTTAAGTGTGAGAGAAGCTACTATACAAGCTAATATACAAGAGATGTAGAGAAGTGATGTACTACCATACACCTAACTGCTTGCGAAAATGCGCAAAGCTCTCTCAGGAAAGTCCTTTTGTAAGTAGATCAGCAGGATTTTCTGTGGTGTGAACTTTGACAAGCTGAAGTTTCTTATCCTCGAGCATTTCCCTGATGAAATGATACTTCACATCCACATGCTTTGTCTTTGAGTGATAAACTGGATTGCGAGCCAATTGTATAGCACTTTGACTATCACAATGTAACACAGGCATCTCTTCTTTGATTCCCAAATCTATTACTAGTCGATTAAGCCAAATTGATTCTTTGCATGCCTGTGATGCTGCAACATATTCAGCCTCTGTAGTAGACTGAGTAACACAATCTTGTAGTCTAGAACGCCATGATACTGCCCCACCAGCCACTGTAAAGACATACCCTGACGTAGACCTTCGGTTGTCTAAGTCACCTACATAATCTGAGTCTGTAAAACCCTTTACACTTAGTTCCTGACTCCCATAGCATATACGCATACTCTTTGTAGCTTTCAGGTATCTCAATATTCCTTTCACTGCCTCCCAATGTTTCTTGCCTGGGTTTGACATGTATTGACTTACTACTCCCACTGCAAATGCAATGTCTGGGCGAGTAGCAATCATTGCATACATCAAACTACCCACTGCAGACGCATATGGAATCTTTTCCATTTCAGCCTGTTCTTCCTCAGACACGGGACAATCTTGTTTGCTAAGTTTCACATATGGTGGCAATGGAACACTCAATGACTTTCCCTTCTCCATATTAAAACGTTGCAAAACCTTGTCAATATACTCTGTTTGAGATAACCAAATCAACTTCTTTGATCTGTCTCTCTCAATGCACATACCAAGTATATGACTTGCCTCACCCATGTCTCTCATGTCAAACGATTTTGCCATCTTTGACTTCAAAGCTGAAATTTCTTCCAAGTGCTTGCCAGCAATCAACATGTCATCCACATACAAAATAAGGAGCAGCCAATTGCCATCCTTAGCCTTCTTTGTATATAGACAGTGATCGAACTCACTACATTTGTAGCCTTGAGAAATCATAAACTTGTGGAATTTATGGTACCATGCCCTCGGTGATTGTTTTAAGCCATAAAGACTCTTTAACAACTGGCATACCCAATCTTCCTTGCCTTTCTCAACAAACCCTTCTGGCTGCTGCATGTAAATTTCCACATCTAAATCACCGTGCAAGAACGCTGTCTTGACATCCATTTGGTGCAACACCAAATCTAATATGGAAACCAATGCAAGAAAGCATCTCAATGTAGTCATCTTGACCACCGGAGAGAAGACTTCATCAAAGTCAATGCCTTGTTCTTGCTTAAAGCCCTTGGCAACAAGCCTTGCTTTGTACTTTGGCTGACTATCATGAGCGGTGATCTTATACTTGTAAACCCATTTACAAGGTAGAGCCTTTTTGCCCTGTGGTAATTTAACTAGCTTCCATGTCTTGTTTTTATGCAGAGTAGTCATCTCTGAGTGCATGGCCAATTGCCAATTCCCGGAGTCCTTCATTTGCATTGCTTCCTTGTAACGTGAAGGCTCATTTCAATCAGTCAACATGACATAGTTCATAGATGGAACAAACCTATCAGGAGGTCGCATGACACGTCCAGATCAACGCACAATAGGTGGCTCAGGCTCAGCCACAACCTGTGGTTCCACTCTATCCTGCCCTTGCTCCTCTTGAGCCCTGACATTTTGTCTTGCACGTGCAGGTCCATATTCTTGGAAGACAAATCTTCTAATCTTCTCAACCCTCTCTGGTTTAGAATGATATTTGGATTCATTAAAGTGAACATCATTGCTGCGGACAACCTTTCTGGATTCGGGATCCCAAAGTCTGTACCCCATGTCACCAGAATTACCATAGCCTAGAAAGATGCACTTTCTACTCTTTGGCTCAAGTTTGTTCCTAAATTCCTTTGGAACGTGAGTATATGCCTCACAGCCAAAGACTCTGAGATTCTTGTATGAGGGAATTTTGCCTGACCATACCATCTCTGGCACTGAATCCTTCTGCAAAACCTTGCTAGGAGATCTATTTACAAGATGAACAGCTGTTGATACAACTTCAGCCCAAAACCCATTTGGCAGTTGTGCATTAGACAACATACTTCTGACCTTCTCTTGTATGGTCCTATTCATCCTCTCAGCAACACCATTTTGAGGACGATTGTAAGGAGTAGTAAGTTCACGTTTTATACCTTTTGACTCACAAAAGTCCTGAAAGGCCTTTGAAACATACTCTCCACCATTGTTAGTGCATAAGCATTTAAGCTTCTTGCCACTCTGATTCTCCACAAGTGTCACAAACGTTTTGAAAACACTAAACGCTTCATCCTTGTGCTTGAGAAAGTAAAACCATACTTTTCTCGAGTAATCATCTATAAATGTCATAAAGTAAGAAGCTCCCCCTAGAGATAGGTTAGGCATAGGTCCACACAAATCACTATGAACAAGTGCCAGCTGTGTATCTCTTCTACTGCTTCTATGCTTATGTGGCTGTTGTGTTTGCTTACCATACAGACAATGTTCACAGAATTCAAAATCATTAAATGAAAAGCCAGGCAAATAACCAGAACGAGACAAGATTTCCAGTCCCTTCTTGGACATATGTCCTAACCGGCTATGCCACAAAGAAACGTTCGGCTGCTCGGTTACATTGATTACATTTTTAGAGACATTTGATACATAAATCATGTAAAGTCCTCCAGACTTTACTTCATGTGCTACTTTCATAGAACCCTTGGATATCTTCCACGTGTTCTGTCCAAAAGTGGTGACGTAGCCAGCATCATCAAGTAAACCTGTGCTGATCAAGCTCTTTGTAATTGCGGGAACATGTCTCACATTCTTCAGCGTGAAAGAAGAGCCATTCTGAAACTTCAATTGTACATCTCCAACACCTAAGATCTCACATGTCTGCCCATTGCCTAGTCGAACATGATCATTAGTGGTCACATAAGAGGTAAACCACTCCTTGTTTGGAGACACATGAAGTGATGTCCCTGAGTCTATAATCCAGTCACTCAGTGCATTTACATCATATGCTGTAAGAAGAGCTGAGTCCATTGTATTCTTCAAGAAGTAGATGTCTCCTGACACTAGACTGTCATACTCTGCAACAGTGCTTGTCACATTTATTTCTTGAATCTTCACTGAGGACTTGTTCTTCTCACCATGGTCTTCAGCTTTCTCTTTGCCTTTTTCTGCTTTCCATTCTCTGCAGTCTCTTTTCATGTGACCCTTCTTGCCACAATGATAGCATTCTATGTCACTCTTGCCTTTAGCAGTGCGGGACTTGCTACGAGACTGATTCCTCTTTCCACCTTTGTACTTTTCTTTGGTCCTTCCCCTGATAACTAAGGCTGTTCCTTTGCCTTTGTCCATTGTCTTTCTATTGGTTTCTTCAGTAAGCACACTTTCTTCTACACCTGCTATGTTCAAACCATCTGGAGGTGCAGAATTACTCAAAGCTGTGCGAATAGTGTCCCAACTTTCCGGCAATGTGATCAACAGGAGCATAGCTCTAACAGGTTCATCAAACTTGACACCTTGAGCTGACAACTGACTATAGATTGTGTTGAATTCATTCAGATGATTGGACATAGGTGTCCCTTCTTTCATCTTCAAGTCAACAAGCTTCTTAAGCCAGTATACCTGTGAAGCTGCACTCTGCTTCTCATAAAGATCACTCAGCTTTAACCATGCTTGATAAGCCGACATCTCATCTGCTGCATTGAAGTAAACTCTTTCTGCCAAAGTCAGCATAATGGTAGAAAGTGCCAATTCATCCATTTCGCTCCATTCATCTTCGTCCATATCTTCTGGTTTTATCCCCTTGAGCTTTATAGGTTTTATCTGCTTATTTTGTACCAACACGTGCCAAATCTGCTTCTTCCACAATGGGAAATTGGTTCCATCCAGCTTCTTGATATTGTAAAGAGCAGTGTCCTGTGATCCAGCCATAGCTACGCTTCACAGTGGTTTACTTTCCTGGGAAAAATTCGGCAGAGTTTCCCCTGTAAACTGACCTCTAAACCAATATCAACCCGTCAAATGAACCAAGAAAGCTTCAGATTCTGCATAAATTTTGACAGAGTCTCCTTTGTAAAATGGCTCTGGTGTACGCAAAAAACAGACCAAAAAACAGCTCAAAAAACACTGTCTCTCTGACACTGTAAGCTGCGGGTAAACCTGTCCTGCACCGGTACTGTCTCTCACTGTCCTGTCACTCTCCTGTAAGCATAGACTGTGACAATGCCTCAATGGCAGTAAAGCAAAGATGCAATCCCAACTGTCTAACTCACAGTCAATACATCCTAGCTGCCTATCTAAGGGTGCTCGAGGGATCGCTCCAAGACCTGTATCACCAAAAGGATCTCAACATTCGAGAATCCCCCAGCTCAATAAAACCTCACTCGAACCTCAACAAAGGCTGTAGTAAATCTGACAGTACATAGACTTCCCACAAAGTCATACATCCACAAATATCCCACTGTATGTTGTAACCGCTACGGTGGTTCTTTGCTGTGTGACTCATAGCCAGCAAACCCTCAACAAACATACATCATCTCTGACAATACATCCCATGTGGAAGTACCTGCAATGTCAGGATGAAATCTGGAATATCAAGCAGCAAACACAAGCTACCTGATGAACTAGTGGATGTCGCCTACAGTCTATGTGTAGATGCGCCCGTGTCGTATGTGACACGCCTCCAAGAACTGTGAGTTGTCCTTCGATGTGTAGACAGCCACAAATCAACACTCTGGGAGTGTCGATATCCTCAGCACCTGCAGTCGTAGGCCGAAAACCCCAAATTTGGAGAGTCGGATCTGCACCCGCCGAGACCACGTAGTCGAAAATGGCCTGCGCAGACCTTTGTCGAAGCCGAACGGTGGCCGAGATGACCTCAGAATGAAATTCTGACAACACCATGCCCTGCGGGCTGTCCCACGAGATTTGGGGCTGTGTCTTCGCTTATCGAATTTCACTCCAATCTGAGCTGGTGACTCTAGCCTCCTGCAGTGCTGCCTCGAGCCTCAATCTGAGCTCTGATACCAGTTGAAAAAGTACGAGCGAAAGTGCGACGTGAGAGAGAGTGCGAGAAGAAGAGCATGACGATATGGTGAACTCGCTCTACTGTAATGTGTAGAGCATAGTGAGTTCTTATTGGGTTTTTACAAAAGAATATGTGTACATACCTGGCAGCCCGCCCACTTACCTGAGCGACCACATTGGGATTTATACCCCAACAACTATATGGTCTCAAACAAGCTTCGCGATCCTGGTATACAAAATTGGACCTTTTTCTCACCTCTAAAGGATTCATCTCTTGCTCTTCAGACCCCAACTTATACATAAAACGCCAAGGTAGTAGTTTTGTGATTCTTGCTCTTTATGTGGATGATACCATCCTTGTTTCCAATGATTTGGGATTTCTTCAGCAAGTGAAAAAGTTATTGTCTTCTGCATTTGATATGGTGGATCTTGGAGAGATTCACTCGTGTCTTGGCATTCAAATCCAACGGAACCGTACAAAAGGTATTTTATTCCTTTGACAGTCAAAGTTTATTGCAGATACTATTCAAAAATTTGGTATGGAATCTACACATTCAGCCAACACACCTTGTCTTGCGAGCTCTACGAAGAACACTTCTGACAATGGCGGTCAACTTGTCACAAATCAACCTTATGCTAACTTGATTGGATGTCTTCAGTTTGTTGGCATGAACACTCGTCCTGATATTCTGTTTGCTGCTAATTATCTTGGACAACATCTTGCATGTCCTTCTCTTAAGCATTGGTCTGCTGCAAAGCGTGTGTTGAAATACTTGAAAGGCACTATAGATTTTGGTTTAGTCTATCGACGACAACTCACATCGGATTCTATGCAATCTCTTTCTCTTTTGGGTTACATAGATGCAGACTGGGCAAGCTCACATTTATCTATGCGATCCACTAGTGGAAATTGCTTCTTTATAAATGGTTGTCTTGTTTCTTGGACCAGCAAGAAACAACATTGTGTTGCAGTTTCTACGACTGAGTCAGAATATGTTGTGGCATCACCTGCAGCTCGTGAGTTGATTTGGCTTTGACAAATGCTAGTTGATATTGGTCACTCTCCTCTTTCTAGCACACCCTTGCAGTGTGACAACCAAAGTGCTATTAGTCTTGCAAAAGACTATGTTCAACATAATAAGTCAAAGCACATTGCTGTCCATTATCATTATGTCAGGTATGAAGTACGCAAAGGAACCATTATGGTTGAACACTGTCCAAGTGACCAGATGATTACAGACATTTTGACCAAAGGCCTCAACGAGTCACGTTTCATCCTCTTGCGCTCGGATCTTGGAGTTGCTTCGACCTCACTCTTTCTAGATTAGCTTCTTTGCTATTGTAATAGCTTTGTACATATGACATTGTAATCTTTTAGGTACCATGCACTATGCACACTCCACATTTGCACATTGTGATCTCTAAGTCACTTGAAAATTCGTACATAGATGCACAATTCACTTTCACATCATCATCGTTGGTTCATATTTTCACATTGTATAGGGGCTTGGGTTTTTCCCTTGAACTCCCCAAGGGTTTTTTCATCCAAAGCTAGAGACCTTTGTTTGAGTGGGGGTGTTGGAGCTATATATGGCTCATTCCACTCAACTTGGTCTCACCTATATATATATGTATCTTGTCCTCAATATGAATCAGTCTTTGGGAGCGTATATGGTGTGTCTCTTGTCTCGTCTCTCTCTCTCTTTCTCTCTACATCTCAACACGCCCACTCCTCTGCGTCCAACCATGCCGGCTTAGGACTACTTTCATTGTATCTATCTCTCACCTCTGACTGATAGTGTGACATTGTGGACTTTGCCATGCTCAAAATCCAGGGGTTTGAGATTGGATCGTACCCCTCTGCCGGCGTGCAATCTTTGTGAATGGCCTCAACGATGTAATTCTTTCTTTCAACATCGAGGTTATCCCAAACGTCCATCACAAAGTGACCAAACTGAATCCTACAGAGCTATTGAATCCTCTATCTTTATGGCCGCTCGGTGTACGGATCACACTAGTCCCGGGTGTAGGGTCGACCGTAGTAGGTCTAGAGGGACTTGTTGCCCAAAGGTTCTGTGCCATCGCGATCTTCTCTTGTGTGAACTGAGACAAAAACGAGCCCATCTGCTCGGGTGACATGCCAGCCGGAGTGACAGGAAAACTAAAACTAAGAGAGTATTGCTTGTCGTCATCAGCCATGGTAAATCATACACAAACAACACCCACAAAATACGTTAGTTTACAGAGGAAATGCTTAATCAATACAAATAACAAATCAACAAAGATTCTACACAAATGAATGAATCTAAAGTGTATTGTAGACTAGTAAAGAGAGTTTTACAAAAGAGTTCCTAGCAAAAATTATAAGTTAATCTCTCATCCTTTATGAGATCTGATGCACCAAAGATGTCTATCTCAAGTTATAATTCTGCATCGTTGTCATTGAACTCTACTTCTTCATCGCTCTCTGCATCAGGTTCGGTATTTGACACCTCATCTCTAGGTTCAAACAATTGCTCACTGTTGACATCCACCTCAAAATTTAAACTTAAAGTTTCCATCGGTCTTGCACTTTGTTCATGAATCACCTCTTTGACCTCAACGTCCAATCCTTCACACACTTGCTTGCTACGTGGAGAAACTTGAACGACATAGAGCCAACAGAGTTTAGACAGATCATTCTCATCATTTTTTTTCCATAGTGGATCGTGTATGAGCACAACTTGTTCACAATTTTGCGGAAGTAAGAATGTACCCCGCGCATCTGTCCACACCAGCCTAGAGTTCACTTGAATCAATCCACTCTTGTCTTAATGCACAGTTGCACTAGGGCCACTGGTAATAAATTTGAACCACTCGACATCAAAGATAAACATATCAAACTTTCTAAAGCTAATCTTCAAGATGTCTTGGATATAGCCAACATTTTCAAGTTGGCTAGTCTCTGTATTAACATCCCTGGCACTACTCCTACTTTCTAGGAGGAAGCATGCCCTAACACCACTGTCAAAAGTGACCCTTTGTTCGTCGATCCGTTGCACTCTTAATTGTTTCCCATGCCACCACAAAGCTCCATATTTATGATGCTGCAGCCACAAAATTGAAACAGACTAAAAGTTATTAAAGCAATGTGATCATGTGGAGCTCAAAAAGGAAGTTGTGAAATATACATGCCAATCGCAATCCCTTGACCTCTACTCTTCCTCTTTAGTAATCAACACTCCATTCCCCTTTGCCTCTAAGATTGTCGCATCTAACCACCACCCAGTTGGAAACTCAGGCAATTTTTGAAGATGATCTGGAAAAGGAAGGTTTCTAGTGGCACGGTTGCGCTTGAATTGAAGGCGATCTATCAAGCGTTGTTGTTGTTACCCTTTGTAGCCACTTTTGCATGATATCTGAGTTGAGAAGGAAAAATCTCATAACTATTTCTCGCATTGTGATGTCGATCTTCCTACCAATGCCTTGTCCCTGCGGCAGCTCGTCCCCTGTCACCTTAACGTTGACCTCAGTAGTCCACATTTGAGGCATATCTGGATCAATTGAGACCAAAAATTCATTGATAAGGACAAGAGGCTCTTGTACAAGCCATCCTTCGGCCATGCTACCCTCGGGGCGAGCTCTTTGATGAACAAACCCCTTTTAAAGTCTTCATAAATCTCTCCAAGAAGAACATCCACTTGCTATGGACCACCCCAACAACTGCAACTTCATTGACCACATGCACAAGTACATGCATTTGGATGGTTAGAATGTTTGTTGGAAAGTACTTCTCCACCATGCACACTACATCAATAGCATTTAAGCATGCTGCATCAATGTTGTCTTCTCTTATCTCTTTTGAACTGATCCAGTGTACCAACTCACTGATTTTGTAGATTGTTATTCTAATGTCATCTATCAAACAACCCTTTATGTAAATTGGTAAGATGAACTGTAAAAATTTGTGCCAATTGTGGGACTTAAAACAACTGAGATTGTCATCTCTTCTAAAATCCATTTTCAAACATCGCATGCACCTTGTGGGAGTCTTGAATGAAGATATAGTCTTCTTAACTTGTTTCTCTTCTGCATGACTCAGAACCCATGAACCTTTTGGTATAACAAACTTTCCATTGGGTTTGAGTCAAGGCCACATCTCTGGCATTCAATCGACAGCTTGTAGGTCATCTCTTTGGGCCTTGCTCTCCCTTTTTCCAGTGATGGTTTTCAATATGATCTCCCCCACATTCTTGAAAATGTGCATTGGTTCAAGAAAATGATTAATCAGCAAGTCACTCCAATACTGGAGTTCATGAAAAATAGAAAGTCTTTTCATTCTAGGTGGCATCCAATCTCTCCTCTCCAGCCACATGTTTTTCCGATTGCTCGCTTTCAATGGATGCATGTCATGTTTGCATATATTTGGTCCATGTAGCTCATGTCCTTCAGGCAAAAATCTACCATGCTCCTCGTAAACTGTCTTGGTCAAATGCTCAGAGCAACGGAAGCCAAGTCAAGGACCACATTTTGTACATGCGTGATTGCCCGAGTAACTCAAGCCTAAAACATCACAAAATTAAAATATAAAAGCGTTGGCATAGCTAGGAATCACATGTGTGTGAGGGTTTTAAAGGCACTTACCTGAGCACTCACCGAAGCCTAGCCAATCGTGCATGGTCGACATGAGAATGCCTTGCACATGTACATTCTGTCATCCGATTGGTTGGGACATATCAACCACATTGATTCCTGTCCACAAGATTTGGAGATCTTCTATAAGTGATGCCAGATACACGTCCATGTTCTTTGCTTTGTACTTTCTTGGGATGATCAATGACAACAACAGATGGCCCTTCTTGACAACGATCCATGGTGGAAATTATAATTAACCAGACAAATAGGCCACGTGCTCCATAACAAACTCCGTAATCCAAATGGGTTTACTCCCTCCATTGCCGGATCAAAGCGGATACATCCAGGCTCATTCTTAAATGTAGGCCAACTTTCCTCTATGTGCTTCCATGTACGAGAGTCAGCAAGTACCCACATCACATCATCTGTTGATCTAGTATTTGAGTGCCATGTCATAAAAGCAGCTATGGACTTTCACTGAACATGCTCTTTATTCTTGGAATGATAGGAAAGTGTCGAAGGACCTTTGCAGGATACATTTTCCTTGTGTGTCCTCCCTATACCTGTTTGATCCACAATTGGGACACTATTCCAAGTTTTCATACTCATTGCAAAAAAGTATACAATCATTAGGACATGCATGTATTTTGTGATAATCCAAGCCCAAATTAGTAAGAAGCTTTTTAGCGGCTGGACGGGTAGGGGGTATGTGATTCCCTTTTGGCAAGATTGGCTCATTGAGCAACCTGTCGTTATGAACAAGTCAACCCTTTGATCCACTTTATATGAACTGTAATTTGCACTTTATCATGCTTAGGTTACAATGTATTTACATGAAAATCTCTATGTGACTGAGGTGTCAAAAACCATAGACAGAATGCAAATTAAGCATTGCCAACATGGTACGGGGAACTGAGATTCTTGCACCACTGTAAAGCGGCATGCGTGCAAGACTTTGCATCATCTCGCCCTCTTTATCGTTGCTATCATGTTGTCTATATGAATGGGATGGCTAAGGTTTGGTCCATAGTACTGCATTCAATGTTGTCATCTTCTATGTTGGAATCCATGTCAAAGAACTCATCCAACATCTGCTCTGTCTCTACTTCTTGAAATGCCGCATCAGGTATTAGTTGGGAGGACTCATTCGATGGCTGCTCGTTTGAAAATCTTCTTCTTTGGGATGAAGTTGGAGCAATATCTACTTGCGGAGTTTGACCTTCAATCTCTAGACCATGAGATTGATAATGTAGATCTTGTAGTTGCTCTATCGGAAAGAGACCGTGATTGTGTATGTGTTGGTCGCATATTTTTTATTTTTGAAAGATCTGATGCTTGCAATGCGCACAAGGACACGCCATTCTATCGTCCATATTTTATCTACCAATGATGCAACAAATAATTAAAACACTCTAGTTGTTATAACTACAGACTACTAAGTACATGACAACCTCACATTCTGTAGCCATGCCCGATCCCCTCACACCCCGGCTAGAGGTGCACCGAGATTAGGACACAAGGGAATAATCTTGTCTTTATTGGTCAATGACTATATATTAAATTTCTTGAAGTTTATATGCACTTTAGAATTTGATTATGTTTTTTTAACTATTTGCTGCTAGCTCTAACAACCTCACATTCTCTAGCCAGGCACGATCCCCGCACGCCTCGTTCTAGAGGTGCACGAAGATTAGGACCACAAGGTAATAATCTCGTCTTTATTGGTCAATGACTATATATTAAGGTTCTGGAATTCTGTGTGCACTTTTGAAGTATGATTGCATTTTGTCTACTATTTGCTGCTAGCTCTAACAACCTCACATTTTCTAGCCAAGCCCGATCCCTGCACACCTCGATCTAGAGGTGCATGAAGATTAGGACCACAGGGTAATAATCTCGTCTTTATTGGTCAATGACTATATATTAAGGTTCTTGAAGTCTGTGTGCACTTTTGAAGTCCAATTGTGTTTTTTCTACTATTTTCTGCTAGCTCTAACCACCTCACATTCTCTAGCCAGGCCCGATCCCCACATACCTCGGTCTAGAGGTGTACGGACATTAGGATCACATGGTAATGATCTCGTCTTTATTGGTCAATGACTATATATTAAGGTTCTTGAAGTCTGTGTGCACTTTTGAAGTCCGATTGTGTTTTTTATACTATTAATTTGTTGTTATGTCTAACCTATTTATTTGTCGCTAGCTCTAACCTAACCTATAATCTCACCTAACCTAATCTAACCCAACATAAACAAAACACAATGGTGAGGTGTTTGCCAAAATAGCAAGCATATAGCTTGCCCACAATGCATATGCAATGTCGGCAAGCTCTATGGTTTTCCAATTTGACAAACAGCTCACCATTCTGTTGACTATATATTAAGGCTCTTGAAGTCTGTGTGCACTTTTGAAGCCTAATTGCGTTTTTTCTATTATTAATTTGTCGCTAGCTCTAACCTAACTTAAAGCCCGGGGGATTCACTCTATATACAAAACCGAATGCCACCTGCGAGCGGACAACTTTGATAAAACCCCTATATAACACTCATATTAGGGAATATGATCCCCCTTTCTACGCTTACACAACAATCAATGCAAAAAACTACCATACCCCTATCTTACATATAAATTTTAGGTCTCACATGATCTAATTGAGTAAAACTAGTAAAAGAGCGTGTAGCATAGTGGCTGGCAACATACTAAAGAACCACTTTTGTTGATAACTAGATGTACCCTCAATGTGTTTTAGTTTGACTTTCAAAATATGTACCCATTCAGCCTGCACTCTAGCTACTCGTACAATTTGACCCATCTAAGTTACTCATAAGACATGGTTATAAAGTTGTTATAGGTTCTCCATGTAAATTTTCATCTATACAAAATCTTTATAGATTTCATCCTTCAACAAATGAACTATAATCACAAAACAAACAATTGATACAAAGCAGTCTTAGTTCTTGCATGTATCTTTGTACCTATTGACTCACAAGTTCGAGGGGAGAATCTTTTGGGAAGCCATGATTTTGAAACACAAAAACTTCCTCTCATTTTTCCCTTTTATCACTTCCCCCTCCCCCCCCCCCCCCCCCCCCCAAATAAATATGATACCCCCTCCCTTATTTTTAAACTTGGGAGATAAATTATTGGGGGCCTACCCCTAACTTATACGCTTATGTAACATGTAAAAAAACCCCCCTCCCTTGCACTTACGTGGTGCGGTAAGTTTTTCATGGTGAATCCCCGGGACCTATAGCCTAAACCTAACCTAACTTAATGTAGCCTAACTTATACCCTAAATCTAACCTATAACCTAACCTAACGGAAGTTTATTTGCGTTTTTAGAAGTACACGAGTTATCTTCAAAGTCTGTTTGTGTTTTTTCTACTATTAATTTGTCACTAGCTCTAACCTAACCTATAATCTCACCTAACCTATAACCTAAACCTAACCTAACCTAGCTTAACATAAAAACAACACAATGGTGAGGTGTTTGGCAAAACAAAAATCCATACAGCTTTTCCACAATGCATATGCAATGTCGACAAGCTCTATGGCTTGCCGATTTGACAAACGGCTCACCATTGTGTTGTTTTTAGGGTTGCGAAGAAATCTTAGGGCCTGAAAATCGCTCGCAGACATATAGAGAACACAATGTCGAGTCATTGGCAATATGGAAAGCCATATAGCTTGCCCACAATGCAGTTGCCTTGTGGGAAAGCTTTATGGCTTTCCGTATTGCCAAATGGATCGCCATTGTGTTGTTTTTAGGGACACGAGGCAATTTTAGCGCTTGAAAATTGCTCGCAAACATATAGACAACACAATAGCCAAACGCATCTCCGATCCATTGTATTGTTTTTAGGGGCGTGAGGCAATTTTAAAGCTTGAAAATTTCTCACTGACATATAGACAACACAATGGCTAGCCTTTTGGCAAAAGGGCAAACCATAGATCTTGCACACAATGAATGTGCATTGTGGGAAAACTCTATGGATTGTCGTATTGCCAAACAACTTGCCATTGTGTTGTTTTTAGGGCTGCTTAGCTATTTTAGGGCTTGAAACCTGCTTGCGGACACAAAAACAACACAATGGCAAGTTGTTGGCAATATGGCAAGCCATAGAGCTTTCCCTCAATGCATATGCCTTGTGGGCAAGCTTTATGGCTTGCCATACTACCGAATGGATCACCATTGTGTTCTTTTTAGGGACACGAGGTAATTTTAGCGCTTCAAAATCGCTTGCAAACGTATAGACAATACAATGGAGAGCCGTTTGGTAGTATGGCAAGTCATAAATCTTGCCCACAATGCATATGCATTGTAAGCAGGATCTATGGCTTTCCGTATTGCCAAAAGGCTTGCCATTGTGTTGTTTTTAGGACCGCTTAGCTATTTTAGGATTTGAAAACCGCTTTGCAGATATATAGAAAACACAATGGCGAACCGTTTGGCAATACCTCAAGCCATAGATCTTTCCCACAATGCATATGCATTGTGGGCAAGATCTAATAAGCATTGTGGGCAAGATCTATGCCTTTCCATATTTCCAAACGGCTCACAATTGGTGTTATTTTCAGGGCCGCTTAGCTATGTATCACTTGAAAACCCCTCGTGGACATATAAACAACACAACGGTGAGCCATTGGCAATACGGAAATCCATAGAGCTTGCCCACAATGCATGTGCATTGTGGGTAAGCTTTATGGATTGACATATTGACGAACGGATTGCCATTGTGTTGTTTTTAATATGCTCTATTAGTAAGCTCTATGGATTTCCGTATTGTCGTCGTATTGATGAACGTACCTTAACCTAACCTAACCTACCCTAATGTGTCTTAACCTAATGTAGCTTAACTTAACCTAACCTAACATATAAGATAACCTAACCTAATGTAGCTTAACCTAACCTAATGTAGCTTAACCTAACGTAGCTTAACTTAACCTAACGTAACGTATAAGATAACCTAACCTAACCTAACCTAACGTAGCTTAACTTAACCTAACCTAACATATAAGATAACCTAACCTAACCTAACCTAACGTAGCTTAACTTAACCTAACCTAACGTATAAGATTACCTAACTAAACTTATAACCTAAACTTAACCTAAAACATAAACCCCATCAATTGCATAATTTCAAAACTGACATAATTCAAAATGAAATTTCACATCACAAACCATAATTTCTTTGAAAGCATTGAAAGTTTATAGCATTCAAACTTTAAAGCATGAAATACTAGACCGTATGGGGAGTTTTGCATAAAATGACTTTCTTTTCATGTCATGGTTGTGAGCATGAGTCTCATATAGGTGAAGTGATGTGACAAGGTTTTAGTCTATGTTATATTTATGAGCTCGATGCATTGTCATGAGATCAAACGCTCTCATTTTTATATCGTGTTTGCATTCAAAAATGTAAAAAAAAACATTTTACACCTACACATGAAGTTATAGCATATGGTTAATCACAATGGTGGGGACATTTTCACCATGATTGGGTTGATGTGGTGATGTTTAATACTGTACGGAACCTCAAGAATAGATGTGGATATCTCATGTGCGGTCATGGTACATCATTTATGTATAAGCAAACATTTTCAAAATGGTGTTTTGAGATCATATTTAGTTGCTGGTTAGACTTCTAATTACCAATAATTTTTTTTCTTTAAGGGCCATGTGTGTTGCTAAGAATCACTGTAGTGTGTAAAGTCAAAACTCTAAGTGTGGAAGTCAGATCAATGACTTCCACACTGTAGTGTGTAAATTTTTTCCTTTAAGGGCTATGTGTGTTGGAACATATTCACTATAGTGTGTAAAGTCAAAGTGACTCTAAGTGTGGAAGTTAATTCGATGAGGAATATGGTTTATAGTTAAGGGCAAAAAATCCCTTACGGGTCTGGTTTTCATTTTTGGTTATGGAATTTGGATTGGTTCTTAGATTGTTATTTTGGTTATGGTTGTGCTACCAAAACACAGCCAAAATGTTTGCAGCCATATTATGTACTAAAGTGGTTTTGAAGGATGAATGTGCATCACCCAGAGTAGGGTGGAATGCTCGCCCATGTGATAAGATGTGGAATATTGTTTATGGTTTTGGATTAGATTGTGAAGTGATTTTGATGGTTTATGTCAAATGAGTAAGGTTAGAGACCTCAACTAGCAGATAACAGTAACCAACATAGTTAACCGTGTACAGATTGAGTGGAATCAACTTGAAAAGTGTGTTCATCTGCTACCGCGTGGTAGATTGCGGAATTATTTTCTTGAAAGTATAGCTGGGAGAGATCAAACTATGATCCTCAATGCAAATCAAACTGTGATCCTTAATGCCTATGGAGTGATGTAACAATCACCCGCCGGGTCTTACCCCAAAAAGTATATCCATAGACATGCCGTAGTGCTATAGTGAGAGCAAGAAAACCACATAAGTCATATGTCTAGCTCGTATTAATAGCCATGTTGTCTCTAGACTCCATGGTATAGATCAGTTGATGTAAGTGCAAGAGTATCAGAAACTCAACTTGAGCATCACACTAGAAACCTATAGTGCAAAAATGACATCCTAAATATCCATAATGACAAGACTCTTCCTTGTCAATTAACGTCAATGTGTACTCCACTGGTTAGAGTTGTTCGATCATCCAAGGAATACCAATAGATGGGTCTTACCCTTTGCCGTGCATCTTAGCCACATGCTAGCTATGAGTTAGAGCACCTTGGTTCAAGCTGACTCACGAGCAAAACACGTATCAAACGCTAAGGACTGACATTGGATCAAGAGAGAAAAGAGAAAAAACAAGCCACAGCTTGCCCCACTTACCATCTATGGGGTTGTGACTTTAGGACGACTTAGCATTGGCACTTAGCCCGTATAGTAAGTCCTAGAATTTGGCTCCTGTTGGTGTTGTGTGTTGATAGCAATCAACAATCATAGTAAACAGTCTTTCCTTAATCTGTCCTTGACAGAGTTGCGAGTGTGATAGCGGAAACGTAATTGAATGAAATGGGGGAATTGAATCCACCTCACGAGCACGCCTTGCATGCCAAATTATAAGCCCTTGTGGAGAGTGATGGCATCAACCATGAGAACCAAAACCATAAGTGCTATGCACCATTTAGACTGGGAGGGCTGATGGGAGTGATATTCCCTATTTTTCCAGTTGCTCGAAGCCTTGCTTCATATGAAATTGCCGAAGCACTTTGCTTTGCACCATGACAATAATTGCCGAGTAAAATGTAAACAAGAAAAAACAAAAAACTTAAACTTGGCTAACCTGGCGTTGTTGCTGCATCCAGTTGTCATGAAAGTTTGGAGGAAAAATAATTGCAAAATGGCCCATATCCATATCTGCACAGATGCCCTCGTATATCCTATACACCCGTCTGGTACATAATGAAATAACTTGCGAACACATTGCCTATTCTTTCCCAATTTTGTATGCTCATAGCATATGCCAAACTTGGCCAGCTTCAATACAAGATGTATAAATTGAAGCCTTGTGTCATAGAACTATGTTGACGATAGATGTCTTAGCAAAGAGACCAGAACTTGTAGATGATGCACAGAAAATAGACCTTGTCTACTTGTAGATCTACTGGAAAAACAGAATTATATATGCAACGTATGTTCATCTCATACGTTCTTGAGTGTATGAATGATATGCACGATCAATCGTAGATGCACTTTGGATACCATAGTTATGAAGCACATGCTCATTAAACAAATATCAACTACGTACCTTATTGAGTACACCTGTCGAGACGAAGCTTACCGCCGAAAGAATTGAATGAGTTGCCAGCAAGAAGCAAATCGAGAAATGATTTTCCAGATACTGATGTTTGGTTCAATACACATGGCCGACAATGGATTCAAATTCACCTGTTTTGATTGCCTGCTATTGAGAATGGAATTTATAATCGGGATCGGCCTTGCCAATCACCGTTGCCTTATAAGGCACAGGCCATGCCCGAGTTGCCTCTACTATGAGACAACCATGCCTCGTGGGAAAACCCGTATAGAGGTTATCTTTATTGGAGCCGTGCTCCTTAGTCCACATCAGGGTAATGACTACCAAAATTGGACGTAATATGTCGATCTTGGTCATACTGGACTCGTAGGAAATCAGGCGAGTAGGCAATCTCTCAGGGCACCATGGTCGAGATTAACATAATAACATACGCTTGCAATACAATTGTACATAAAGTTATGAAAATTGCAAGAATGTGAAATTGCAAACCTAAGAATCCATTTGTGTGCCTGTCCGAGATCAAGCATAGTCTTCATCATCGATTCTTTGTGTGACAAATCATGGCCCGTTATCGAGGTCTCCAATTCTGCAATTCTGCTAAATGCCTTCGAGTAATTTGTCGTATCGACCACCGTGCCTGCATTTTTGAGCATCCAAAAGTGATCCATACCAAAAGATATGGCTTTAGCAGTGACAGTTTGGCGGATGTCCTCGAGCTCGTGTGCAACCTTGCATGCCTTGCAGGCTGTGCTTTGCATGTAATGGATTATTGTGGATAATCCGCATGCATGGCGTACAACGATGCAAGGCATGATTTATGACCACCATGGCTAATAGAACGGACCTCAAAAGGTGGCCCCCTTGTAGAAGCCGTTGCATGATCATGCAACCTTGCATGATTGCATCTAGGCAAACCGGGGTAAGCCCATGGTGTGGGATGGGCTGCCAAGAATGGAGGGTGCCCAATTGACGACGGCCAAAGCCGAAAAGGGAAAAAAAAGCAAAAAAAAACAAAAAACCTGCATCAACCGCCATGGCGGCTCTGCGTTAGGGCAAAAATGATGTTGTAGCATTGTAAGCTTCTCGCCCAGCCTGCTCCATGTGACGAAAAAGCCTCCTTGTGGCAGCACGCTCCTAACGAGTCTGCTCTGAACTGATTTGATGCTGCTCAAGTCCTCCCCCTCTTCGACACTAGGGGTCCATGTAATAGGACTAGTCTTTGAAGTTCTGAAAGTCGAAAAGAATGTAGCAGGGCATATCTTTCGTTAGCACGATTTGAAAGATTGTTGAATAGTCTATTAAATAGAGCTTATACGAATGAGTTGAGATATTAAGAGAGAACATATATTCTTTTTTTTAAATAATACACTAAAGATGGATTTGATAAAGATTAATGAATAACAGATAGTCTATCTATGAACAGTAAAATTGATATTTTTATTAATATCAATGTTTTATATTTATGTGTTTTAGCTTAAAGTGCATGGGTAGGCTTAAAATAAGTTGTAAAAGTAGTGGAGACCCAAAAATAGAGGTTTTATGAGTCGCGACCTAAAAGTTTCGTTTTTAGCCAAACAGAGATGTTCTTCGCAATTCTGTCTGCGTAGCCTTGTAGACCAGACCTATTCCCGTCGTTTTGAGTACCTGGATCGCTCTGTTCTGAGTTCGTTTGTAAAAGTTATGATGAAAACAAACAAAAGGCAGCAGCAGTGTAGTGTACACACGGACAGACAGACATACAACATCATACAGTTCTCCCTGCTATCAACCAAGAAGTAGATTGTTTCTTCATGGTAGAGTATGGCAAGTGAAATTATGAAGATATATAATTATGTTTTTTTACTTTGAGTATCATGTTGAATTGGTTGCAAGAGTATGTTCTTTTGGCTATTTTGTAGACGATGGAGAAATCAATGTGTGAAACAGGATCTGTGCAAAGTGTCATGATAGAAATCTAACCTTTACGGATCGCTTAGCGATCACGTTCTTATATTATTCTCGCAGGTATACTTGGTACGAAAATCGTGCAGGCTTTTCGAGGAAAAGAAGGATAAAAGCACGACGGGTGGTGCGTTTGGGGATCATTCACCGATCTCTTCTTCTGCGAGTGCGAGTGCGAGTGCGACTGTGAGTGCGAGTGAGACACTGCATGCAAGCGAACTGAAGCTCGGGGGTGGTCGGGAGGTTCGAGCTCCGTACAACGGAGTGCGCCCATATTCAATTGCTCCTCTGTTGTATCAAAACTCTACAAAGATTCATCAATACAAAGATCTCTTTCTGTACCTTTTGCTGTCTATCTCTATTATTCGGTTCCCGTGACAATTGGTATCAAAGCAAGCGGTTGATTCTGGACATGGAAGGATACGACAGGAGGATGAAGGAGCAAGAAGACCTGATTCGGCGACTATGAGAAGATTTGAAAATTGCAAATTGGGAGCGTGCTGAGGCTCTGCGGGGCAAAGCAGCACGAGAGCTTGATATCTATGTAGACTTGATGGCCAACATGAAGGTGAAAACCATGCTAATCCACCTAGAAACAATAATCATCGTGGCGGCGCTGGGGTACCGCCAAAAGAAACGATGACGATATGGGAGAAGCGACAACCAAATCATTCTTAACGAAGGCTAAGCTTAAAGAGTTTGATGGCATAAGAAAGATATGCGAAGATTTAGAAGCGTGGATTGACGAACTCAAAGATTTGGATTATACTTTCAATATCGAGAACACGACCACGAGACTTTCGAATGCTCGAGCAAGGTGACCGATAAGACAATACGTACCAAGATGGCTCAATTGGAGACTTTTGGCGATGCGTACGATAAAGGTAAGTCATCTACCCCTTCTTTGTGATGTTTTATGTCTTTGATACGTCCTTTGAAAGCTTCTGTGAGATTGAATTTATGCGTAGAAGTTGAGATTAAAATTTCAATTTCTTAATTGATTTGGATAGTATTCATTGCTTTTTATCGTCTAAATTGATTGAGAAATTAAACTTGAAATTAAATCGAGAAGTTAAAAGACTTGTGGACTTAACTAGTGGTAATAATAGTTCCACGAAAGAGTTAGTAGAAAATTTGTTTTTTTTTTCTTTGAAGAGTCAAAATCATAAAGATGATTTCTATAACATAAACATTGATATGCATGATGTTATCATTGGTATCAATTAGATCATTGAAAATTATGTTTTGATTGATTGTTAAGAAACAAAAATATATCTTTAATCATTTTATAATGATAAGTCACACTCTTTGTGGAAAGAAAGAGATTCTAAATCTAGTTTTGGCAATGGAATTGATAAGGTGACTTAGATAAAAGTGTGAGACGTTGCTTGTGTTTGCTAATGAGATTAAAGAGAATTTGGGGATAAACATAAAGAGACAAATCCAGAATTTATAGAGGATCTCTTACATGAAGTTAAGGATGTGTTCCGGACGATCTTCCTGGTATACCTACGCCTAGAGCGGTAAACCATGCCATAGATCTATATCCAAGAACGACACCTTATTCCAGATCTCCATACAGGTTCAATATTGATGAGCTTAAAGTGCTCAAGATACAACTTGATGATCTTTTGAAAAAGGGTTTCATTAAACCTAGTGTATCTCCTTGGGGTAGGCCTGTGTTATTCCAAAAGAAAAAGGATGGTACATATAGGTTATGCATCGACTATAGGGGATTAAACAAAAAGACCATTAAAAAAAAATATCCTCTTCCTCACATAGATGAAGTGCTTAGTCATTTGAGTGGTGCCACAATATTTTCAAAGGTTGACCTTCGTTTTGGCTACCATCAAATCCGTATCAAGGCCGAGGACATTCCAAAGATTTCTTTTCGTACACATTATGGACATTATGAATTTAGAGTTCTTGCTTTTGGTTTGACTAATGCACCAAAAACTTTCATGTGCTTAATGAATAATATTTTTCACCCGTATCTTGAGGACTTCATTCTGGTATTCTTGGATAATATTTTGTGTATTCTACAAATGAAGAAGATCATGCATTGCACTTAAAGAAAACATTTGAGGTTTTGCGTGAACATAAATTGTATGCCAAAGCAAGTAAGTATTCTTTTGCAAAGAATCAGATTGTCTATTTGGGAAGAGTGATTTCTAAAGAGGGGATTCACATTGATCTTGATAAAGTTAAGACTATGTTAGTAAGAGATGTAAGAAGCTTTATGGGTCTAGCACAATATGAGAGAGCACACATTAAGGTTTTTTTTAAGATAGCAAGTCCTTTGACCGAATTGACCAAGAAAGACAAGGGTTTTGTGTGGACTTCTAGCTGTAAGACTGCTTTTGAGACCTTGAAGGCTAAAATAGCGGAAAATTTTGTTTTAAAAGTTCCTGAGATGGGCAAACCATTTGTTGTGTCCTGTGACGCTAGTGGTGAACAATTAGGTTGTGTTTTGACACAAGAAGGAAGAGTGGTTGCATATGAGTTTAAGAAATTAAGACGACATGAATTAAACTATGCAACACATGATCTAGAATTGCTTGCTGTTGTTCATGCATTGAAGCATTGGCGTCATCTCTTGCTTGGTGTAAAATTTGAATTGCATACTGATCATCAAAACTTGAAGTATATTTTCACTCAGCCATTGTTAAATAACAGACAAAGAAGATGGATTGAATTGCTGGCTGAGTATGACTTTGATTTGAAGTATTTGTGTGAAAAAGAAAATAAAGTTGCAGATGCATTGAGTCGTACGCCCATGGGTAATTTGTTGACTGTTGTGCGGTCCAATTTGATTGATGATATGCATGCTGAAGTTGAAAATGATTCTTTTTATATGAATATTTTGAAATTCTTGCGTGAGAATATTGGTGAGAGGTATGAGAACAGATATCACTTGTATAAGGAAAATCTGTATTATTATGATCGCTTGTGTTTTCCAGCAAATTCTGCTTTTAAGAGTCAAATTCTGCATGAGTGTCATAATTCACCTTTTTCTGGTCATCTTGGATTGAATAAGACACATGAAAAGATTAAAAGTTCATTCTTTTTCCACGTATGAAATTGGATGTTAAAAATTATGTGCGTGAATGCTTTCAATGTCAACAAGTTAAGATTGAACATAAGAGGATACTTGGTGACCTTCAACCCTTAGAAATTCCTTTACAGAAGTGGGAGTGTATGTCATAATAATCAATATCTAATTCTCCTAAATGATTTTCTCATATTAAACTGATCATTTAATGTGGGGAAGTGCCAAGGGAGAAAAAGCTAGAATATTGGTTAAGTTAGCAGACCGGCCACAGTAGGGATCCAAAGGAGGGAAAATAGGGATCCAAAGGGGGGGCCATCTGCAAAAGAGCCATGTGAAACAACGGGCTAAAAAGACCCTAAGGTTCAGCCCATTAAGACTTCCAAAATGCTAAGGTTCCAAAATTCAAAGGTTGTGTCCAAAGGTCAACCTTAGGGAAAATTGGATGCTTAGTGTGTGCCCAAAAAGTCTTTCTACATCCCTACATGGGAGGGGGCGAGCCCCAAAGCTAGGGGATGAGAGAGAAAGCCACACACACACACACAGGCTCCCTTTACACAAAGGGAATGAGGGACACATGTCAGCTCCCTAGGCCAGATGCCCACAAGGTATGCCCAATTCCTATTGGAAGACCCTTGAAGTGGACCAATGAGAATTAGGCTAGAGTAAATCTAGTTTAATTAATTTAAAAACATTTAATAAAAGAAACCAATAAGAATTAAGTGTCCTAGAAGACTATTGGGCAGTCTCCCAAGGGGTCCAATGAGCATTCAGGAGCCCCATGGCTTGCCTGATTCCTATTGGCCAGGAGGCAAAGGGGTCCAATGAGAGTTTAGTTTAATTATTTAATTATCTAAAGCTCTCACAAAAGGGGAAAGGGGGACACATGTCAGAAGGCTATCACTTATGCTGCTTAATCCCTATTGGCTTGACCTGGGGAGGTCCAATGAGGCAAAAGCCAGACTAACTTAGCAGCTAGGGCTCGCCCAAGAGAGAGAGGGGGCTGATTTTTGCTTGGCATTGACACTCACACTCTCACACTTGACCATGTGTGAAGGGAAAATACTCTATCTCCTCCCAAGCTTTAATGGAGAGCTCATCACCTACTCCAAGCTTGTGAGATAGAAGCCTACATCAACACTCTCTTGGCATGTGGATGCAAATCCAACCAAGAGCCAAGCTTCAATGCATGCTCATCTTCTCTACCAAGCTAATTACTAAGCTAAGCTATGCTAATATGAGTGATTATGTGAGGAGATGTACTTCTTTCTCGTAAGGTACTTCTTTTTCCTCTCAATCTACTCTCATACCCTGCTAGCTCTCACCATCTTCGAAGGTGTGTGAGGTCTTGGGTCTGAGAACGGGGATAATTCAAGTTGTGTTTGATTAAGTGTTTTGCTTGGTGTATGAAGCTTCCATCTTCATTGCACTAGCTAGTCTTGAAGGAACACAAAGAATTGTATTGTACAATGTCTCTCTTGATGGGAGAAACCATAATACAAAGCCTTTTGGAGGGGGGACCGGCTCCATGCAAATCCGGTCCTCAACTGTTGTCAATAGCTTAATTGCTCTCTCTTTTGAAAGTATTGTCGATGCTATCTAACTAGGTGTTATGCTTTTTGTTGCTCTCTCCACCCAAGCACTCTTGTAATTCTCATTAGGAATCTATTCTAATGAAATGCCCACTATGTTCATGCTAATTTCCGCTACAAATAAGATTTTAGGCCATTAAATGTTACAGTGTATATCCATGGACTTTATCATTAGACTTTCTACTACTCGTGGAGGGTATGATTCGATCTTTCTGGTGGTAGATAGACTCACAACACAAGCTCACTTCTTTCCTGTAAAAATAACTGATACTGCATTGACCATTGCATACTTGTTTATGAAAGAGATATTTCGTTTGCATGGCATGCCCAAGAGCATAGTGTCTGACAGAGATTCTAAGTTCACTTCTCATTTCTCGAGAGCGACTTTTGACTCTATAGGTACCCAGTTACGCATGTCTACTGCTTTTCATCCTCAAACATATGGGGAAACGGAGAGATTGAATCGTATTCTAAAAGATATGTTACAAATGTATGTCAATGAAAACCAATCTAATTGGAATGAATATCTGCCTTTGGTGGTTGAATTTGCATATAATAGTTCATATCATTCATCTATTAGGATGACTCCGTTTGAGGCAATGTATGGCTATAACTATCCTACACCTATTCATTTTCTTAATTCGAGGAATAAGGTAGAACTATCACGTGAGATGCTTGAGAAAATGGATAGCGAGTCGGCCAAAATCAGGGGGAATATTAGATAATCTTAAAAGAGACATAAACTGATTATGACAAGAAATATCGTGTTGTGGAGTATGAAACCGGTGATATGGTTTTTTAAAGGTTATTCCTGAGAAGTCTCATTTGATTCTTGGAAATGATAGAAGATTGTCTCCACGATTTGTTGGTCCATTTAAAATTTTGAATCGCATTGGTTCATTAGCTTACAAATTGGAATTGCCTTCTCATGTTAAAGTGCATCATGTATTCTATGTGAGTTTATTGAAAAAGTATGTTCCTAATGTGCATCATGTTTTAGAGGACAGCTCTAAGTTGAAAGATGACGGACCATTGACTGTAGAACCAGACTTAGTACTAGATAGGCGTTTTAAACATCTGAGAAATAGAGATATTGTGGAAGTTTTGGTTAAGTGGCAGAACTATCTAGTAGAGGATGCATCATGGGTTGATCTTAGTGTTTTGCAAAGAGAATTTTCCTCTCTTAAGACCAACTCTGAGGACAGAGTTAATTTGGATAAGGGGAGAATGTAATAGGACTAGTCTTTGAAGTTCTTAAAGTCGAAAAGAATGTAGCAGGGCATATCTTTCGTTAGCACGATTTGAAAGATTGTTGAATAGTCTATTAAATAGAGCTTATACGAATGAGTTGAGATATTAACAGAGAACATATATTCTTTTTTTAAATAATACACTAAAGACGGATTTGATAAAGATTAATGAATAAACGATAGTCTGTCTATGAACAGTAAAATTGAGATTTTTATTAATATCAATGTTTTATATTTATGTGTTTTAGCTTAAAATGCATGGGTAGGCTTAAAATAAGTTGTAAAAGTAGTGGAGACCCAAAAATAGAGGTTTTATGAGTCGCGACCTAAAAGTTGCGTTTTTAGCCAAACAGAGATGTTTTTCGCAATTCTGTCCGCGCTGCCTTGTAGACTAGACCTATTCCCGTTCGTTTGTAAACGTTATGATGAAAACAAACAGAAGACAGCAGCAGTGTAGTGTACACAGGGACAGACATACATACAACATCATACAGTTCTCCCTGCTATCAACCAAGAAGTGGATTGTTTCTTCATGGTAGAGTATGGCAATTGAAATTATGAAGGTATATAATTATGTTTTTTTACTTTGAGTATCATGTTGAATTGGCTGCACGAGTATGTTCTTTTGGCTATTTTGTAGGCGATGCAGAAATAAATGTGTGAAACAGGATCTGTGCAAAGTGTCATGATAGAAATCTAACCTTTACGGATCGCTTAGCGATCACATTCTTATATTATTCTCGCAAGTATACTTGGTACAAAAATCGTGCAGGATTTTCGAGGAAAAGAAGGATAAAAGCACGACGGGTGGTGCGTTTGGGGATCATTCACCGATCTCTTCTTCTGCGAGTGCGAGTGCGAGTGCGAGTGAGAGTGAGAGTGAGAGTGAGAGTGCGAGTGCGAGTGAGACGCTGCATGCAAGAGAATTGAAGCTCGGGGGTGGTCGGGAGGCTCGAGCTCCGTAGAACGGAGTGCGCCCATATTCAATTGCTCCTCTGTTTTATCAAAACTCTATAAAGATTCATCACTACAAAGATCTCTTTCTATACCTTTTGCTGTGTATCTCTATTATTCGGTTCCCGTGACAGTCCATCACACACGGCTTTCAAGACTCTTGCCGATCTCTGTGTATCGAAGAGGCTATGCCCACGACCTGCAGAGCTCCTCCCTTGCTAGGGGGCTTGTCCACGACCTGCGTGAGAGAGAGAGAGAGAGAGAGAGAGAGAGAGAGAGAGAGAGAGAGAGAGAGAGAGAGAGAGAGAGAGAGAGAGAGAGAGAGAGAGAGAGAGAGAGAGAGAGAGAGAATACCCATGCAACACCATGCATCTGCCATGCAGTACTTCCTCCCTTCCTCCATAGCTCTCACCTCCCTCCCTAGGCTCTGATACCAATGTAAGAAACTAGCCCACTAGGCTCTTCTGGATCCTCCTTCCAACCTCCCTTTATAGGTGGGCTCCTAGCTCCTTGCCCTAGACGGATCCCCTGTCCACACTGCCTAGCTCGGCCCTTGGCCGTAGTCCTTGCCTAGCCTAGTTCTTAGGGTACAGGACCCGTTTCCTGACACCTAGTCCGTCTCCCTTTTGTTCTCCAGTCCTTTTAGTCCAAAAGAAAGATGGTACATACCGTATGTGTGTGTACTATCAAGCACTAAACCATATCACTATCAAAAACAGATTTTCCGTACCTCGGGTAGAAGATCTGTTTGATAAGCATGTAATAGGACTAGTCTTTGAAGTTCTTAAAGTCGAAAAGAATGTAGCAGGGCATATCTTTCGTTAGCACGATTTGAAAGATTGTTAAATAGTCTATTAAATAGAGCTTATACGAATGAGTTGAGATATTAAGAGAGAACATATATTCTTCTTTTTAAATAATACACTAAAGATGGATTTGATAAAGATTAATGAATAAGAGATAGTCTGTCCATGAACAATAAAATTGAGATTTTTATTAATATCAATGTTTTATATTTATGTGTTTTAGCTTAAAATGCATGCGTAGGCTTAAAATAAGTTGTAAAAGTAGTGGAGACCCAAAAAGAGAGATTTTATGAGTTGCGACCTAAAAGTTGCGTTTTCAGCCAAAGAAAGAAGTTTTTTGCAATTCTGTCCGCGCTGCCTTGTAGAACAGACCTATTTCCGTCGTTTTGAGTACCTGGATTACTCTGTTCTGAGTTTGTTTGTAAAAGTTATGATGAAAACAAATTGAAAGCAGCAGTAGTGTAGTATACACAGGGACTAACAGACATACAACATCATACAGTTCTCCCTCCTATCAACCAAGAAGTGGATTGTTTCTTCATGGTAGAGTATGTCAATTGAGATTATGAAGGTATATAATTATGTTTTTTACTTTGATTATCATATTGAATTGGTTGCACGAGTATGTTCTTTTGGCTATTTTGTAGGCGATGCAGAAATCAATGTGTGAAACAGGATTTGTGCAAAGTGTCATGATAGAAATCTAACCTTTACAGATCGCTTAGCGATCACGTTCTTATATTATTCTCGCAGGTATACTTCGTGCGAAAATCGTACAGGCTTTTCGAGGAAAAGAAGGATAAAAGCACGACGGGTGGTGCATTTGGGGATCATTCACCGATCTCTTCTTCTGCGAGTGCGAGTGCAAGTGCAAGTGAGAGTGAGAGTGAGAGTGCGAGTGCGAGTGCGAGTGAGACGCTGCATGCAAGCGAACTGAAGCTCGGGGGTGGTCGGGAGGTTCGATCTCCGTACAACGGAGTGGGCCCATATTCAATTGCTCCTCTGTTGTATCAAAAGTCTGCAAAGAATCATCAATACAAAGATCTCTTTCTGTACCTTTTGCTGTCTATCTCTATTATTCGGTTCCCGTGACAATTGGTATTAGAGCAAGCAGTTGATTCTGGACATGGAAGGATACAAGAGAAGTCAGAAGGAGCAATAAGACCTGATTCGGCGACTATTAGAAGATCTGAAAATTGCAAATCGGGAGCGTGCTGCGGCTCTACGGGGCAAAGCAGCACGAGAGCTTGATATCTATGTAGACTTGATGGCCAAAATGAAGGTGAAAACCATGCTAATCCACCTGGAAACAATAATCATCGTGGCAGCGCTGGGGTACCGCCAAAAGAAACGATGACGATATGGGAGAAGCGACAACCAAATCATTCTTAACGAAGGCTAAGCTTAAAGAGTTTGATGGCATAAGAAAGATATGCGAAGATTTAGAAGCGTGGATTGAAGAACTCAAAGATTTGGATTATACTTTCAATATCGAGAACACGACCACCAGACTTTTGAATGCTCGAGCAAGGTGACCGATAAGACAACACGTACCAAGATGACTCAATTGGAGACTTTTAGCGATGCGTACGATAAAGGTAAGTCATCTACCCCTTCTTTGTGATGTTTTATGTCTGTGATACGTCCTTTGAAAGCTTCTGTGAGATCGAATTTATGCGTAGAAGTTGAGATTAAAATTTCAATTTCTTAATTGATTTGGATAGTATTCATTGCTTCTTATCGTCTAAATTGATTGAGAAATTAAACTTGAAATTAAATCGAGAAGTTAAAAGACTTGTGGACTTAACTAGTGGTAATAATAGTTCCACGAAAGAGTTAGTAGAAATTTTTTATTTTTTTTCTTTGAAGAGTCAAAATCATAAAGATGATTTCTATAACATAAACATTGATATGCATGATGTTATCATTGGTATCAATTAGATCATTGAAAATTATGTTTTGATTGATTGTTAAGAAACAAAAATATATCTTTAATCATTTTATAATGATAAGTCACACTCTTTGTGGAAAGAAAGAGATTCTAAATCTAGTTTTGGCAATGGAATTGATAAGGTGACTTAGATAAAAGTGTGAGACGTTGCTTGTGTTTGCTAATGAGATTAAAGAGAATTTGGGGATAAACATAAAGAGACAAATCCAGAATTTATAGAGGATCTCTTACATGAAGTTAAGGATGTGTTCCGGACGATCTTCCTGGTATACCTACGCCTAGAGCGGTAAACCATGCCATAGATCTATATCCAAGAACGACACCTTATTCCAGATCTCCATACAGGTTCAATATTGATGAGCTTAAAGTGCTCAAGATACAACTTGATGATCTTTTGAAAAAGGGTTTCATTAAACCTAGTGTATCTCCTTGGGGTAGGCCTGTGTTATTCCAAAAGAAAAAGGATGGTACATATAGGTTATGCATCGACTATAGGGGATTAAACAAAAAGACCATTAAAAAAAAATATCCTCTTCCTCACATAGATGAAGTGCTTAGTCATTTGAGTGGTGCCACAATATTTTCAAAGGTTGACCTTCGTTTTGGCTACCATCAAATCCGTATCAAGGCCGAGGACATTCCAAAGATTTCTTTTCGTACACATTATGGACATTATGAATTTAGAGTTCTTGCTTTTGGTTTGACTAATGCACCAAAAACTTTCATGTGCTTAATGAATAATATTTTTCACCTGTATCTTGAGGACTTCATTCTGGTATTCTTGGATAATATTTTGTGTATTCTACAAATGAAGAAGATCATGCATTGCACTTAAAGAAAACATTTGAGGTTTTGCGTGAACATAAATTGTATGCCAAAGCAAGTAAGTATTCTTTTGCAAAGAATCAGATTGTCTATTTGGGAAGAGTGATTTCTAAAGAGGGGATTCACATTGATCTTGATAAAGTTAAGATTATGTTAGTAAGAGATGTAAGAAGCTTTATGGGTCTAGCACAATATGAGAGAGCACAAATTAAAGATTTCTCTAAGATAGCAAGTCCTTTGACCGAATTGACCAAGAAAGACAAGGGTTTTGTGTGGACTTCTAGCTGTGAGACTGCTTTTGAGACCTTGAAGGCTAAAATAGCGGAAAATTATGTTTTAAAAATTCCTGAGATGGGCAAACTATTTGTTGTGTCCTGTGACGCTAGTGGTGAACAATTAGGTTGTGTTTTGACACAAGAAGGAAGAGTGGTTGCATATGAGTCTAGGAAATTAAGATGACAGGAATTGAACTATGCAACACATGATCTAGAATTGCTGGTTGTTGTTCATGCATTGAAACATTGGCGTCATCTTTTGCTTGGTGTCAAATTTGAATTGCGTACTGATCATCAAAGTTTGAAGTATATTTTCACTCAGCCATTGTTAAACAACAGACAAAGGAGATGGATTGAATTTTTGGCTGAGTATGATTTTGACTTGAAGTATTTGTGTGGGAAAGAAAATAAAGTTGCAGATGCATTGAGTCGTAGGCCCATGTGTAATTTGTTGACTGTTGTGCGATCCAATTTGGTTGATGAGATACATGCCGAAGTTGAAAATGATTCTTTTTACATGCCTATTTTGAAATTCTTGCGTGAGAATATTGGTGAGATGTATGAGAACAGATATCACTTGTATAAGGGAAATCTGTATTATTATGACCGCTTGTGTATTCCTACAAATTCTTCTTTTAAGAGTCAAATTCTGCATGAGTGTCATAATTCACCTTTTTCTGTTCATTCTGGATTAAATAAGACATATGAAAAGATTAAAACCTTATTCTTTTGGCCGCATATGAAATTGGATGTTAAGAATTATGTGCGTGAGTGCTTTCAATGTCAACAAGTTAAGATTGAGCATAAGAGGATGCCTGGTGACCTTCAACCCTTAGAAATTCCTTTACAGGAGTGGGAGTGTATATCCATGGACTTTATCATTAGAATTCCTACTACTCGTGGAGGGTATGATTCGATCTTTCTGGTGGTAGATAGACTCACAAAACAAGCTCACTTCTTTCCTGTAAACATAACTGATACTGTATTGACCATTGCACGCTTGTTTGTGAAAGAGATATTTCGTTTGCATGGCATGCCCAAGAGCATAGTGTCTGATAGAAATTCTAAGTTCACTTCACATTTCTGGAGAGCGACTTTTGACTCTATAGGTACCAAGCTACGCATGTCTACTGCTTTTCATCCTCAAACAGATGGGGAAACGGAGAGAGTGAATCGTATTCTAGAAGATATGTTACAAATGTATGTCAATGAAAACCAATCTAATTGGCATGAATATCTACCTTTCGTGGTTGAATTTTCATATAACAGTTCATATCATTCATCTATTAGGATGACTCCGTTTGAGGCAATGTATGGCTATAACTATCCTACACCTATTCATTTTCTTAATTCGAGGAATAAGGTAGAACTATCACGTGAGATGCTTGAAAAAATGGAGAACGAGTTGGCCAAAATCAGGGGGAATATTAGAGAATCTCAAAAGAGACATAAACTGTATTATGACAAGAAACATCGTGTTGTGGAGTATGAAACTGGTGACATGTTTTTAAAAAAAGGTTATTCCTGATAAGTCTCCTTTGATTTTTGGAAATGATAGAAGATTGTCTCCACGATTTGTTGGGCCATTTAAAATTTTGAAGCGCATTCGTTCATTAGCTTACAAATTGGAATTGCCTTCTCATGTTAAAGTGCATCATGTATTCTATGTGAGTTTATTGAAAAAAGTATGTTCCTAATGTGAATCATGTTTTTTAAGACAACTCTAAGTTGAAAGATGACAGACCATTGACTGTAGAACCAGACTTAGTACTAGATAGGCGTTTTAACACTAGGTTGGTAACCTAACAGGACATAAAAGTGTCCTTTCAGGGTTTTGAAAAAAACCTCCAAAACCATAGTAGATCCACTCATGTTGTAAAATCCTTTCATGAGGTTATAGTTCAAGGCCTACTACACATGGAAAAAATAAGAAACTTGTAAAATTTCTCATCTTTTGGTCACACCAAGCCTCCAAAGTTGATGGACTAGTACATTTTAATCAAAACAGTCATTTCTTACGTTTTGTTGCATAAAAATAAGATTAGGGATGTTTGTAGGGCTTGAGATAAATTCCCTAGTTAACTTCAATGGGTTGGTGATCAGAACATATGATTGCTTCTCACTCACTATTTTTTGTTTTGCCAAAAGAAATAGGTATAAAAAGGTTGAACTTTTATCATTCTGCAGACCTATCATCAAAGTTTCTATAGCCACACTCAATACAAATAATATATGCATGTTTTCTTAGTTCCGTATTGTCCTTTAGGTTCATAAGGAGCCATGAAGCATGTCAAAAGAATAATACATCTCTTACCAAGGGGAATCTTGGGGACAAAGATGAAGTGCTAAATACAGCAAACATGAAGAAACTGGGTTCAACATTATGAGTTGTAGAATCCCATAGAAAGTATCCAGTATCTAGCCAAATTTGATCCTTATGACTAGATATGGTTACTAACTACAAAATGCATGTAGTTGTCACACGAAACTAACAATATTGAAAAGGCTATACTTGATATACTAGAATGTTTCATTTTCTTCTATAATTGGAAAAATCAACCATCGTTGTCTACTATGCAAAATAGGGTATTAGGTGCCCCAAAACTCAAGGAATATTAGCTTTATGTTACAATATGCGACATAGAAAATCAAAACTGCATTTGGATATCATGAAAGCCACCAAAAAAATCATAGAAGAGCTAAAATTGGCTAAAAAACAGGATTTGACAATTTTTGTAATTTGGTCATAACTTACAACTTTAACATTTATTTCTCCCTAGAAGCATCAAGACATGTTGAGGACTACTAAAGATAGTTCTCTAGCATTATAGACCTCACAACCATGAATTATACAGTGGTATAGTTACAAAAAGTTGAAAAAAGCCAAAAATAGGACCCGTTTTTTCACACAGTTTAGTTTGTGAAATGTTGTGCAAGGACAAGGTTAAAGATGAAATTGATATTCCAAAAAAATGTCGAGTTTTTTTCAGCTCATGAGAAAACTTTCTAGATAGATAGAACCTCAAAATACATTTTGAAACTCTTGACATAATTCAAGGAAAATGGTCACTTAACAGGACATAAAAGTGTCCCATTACCAACCTAGTGTTAAACATCTGAGAAATCGAGACATTGTGGAAGTTTTGGTTAAGTGGCAGAACTATCCAGTAGAAGATGCATCATGGGTTGATCTTACTGTTTTGCAAAGAGAATTTTCCTCTCTTTAGACCAACTCTGAGGACATAGTTAATTTTGATAAGGGGAGAATGTAATAGGACTAGTCTTTGAAGTTCTTAAAGTCGAAAAGAATGTAGCAGGGCATATCTTTCGTTAGCACGATTTGAAAGATTGTTGAATAGTCTATTAAATAGAGCTTATACGAATGAGTTGAGATATTAAGAGAGAACATATTTTCTTCTTTTTAAATAATACACTAAAGACGGATTTGATAAAGATTAATGAATAACAGATAGTCTGTCCATGAACAGTAAAATTGAGATTTTTATTAATATCAATGTTTTATATTTATGTGTTTTAGCTTAAAATGCATGGGTAGGCTTAAAATAAGTTGTAAAAGTAATGGAGACCCAAAAATAGAGGTTTTATGAGTTGCGACCTAAAAGTTGCGTTTTCAGCCAAAGAAAGAAGTTTTTTGCAATTCTGTCGACATTTCCTTGTACACCAGACCTATTCCCGTCATTTTGAGTACTTGGATTACTCTGTTCTGAGTTCGTTTGTAAAAGTTATGATAAAAACAAACAGAAAGCAGCAGTAGTGTAGTATACACAGGGACTAACAGACATACAACATCATACAGTTCTCCCTGCTATCAACCAAGAAGTGGATTGTTTCTTCATGGTAGAGTATGTCAATTGAGATTATGAAGGTATATAATTATGTTTTTTACATTGATTATCATGTTGAATTGGTTGCACGAGTATGTTCTTTTGGCTATTTTGTAGGTGATGCAGAAATCAATGTGTGAAACAGGATTTGTGCAAAGTGTCATGATAGAAATCTAAACTTTACGGATCGCTTAGCGATCACGTTCTTATATTATTCTCGCAGGTATACTTGGTGCGAAAATCGTACAGGCTTTTCGAGGAAAAGAAGGATAAAAGCACAAGGGGTGGTGCGTTTGGGGATCATTCACCGATCTCTTCTTCTGCGAGTGCGAGTGAGAGTGAGAGTGAGAGTGCGAGTGTGAGTGCGAGTGAAACGCTGCATGCAAGCGAACTGAAGCTCGGGGGTGGTCGGGAGGTTCGAGCTCCGTACAACGGAGTGCGCCCATATTCAATTGCTCCTCTGTTGTATCAAAAGTCTGCAAAGATTCATCAATACAAAGATCTCTTTCTGTACCTTTTGCTGTCTATCTCTATTATTCGGTTCCCGTGACAAAGCTACAAGGCTCTACCTACTTCAGTAGGATTGACCTTAAGAGTGGCTTTCATCAAATAAGGATAGTGGATGAAGATATATTGAAGACCGCGTTTCGCACAACGTTTGGTCTTTATGAATATCTAGTCATGCCTTTTGGCTTGACTAATGCACCAGCTACGTTCAATCGTTTGATGGAGAAAATTTTTAGACCATACCGCAAATTCACTGGAGTGTTCTTTGATGATATCATTATCTACTCCAAGTCTTTGGAGGAACATAAGCAACATCTCCAAGTGATTTTTCAAGCCTTGAGGGAGAACAAGCTTTTTCTCAACCAAAAGAAAAGCGAATTTTTCCTTCAAGAGATTCAATACCTAGGTCATATTATCTCTAAAGATGGTATCCAAATGGATCCATCAAAGTTAGAGGTACTAAAAGCATGGCCTACCCCAAGAAATCTGCATGAGCTAAGAAGCTTTGTTGGTATGTGCGCATACTATATACATCTTTAGTATGTGCGCATACTATAGACGCTTCATAGCAAAATTCTCTCAAGTAGCAGGACCACTACACGACTTAACTAAGAAGAACGTTAAGTTTGTGTGGACTGCTAAGGAGCAAAATGCTTTTGAAAAGCTCAAAGAGAAGCTTACTTCCCAACCAGTCCTCGTGCTTCCGGATCTCTCAAATCCATTTGAAGTCCAATGTGATGCTTGTGGTGATTGCCTTGGAGCAGTTTTGCTTCAAGAAGGGCATGCCATAGCGTATGAGAGCCGAAGGCTCAATATTGATGAATGAGTCTTGGGCATTTATGAGAAAGAGCTTTTAGCTGTTCTACATGCCCTAGACACATGGAAGCACTACCTATTGGGGACTCCATTTATCCTACGAACCAACCACCAAAGTCTCAAGTATTTCATGACGCAAACCAAGCTTTCCGACAAACAAATGAGGTGGGCAAATTTTCTTTCACAATTTAATTTCCATATTGCTCACATAACTGGTAAGCACAATCAAGTGGCTGATGCAGTTTCACGAGGACCGAAAGTTAATGCAGTGTCTATAGATACTCACAATGATCTATCCTCTATGATAGATGAGTATGCTACTGACCCTGACTTTAGAGACATAATGTCAGCCCTTGCTTTGGGGAAGAAAGAGGAATCATTCACCTTGCAGGATGGTTATCTTCTCCATGGCAATAGGCTATGTGTTACCCATTCCCTTCGTGAGAAAGTTATGTATGAATCCCATGCTCCTCCATATGCGGGGCATAGAGGTATTCAACCTACTCTCCGAGGAGTAGAGACGTACTTCTATTGGCCTACCATGAAAGTGGACATACAAGAGTATGTTTCAAAATGTATACTATGCCAAAAGACCAAGTATGATAGAGGGAAGCAACCTGGATTACTCCAGGCGTTGCCTATTCCAAATTCACCATGGGAGAGTATATCCATGGATTTCATCTTTGGATTACCCAAGTCTATCCATGGGAATACAAGAATATGGACAATAGTTGACAGGTTTAGCAAGCAAGCACATTTGATTCTTATCAAAAAGACTATTAAGGCACATCAAATGGCAACTCTCTTCATATCTCAGATTTTCAAGCACCATGGATTACCCATATCCATTGTGTCAGATAGACATCCTAGAATGACCAGTAATTTCTGGAAAGGTCTCTTTGAAAATCTAGGAACAAGATTGAATTTCTCTTTAGCCTATCACCCACAAACGGATGGCCAGACGAAGATAGCCAATCTTACAATACTCGATCTACTCAAGACTTATGTTACCAAAGTAGATCAACGCTCACAATGGGAAAAGTACTTACCTCTTGTAGAATATGCCTACAACAATACTGTACATACTTCTACGGGAAAAGCACCTTTTGAGATCATTGAGGAAAGACCTAAAAGTCCCTTGCTACTCAAAGTACATGGGAAGATCTTTGCTGCCGATGAGTATAGCCATGACCTACAAGAATCTTTTCAAAAGATTAGGGAGGCTATATCCATCTCTCAACAAAGGCAAAAAGCTGCTGCTCTGACAAGCACAGAAGAGCCTTAATGTTCAAAGAAAATGATTGGGTCTTAGTCAAGTTTCCTAAGGCTTGATTAAGGCAAACGACGGGCAAAAATCCTACGGGCCATCAAAAGTATTATGCTAAACTAGCAAAAAGATACTATGGTTCTTTCCAAATCTTGAAGCCCATCAATGAGACGGCTTATCAACTCAAGTTGCCCAACCATTGGCTCATACACAATGCCTTTCATGTAAGACTACTTAAAGCCCTACAAAGGAGAGCCACCAACTGAACCAATTATTGAAGACCCTCCCGAAGTTGAAGACCAAGAAGAGGTGCTACAACCCGAAGCTGGCCTTCGGCATGAAGACAAGGTACTAGACATGGTAAGATTATCCGACGGTACCTTATTAAGTTCAAAAATTATCCTTTTGAAGATGCTAGATGGATGCAAGGAATACAGCTTAAGGATAGTATGAACCTTGTCAATGCTTACAATGCTACATTAGAGTAAGAAAATGTACAAATTTCTTTTAAATGACTCATGTTTTTGTCTTATAAGACTAGTCATCTTTTTAATTGTGCACAAATTTAACTAGTATGCATGCTTAGAATCATGTTTGTGATGACGACGTCTCTCAAACACCAAGTAGAATTTGTCACTCTACTTTGGGAGAATGAAATGGACTAAAGAGCAGACATGCTTGCGGCAGATATGTCTCCCAAGCACCAAATGGATTAGTCATCCATCTTGGAAAGATGTCGTAGGGTAAAAAAGGATCCTCTACCCGCTAAGTAAAATTGACTAATGACTAAGGCTTTATCTCTTCTACCTCATAGTCGAGGATGACTATGATTTCAAGAGAGAGCTAATGTCATAAAATCTAATATCTAACCAACCCAAATGATTTTCTCATATTAAATTGATCGCTTAATGTGGGAGAATGAACGGGAACAAGTGTTAAGATATAGATATGTGCTCATAGATCTATCTCAACACGGGTCCAATGGTAAAGGGGCCCAAATGAGGGATGGTCTATCAAAGAGGAAGGCTAACCAATGGAGCATAAGACCTTAGGGTTAGCTTCATTGAAGACCTCCAATAACGTGTGTAAAAGTCCTTTGACCTTAGGTACGCTAGGTCTGAGCTTGAGGTGGGAACCCGTCCCAAGCTCGAGGTGCTTGTCGTGCTTGAGGTGCTTGATTAAGGGGCTTGAGGTACTTGAATTGCGGCATGATTAAGGTTCTTGAGGTGCTTTGAAATGCTTGCCTGAGATGCTTGTGGGAACACCCCTAGTCCAAGTGCTTAGTCATGCTTGATGACTAAGGTGCTTGAGCACCAAAGTTCAAAAAGATCTCTACAAAGAGGGGGGTGAGCCCTTTTCTTAGGGGCTAGAGAGAGAACACACACACACACTCTCAAGGAAATCCCAAGCTTAAAGAGGCAACAGGGACACATGTCAAGCCCCTACCCATGTTACCTCCATGAGGTGCTTGAACTCTATTGGCTAGGATTAAAAGGGGTCCAATGATAATTTACAATAATTATCTAATTGTTTTTGCATTTATCAAGTCCTCTCTCTCAAAGGGGAAAGGGGGACACTTGTCCCAAGACTACACCTATTGCTAGAAATGGCTCAAGCTTGTGATTGGCTAGGCTTGGCATGAGCCAATGAGCTTCAATGATGAGCTAGAAGAGGGGGTCGACCTAGCAAGGAGGGGGGTTTCTTAGGGGGTATACTCACCCACACACACTCACAAACACTCTCATTGTGTGCTATGCAAAGTGCAAGAGCTCCCTCTCCTTCTCCAGGCAAGTAGATGTAAGGTTTGCAGTTTCTGAAACCTTAAAGGTTATATAAAGCTTAATCAAACTGATATGATTATTGAAAAAGCAATGTAGATTGTCCGACCATGGCAAATATTGGTATTTTTGGAATCTTAAGCACAGCAAACCCCGGGCTAGAAATTTTCAGAATTGAATTCCGATAAAAACTGGCATAGTTATGACCCCTGAAAGTTTACACTGTGAATTAAGTAAAATAGGTAAAATTGAAGGGTTACAATAATCATTTGAGCATAGACTTTATTAAAGCTCTCCTAGATATTTACAAGATATTTACCAATTAAGCAAAAATAGGTCAAATTATAGCAAAATTGACATTTTAAAACCTGGCAGGTAATGGGAGGGTCATCATTGACTTTCCAGGGACTCATTTAGCAGCAGGGGGCGTTTTTTGACTGGCTGGGGGCTGCTTGAACTTCAAGCAACTGTCTTTTTCAGCCGGTGAGAGCTTATGAGTGCAAGAAAACTATAAATAGGACCCCTAGCTTCACATTTTACACAGACTCGGAGCCTTGACACACTCTCTCTCATCTAGAGAGACCACTACGCAGAAATCATTAGAGATTAATCTCTAATCGATTAACCTAAGCGGTAATTAGCCTAATCCTTCTTAATTAGCAAAGTTAGATTAAGCTATTTTGTTAATAAATCAAAGATTAGGCTTATGTATACTCATAAAACCTCTCTTAATTAATTAATCTCTGGTAATTATTAGAATTAAGTTTAGTAATACTAAGCTAATTAATTATTCTATTATAATAGGACTGAAATTAGCCAAACTAACCATGAATTGATGGTAAATATATTAATTAAAAATAGATTAAGTTGAAGTAATTATCAGAGATGCATTAGACAATTATTAATCTAGAAAAATTATCCTATAATTTTCTGAGAAGTTTTCCTAATTAATTAGGCATAATTACTCTGTTTTTTGAGCAATTTTAATAGGGGGAATTAGTAAATGGATTTCAAATGTTGTGATGTATTTATCAATAGTTAATTAGGTGTTCAAGAAACCGTGATAATTAGGAAAATATCAAAAAATTAATCTAGCTAATTAATTTAGCATAAATACATGTTTTTTGAGTAATTTAAATATGGGAAATTATTAAATAGAATTCAAATGTTGTGATATATTTATCAGTAGTTAATTAGATGTTCAAGAGCTCGTGATAATTATTAAAAGCTCATAAAATTAATCTAGCTAATTAATTTAGAAAAAATACTCTGTTTTTTGAGTAATTTAAATAAGGGAAATTAATAAATGTATTTTTAATGTTGTGATATATTTATCAGTAGTTACTTAGGTGTTCAAGAACCCGTGATAATTAGAAGAATCTCAAAAAATTAATCTAGCTAATTAAGTTAGGAGAAATACTCTGTTTTGTGAGTAATTTAAATAGGGGAAATTAGTAAATGGATTTCAAATGTTGTGATATAATTATCAGTGGTTAGTTAGGTGTTCAAGAATCTGTAATTAGGAAAAGCTCAGAAAATAAATCTAGCTAATTACTTAAGCAGAATTACTCTGTTTTTTTAGTAATTTAAATAGAGGAAATTAGTAAATTGAATTCAAATGCTAGACATATTTATCAAGGGTTAATTAGGTATCAAGAAACCCATGATAGTTAGGGGAAGCTCAGATAATTAATCTAGCTAATTATTTTAGTAGAAAAACTCTGATTTTTAGACAAATTAAATAGAGGAAATTAGAAAATAGATTCAAATTGAATTGAGTTATTTATGAGAGGTTAATTAGAGGTTATGAAACCCATGATAATTATGCTGATCTCAGATAATTAGTTTAACTAATTATCTTAGTGGAATTACGCTTTTTTAGGGGTAAATTAAAGGGAGAAATTAGTAAATCATGTTCTATAATTACATGCTATTTATCAGTACTATATTATAGGGTGAAAAGGCCGTGATAATTATGCCAAGGTTAGAAAAGTAGTATAGATATTTATCAAAGTCAAATTACATTATTTTTAGCTAAAAACTAAAGAGGGAATTTAGTAAATCATTCTATATGATTACATGCTATTTATCAAAGCTATATTATAGGATAAACAGGCCATGATAATTATGCCAAGGGTAGAAAAGCAGTATAGATATTTATCTAAGTCAAATTACACCATTTTTAGCTCAAAATTAAAGAGGGAAATTAGTAAATCATGCTATATGATTACATGCTATTTATTAGAGCTATATTATAGGGTAAACAGGCCGTGATAATTATTCCAAGGTTATAAACGTAGTATAGATATTTATCTAAGTCAAATTACACTATTTTTAGCTAAAAACTAGAGAGGGAAATTAGTAAATCATGTGTTATAATTACATGCTATTTATCAGAGATTTATTATAGGGTAAAGAGGCCGTGATAATTATTCTAAGGTTAGAAAAGTAGAATAGATATTTATCTAAGTCAAAATATACTAATTTTGGTGGAAATTTCAAGGGAGAAGTTAGTAAATCATGCTATATGATTACATTCTATTTATCACAGTTAGATTACATAATAAAGAGGTGGTGATAAATATGTCAAGGTTAGAAAGTAGTATAAGTATTTATTTAAGTCAAATTATCCTAATTTTAGCTGAAAATTGAAGATGAAAATTATATAACTAAGTTGAAAAATAATAAGATAATTACCAGAAGTCAAAAATATCATAGTATACTTGTGGTAATTATACCATAGTTAATTAGTGAGGTTATGAAATTATAATTGACCAAAAGTCCCATTTTTAGCAAATGATTAATTAAAATAAATAGACTTTGTTGTTAAAAGTTTTTAGAAAAATTATAGTAAGTGTAAACCTATGATATCAAGTTAAGGAAATGAAATCTTTAAGAGAAATGAAATACAATAAATATTGAGCCCAAAATAAGTAGATTATTAGCTTAAAAGTTGATGGGAAAATTAGGAAAAAGATAGAAAATTATAAGAAAGTTAGGAGAGCTTAGAAAACCCTTAGGGAAGCGGTGGAAAAAGTTATCATGCCTATATAAACAAATAAGAAATTACTAGGTCAAGAATTTATCAATTAAGACTATAAACTAAACCTTGGATGGGTTACGGTTGAGTACAAAGGTACTTAAGTCTAGATGTTGAACTATTTACCTAATGATTAGACGACCTTTTTATAAGGATAAGAAGTTATGATACCAAAAAGAACCCGAGCAAATCCTACATCTGATGATGAGGACGTAGCTTCAAAACGAACTAGAGCGTCGCACCACGACGAAGCGGCCTAGTAGTAGGCCTACAGAGGAGAGTCTTCAGGCGCCAGCGCAGCATCAGATGGCCAATCAATCCCAGGTGGGTGTCCCATTGTTCAATTAAGTCTTTAATTAGTTTAAGTTATTTTATAAGGTAGCATTGCATACGTAAGAAGGATAAACTGACTGAAAACGGAAGGTAACTTCTAACGTGCATTTGTTTATAATATAGGAAAGAATTGTTTGAGTTAAAACAGGTTGAATTAGGAAAGATATGTTTGATCATCCTTAAGACAGCTTGTCTCAAGACACCTCCGACTCCTTGATATAAATTGATGATAATGATTGGCTTTCTAGCCACGGTTAAGTCGGTTACCCCCATGAACGATGAGTTTCTACTCCATGTCATGTCTTGATGTTTATACATAAGTTAGCATACCGTTTTTATCCTAGGGGAGCCGCCCGGTTGTATGGGCAATTGGTTTGGTGTATGGGTACCCAGAACCTTGGGTGGGGGTTTATTCCACTCCGGATTTGAACAAGGAATGGGTGCCGTTTTTCACCCTTAGGTGGTCTTGAGACAAGACGAGTAATGGTCATGGTTATTATGGATAATGTTTTGAATTGACAGTACCCTGTCTTAAGTTTAAAGATGTCTGTTTGCTAAAAGAATGCTTTCAATGCTGTCTTCAAGAATTACCGTGATGGAATGTTAAAAGAAATCATTATTTTAAATGTTTAAAACAATGTGATAATAAGATAAACGAATCTTGTGTGAGTGCGGGGTGGTAAGTGGGGATTGACTAAGGTTGTCAATCATGGAAGGGTGAACCTGATTAGTCAGGTAACTATCCATTCCCGCGCGCTAAAACGTTTTAGAAACTTCTCACTTGGAAGAGGAATCCACCAACGGCTGTGCCCTCACATATGTTAGGGGGAAAAAAGCGTTGGCTAAGGAAACCATAATCTGAATGATGAAGTTATAGGGCCGGAATAAGAATTTTTTTTGTAGGCCTTTTGAATACATTGTCCCGTTTCCACTGCGAGACATGACTAGGTCTGCTTCTAACGCTATAGACCCAAGCCATTGTCAATGGTAAAGGTCTATTCCTTGGATTTTTCTTGGTTAGAGACTCCGATTTCTATAAGGCCTAGAGACCTGTCAAGGATCACATCCAGATCTTGGTGTAGTCGGGGTTGGGGACATGACAGTAGAGGTTGAGAGCCTAAGCCAACACTCTTGGATATGGAGTGCAAATCCAACCAAGAGCCATGCTTCAATGCTTAAGATTGCCATATCCTTCTTCTTCATTACTATGCTATTATGTATGCTAGCAAGAAGAGTTATGATAAGTGAGGAACTAATTCTTTATCCTACGAAATGTTTCTTCTTCTTCTTCCCTACCCTCATTCCCTGCTAGCTCTCTCCACCTTCGAAGGTGTTTGAGGTCTTGGGACCGAGGCTTGGGATAGTTAAAGCTTTCTTCAAGTTTATGTTATGTTTGTGATGCATGAAGCTTTCTATCTTCATTGCATCACCTAGGTCACAAGGAGCACAAAGATTGTATTGTAACAAGTCTCTCTCAATGGGAGAAATCATAATACAAATGCCTATTGGAGGGGGGACCGGCTCCACATAAATCCGGTCCTCAACTGTTGTCATGTTCTCTAAATTCTCTCTCTCGCAAAAGTATTGTTCCTGCCAAGTTAACTAATTGCTATGATTATGTTGCTATCTTCAATTATGTTCCCCTGCTATGCTCACAAAGTCATTTCTTAAAATTACTCTCATTAATTTTTGCTACTCTCAAATTAAATAGGCCAATTACATTACATTAGTATCAAAGCATTTGGTTTCTCTTTTCTTGCTTAAGAAGAGAGGTCCTTAAGTAGCCTATAAATGGTTGATGTTGTTAATTATATTAGAGTAAGTGGAAATGGGATCTATTATCGGTTTTGTTGAGCCCACTATGTGGGGGATGGTGCACACCTCGGGAGCTTTGGACTTAATAATGGAGTCTTTTTAGACTTGCCTACCGCTTTACCATTATTGAGCCATAAGAAGTCCGAAAGGAGCTAGCCCTATGAAACTCTGCTATGTTAGACCTACCCCTCTACTCTCTATAATTAACCACTTCGAGCCGTGGGTGTAGATACTTAAGTGCCGATTTTCAAAGGCTAAGAGGAGTGGCAACTAAGGTTTCGAATTGCCAAAGCATACACTACGTACATACATATTTTATTTTAACATGGCTAACAATAATCAAGAGAGTAGAATGAACATTGATAGCTTTGATTTTGCACATGAAGGTGCTAATGATGATTCTCCCATGTTTGTGAATTATCTCATTACTAGGTTGCAGCAAGCTATGGGCAACCCTGCTTTGAAACCCGAAGTTACTCAACAACATCGTGCTTATGGAATTTCCCTTCCTCTCCAAGAGGAGAGAGAGCTTAGGAGGCCTCTTGAAGAGACCCCCAAAAGAAGACTCTCTCCCATTCGAGAGGAGGAATCCAAAGAGCAAAAAAGCAATGAAAGTTTAAGTTCCTCTGAAGATGTGGCTCCAGGAAGACGACGGTCTAGACGATCGCCCACTCCTCCCAAGAGGAAAAGATCAACACATAGTCCTTCTCCTCATCACTCTGAAAGGCAAGAGAGGAAACAAAGGAAGAAAAGGGCTAGAAAGAGGTCACCATCTTCTCCTTCTTCTTCACCTTCCTCCTCTTTCGACGAAAGTTATGGCTATTCTCCTACAGAATACAAGAGGGGAGGACATCGCAAATCATTTCCTGCATGGCAAAGGTCACAAAAGCTAAAGAAGTTCAAGGAGGGAGGAAAGAGTATCTCTTTTCTCACCTATGATGGCACCTTCAGTGCTACCGACAAAGTGTTGGCCTTCATCCAGCAATTTGATGTGGCCTTTGGGGATGAGGGCTTCCTAGAGTCCTCCAAGCTACGCCATGTAGCTATGCATTTCCAAAAATCAGCTCGACAATGGTGGGCTAGCCTTCCTGGAAGTGGTGAAGCCCCAAAGACATGGAAAACTCTACGAGTTTCCATCATGAAGCAGTTCCTTACAAGCGATGCAAAGGACATAGTGCTTACCGAATGGCGTAGCTTGAAGCTCCTCTCCCATGAGTCTATCCACAAATATGTAGACAAGTTTTGGGATTTACATCTCAAGGATACTGTCTTTCAAAAGATAGACTTTGCCGAGCAAAGGCAGCAATTCTGTGCGGGATTACCTGAAGAGATGGCTGAATACATCTACTCTCAACGGCCTGGTACTATTAGCGAAGTAATCCATCACACCATGGTTGCTTCACGCATCAATTTCCATCAAGGGTAGACGTAATGTCAAGCCCATGGAAAAAAAAGACAAAAATGATGCAAAGGGTTTCGAAAACCAATGTTCAAAATACTTCCCAAGTCAATTCCAACAACAACAATTGGTCCAAGGAGAAGGGAGTTTACAAAGGTAAAAAAAAACTCTCTCCTGAAGAGCTTGAAGCTTTTCGCAAGGACCATAAGTTTTTCAAGTGTGGGGAGAAAGGACATGGCTATCGTTCTTGCCCCAAGAAGAATACTCGGAATGAGACTCCTAGGGCTTCCACCATCGAAGCTCCAAAAGAGGATGCTCATTGCAAAGGATCATCACTTTCCTATGCTTGGGTAAAGGTAAGAGAGCACGATGCCTTCATCTTGGTTGACCCTGGCTCTACTCTTAACTTCATATCAATGGAGTTGGCCACCAAGTTGGGCATTCACGCTTTTGAGATGGGAGATATAGTAGTGGCTGATGCAGCTTTCAAGGGACAACAAGCCTCCGTTACTCCCTTGATTGGGAAGTTGAGGCTTCATGTCCAAAGTTATGTCGACAAGGAAGACTTCTTCATCTCTCCTCTCCAACATGAGGATGTTATCCTAGGGGCACCATGGTTTGATCGCATGGCTGCCACATGAAGTTCCCTGAAAGGAGAATCTACTTCACCTACAGGGGAAAGAACATGTATATAGATGCTAGTGAGCATGGTCGCACTATTCCAATTGTAAATCCTCTTGCTTTTGATAAGTCAATGAAGAGCTCAGTTTCTGCGTACATAATTTTTCTCAAAGAGTCTCTAAAAGATACTAATGTTTCATCAAATGTAAATGGTAGGAATCAAGAAGAGTTAGACTTGTCTAAATTGACTTGTCTATACATTAAGCTTGCTTGAAACTTTCTTGATCACTTAATTTGAAACTTGAAAAGAGATTGTATAGAAAAAATAAAAAAAACTAATGAAGTGTTAAGTAGAAAATAAAAGTGTAGAAATTAAAAATGTAAATGAAAAAAACAAAGACTAGAATAAAAAAAGAGATAGAGAAAAAGATTAGAGTACAGAAATGCAAGTAAAGAGAGAGAGAAAGGGAAAAATTAGAGAGAGAGAGAGAGAGAGAGAGAAATTAAAAAGAGAGAAAAAAAGAGGTATAAATAGAGAATATATCTATTAGAGAGAGATCAAGTAGAGATAAAAAATCAAAGATAGAGAGAGAGAGAAATGAAAAGTAGGTTTAGGGTATAAAAAGTAGAGAGAAGTACAAAGTAAAGAGAGATAAAAACAGAAATTAGAGATAGAGTAGAGAGAGAAAAATAGAGAGAAAGAGTAAGAGAGATGTAGGGAGGAAGAAAGACAGAAAGTATATATATATATATATAGAGAGAGAGAGAGAGAGAGAGTAGAGAGATAGAGAGGGAGAGGACAGGAGAAAGAGAGGGATAGAGAGAAGGAGAGATATATCAAGAGAGTTAAGTAGATAGGGACAAAGAGAGAGAGAGAGAGAGTAGAGAGATAGAGAGGGAAAGAGAGAGGGCAAGAGAAAGATAGATAGGGATATATATATATATATATATATATATATATATATATATATATAGAGAGAGAGAGAGAGAGAGAGAGAGAGAGAGAGAGAGAGAGAGGGGGGGGGGGGGGGGGGGGAAGAGAAAGATAGAGGGAGGGAAAGAATAGAGAAAGAGAGAGAGGGAGATAATAGAGAGAAAGAGAGAGTAGAGAATAAGAAAAAGATGGAGATAGAGAAAGAGAGAGGTAGAAGGAATGAGAGATAGATAGAAGGAGAGAGAGAGAGAGAGAGAGAGAGAGAGAGAGAGAGAGAGAGAGAGAGAGAAAGAGTAGAGAGGGAGAGGGAAATATATATATATATATATATATATAATTAGAGAGAGATCGAGAGAGGGAGGGAGAGAGGGAGAGGGACAGGGAAAGAAGGATAGAGGGAGATAGAGATAAAAAGAGAACGAGAGGGAGAGGGAAATAGAGAGAGAGAAAGAGAGAAACATGGAGAGAGAGAGAGAGAGAGGGAGAGGGAAAGGAAAAGAGGGATAGAGTAGAGAATAGAGAGATAGATACAGTAGCGAGAGAGGGAGGGAGGGGGCGTAGAGAGAAGGAGAGAGGGAGAGTAGAGAGAAATGAAAAGAAGTAGAGAAAGAGAAAGGGATAGAGTAGAGGGAGAGAGACAATAGAGAAAGAGGGAGATAATATATGTGTGTGTATATACCCGGCCCGTATCTATGTGTGGATATGTATGCATGTGTAGGTGTGTTGACTTTGATATAGCACAGCGTAGGTGTTTTAATGCCATCTTCAGATTCTTATACACTCAATGTATAAGAATTGTTTTGTAAACTTCAAATACCAACAACCCAATCATGCATGCTAGATCGAGGAAGTGTTGCATGCTTGATATCTAGATGCCTGCAAAGGGCGTTCTTTAGCACAATGATTGGAGGGCTATAACAAATAAATTTTGGAAAACAAGCAATCAAGTGTACAGCACGTAGCAACCTACCAGCTCACAAGTCTAGGCAAGAACCATCATGGCAACAACATGGCAGATGCGGACTGGGAGTGGGCAATGCAAGAAAAGGGCGAACAAGCTGCAACGGGCTCATCCTACACTAAACAGTGCAATGCTCAGGCAAGACAAACTCCCACACACTATGGTTCCAGAAGGAAAGTAGTTTCGAAGGACAAATATGAGTTCTCAAAATTGGACTGTGAAACCAGCTCAAAAATTGTTTTAGTTTATGATTTTTTAAAAACTTGTTAACTTAGAAAAGTATCACTCTAAGTTTCCCCACTAGAGACATGTTCAAGTATCGAGAGCAGCACACTGAATTTGATACTTGGCAATGGTTGTTGAAGAACCATCACATCTCTCAGGAGAAATTTGACTTAGCACTCAGATATCTAGACGATAAGTATTTTATTAATTATTTTGAGTTATTATTTTTTAAAATTTGGTTTTGGTAATTGTAGATCTAGAGTTAGGGTGATCAAACATATGTGCATGTGGATGAGGAGGAGGACGAGGATGAGGACTTGGACAGATAGATAATTTTTTGTGGTCCTCTTTTACAAAAGGAAATGTGACACAAAAAACTCTATGATCACATGTATATTAAACTCATTTAAAAGTTTGATCTTATTTGTATTTAAAACAAAATTATTGCTCTTTTGTACTTTAAATTATCAAGGCAAGGTGTAACTTGGAATTTCAAAGTCTATTGTTTATTTATTTTCTTATACACTTTTCTACATGCAATTGATGTTTGATATGTTTTATGCAGGTAAAAAATGAAGGTGCTCATTTGGGCCATCCAAAATTGGGTGGCCCAAATGAGCATCTTTACTTTTGAGAAGCCATCTAGCGGTAATATCCGGAGTAATAGACGCAGCAATAAGCATGCTAATATCTGTGAGTGTTACCACGGTTACTGCTCACAAACCATTGTCGTGCCTATTGCTGCACCTATTACTGCAGTCGCAAAGTTTTCTCTCTCCATTTTCATTGGTCAATCCAAGGCAATGTTAACGGTTCTAGATTTTTCCTCTTGTGGTGTCTTTTGAGGGGGTTCAATATACAAGTTGTTTTCACTAGATGCAATCACCTATGCTTTCATCTTGAAGGTGAGTGACCTTATACACGACATGGACATAGGTGAGAGAATTCACAAGGAGATTCCTAGCCATGGCTATTGGAGATCAAAGGTGGTGTGCTTGGTGGTGCTTTGGTCGATGTATAGTAGCCAAACAAGCCTTTTTTTTTTTGGGGGGGGGGGGGGGGGGGGGCACATGGTAGAGGACAAGGGAGAGGTAAAGTATGTAATTGAAGGATTCCTTCAAATCTTTCAATTCATGGATTTTATTTTAGACGAGTTACTAGGATGATTAGGATTGCTATCTAGAAAAAATATAGAGTTTGTAGTTACCATGTCAAAGTAACTATTTAAAGCTTCGAGTAATGTAGCCAAAAAAAATCTTATATTAAGAAGTATACTTTAGCTTTTTTGAACTAGAAAATTTGAAGCTTTCTACTAGTTTCAGTCATTTGCTTGTCAGTTTAACACATAATACACACTTTGTTCCTAGTTGGGCAATCAATGGTTGGGGCAAAGAGTACTTATCCTAAGGAGGCTACTAAATCTTCCATATAGGGCCATAAGAAGGCAAGCAACTCCACAAAATCTACGAAGATGAGACATTTAAAAAACATCTCCTCTTTGCAAGGAAGCTACCGGGTGTTTCTATAAAGAGGATGTTTCCGAATGTAGTTACGTATGTTTGTAACTTGCAAGGATGTTGCAACACTAGGGATTTGGGCAAAGACCAAGAGAGACCTTTACCCAACCTATGCTTACATCTCGAAGGCCTGTGGCCTTAGGGGCTTCCGGAAGAAGATTTCATACTTGGTGGTACATACGGGAGATCACAATGCCCACCCTGTGTGAATTGACCACTACCAAACTACCGCTTACATGGAGCAGAGCCACTTGGAAATTCCACCATCACTGATCAATGGGGCTCATGTGCATGCATGTGACACCCAACACAACGCCCATGAAATGGAAAGGGGGAACGAGCCATAACTCCGCTCTCTTCCATTTCTCAGTGAAGACCATCTCCCCGTATAAATACCCCAGCACCTCATCCCCAACACTCGTACGTGGGATTTTTTCCACCACGTGCGACTTCCATTAGAGATCACCCCCATGGGTTATTGGAATCTGTAAAATTTTCAAAGAAAACTTTTTTTTTGTAGTACTTTGAACCACAATAACTTTCAGCTTTAACACTAGGTTGGTAATGGGACACTTTTATGTCCTGGGACACTTTTATGTCCTGTTAAGTGACCATTTTCCTTGAATTATGTCAAGAGTTTCAAAATGGATTTTGAGGTGCTATCTATTTAGAAAGTTGTCTCATGAGCTGAAAAAAACTCGACATTTTTTTGGAATATCAATTCCATCTTTAACCTTGTCCTTGCACAACATTTCACAACCTAAACTGTGTGAAAAAACGGGTCCTGTTTTTGGCTTTTTTCAACTTTTTGCAACTATACCACTATAGAATTCATTTTTGTGAGGTCTATAATGCTAGAGAACTATCTTTAGTAGTCCTCAACATGTACTGATGCTTCTAGGGAGAAATAAATATTAAAGTTGTAAGTTATGACCAAATTACAAAAATTGTCAAATCCTGTTTTTTAGCCAATTTTAGCCCTTCTATGATTTTTTTGGTGGATTTCATGATATCCAAATGCATTTTTTATTTTCTATGTCGCATATTGTAACATAAAGCTAATATTCCTTGAGTTTTGGGGCACCTAATACCCTATTTTGCATAGTATACAACGATGGTTGATTTTTTCAATTATAGAAGAAAACTAAACATTCTAGTATATCAAGTATAACTTTTTCAATATTGTTAGTTTCTTGTGACAACTACATGCATTTTGTAGGTAGTAACCATATCTAGTCATAAGGATCAAATTTGGCTAAATATTGAATAGTTTCTATGGGATTCTACAACTCATAATGTTGAACCCAGTTTTTTCATGTTTGCTGTATTTAGCACTTCATCTTTGTCCCCAAGATTCCCCTTGGTAAGAGATGTATTATTCTTTTGACATGCTCCATGGCTCCTTATGAACATAAAGGACAATAGGGAACTAAGAAAACATGCATATATTATTTGTATTGAGCGTGGTTATAGAAACTTTGATGATAGGTTTGCAGAATGGTAAAAATTCAACTTTTTTGTACCTATTTATTTTGGAAAAACAAAAAATAGTGAGTGAGAAGCAATCATATGTTCTGATCACCAACCCATTGAAGTTAACTAGGGAATTTATCTCAAGTCCTACAAAAATCCCTAATCTTATTTTTATGCAACAAAACGTAAGAAATTACTGTTTTGATGAAAATGCACTGGTCCATCAACTTTGGAGGCTTGGTGTGACCAAAATATGAGAAATTTTATAAGTTTCTTATTTTTTCGATGTGTAGTAGGCCTTGAACTATAACCTCATGAAAGGATTTTACAAAATGAGTGGATCTACTATGGTTTTGGAGGTTTTTTTCAAAACCCTCAAAGGACACTTTTATGTCCTGTTAGGTTACCAACCTAGTGTCAATGTCAGATGGACCTTTTGTAAAGCCGTAGTGAAACTCTACTTTGTCGACTTTCCATTTTTAGAACCCTGTTGCAATTGCAAGTTGACAACCAAAAGACATTTAACAAAAGGTCCCAAAATGGGATAAATTCACCTGCTTGCAACCTCATTGCTAGATTTCTAACTGCTAACTTCCCGTCACAATATCTTGGTGCTTGTAGCCTTGATTGATGAGTTGTCACTTTTGACTAGCTTCAAATACCTTATACACCCTCTGTAAACACTGAAGGCTTGAGAAAACATACAATGGCACATTTACCAAGGTAGTCAAAATGGTGTAGAAGCGGTCCTCGACAAAACTTCAATTGCTCCTATATTTACCGTCCCGGTTCGGATTGTAGATGTGAAAAGATCGACATGATCCATAAATCAAACACTTCAATCCTATTGATTCACATATGCCCTGATCATCATCTGTCCAATCGTGTGAGGATCTACAAAGCACTTTCCCCTTTAATGCAAGATCATACACCTTGTAGCTCTGATTGATGAGCCGTCTAGGAACCAACCTAGAGAACATCTTGAAGACCACCTTTTGCTACATAATCAATGCATTATGAACATCTTGTGTATCCCTCTTGATTAGCCCCAAATAGAGCTTCCTGGCATAAAAACCAATAAATAGATACATCCCTAGATAGCCCTAGTTGTACCTGACCTTCATACTTGCTTTGTCACCTTGGCACATGCACTTGTAGATGCACATGGCCTTGTGTGCTCCTTATTTTAGCTACACCAATGATGCTATATAATCATTTGAGTCCATGTGAAGGGTGGACTACCACAAGCCTAGTGCAAGAATCACCTTCTAGGCTTCTAGTGATCTTAATAAATCCATAGCACGCTCTTTCTCCCTCTAGGCACTTTTTAGAACTTTTAGATAGGAAGTTTCAAGGACACATATCTCAACGTTTGCATCCAAACAATTGCGGCATAATTCTTCTCTAAGAATGTGGTATTTCCTCGACTCTATGATTGTGCTTTTGGATTTCAATTGATTCACATTAACCATGTTATCCTCGAGATAATGGTAGATACGCTCTAAACACGTATCCCATATAATTTTGGCAATCCCATAAGGTGATATGATACAATGTTGAGTGTTTGCAAAAAAAATTTAATTTTCAATGGGTTCAATCATGGACAAAGTCTATCACATCTTGTCTCATGTGGGCCACCATAGACCTTGGAATCAAAGCACCCTAGTCATGGGTTTGGGGCTAGGTGTTGCCCACATGGAAACCTATGGGAATGGTGCACAAGGAGAGAGTATTTAATGGGGCATGACACTCTTTTAACACTAGGTTGGTAATGGGACACTTTTATGTCTTGGGACACTTTTATGTCCTGTTAAGTGACCATTTTCCTTGAATTATGTCAAGAGTTTCAAAATGGATTTTGAGGTGCTATCTGTTTAGAAAGTTGTCTCATGAGCTGAAAAAAACTTGAAATTTTTTTGGAATATCAATTCCATCTTTAACCTTGTCCTTGCACAACATTTCACAACCTAAACTGTGTGAAAAAACGGGTCCTGTTTTTGGCTTTTTTCAACTTTTTCCAACTATACCACTCTAGAATTCATGTTTGTGAGGTCTATAATGCTAGAGAACTATCGTAGTCCTCAACATGTCCTGATGCTTCTAGGGAGAAATAAATGTTAAAGTTGTAAGTTATGACCAAATTACAAAAATTATCAAATCCTGTTTTTTAGCCAATTTTAGCTCTTCTATGATTTTTTTGGTGGCTTTCATGAGATCCAAATGCACTTTTGATTTTCTATGTCGCATATTGTAACATAAATCTAATATTCCTTGAGTTTTGGGGCACCTAATACCCTATTTTCCATAGTAGACAACGATGGTTGATTTTTTCAATTATAGAAGAAAACGAAACATTCTAGTATATCAAGTATAGCTTTTTCAATATTGCTAGTTTCTTGTGACAACTACATGCATTTTGTAGGTAGTAACCATATCTAGTCATAAGGATCAAATTTGGCTAGATATTGAATAGTTTCTATGGGATTCTACAACTCATAATGTTGAACCCAGTTTTTTCATGTTTGCTGTATATAGCACTTCATTTTTGTCCCCAAGATTCCCCTTGGTAAGAGATGTATTATTCTTTTGACATTCTCCATGGCTCCTTATGAGCCTAAAGGACAATAGGGAACTAAGAAAAGATGCATATATTATTTGTATTGAGCATGGCTATAGAAACTTTGATGATAGGTTTGCAGAATGGTACAAATTCAACTTTTTTGTACCTATTTCTTTAGGCAAAACAAAAAATAGTGAGTGAGAAGCAATCATATGTTCTCATCACCAACCCATTGAAGTTAACTAGGGATTTTATCTCAAGTCCTACAAAAATCCCTAATCTTATTTTTATGCAACAAAACGTAAGAAATGACTGTTTTGATGAAAATGTACTGGTCCATCAACTTTGGAGGCTTGGTGTGACCAAAAGATGAGAAATTTTACAAGTTTCTTATTTTTTCCATGTGTAGTAGTCCTTGAACTATAACCTCATGAAAGGATTTTACAAAATGAGTGGATCTACTATGGTTTTGGAGGTTTTTTTCAAAACCCTGAAAGGACACTTTTATGTCCTGTTAGGTTACCAACCTAGTGTTAAGGATCAATTCATCATCCTTCTAATACAAAGGGCCTGCTATTAGCTGGTAAGCATATCGCTCTCTTAAGAATCATGGTGCATGTTTAGTGAAAGTGGGAGGTATAGTAGTAGTGGTGAGGAGCATCACAATGTTCTTGGTCCATTCTGGAACCCATTCAATGGAAAAGAGTAAAGAATTGGGAAGGTCATCATTCACCCGGATGGGATCCTGCCCTGAGGTTAATTTAGAGAAGTGGTCTATGTGTTGGTGCTTTCCCCTTCTTGACCGCCACCTCAAGATTGAATTCTAGAAAAATTATAAATCAACACACTATCCTACCCATGTTGCACTATTTGTGCTTGATGGTTGATGAGCAAGAAAAAATAATTTGCAAAAAAATAGCGTTAAAACTTCTCTACCTACATTCAAAGCCCCTGTCGTTCCATGGTCGTGTGATTTTTCTCAGCGAGGTTCAATTTTTGGATAGCATATGCTAAAGAAAGAAACTAGATTTCCCTCAACAAGCTGGGCCAAGATGTAGCCAGTGGCATAGTCACTGACATCAATATGTGTATGAAAGCTGTTACCCCACTGCATTGAGGTGCTTTCAGAATAGGAGTGTCACCAATGCAGATTTGAGCTTCGCAAAAGCCACGTTGCAACTAGTAATTGATTTAAGGGCCGATCTATCTTAGTATACATGTAGAAAAGTCCTCGGTAGTACTTATAATGGTGAATGAAAACTTGTACAACTCATGGTCTTGCCAACTTGAGAAGATCTATGATAACCAACATTTTATCTAAATAAGTGATGATACCATAGTCGGACACTAAATGGCCAAGAATGCTGCATTGGCTAATTTGGCTCTAACTAGGCTCTAACATTTTATTTTAATAAGTGATGATACCATAGTTGGACACTAAATGGCCAAGATGACTTTTAGTGTGGCATTGGCTAATTTGGCTCTAACTTTAACGACACGCTTTACTTTAAAAAAAGCATAAGAATGGTTAGCGGAGGAGTTTGCGCGTTAATGTTTTTAATGTTATAAAAGGAGGCCATGTGTCCATTTCCATTTTGTGGCATAAAACTCGAGCAGTAGCAGTTTGTTGCAATATTTCAGGTCGGTGCTTCCTACTCACATTGTCCCTCCAATATCCCAATATATATCCCTCCAATATCCCTCCACCATGGCCAACCTTAGGCAGACGCTTGCAGGTATACGTAAAATGTTTGCAGATCAAGAGGATATCTTGCAACGTCATGAGCAACCGAGTATATCATCATCACCAACAGTTTATTATAATGAGAAGCAACGACTGACTAGGGGACATCCCAAGATTAGGATCCGCATCCTGAAAGACAATCCCTTCCTCATGAAAGATGAAGGCTATGTGCCTGTGCAGCAAGTCAATGATGCGTCAGCTAGGGATTTGCATATTAATGAAGGCACCCCGGTCTCTATGTCACGGGAACCGAATAACAGAGATAGACAGCAAAACAGAGGAAGAAATCTTTGTATTGATAGTGTTTGATACACCATAGGAGCAAAATATATATGGGCGCACTCCGTTGTACGGAGCTCGAACCTCCCGACCACCCCCGAGCTTCAATTCGCTTGCATGCAGTGTGTCACTCGCACTCGCACTCGCACTCGCACTCTCACTCTCACTCTCACTCTCACTCTCACTCTCACTCTCACTCGCACTCGCACTCGCAGAAGAGAGAATGGTGAATGATCCCCAAACGCACCACCCGTCGTGCTTTTATCCTTCTTTTCCTCGAAAAGCCTGCACGATTTTCGTACCAAGTATACCTGCGAGAATAATATAAGAACGTGATCTTTAAGCGATCCGTAAAGGTTAGATTTCTATCATGACACTTTGCACAGATCCTGTTTCACACATTGATTTCTGCATCGCCTACAAAATAGCCAAAAGAACATACTCGTGCGACCAATTCAACATGATAATCAAAGTAAAAAAACATAATTATATACCTTCATAATCTCAATTGTCATACTCTACCATGAAGAAACAATCCACTTCTTGGTTGATAGCAGGGAGAACTGTATGATGTTGTATGTCTGTCTGTCCCTGTGTACACTACACTACTGCTGCCTTCTGTTTGTTTTCATCATAACTTTTACAAACAAACTCAGAACAGAGCAATCCAGGTACTCAAAACGACGAGAATAGGTTTGGTCTACAAGGCAACGCGGACAGAATTGCGAAAAACATCTCTGTTTGGCTAAAAACGCAACTTTTAGGTCGCGACTCATAAAAGCTCTATTTTTGGATCTCCACTACTTTTTCAACTTATTTTAAGTCTACCCATGCATTTTAAGCTAAAACACATAAATATAAAATATTGATATTAATAAAAATCTCAATTTTACTGTTCATAGACAGACTATTTGTTATTCATTAATCTTTATCAAATCCGTTTTTAGTGTATTATTTTAAAAAAAGAATATATGTTCTCTCTTAATATCTCAACTCATTCGTATAAGCTCTATTTAATAGACTATTCAACAATCTTTCAAATCGTGCTAACGAAAGATATGCCCTGCTACATTCTTTTCGACTTTAAGAACTTCAAAGACTAGTCCTATTACATTCTCCCCTTATCAAAATTAACTCTGTCCTCAGAGTTGGTCTAAAGAGAGGAAAATTCTCTTTGCAAAACACTAAGATCAACCCATGATGCATCCTCTACTGGATAGTTCTGCCACTTAACCAAAACTTCTACAATGTCTCTATTTCTCAGATGTTTAAAACGCCTATCTAGTACTAAGTCTGGTTCTACAGTCAATGGTACATCATCTTTCAACTTAGAGTTGTCCTCTAAAACATGATGCACATTAGGAACATACTTTTTCAATAAACTCACATAGAATACATGATGCACTTTAACATGAGAAGGCAATTCCAATTTGTAAGCTAATGAACCAATGCGCTTCAAAATTTTAAATGGACCAACAAATCGTGGAGACAATCTTCTATCATTTCCAAGAATCAAATGAGACTTCTCAGGAATAACCTTTAAAAAACCATATCACCAGTTTCATACTCCACAACACGATGTTTCTTGTCATAATACAGTTTATGTCTCTTTTGAGATTCTCTAATATTCCCCCTGATTTTGGCCAACTCGCTATCCATTTTCTCAAGCATCTCACGTGACAGTTCTACCTCATTTCTCGAATTAAGAAAATGAATAGGTGTAGGATAGTTATAGCCATACATTGCCTCAAACGGAGTCATCCTAATAGATGAATGATATGAACTATTATATGCAATTTCAACCACCAAAGGCAGATATTCATTCCAATTAGATTGGTTTTCATTGACATACATTTGTAACATATCTTCTAGAATACAATTCACTCTCTCCGTTTCCCCATCTGTTTGAGGATGAAAAGCAGTAGACATGCGTAACTGGGTACCTATAGAGTCAAAAGTCGCTCTCCAGAAATGAGAAGTGAACTTAGAATCTCTATCAGACACTATGCTCTTGGGCATGCCATGCAAACGAAATATCTCTTTCATAAACAAGTATGCAATGGTCAATGCAGTATAAATTATTTTTACAGGAAAGAAGTGAGCTTGTGTTGTGAGTCTATCTACCACCAGAAAGATCGAATCATACCCTCCACGAGTAGTAGGAAGTCTAATGATAAAGTCCATGGATATACACTCCCACTTCTGTAAAGGAATGTCTAAGGGTTGAAGGTCACCACGCATCCTCTTATGCTCAATCTTAACTTGTTGACATTGAAAGCACTCACACACATAATTCTTAACATCCAATTTCATATGCAGCCAAAAGAATAAGGTTTTAATCTTTTCATATGTCTTATTTAATCCAGGATGACCACAAAAAGGTGAATTATGACACTCATGCAAAATTTGACTCTTAAAAGAAGAATTTGTAGGAATACACAAGCGGTCATAATAATACAGATTTCCCTTATACAAGTGATATCTGTTCTCATACATCTCACCAATATTCTCACGCAAGAATTTCAAAATAGGCATGTAAAAAGAATCATTTTCAACTTCGGCATGTATCTCATCAACCAAATCGGATTGCACAACAATCAACAAATTACACATGGGCCTACGACTCAATGCATCTGCAACTTTATTTTCTTTCCCACACAAACACTTCAAATCAAAGTCATACTCAGCCAACAATTCAATCCATCTTCTTTGTTTGTTATTTAATAATGGCTGAGTGAAAATATACTTCAAACTTTGATGAACAATACGCAATTCAAATTTGACACCAAGCAAAAGATAACGCCAATGTTTCAATGCATGAACAATAGCAAGCAATTCTAGATCATGTGTTGCATAGTTCAATTCATGTCGTCTTAATTTCCTAAACTCATATGCAACCACTCTTCCTTCTTGTGTCAAAACACAACCTAATTGTTCACCACTAGCGTCACAGGACACAACAAATGGTTTGCCCATCTTAGGAACTTTCAAAACAAAATTTTCCGCTATTTTAGCCTTCAAGGTCTCAAAAGCAGTCTCACAGCTAGAAGTCCACACAAAACCCTTGTCTTTCTTGGTCAATTCGGTCAAAGGACTTGCTATCTTAGAGAAATCTTTAATGTGTGCTCTCTCATATTGTGCTAGACCCATAAAGCTTCTTACATCTCTTACTAACATAGTCTTAACTTTATCAAGATCAATGTGAATCCCCTCTTTAGAAATCACTCTTCCCAATTACACAATCTGATCCTTTGCAAAAGAATACTTACTTGCTTTGGCATACAATTTATGTTCACGCAAAACCTCAAATATTTTCTTTAAGTGCAATGCATGATCTTCTTCATTCGTAGAATACACAAAAATATTATCCAAGAATACCAGAATGAAGTCATCAAGATACGGGTGAAAAATATTATTCATTAAGCACATGAAAGTTGTTGGTGCATTAGTCAAACCAAAAGCAAGAACTCTAAATTCATAATGTCCATAACGTGTACGAAAAGAAATCTTTGGAATATCCTCGACCTTAATGCAGATTTGATGGTAGCCAGAACGAAGATCAACCTTTGAAAATATTGTGGCACCACTCAAATGACTAAGCAGTTCATCTATGTGAGGAAGAGGATATTTGTTCTTAATGGTCTTTTTGTTTAATCCCCTATAGTCGATGTATAACCTATATGTACCGTCCTTTTTCTTTTTGAATAACACAAGACTACCCCAAGGAGATACACTAGGCTTAATGAAACCCTTTTTTCAAAAGATCATCAAGTTGTATCTTGAGCTCTTTAAGCTCATCAATATTGAACCTGTATGGAGCTCTTGAATAAGCTGGATATAGATCTATGGCGTGGTCTACCGCTCTAGGCGGAGGCATACCAGGAATATCGTCCGAAAACACATCCTTAAATTCATGTAAGAGATTCTCTATAAATTCTGGATTTGTCTCTTTATGTTTATCCCCAGATTCTCTTTAATCTCATTAGCAAACACAAGCAACGTCTCACACTCTTATTTAAGTCACCTTATCAATTCCATTGCCAAAACTAGATTTAGAATCTCTTTCTTTCTACAAAGAGTGTGGCTTATCATCATCAAATGATTAAAGATATATTTTTCTTTCTTAACAATCAATCAAAACATGATTTTCAATGATGTAATTGATACCAATGATAACATCATGCATATCAATGTTTATGATATAGAAATCATCGTTATACTTCCGACTTTTCAAAGAAAAAAAAAAAAAAAATTCTACTAACTCTTTCGTGAAACTATTATTACCACTAGTTAAGTCCACAAGTCTTTTAACTTCTCGATTTAATTTCAAGTTTAATTTTTCAATCAATTTAGACGATAAGAAGCAATGAATACTATCCAAATCAATTAAGAAATTCAAATTTTAATCTCAACTTCTACGCATAAATTCGATCTCACAGAAGCTTTCAAAGGACGTATCAAAGACATAAAACATCACAAAGAAGGGGTAGATGACTTACCTTTATCGTACGCATCGCCAAAAGTCTCCAATTGAGTCATCTTGGTACGTATTGTCTTACCGGTCACCTTGCTCGAGCATTCGAAAGTCTGGTGGTCGTGTTCTCGATATTGAAAGTATAATCCAAATCTTTGAGTTCTTCAATCCACGCTTCTAAATCTTCGCATATCTTTCTTATGCCATCAAACTCTTTAAGCTTAGCCTTCGTTAAGAATGATTTGGTTGTCGCTTCTCCCATATCGTCATCGTTTCTTTTGGCGGTACCCCAGCGCCACCACGATGATTATTGTTTCCAGGTGGATTAGCATGGTTTTCACCTTCATGTTGGCCATCAAGGTCTACATAGATATCAAGCTTTCGTGCTGCTTTGCCCCACAGAGCCTCAGTACACTCTCGATTTGCAATTTTCAGATCTTCTCATAGTCGCCGAATCAGGTCTTCTTGCTCCTTCATCCTCCTCTCGTATCCTTCCATGTCCAGAATCAACCGCTTGCTCTGATACCAATTGTCACGGGAACCGAATAACAGAGATAGACAGCAAAACAGAGGAAGAAATCTTTGTATTGATAGTGTTTGATACAACAGAGGAGCAAAATATATATGGGCGCCCTCCGTTGTACGGAGCTCGAACCTCCCGACCACCCCCGAGCTTCAATTCGCTTGCATGCAGTGTCTCACTCGCACTCGCACTCGCACTCGCACTCTCACTCTCACTCTCACTCTCACTCTCACTCTCACTCTCACTCGCACTCTCACTCGCACTCGCACTCGCAGAAGAGAGAATGGTGAATGATCCCCAAACGCACCACCCGTCGTGCTTTTATCCTTCTTTTCCTCGAAAAGCCTGCACGATTTTCGTACCAAGTATACCTGCGAGAATAATATAAGAACGTGATCGCTAAGCGATCCGTAAAGGTTAGATTTCTATCATGACACTTTGCACAGATCCTGTTTCACACATTGATTTCTGCATCTCCTACAAAATAGCCAAAAGAACATACTCGTGCGACCAATTCAACATGATAATCAAAGTAAAAAAACATAATTATATACCTTCATAATCTCAATTGTCATACTCTACCATGAAGAAACAGTCCACTTCTTGGTTGATAGTAGGGAGAACTGTATGATGTTGTATGTCTGTCTGTCCCTGTGTACACTACACTGCTGCTGCCTTCTGTTTGTTTTCATCATAACTTTTACAAACAAACTTAGAACAGAGCGATCCAGGTACTCAAAACGACGGGAATAGGTCTAATCTACAAGGCATCGCGGACAGAATTGCGAAAACCATCTCTGTTTGGCTAAAAAGGTAACTTTTAGGTCGCGACTTATAAAAGCTCTATTTTTGGATCTCCACTACTTTTTCAACTTATTTTAAGTCTACCCATGCATTTTAAGCTAAAACACATAAATATAAAATATTGATATTAATAAAAATCTCAATTTTACTGTTCATAGACAGACTATCTGTTATTCATTAATCTTTATCAAATCCGTTTTTAGTGTATTATTTTAAAAAAAGAATATATGTTCTCTCTTAATATCTCAACTCATTCGTATAAGCTCTATTTAATAGACTATTCAACAATCTTTCAAATCGTGCTAACGAAAGATATGTCCTGCTACATTCTTTTCGACTTTAAGAACTTCAAAGACTAGTCCTATTACACTCTATATAAATTTTTTGGTGTCAATAGGCCTTAGGAGATCCACATAAGGCTTGTTAATACCACATACCTTCTCTATATTATTCCAGAAAATCAACAATTGGATAAGATGCATAAAAATTTGTGTAGCGCCTTGAGAACTTAGATACTTTTAGATCCCTTTCTAGGGTTGGATGTAAGAATTATACAGTTTACATTTTCATACAATCTCAATATACATCAGAGTTGTGGAAGCAAGATAGTGTTGGCAGTGTCTTGTCCAACACCCAAATCAGTGATAATGCGTCTGAGCCATACACACTCAACGGTAGTTGTGAAGACTGCCCTATACTCAACCTCACAACTAGAAGTGGCCACAGTAAATTTCTTCTTTCTCAACCATGATATACATGAACTACCAAGCATGAAATAAAAACCACTTATGAACACCTACGTGTCAAAACAACCAGCCCAATCTGAGTTCGAAAAAGCATGTAAGTCTGGCGGAAATGTTCCCCCTAGGATAACACTAGCCAACATATAAAGTGCCACTAAAGTAGTGGAAAATCCTTCTGAAGTACTACCAATGCTTAGACCTTGGGATATGCATCAATCTACTAACCTGTGAGACTGCAAACTAAATATCCAACCGCGTGTTGCATACATAAACGAGGCAACCAACAACAATTTGGTAAAGAGTGACATCAACAATATCACCAACATCATGTAGACTTAACTTCAAACCAGCTTTCATGGGAGTGGAAATAGGTTTGTAATCCTCAAGTCCAAACTTACATAGCAATGTCTCTATGTAGCTTTTTTGACACAAGGCAATACCACCATCACACTGCTTAAACTGTATGCCCAAGTAATGATGCAACAACCCTAAATCTTTCATCTTGAAAGTAGCATTCAAATCAGCCTTAAATTCAACAATATGTGCCTCATTGGGATCAATGATCAGCAAATCATCCACATAAAGAACAAGAATGAGAAGTACATTGCCCTCATGCTTGACATACAATATGATTTCTATTGGACTGTTATGAAACCTTGTTTGACCAAATACGTGTCATCCTTCTCATACCAAGCACGAGGAGATTGCTTAAATCCATACAAAACTTTGATACATTTTCACACCTTATCCTCTTGTCCTTTCTTGACAAAACCGTAGGGCTGCGTTACATGAAGTTCCTCAAATATGTCACCATTCAACAAAGCAGTAACAATGTCGGATTGATATACATCCCAACCAAAATGAGCTGCTAAATGCACATACAAAACGCACAGTTGTCATACACAATTGGGAACAAAAGCCTCTGCATAATCTATACCTTTTTGTTGTGCATAACTCTTTGAAACAAGTTGAGCCTTATAGCGATCAATCTCACTATCTGGATTGTGTTTTAACTTGTAAACCCACTTTGTACCAATTTCCTTTTTTCAGGAGGCAAATCACATAAAGTCCATGTGTCATTTTCTATAAGTGCATCATATTTTGATTGCATGGCACCCATCCAATTTTTTAAATTATGTGCTTCATCAAAAGACAGAGGTTCCTCAACATAATGTAAGCTAGACACATCCAAAGCATAACAATCTGATGCATAAGATGCATGGCGAGAGCCTGAACAAGTGCGACTACACAAAGGTGCATCCAATTTACTGTCACACAATGTATGCACCATCCATTTTGGCATACCTTTATCCTGCATTGTCAACCCTTTCCTCATCAAGTACATCATGTACATATGCATCAGTAATAGGGTGACCTATAACATTTTTTGAAACCCCCATAGGCTATACATTTGCCTCATTGGAGTTTACATTTGAACTTCCACCACTAAAAAGAGGCAACAAAGTGTCATAAATGTCTTGTGAGCTTACATTGTTGTCTCTGGTACATGACAGCAAGGGTTGAAGAGAATGCTTTGTTTGTGGATGATACAACCTATAACCTTTTCTTTTAGCTCTATAACCAACAAAAATACATTTGATAGCCTTATCATCTAATTTTGTGCGCCGTATTGGTGGCACCAGAGCATATGCCAAATAGCCAAAAACATGCATGTGCTCAATAGATGGCGTTCTATCATGCCATGCTTTATATGGAGTCATAGACTGCAATGCTTTTGTAGGACACTTATTGAGTACATAAATGGCACACATGACAGTCTCGAGCCATAATGAATGTGGCAAAGCTTGATTCTTGACCATACATCGTGCCATCTTTGTAAGAGACCTCTTTTTCCTCTCAGCAACACCATTTAATGGAGGTCAAAACGAATCCGAATCAAAAATCTGAGCAGACTAAGCTTTAAGAGCTATCCCAAAATAATTGTTGACTTACGAATGCTTGCCAAAGAAAATGCTTTGGCGAATGCTCGCCAAAGCTCACTGAAATCGGAGAACGTGACCAAGCATGTGCTGGAGCTATTGGCAACTAAGCTCGGGAGGACGCAACGTGCTATGATAACAATTGTTGGAATTAGGGTTGCAAGGGAATGCACACATCTTAGAGAAGACAAAGGAATCTCAAGGAACACAACAGAGAGTATATTCCCGGGGAGGTCACCTAATAAAATTGTAACCTATCACACGAGTTCAACAAAAGGGTATTTAAAGTTCTTGAAACTTACAAAGATATATATACATAAGGGCATTATTTTTTCAAATTTGAAAGAAACTTCCAGATTTTAAAAGAAAGGGGTACATTATATTCTTAACAAAATTCACAAATAAGGAGTTTTACAGACATGTCTTGAACGCACGTGATATGGTAGTTTTACACATAGTGAACCCCCCGAGAGTATATTACTTAGTGTGCAGTGGAAAGATAGATACCCCTAGAATGAATGTCCTAAGTGCGTTCACACACATCACTACCACATGTATATGATGGTAAGAACTGACTATGTAGAAACCTTTCCCTGATGGCCATTTTTGAGTTAAATTCCTTAATGATTCTTCTTGCATCAGTTAGGGTGCCAAATTCTTCTGCAGTAACTGTAGATACATCCCTTAAGACAATCTGTTTTATGAACTCTGAGGCATCTATGAAAACTCTACTGTTTCTGATTAGCTACATGCTTTTCCACATTTCTGATGCAATGTTGCATTCAATCAGTCAAGAAAAGACATGCATAAACAAGGTCAGTCTCAACATATCTTTTAATTTGCTGCATAAGTCTACTCATAAATAGCTTGAACATAGGATGCCTCAACAAAGAGTAATAACCATAAGTGAATGTTGGAGACCAACATTAATAAACTCAAAATTAAGCACATCAGATAAGGAAAAGACAAGAGGGATGTGGTCGGCCATGGAGCATTTATAATCAACAAAAAAATCATTATTAGTAGGCAGCCAGTGAGTAGAACAAAAATAAACTCTTTCAAGCCAGGACTAAGAAGACACATGAGACTGTGAATGGAAGGTAAATCCTTGGTTTTGGTATGTAGTTTCTAGCCAAGCATCCTGTAAATTACGTGCACTCACCATTCTCTCCCTAGAATTACTCTCTAGCTTGTTAATAAGAGAGCCAGTAGAGGTAGTATCTTGCCTTGCACATACCATGTTAAAGTCCCAAGCCATAATTCCATGAGATAGCTACAAGCCTACTATCATTGTCGAAGATCACCCCTAAGTCTAGGGTTATTGTCTGCATAGACATTAATTAACATCATTTTGCCCCATTGAGTGATAACTGAAAAACTGAGCATTGACCATTTGGATGATCCAGAAGCCAGATGGGATGAAGAGATGTCTTAATGCAAGTAAGAACTCCTAGAAATCCCCCTTTATTTCCTTCATAGAAGCACTCCATACCTCTATAGTGCATAAGTTTCCTTGCCTTGTCTTTCCTTTTATGCTCTTGAACTAAATACACATCAATCTGACTAGAAAACATCCACTTATTAAAATTGTGCAACCTTGGGGGGTCATTCTACCCTTTTACATTAAAGGTTGCAAACTTCATACTGGTGTGTTATGAACCATGTGTGTTTCCTCCTCACTATCTATTTCTTGCATATGCACTTCTAGATGAATGCCTCATGGGTGTGTTTTATTGTTGGATATTTTTGTTTCTTTGCTAACTCATGGGTTTCCATGATGTTTTCTATGGCTATCGAGGTTTCATGAGATGGCATGTTCTCCATGAGGGCTTCATAATAATTATGTGAGATATACCCCAAGGAGAAGCCCCTTGATTTAAATAATTATCAGGTAGCAGCCGTGAAACCATCCCCATTTACCACTCTCTTGCCTTTCCTTGCTGGTTTTGGATTGTTTGAAGATGATCGAATGTTACTCCCCACACTAGGTTTAAACAAAGGTCTTGGGTTGGGTGGTTGCCTACCACTACGTGTACTTGTATAAAGTGGGGATGCTCCACCCTACTTGTTATTGGTTGTAGACACTTTTCCTCTATCACTTTTGGAGACATTTTTCCCAAAGATCTGCTCTTGCGGGACCATATTTTTGCTCCGCGGATAAGATGGGATGGGGTGAGAGGTAGTAGATATTGTATGGTAGTTTTGAGAAATGTCGTGAGTTTCCACAATGATATCATGACCCAGCAAGATTCCCCGATTTCAAGTAAAACACAAGCACCACAAGACGTCTTTAATGTAGCGACGCTTGTAGTGCGACGCTCAAAGCTCGGCCTCGCTATAGGCGTCTCTATGTAACAAAGACTATAGAGACGCTCATAGAGATGATTATAGTGACGTTCATAGCGACGCCGACCCTTAAAAATAATTTGAGAGCACTAGAAACTCAGATATGTAGATCTGAGTTTTGGTGCTCTCTGCACAATAGGTATACCTATCCCCCCCCCCCCTTCTCCCCAGACACACACACACACACACACACACACACACACACACACACACGAGGAGAGGAGGGTGAGCCGGGTCTGCTCCCTCCCTTTCCTATCTCTCATGTCCCCCCCTCCCCCTTCTCTCTCTCCACACACACACACACACAAGGAGAGGAGGGAGAGCTAGGTATGCTCCCTCCCTCTCCTATCTCTCATGTTCCCTTCCCCCCCTCCCTCCCTCCCTCTCTCTCTCTCTCTGTCTCTCTCTCTCTCTCTCACACACACCACAAACGAGGAGATGAGGGAAAGCTATGTATGCTCCCTCCCTCTACTCTCTCTTATGTTCCTTTTCCCTCTTTCTCTCTCTCTGTCTCTCTCACACACACACACATATTGTGTGTGTGTGTGTGTGTGTGTGTGTGAGAGAGAGAGAGAGAGAGAGAGAGAGAGAGGTTAAAGAGAGGGATAAAGAAAGTAGAGAGAGAGAGCTAAATAAAGAGAGAGAGAGAGAAAGAGAGAGAGAGAGAGAAATGAAATGAAATAATATATTTAACACTAGCTAGTCTTGTAAAAAATCAGCCACTTTTGTGGCTTTTTGAGACTTTTGTAAAAAAATTCTCAACACTATGTTAGTTATCTAAATAGAAAATCGTTTTAGGGAATTATGACAAACACTCACTATGAGTTGATAAAAAATAGTACATAGCTAAATGAAGTTGTAAGGGTGTCTTTCCATTGCGATCTTCTACAACTAATTTGTGCAAATGGACAAAAATTTTATATTTTCTTTTGAAAGTAAATCAAATCATTGCTAAGCAGGCCCAAACTTCTTTGAAAAATCCCTCAATAGGTATGTGATAGATGTATCAAGCTTTTTTAATCCATATACAAAGACTGTCGACATTTTTACTTCTCCAAGTTAAGTGTTGAAGTGCAGTTTTATGTAAATTTACTAATTTTAGAAAAGTAAATTTTTTTATTTTTGATATTTTCATGTAAATTGTGTATTTAGAAACCTTTTTCATATCTTGAACCCATATTTAAGAAGTTTCATGAAATTTTGATGTCATATACAAAAGTTATGTTTCATTTACTAGAATCTTGATGTGAGTCATTTTTGTGGCTTCGGCCACTTTTGTGGCTCATTACAAGTCTAGTGTTAACGTCTTCAAAATTCCAGAATCACTTATGAGACCAATCCGATAAAATCATTGTGGATCTTATCTAATGTCTGGGTACAAACATACAAGTGAAGTGGAAGACTAAAATCATCATCAATTTTCAACATTGGGCGTTGTTTGAGAAAGTAGTGCATCGGTCAATGAAGAGCTTCGTCAATGTTCGCCTTGTAAATAGACATAATGTGTGAAGTTGAGGGTTGCCAAAAAAAATTGTTCTCTTCGAGGTCGTACCGATGGAGCTGATGGTAGCAGGTCTTATGGTGTTTGTAAGCGGTGTTTTTGTCATAATTGGAGCAAACCATAGCCAAATCTTGGGCCGTTTCTTTCCCCTTTCTCCCTTTTTGCATTTCCTTTGCTCAAAGTGTTTGGTGCCAATTGTGTGAGTTGTGTGTGCCCCCCCCTGGACATTTGTGTGTGAGGGAAAAAGAGACAGAGGTGTGTGCTATAAGATTGCTAAAAACAAGAAAAATCATGATGGTGTGTTGTCTGTCAATTGTGTGGAGTGTGTGTTCATTGGTAGGCGTTGGTGCACCCAAAGTGTGTCAACCCTAGCAGAGGACACATGCAGTGATGTGTATGCTTATAGATGCATGGTAGAGGGCTAGAGCATTGGGAAGAGCCTGGGTAGATAGGTGGAAGTAGAGATATATGCTTTATGTGGGTTTCTAGACCCTAAAGGCTGCAAGATGGGCCGGACAAGGTGGTAGGTGAAGGAGGCTCAAGGTGATGGTTTCTACCTCAAAAATGTAGAGCTTGAAGTGCTAAAGGAGCAAGTCCAGACGGCTCATCAAACGGAGCTACAACGCGAAAGATATGGCTATTCAAAGTTGAAGGTATTTGCAAATATGAGACAGAGAGAGCAGGTCATTCCAGGTAGTCCAAACCATTTTGGAGCTATGAGTTCGTAGTGCTTGATTTATGGAGCCTGCTAGTCTTTTCAGATTGTTGTTTGGAACCTTGGAGATCAAGATACTAGCAGATAAAGATTTGTCGGGGGCCTGTCATGTGCTGGGTTGATCGCATCCATAGATATGTCATTTGAGATTTTTGAAGCTTTTCTAGGTTTTGTATGAATTCTGTGCAGCAAGTTAAGGCCATGGGTGTTTACGGCTCGTCAATGGGGCACCGAGTCGGTCAAATATTAAAGTTTGAAAATGATGGCAGTTACCGGTTAGGTGGTAGCAAACGGTTTTTTAGGCGCATCATTTGAGGGCACGGCAAAGCCAAAATGGTAGTGAGGTTTGTACAGATCGTAGCCAACAAAGAGATCTATTGGTTGGAATTTGTGGCTCAATCACAGGGTTGGTGTGCACCAAATGGCATCGGATTGAAATGGTGAGAGGAGGAGAATTTTTATGCAATTAAAATGAATAGTTGGTGAATTTTTGACCATTTAGAGGTGATTTGAAGTGGATCTGTCACGTATTTGTGTGTTAATCCCACATGGTAAGTACGAAGTTGACTTGGTAGAGTACATAAGCGCACAAGGGAGACATGCCCTTATGTGTCGTGGGGTAGGAGTTGAGCTGCGAGGACTGTTCGCCATGGTGCCCACAACGCGCATGGCATTGTTGTGGTTGTGTCTGATGGACATGATGTTGACGTTCAAGAGGGGGAATGGGGACGACACCCGGCATGACCAGAAATGCCTCACTATAGCTCAGGGTCAACACAACACCCCAATCCACTCGAAAACACATTCGAAATGACAATCTACACCTAATCTACTTCACCTGCTCAGTTCCCAAGCGCACACACGCTATCCAGGACCGCAAAAGGAGCCGATATCTCACTGCACCTGCTCTGCCTCCCTCCACACATACACTTACTCTCTCTCTCTCTCTCTCTTTCTCTCTCTCTCTCTCTCTCTCTCTCTCTCTCTCTCTCTCTCTCTCTCTCTCTCTCTCTCTCTCTCTCTCTCTCTCTCTCTCTCTCTCTCTCTCTCTCTCTCTCTCTCTCTCTCTGCCAAGCACCAACAATCCGGGCGTATACACGCTTCACCGGCACCGCGACTGGCACCAGACGTGACGACAAAGAAATAAGGGGGAAGGGGGATGCGACACAACACCACAGACCAAAAGGGTTGTGAATTAATGGCTTCCAAGCTCCATTACAAACCTTCTCTGAGCTTCTCTCTCTTCTCCTCTCATGTACAGTCCAAAAAGAACTCTTTAGTTACAAAAAGTTTTGCCCCCTTATTGGGACCGTTTTTGAGTTTTTAGGCATTTTTCATGGTAGGCCGACATGTGGCACTCCCCTTGGGAGGCTCCGCTGGACTTTGACTAGCTTGGTGTTCATCCCGAGGCTTCACACTTCACTTTACACACAAGCACCCTCTAGGGAGCAACGACGGCGCCGTCGTTGCCCCCCTAAGGGCTCACATTGCCTTCAAAAAAGGTTTTGGACCAAACTTGTCCGCGGGAAACAACCCCCCCATGGGCGGGCACCATGTCATCACCTTCCTCGCGCGGGCGGAGCCGCCCAAAACCACCACCCACCGCCAGCGGCAGCTAGCGCAGCGCCGATGGCGCGTTCCGCCATAGCCCACGCAATCCCAAGGAGCCTCTCTCTCCCTTGTGACACTATAAGGGCCTCACGGCCCAACCCAAATAGCCCGCCCTCGGTAGTTCTGGCACCGCATGTGGGACCTCCCAGTGTGCCACGTGGCGGCCCCTCTTTGAATTGCCTCCAAGGTCTTTAAATTTTTATAACAAGACCTCCATGGAAAATCAATTTCTCCCCTCTTTCCTCTTGGCTGTCAACTGGCACCTGCTAAACCAATCATTGAGGCGTAAAGTGGTGCCGAGTCTCCACTTTGCTGGTCCCTGGCCGTGCCAACCCCACACCATTTCGGATTCTGTGAGCTAGCTATCTGAGGCCGCCAAAAACCGGGAAAAACACCTGCCAACCTTCTACCATCAAATGATCCCAACTCCGTCCAGCTGTATCTGACTAACCTAATATCCGATTGATGTGCAGCCGATTTGTGCTAGCTCCACATGGTAAACACTTCCCCTGAGAACCTTGGCAAGACTCAAAAGATGCTAGATGGTGCATTTTCCAATGTGGCCAAGTGGGCTCAGACTCGGCCCCCGAAAAATCTTCAAATGGCCATAACTTGCTATCCAGAGCTCCGATTCACAATCTCAGAAGACAAGCATGCTCCACAACTCGATCTCTACACATGTATGCATTGACATCAGCCCGGGCCACCTATCCCCAGCTGCCCTATCCATCGGGGATCTGCTACACACTTTACCTTTAAACTGCAATATCTTGAGCATCGGGACTCCGTTTGGCGAGCCGTCTGGACCGGGTTCTAGAGCACGTTGAACTCTACATTCTAGAGCAGTGACTTGGCATTTTGGGCACCTTGACGTGCCATCCCAACTGGACCATTCCGTTGCACTTTTGGCCTAAAAAACCGCTTCAAACACACTTTCCCTCTATCCTTTGGCTGCCAAGGGCATCGGCACCTACCCTAGCCTTTTGCACCGCACTCGATTGCACCCTTTGCCTGGCATAGATAACTACTTAGCTCCGACCAACTTTAGCTGCACCATCATTGCCCAACCCTTTTTTTGAGCGTTCATGCTCAAGTAAAAGCACACTTTTGAACGTGAAAACTGGAACACTTGACAAGCATGGAATGAAGTAAAAAACCATAGCTGTATGTACATGCTATGTACAGAGTATGTACAAGGTGTCCTCTCTCTTCATAAGCTCCCTCTGTCTAGGTTGGTTGCCCAACCCCCATAGCTACAATTTGTTGTACATCAGGCACTAACCCCCTGTCAAAATATAGCTTGAGCCGTACACCATTCACCCTATGCCTCAAATGTTTGCCATTGGCTCTCACTAGCTGATAGGTTCCATTCGGAAAGGCTTTATGCACTTTGTACGGACCCGTCCATTTCTTCTTGAACTTCTTTTGGAAGGTGAAGTCCAAGTAGCTTTCCTACTTCATCACCAGATCTCCCTCTTGAATCTCCTTGTTTGGCAAGCTCTTGTTGAACTTCGCCACTCGCTTATCCTTTTGTTTCACATAAAAGTCTGCCGCAGCCTCCCTATCCATTTGTAAAGCCTCCAAACTAGTGATCCGATCCTGCAACACGCCCTGTTGAGTGGCACTGACACGCCACATACCCTTCAATGCACCTAGTTGTGCATGCACTGGTAACATTGCCTCCTTACCATAGACAAGCTCAAATGGAGTAAAGTTTTTAGCCACTTTGTAGGATGTGCGGTAGGCCCACAAACACTTCTCCAAGTTTACTTCCCACTCTGTCACCTGCTTATAAACATACTTGGTCAACATCTTCACAATCTGCCCATTGGCACTCTCTACCAGACCCTTGCACTGCGGGTGATATGGCGAAGAGAAGTGGTGTTGGATACCCAGCTTTTCCACTAAAGCCCGCATCAATTTGCTTCAAAATCCTTGGCGTCTATCGGAGATCAGCACCCATGGAACACCACAAAATGAAAACAAATGCTGTCAAACACGAACTGAGCTACCACATTTGCATTTACCTCTTTGACAGCCTTGGCCTCAACCCACCTGGTAAGGTAGTCAATCGCCAATATAATGTATTTTTTACTGCTTGCCAACTTCGGGAGTGGACCAATGGCATCCAAACCCCACTTCTCAAAAGCATCCTGGGCAATGATAGCTCCCTGTGATTCGGCTATGAGCCTCCTCTCACCCATAGTCTGACATTCATGGCAAGTTTTGCACCAATAGTGCACATCACGTACTATCGATGGCCACCAAAAACCTGCTCTCAAGATTCAAAACAAAACCTGGTCTTTACCCTGATTTCTGCTCTCTTCATGGCATTTCTCCAACACCATTCCTATCTCCTCTTTATAGAGCACCCTTCTAAGCACTTTGTCACGCCCGTAATTCATGAGATCTTCACCTACCAGTGTGAATTTGTGGGCCTTTTGCACCACTCTTCTCTTTTGCAGCTTGGACAAACCCTCTGAACATTGCCCTATACTCAGAAAGCCTTCAATCTCCTTTAGAGTCTCTCTACTTGCATAAATGGCTGGGGCCACATATAGACCTGCAACATGTACCTGTACTTTGCTGCTAGCTAGTTGATCCGCCTCTTGATTCTGCTCTCTCCTCACATGCTTGAATTGGACTTCTTCAAAAGACTTCAACATCTTCTTGATGGAAAAGAACCAATGCCTCAAAGAATCGCGCTTTACCTGCCATTGGCCTAACAGTTGCTTGATGACTAGCAATGCATCTCCCTTCACCACCAACCTTGAAATGCCAAACTCTATGCACTGCTTTAAACCCAAATACAGAGCGAGATACTCTGCCTCGTTATTGGTGTGGACATCCTCTAAATCATACGCCTTTGAAAAAATTGTTTTTCCATGTGGGTCGTGTATCACCACACCTCCTCCTGCTTTCTGCACTACCCTTCAAGATGCTCCATCGAACCACATGGTGAAAGCATCTTCCAAGTCGGGTTCCTCTTTAGCTTCATCTCGCGCCACTCTTGGATAGGTCGGCAAATAGATAGCCTTTCTGACAAGAATGTCTGCCAGGTGAGACCGACTCGTGTGATCCACCTTAAAATCGAACTCGAACTCCTGTAGCTCCAACACCCACTTCATAATCCTCCTTCCTAGCTTCAAATGTAGCACTACCTCTCGCAATAGATTGTTAGCCGTCAACACAACAAACTTACGCACAATCAAATGGACTTTGAACTTCTTGCAAGCAAAGACTAGAGCCATCACCCACTGCTCCGCCTCGGTGTAGGTAGCCTCTCCTGGGCTAATAACCTTACTCTTGAAGTATATCGGCTTGTAGCTTCTTCCTACCTTTTGCAATAGAGCTGCTCCAATAGTAGCTGTGCCCACCGTCATAGACACATAAAAGTCGTCCTCTCGATTGGGAGGACACACCGCTGGCAATTGGCATAAAACCTCCTTGACTCTATCAAAAGCCTCTTGAGCTTCCCCATCCCATTCATAGCCATGCACTTGCTGAGCCCTCTTTTGAAGAGGATGCACATATTGCGACATCATCCAAAAGAAACGTGACAAATACTTCAACTTATGAACTAATGAAGCCAAACCTGAGCATCTGATGGCGGCTCCATCAACACCAATGCCTTCACCTTCTCAGAATCTACCTCTATACTGTTTTGCGACACCACATGACCTAACAGCTGCGCTCGAGGCTGTGCTGGCTTACATTTTTTGGGATTCAACTGGCCTCCTTCTTCATCAAGCCTTTGAAATCATAGTTGGAGCTTCGATGGGTGCTCCAACCTCGAAATGTAGCAGCCGATATCATCCATGAAGACTCTAATAAAACGGCCCAAGTATGGACCAAATACCCTGTTCATCCAACCTTGGAAGGTAGCGTATGCATTCACCAATCCGAACAGCATCCTGCGGTAAGCAAAAGAGCCCCATGGAGATATGAATGTGGTCTTCAGCTGGTCTTCAAGTGAAATCCCTATCTGAAAGTACCCCGAAAAGCCATCCATAATCGAGTACCTCTCATGCCCCGCCACCTAGTTTAGGATTTCGTCTTGAAACGGCAAGGGGTAGTGATTCCTCTTGGTCGCAGCATTCAATGGCTTGTAGTCAACACACACTCTCCATTTCCCATTTTTCTTAGGGGTTATGACCACTGGCGAGCCGTCTCTGACTCCTTCACAGGATATATGATGCCTGCATCCAATAGTTTATTGATCTCCAGCCAAAGGGCTTCTTTTTGGATTTCCCCTAATCTTCTCAGCTTCTGTGCTTTAGGCTTATGTCCCTCCTTAAGAACAATCTTGTGCTCTACTCCCTTTGCACCTAGCGAATGCTTGTACTCCGTTGCAAAAAGATTTGGATAGGACTCACACAGTCGAACATAGCTCTCCTTTTCCCCTTTGGTAAGGTCTTCACTTATCATACTCAAAACCTCCTCTATGCTTAAACCATGAGCTTGACACTGCATACCTTCTTCTTTAGGTGGAGAGTCATCTATGGTGACTCCGAACAAATCCGCATCTATCTTCAGCATGTCGTCCTCGCTCTCCTCTTCCTTTGTGCTAGTATAGCCTTCATCAAAGCCCGTCTCAGTCTCGTACTCATAGCTCGTCGTGTCGCCCTCATCTTTAACTGCCATAGGACGAGAACTGCTCTCCTTGGTCTTCAAATCAAGCACAATTTATCTGCCTCTCTCTTTGTCAGGCAAAGTGAACACTTTGCTCTCCCAATCCTGCTTTGCACCTATTGCCAACAGCCATGGCCTACCCAAAATGATAGGGTAAGCATTATCCCCTGCTTTCATCACAAAGAAGTCAATCAGGCACTCTATGCCCATCACCTTGACCTTCACATCCTGCGCCACACCCAGACACCTGGCTTTAGTATGGTTAGCCATCCTCATGCGCACATTTGACTTGACTACTTCCTTGACTCCCATCTCTTTCATGGCTGCTTCTGTCATGACACAAACCTGTGCTCCACCGTCTATGTAGGCTTGTACCTGCATCCTCTTCTCTATAATCGCATCCACCAATGCAAGAACATCAGTGGGGCTACCCACTCTCAAAGCCATGTTTTGCACTGCATGGACATTTCCCTTAGCTCTTGGCAGCCTGGTGCTAACACTCGTGGACCACTGCCTTCTTAACTTTGGATTTAAAGCTAACAACTGACCAAATGTAATATTTGCCTTTTGATTTTGAACATCACTCACCAGATTGTACTCGGGATAGCCTCGTCCTAGCTGGAAATCCGCTTGCTTGATCCTGCGACGCCTCCTTCTTTTGCTAGGCTCAGGCTGCTCTCTGCCTTCGTACACCTTCTCTTTACGCTTGCGAGCTATAGTTTCCCGTTCTACCTCTGTTTCCCTCTCAACTCTTGCCCTCTTATTGGCCAAAACTTTGACATCTTGCTTGTCTACCCCTATGATGTTCACTCTTGGAACCTCTCCTCCGTTTTGCTAAGCTGGCTGCACAGGATTCTCCACCGCTTGCTCTCTTGGACCATTGTATTGCCCTTGACCTCGACCTCTACCAAAAAGCGGGTACATACCTCCTCTTTCTCTCTGTGGTTGAGGACAATCAGGTGCATAATTCCCTTCTTCCCCACAATTGTAGCACCTACCAGGCAATGGCCGTGCCTTGCCCCTTGCTCCTCTTGGTTGTCCTCTATCCATGACACTGAGCCGCAACCCTTGCATCTGCTCGGATAAATCTTGCACTGTGCGCACCCAATTTTGCGGCACAATAGCTACACCTCGAATTCCCTGATTTTCTTCATGTCCATCCTCTCTCGGGCTCTGCGGTTGAACATGGGTCATCGTCTCGTAGCCTGATACGCCCTACTCAATCTTCTTCTTTATCTTTCTGCTCTTCGACCGTGCAATGGCTACCGCACCATTATAATTCTCTCGGCTCTCGAAATCAACTTTTTCCCTCACCTTGGGATGCAGACACGCCATGAATTTGTCTAGCTTGAAGTAATCTCCATTGGCCAATTGCATGGCTGCCGCCAACTCTGCCCAACACTTTCCAAAATGACCCAAAAACAAATTGAACTCTTCACTTACATCTTGCTGAAGCGCCTTTAGCTTTGCATCCATTTCGACTGGGGAAGTCTCCTTGCGAAAGTCGTGAAGAAACCTCGCTCGTAGAGCCGGCCATGCTTGCTTTGGCTCACCTTCCAATGCATCGTACCATGCTTTAGCTCTACCACGCATCACCAGAGGAAAAGTCTGCATCTTGATATCCTCGTTCGGCATACGCAACGATAGCATGTACCGCTCGAAATCTGACATCCACTCATTAGGGCTCTCTTCTCCTGTGAAAATTGGTCCATAGCTTCTACCTGCCATCACTTCCAATGCGAAAACCGCTTCTTTTCGATCAACTAGGAGCAATCAGTGTGCTCCTCAGTGGGGGCACCAGAAGATGGAGAGGGGGAATGGGAACGACACCCGGCACGACCAAAAATGCCTCACTATAGCTCAGGGTTAACACAACACCCCAATCCACTCGAAAACACCTTTGAAATGACAATCTACACCTAATCCGCTTCACCTGCTCAGTTCCCAAGCGCACACACGCTATCCAAGACCGCAAAAGGAGCCGATACCTCATTGCACCTGCTCTGCCTCCCTCCACACATACACTTACTCTCTCTCTCTCTCTCTCTCTCTCTCTCTCTCTCTCTCTCTCTCTCTCTCTCTCTCTCTCTCTCTCTCTCTCTCTCTCTCTCTCTCTCTCTCTCTCTCTCTCTCTCTCTTTGCAAAGAACCAACGACCCGAGTGTATACACGCTTCACCGGCACCGCGGTTGGCAACGGACGAGACGACAAAGAAATAAGGGGGAAGGGGGATGCGACATAGCACCACAGACCAAAAGGGTTGTGCATTAATGGCTTCCAAGCTCCATTACAAACCTTCTCTGAGCTTCTCTCTCTTCTCCTCTCATGCACAGTCCAAAAAGAACTCTTTAGTTACAAAAAGTTTTGCCCCCTTATTGGACCCGTTTTTGAGGTTTTAGGAATTTTTCATGGTAGGCCGACATGTGGCACTCCCCTTGGGAGGCTCAGCTGGACTTTGACTAGCTTGGTGTTCATCCCGAGGCTTCACACTTCACTTTACACACAAGCACCCTCTAGGGAGCAACGACGGCGCAGTCGTTGCCCCCCTAAGGGCTCACATTGCCTTCAAAAAAGGTTTTGGACCAAACTTGTCCGCGGGGAACAACCCCCCCCATGGGCGGGTGCCACGTCATCACCTTCCTCGCGCGGGCGGAGCCGCCCAAAACCACCACCTACCGCCAGTGGCAACCAGCGCAGTGCCGGTGGCGCGTTCCGCCATAGCCCACACGCTCCCAAGGAGCCTCTCTCTCCCTTGTGACACTATAAGGGCCTCACGGCCCAGCCCAAATAGCCCGTCCTCGACAGTTCCGGCACCGCATGTGGGACCTCCCAGTGTGCCACGTGGAGACCCCTCTTTGAATGGCCTCCAAGGCCTTTAAATTTTGATAAAAAGACCTCCATGGAAAATCAATTTCTCCCCTCTTTCCTCTTGCCTGTCAACTGGCACCTGCTAAACCAATCACTGAGTCGTAAAGTGGTGCCGAGTCTCCACTTTTCCGGTCCCTAGCCGTGCCAACCCCACCCCATTTCGGATTCTCTGAGCTAGCTATCTGAGGCCGCCAAAAACCGGGAAAAAACACTTGCCAACCTTCTACCATCAAATGATCCAAACTTCGTCTAGCTGTATCTGACTAACCGAATATCCGATTGATGTGCAGTCGATTTGTGCTAGCTCCACATGGTAAACACTTCCCCCGAGAATGTTGGCGAGACTCAAAAGACGCCAGATGGCGCATTTTCCAATGTGGCCAAGTGGGCTCAGACTCGGCCCCCGAAAAATCTTCAAATGGCGATAACTTGCTATCCAGAGCTTTGATTCACAATCTCAGAAGAGAGGCATGCTCCACAACTCGAGCTCTACATATGTATGCATTGACAGCAGCCCGGGCCACCTGTCCCCAGCTGCCCTGTCCGTCGGGGATCTGCTACACACTTTACCTTTAAACTGCAATATCTTGAGCACCGGGACTCTGTTTGGCGAGCCGTTTGGACTGGCTTATAGAGCACACTGAACTCTACATTCTAGAGCACTGACTTGGCATTTCGGTCACCTTGACCTGCCATCCCAACTGGACCATTCCGTTGCACTTTTGGCCTAAAAAACTGCTTCAAACACACTTTCCCGCTATCCTTTGGCTGTCAAGGGCATCGGCACCTGCCCTAGCCTTTTGCACTGCACTCGATTGCACCCTTTTCCTGGCATAGACCACTACTTAGCTCCGACCAACTTTAGCTGCACCAACCTGGGGCGGTGCCTGGTGGTTTTGTTGAAGCAAGTGGCGGATAGACCCGTTCAATTTCTCATTTTTTAACCCCTCTTGTACATAGAATTCTCTAACTCTTTGGTATATAAAAAACCCCTCCAGGTGAGCTCATGTGCTACACTTACATATTTTTAGGTGGAGTCCCCCGAGATCCAACAAACCCTTTATTCAAAAGGAACTTTGTAATGTTTTGTTTTCGGTCCCATAGATCATATCTGACCTTTGTGGATGATAATCAAATCTATTTGTCTATCTATATCTAACTATCATAGATGTCATAATGAGCAGAATGCATAATCATTGAGAATGGCAAATGAACACTAGCACCACTACAACATGGCGTGCAGAAATCGGTGCAAATACCGACAAAAAAAAGTTAATTTTAAAATTAAAAAGCGTTGAAATAAGCATCGAAAGAGACGCCGATATCATAATGTCGGTATAAGTACCGGTATATGAAGCGTCGGAATACGCAATGAAATCACCGTCGGTAATACTGTAGCATATTCCGATGCAACTACCGAGGTCTATACTAATGCTGATACCGTACTCTGTATCGACGACCAAGCTTGCAATTTTTTTTTGGGCAAAGAGGGTTGGGAATTGAAGCTGCATGTACTGCAGCAAAAGAAAACAGCCCTCTCTGCCCAAAGGAAGAGTGCACAAGTAACCACACTCCACCTACAAGATGACGCTAAAGAGCGAGTGTATGGCAATTAGTAAAATTGTAAGGAAAACATAACAACAAAATCAAAAGCTTGATCATGGAATAACGGCATAAAGATTTTATAACATAATTAAAACATGAGTCGAAAACTGTAAAACCATAAACATAACCTGTTTGCCATACCATAACCATTAACATAACTTGCTTGTCATACCATAACCATAACAGCCATACCATCATTGCACAACCATAACCATAACCATAACCATAATCATAATCATAACCATAACCATCACATGATTTCCCTACCATCATAGAAAAACCATAACCTTAACTTGACTACCAAATCTTAACCATAACATTTGTGCCATACAATAAACATAACCATAAACCATAAACATAAGCACTACAAAACTGTACATATGCAAACAATCACTGAGTGAGAAGACCCTCATGGTAATGCCTCCCAGTCGACATACTCTCCCTCCTCTTGCAGTTGGGTCAAAAGGTCCACAAGTCCATGCTTGTACCCATACTTATCCTCTCGGCGTGTTGAAGGACGCTTCACGACAACTTCTTGCAAAATTATGATTAAATCATTAGGTAAATCTTCAAATAACATATATATTTTCCATAATTTAAAGCATACGTATAATACTTACAAACTCATGTTGAAGTGTATCATAGCCTCCACTCCCAAGGTGTGACGCTCCAACACACTCCAAACGTGCTCTAGCTGTATATCTTTGATAGTGAAATCTCTGAGGATTATCTTGTGTCTCTCGTGAAATCCCCGCCCACTCCTCTGTGTCCAACAATGCCTTTCTTATCTCATTTGAACTTATCCAGCATACCAACTCACTAATTTTGTATATTGGTCTTCTAATTTCATTTATCAAACAACCCTTTATGTAAATTGGTAAGATGATCTGTAAAAATTTGTGCAAATTATGGGACTTAAGACCACTGAGATTGTCATCTCTCCTAAAAGCCGTTTTCAAACATCGCATGCACCCTGTGGGAGTCTTGAATGAAGATACAGTCTTCTTCACTTGTTGCTCTTCTGCACGACTGAGAACCCATAAACCTTTTGGTATAGCAAACTTTCCATTGGGTTTGAGACAAGGCCACATGTCTGACATTCAATCCACAGCCTGTAGGTCATCTCTTTGGGCCTTGCTCTCCCTTTATTCGGTGATGGTTTTCCATATGATCTCCCCCACATTCTTGAAGATGTGCATTGGGTCGAGCAAATGATTAATCAGCAAGTCACTCCAGTACGGGAGTTTATGAAAAATAGAAAGTCTTTTCATTCCAGGTGGCATCCAATCTCTCCTCTCCAACCACATGTTTTTCCAATCGCTCGCTTTCAGTGGATGCATGTGATGTTTTCATATGTTTGGTCCATGTAGCTCATGTCCTTCAGGAAAAAATCTACCATGCTCCTAGTAAACTGTCTTGCTTAAATGCTCAGAGCGGCGAAAGCCAAGTCAACGACCACATTTTGGACATGCGTGATTGCTCGAGTAACACAAGCCTGAAACATCACAAAATTAAAATATAAAAGCGTTGGCATAGCCAGGAATCACATGTGTGTGAGGGTTTTAAAGGCACTTACATGAGCACTCACCGAAGCTTGGCCAATAGTGCATGGTCAACATGAGAATGCCTTGCACATGTAAATTCCATCATCTGATTGGTTGGGACATATCAGCCACATCGAATCCTGTCGAGAAGATTTGGAGCTCTTCTATAAGTGATGCCAGATAGATGTCCATGTTCTTTGCTTTGTACTTTCTTGGGATGATCAATGACAACAACAGATGGTCCTTCTTGATAGCAAGCCATGGTGGAAATTATAATTAACCAGAAAAATAGGCCACGCAAGATTGTTACCTTGTGGTCCTAATCTCCGTGTACCTCTACACTGAGGTGTGCGGAGATCGGGCCTAGCTAGAGAATGTGAGGTTGTTAGAGCTAGCAGTAAATAGTTTAAAAAACACAATCAAACTTCAAAAGAGCACACAGACTTCAAGAACTTTAATATATAGTCATTGACCAATAAAGATGAGATTATTACCATGTGTCCTAATCTCGCTGCATCTCTAGACCAAGGTGTGCGGGGATCGGGCCTAGCTAGAGAATGTGAGGTTGTCATGTATTATCAACTAGATTTTCTTAAATATTTGTTGCATCATTGGTAAGATAAAGTATGGACGATAGGATGGCGTGCCCTTGTGCGCATTGCAAGCATCAGATCTTTCAAAACCAAAAAATCTGCGACCAACACATACGCAATCATGGTCTCTTTCTGATAGAGTAACTACAAGATCTGAGTTATCGATCTCATGGTCTAGAGATTGAAGGTCAAAATCCGCAAGTAGATGTTGCTCCAACTTCATCCCAGAGAAGACAATTTTCAAATGAGAAGCCATCAAATGAGTCCTCCCAACTAATACCTGATTGTTGATCGGGACGGAGAGAGTGCATGTAGAAGAGAGAGAGAGAGAGAGAGAGAGAGAGAGAGAGAGAGAGAGAGAGAGAGAGAGATGACACCATGATATGCAATCCCCAAAGTGTGTATAATACTCACACAGATGATGTATATATAGAGGGGACCCAGGCGCTATATATGGAGCTCGTGCTACTTATAGACCGGGTTATGTTCTTAGAGCTCTTATGATGTACGTGAGGCTTATGTTTCTATGTGGATTTTGTGTCATATTTTATCACTGAATTCATTCAACAGAGACGAATTGTATACTAGCTGACTTTGATCCATGGAATAGTATGCCCATGGATTTTGATATTAGTGCTTCATATGATGATTTGCTAGATGATGTGTTGAATATTTTAACTTCAATTTATGATGCTCCAAGGATTTGAGCATTAGTGCTTGGTATGATGGTCTACTAGACATTGTGTTGAATATTTTAACTTCAATTTTTAATGCTCACGTACGTAGTGACATGACCAATATTAGAGAGTTTGGTGCTCTATCACTCGTAAAGAAGTTCATATAGTTTACAAAGAATTATTACTAAAATTATTTATGGAGTAATTTACTTGATTTTGTGCCTTGATGATCATTCTATAGAGTTGAATGCATCATCTTGCCACCTGTACACTTATTGTTATGGAAATCACTTATGAATATCATCGAACGTCGTCATTGTCATGCCATTATTATGCCCATTGTTATGAATATCGTCTCGGTCATCGTCATCGTCATCGCCATGCCATCCTTACTATGGTGATTGTTATGAATATCTTCTCGAACATCATCTTGTGTCATGTATTTATGTGTTATCTGATTGTGATGCCATCTTTGTTATGGCCATTGTCTTGAATATCATCTTAGACATCGTCATCCTCATGTCATCATTACTATCATTGTTATGAATATCGTTGTAGATATTATTAATCGTGATTCCATCACTGTTGTGGCCATTGTTATGAATATTGTCACGGACATCATCATCGTCATTCCATCATTGTTATGGCCATTGTTATGAATATCGTCTCGGACATCGTCATCGTCATGCCATCATTACTATGGTGATTGTTAAGAATATCTTCTTGGAAATTATCTAGTGTCATGCATTTGTGTGGACACATACATTCTTATTTCTTTTTACATACATACGTGCTATCTGATCATCATGATATCATTGTTATGGAAATTCTTATGAATATCATCTCGGACATCGTCATCATCATGCCATCATTGTTGTGGCCATTTTCTTGAATATCGTCGCGGACATTATCCAATCGGCATGGCATCATTGTTATGAATATCTTCTTGGACATCGTCATTGTCATACCATCATTACTATGGTCATTGTTATAAATACCTGCTTGGACATCATCTTGTGTCATGTGTTTATGTGCACACATATGTGCTATCTGATCATAATGAAATCATTGTTATGGCAATTCTTATGAATATCATCTCGGACATCGTCATCGTCATGCCATCATTGTTGTGGCCATTTTCTTGAATATCATCGCCAACATTATCCAATCGGCATGGCATCATTGTTATGAATATCGTCTTGGACATCGTCATCGTCATACCATCATTACTATGGTCATTGTTATAAATACCTGCTTGGACATCATCTTGTCTCATGTGTTTATGTGCACACATACATTATTATTTTTTTATACAGACATATGTGTAGACAAACATTCTTATTTTGTTATACATACATATGTGCTATATGATCGTCATACCATCGTTATCATGGCTATGGCTTCAATATCATCTTGGACATCGTCATCCTCATGTCATCATATGGAGATCATCTCGTTATATATACATATGTGTGCACATATACTCTTATTTTGTTATACATGCATATGTGTTATCTGATTGCCATGTCATCATTGTTGTGGCCATTTTCTTGAATATTGTATGGATCTCATCTCATGTCATATATGTATTTATGTACTATCCATTGTTATGTTATCAAAAGGACAGCACTGCAAACCGTCTCTTATGTCATTTTGACTGTGATTATTTTCATTGACATTGCTAAGATTTTCTTGATTGTATTTCTTGAGTTTATGATTATTGCAGGTATGACCCAAAGTTAAAGTTTATCAAGACATTTTTGGTGAAGAGATTATGGCAGAATAAAGAAGTCTATGAAGACATTTTTGGTGAGAAGATGTTGGCAGTCTACACAAAGATATCTCTCTCTTGAGTTTTTTTAAGGCCATTGTTGTACTTGATGGGAGTGATGTAGCTCCTGATAAGCATTCTTTGTAAATTCAATGATTTTTTTAAATATAACGGTGGGTGTATATAGAGCTGTGGGTTTTTCCCTTGAGCCCCCAAGGGTTTTTTCATCCACAGTTAGGGACCCTTATTTGAGTGGGGGTGTTGAGCTCTATAAGTAGCACGAGCTCCATATATAGCGCCTGGGTCCCCTCTATATATACATCATCTGTGTGAGTATTATACACACTTTGGGGATTGCATATCATGGTGTCATCTCTCTCTCTCTCTCTCTCTCTCTCTCTCTCTCTCTCTCTCTCTCTCTCTCTCTTCTACATGCACTCTCTCCGTCCCGATCAACAGCTCTGATACCATGTTGATCGGGACGGAGAGAGTGCATGTAGAAGAGAGAGAGAGAGAGAGAGAGAGAGAGAGAGAGAGAGAGAGAGAGAGAGAGAGAGAGAGAGAGAGATGACACCATGATATGCAATCCCCAAAGTGTGTATAATACTCACACAGATGATGTATATATAGAGGGGACCCAGGCGCTATATACGGAGCTCGTGCTACTTATAGAGCTCAACACTGATGTAGAATTTCAAGAAGTAGAGATGGAGCAGATGTTGGACGCGTTCTTTAACATGTATTCCAACATAGAAGGAGACAACATTGAGCGTAGTACTGTGGACCAACTTTAGCCATCCCATTCATATCAACGGCATGATAGCAATGATAAAGAGGGCGATATGATGCAAAGTCTTCCATGCATGCCTCTTTACAGTGGTGCAAGCATCTCAGTTACCTGTACCACATTGGCAATGCTTAATTTGCAATCTGTCTACAGTTTGTGATGCCTCAGTCACAGAGATTTTGAGGTAAATACATTGTATCCTAAGCATGAGTGCAGATTACAGTTCATATAAAGTGATCAAAGGGCTGACTTGTTCATGTAACGACAGGTTTCTCAATGAGCAAATCTTCCCAAAATGGAATCAAATGTCCCCTACCCATCTAGCTGCTTAAAAGCTTCTTACTAATTTGGGCTTGGATTATCACACAATACATGCATGTCCTAATGATTGTATACTTTTTTGCAATGAGTATGAAAACTTGGCACAGTGTCCCAATTGTGGATCAAACAGGTACAGGGAGGACACACAAGGAAATTATATCCCTGCAAAGGTCCTTCGACACTTTCCTATCATTCCAAGAATAAAGAGCATGTAAGGTGCAAGTCCATAGCTGCTTTAATGACATGGAACTCAAATACTAGATCGACAGATGATGTGATACGGGTACCTACTGACTCTTGTGCATGGAATCACATAGAGGAAAGCTCGCCACATTTCCGCTTTAGTCTGGCAATGGACAGAGTAAACCCATTCGGATTATGGAGTTTGTCATGGAGATTTATTGACCAATGACTATATATTAAGGTTCTTGAAGTCTGTGTGCACTTTTGAAGTCCGATTGTGTTTTTTCTACTATTTGCTGCTAGCTCTAACAACCTCACATTTTCTAGCCAGGCCCGATCCCTGCACACCTCGGTCTAGAGGTGCACGAAGTTTAAGCCCAGAGGGTAATAATCTCGTCTTTATTGGTCAATGACTAAATATTAAGGTTCTTGAACTCTGTGTGTACCTTTAAAGTCCAATTGTGTTTTTTGTACTATTTGCTGCTACCTCTAACAACCTCATATTCTCTAGCCAGGCCCGATCCCCACAGACCTCGGTCTAGAGGTACACGGAGATTAGGAACACATGGTAATAATCTCGTCTTTATTGGTCAATGACTATATATTAAGGTTCTTGAAGTCTGTGTGCATTTTTGAAATTCGATTGTGTTTTTTCTATTAGTAATTTGTCGCTAGCCCTAACCTATAATCTAACCTAACGAAAAACCTAAACCTAACTTATAACCTAACCTAACCAAAGTCCGTTTGCATTTTTAGAAGTACACGAGTCATCTTCAAAGTCCATTTGCATTTTTATACTATTTATTTGTCGCTAGATCTAGCTTAATCTATAATCTCACCTAACCTATAACCTCAACCTAACCTAATCTAACCTAACATAAAAAAAACACAATGGTGAGGGGTTTGCCAAAATGGCAAGCCATGCAGCTTTCCCACAATGCATATGCGATGTCGGCAAGCTCTATGACTTGCCAATTTGACAAACGTATCACCCTTGTGATGACTATATATTAAGGCTCTTGAAGTCTATTTGCACTTTTGAAGCCTAATTGCATTTTCTCTACTATTAATTTGTCACTAGCTCTAACCTAACCTAAGCTAACTTAATGTAGCCTAACTTATATCCTAAATTTAACCTATAACCTAACCTAATAAAAGATTTTTTGCGTTTTAAGAAGTACACGAGTCATCTTTGAAGTCCGTTTGTGTTTTTTCTACTATTAATTTGTCGCTATCTCTCACCTAACCTATAATCTAAACCTAACCTAACATATAAAGAACACAATGGTGAGGTGTTTGGCAAAACGGAAAGCCATACAGCTTGCCCACAATGCATATGCGATGTCGGCATGCTCTATGGCTGGCCAATTTGACAAACGGCTCACCATTGTATTGTTTTTAGGGTTGCACAATGATTTTAGGGCCTGAAAACCACTCGCAGACATATAGAGAACACAATGGGGAGCCGTTGGCAATATGGAAAGCCATATAGCTTGCCCATAATGCATATACCTTGTGGGAAATCTTTATGGATTTCTGTATTGCCAAACGGATCGCCATTGTGTTGTTTTAGGGACACAAGGCAATTTTAGCGCTTCAAAATCGCTCGCAAAAATATAGACAACACAATAGCCAGCCGTTGGCAATATGCATTGTGGGATAGCTCTATGGTTTTTCATCTTGCGAAACGCATCTCCATTGTATTGTTTTTAGGGCCGTGAGGCAATTTTAAAGCTTGAAAATTTCTCGCGGACATATAGACAACACAATGGCTAGCCTTTTGGCAATAGGTCATACCATAGAGCTTACACACAATGCATATGCATTGTGGGAAAACTCTATGGCTTGATGTATTGCCAAACAACTTGCCATTGTGTTGTTTTTAGAGTTGCTTAGCTATTTTAGGGCTTGAAAACTGCTTGCGGATATAAAATGTGAGATCCCCAACCCGCCAATATCAAGATCGGGATGGGATCCTTGATAGGTCTCTAGGTCTGATAAAAATTAGAGTCTCTAAACAAGAAAAATCCAATGAATAGACCTTTACCATTGACAATGGTTTGGGTCTATAGCCTTAGTAGAAGACCTAATCCTGTCTCGTAGCGAAAACGGGAAAACGTATTAAAAGTCCAAAAAAACGATTTCAGTCCTATAACTTCCACAAATTGGGCTAAGGTATCCTCAACCAACGCTTTTTTCTCCCTAACATATGTGAGGGCACAGCCGTTGGTGGACTCCTCTTCCAAGTGAAAAAGCTTTCTAAAAGTTTTTAGTGGGAAGGGATGGATAGTTACATGACTAATCAGGTCCACCCGTCCATGATTGACAACCTTAGTCAATCCCCACTTACCACCCCGCACTCATACATGATTCTTTTGTTTTTTAACTACTATCGCATTGTTTTAACACTTAAAATAATAGTTTCTTTTAACTTTCCGTTACAATAATTCCTTCAATCAAGTATTTAAGACAGCATTGAAAGCATTCTTTTAGAAAACATACATCTTTAAACTTAAGACAGGGTAATGTCAATCAAAACATTGTCCATAATAACCATGACCAGTACTCTTCTTATCTCAGGACCACCTAAGGGTGAAAAAATGGCACCCATTCCTTATTCATAATCCGGAGTGGATAAACCCCCACCCAAGGTTCCAGGTGCCCATACACCAAACCAGTTGCCCATACAACCGGGCGGCTCCCCTAGGATAAAAAACGGTATCCTAACTTATGTAGAAACATCAAGACATGACACGGAGTAGAAACTCAACGTTCATGGGGGTAACCAACTTATCCATGGCTAGAAAACTAATCGTCATTCATCAATTTATACCAAGTAGTCGGAGGTGTCTTGAGACAAGTTGTCTTAAGGATGATCAATCATATCTTTCCTAATTAATCCAGTTTTAACCCAAACAATTCTTTCCTACATTATAAACAAATGCACGTTGGAAGTTATCTTCCCTTTTTAGTGAATTATTCCTTTTCTTATTCTTACTCACTCCTTTCGTATGCAATGCTAACTTATAAAAGAACTTAAACTATTTAAAGACTTAATTGAATAATGGGAAACCCACCTGGGATTGATCGTTCATCTGCTGTTTCGCTGGCACTTGAAGACTCTCCTCCGTAGGCCTACTACTAGGTCTGGCTTCGTCGTCGTGCGAAGCTCTAGTTCGTTTTGGAGCTACGTCCTCATCATTAGATGTAGGATTTGCTCGGGTCCTTTTAAGTACCATAACTTCTTATCCTTATAGAAAAGGACGTCTAACCATTAGGTAAATTATCTGAAATCTAGATTCCACCTTTGTATTCAACCGTAACCCATCCAAGGTTAAATTTATAGTCTTAATTGGTAAATTCTTGACCTAGTAATTTCTTATTTGCCTATATCGGCATGATAACTTTTTCCCCAGCTTTCCTAAGGGTTTTCTAGGCTATCCTAATTTTCTATATCTTTTTCCTAACTTCCCCATCGAATCTTAAGCTTGGAATCTACTTATTTTGAGCTTAATATTTATTCTATTTATTTTCTCTCAAAGATTTTATTTCCTCAACTTTATATCACAGGTTTACGCTTACTATAATTTTCCTAATAACTTTTGACTGCAAAGTCTATTTACTTTAATTAATCTTTGGCCAAAAATAGGACTTTTAGTCAATTATAATTTTCTAAACTTACTAATAAGTTATAACATAATTATCACAAGTGGATAAGGATATTTTTCACTTCTGGTAACTATTTTACTATTTTCCAACTTAATTATATAATTTCCATCTTCAATTTTCAGATAAACTTAGGATAATTTGACTTAAATAAGTATTTATACTACTTTTCTAATCTTGAAATAATTATCACAGCCTCTTTATTGTGTAAGCTAACTGTAATAAATAGAATGTAACCATATATCATGATTAGCTAATTTCCCCCTTGGAATTTCAGTCAGAATATATATATTTTGACTCAAATAAATATCTATACTATTTTTCTAACCTTGACATAATTATCACGGCCTTTTCATCATGTAATATAGCTCTAATAAATAGCATGTAATCATATAGCATGATTTACTAATTTCCCTCTTTAATTTTTAGCTAGAATTAGTATAATTTGACCTAGATAAATATCTATACTACTTTTTTAGCCTTGAAACAACTATCACAGCCTCTTTATCCAATAATCTACCTCTGATAAATAGCATGTAATCATAGCACATGATTTACTAATTTCCCCCTTTTAATTTGTCCTAAACATAATGTAATTCTGCTAAGATAAATAGGTAAACTAATTATCTCAGGTTAAAATAATTATCATGGGTTTTCTAAGATGTGTTAAATCTCTGATAATTATCTTAAAGCATTTTAAATCAATTTGATATTTTTTCACTTTTAATTTGTTCTAAAAACGATGTAATTCTGCTAAGATAATTAAGAAGACTAATTATCTGAGGTTAAATAATTATCATGGGTTTTTTAAAATGTGATCAACCTTTGATAATTATCTTAAAGCATTTTGAATCAATTTTCTATTTTCCTACTTTTAATTTGTCCTAAAACCAGTGTAGTTCTGCTAAGATAATTAGGTAAACTAATTTTTTGTAATTAACATAATTATCATGGGTTTCTTAAGATGTAATAAACCTATGATAATTATCTTAAAGAATTTTAAATCAAATTGCTATTTCCCCCGCTTAATTTGTTCTAAAAATAGTGTAGTTCTGCTAAATTATTAGGTAAACTAAATATCTGAGATCAAAATAAATATCATAGGTTCCCTAAGATGTACTTAACCTTTGTTAAATAACTCAAATCATTTTGAATCAATTTGATAATTTCTCCCTTTTAATTTGTCTCAAAAACAGTGTAATTCTTCTAAGATAATTAGGTAGATTAATTATCTACGGATAACATAATTATTACAAGTTCCCTAAGATGTATTTAACCTCTGATAAATAACTTAAAGCATTCAAAATCAATTTGCTAATTTCCCTCTTTTAATTTGTCCTAAAAACAGTGTAATTCTGCTAAAATAATTAGGTAAATTAATGATCTGAGATTAACATAGTTATCACAAGTTCTCTAAGATGTAATTAACCTCTGATAAATAACTCAAAGCATTTTGAATGAACTTGTTAATTTTCCTCTTTTAATTTGTCCTAAAAACAGTGTATTTTGCTAAAATAATTAGGTAAATTAATGATCTGATATTAACACTAGGTTGGTAATGGGACACTTTTATGTCCTGGGACACTTTTATGTCCTGTTAAGTGACCATTTTCCTTGAATTATGTCAAGAGTTTCAAAATGGATTTTGAGGTGCTATCTATCTAGAAAGTTGTATCGTGAGATGAAAAAAACTCGACATTTTTTTGGAATATCAATTCCATCTTTAACCTTGCCCTTGCACAACATTTCACAACCTAAACTGTGTGAAAAACGGCAACTGTTTTTGGCTTTTTTCAACTTTTTGCAACTATACCACTCTAGAATTCATTTTTGTGAGGTCTATAATGCTAGAGAACTATCTTTAGTAGTCCTCAGCATGTCGTGATGCTTCTAGGGAGAATAAATATTAAAGTTGTAAGTTATGACCAAATTACAAAAATTGTCAAATCCTGGCTTTTAGCCAATTTTAGCTCTTCTATGATTTTTTTCGTGGATTTCATGATATCGAAATGCATTTTTTATTTTCTATGTCGCATATTGTAACATAAAGCTAATATTCCTTGAGTTTTGGGGCACCTAATACCCTATTTTGCATAGTACACAATGATGGTTGATTTTTTCAATTATAGAAGAAAACGAAACATTCTAGTATATCAAGTATAACTTTTTCAATATTGTTAGTTTCTTGTGACAACTACATGCATTTTGTAGGTAGTAACCATATCTAGTCATAAGGATCAAATTTGGCTAGATATTGAATAGTTTCTATGGGATTCTACAACTCATAATGTTGAACCCAGTTTTTTCATGTTTCATGTACTTAGCACTTCATCTTTGTCCCCAAGATTCCCCTTGGTAAGAGATGTATTATTCTTTTGACATGCTCCATGGCTCCTTATGAACATAAAGGATAATAGGGAACTAAGAAAACATGCATATATTATTTGTATTGAGCGTGGCTATAGAAACTTTGATGATAGGTTTGCAGAATGATAAAAATCCAACTTTTTGGTACCTATTTATTTTGGTAAAACAAAAAATAGTGAGTGAGAAGCAATCATATGTTCTGATCACCAACCCATTGAAGTTAACTAGGAAATTTATCTCAAGTCCTACAAAAATCCCTAATCTTATTTTTATGCAACAAAACGTAAGAAATGATTGTTTTTATGAAAATGCACTAGTCCATCAACTTTGGAGGCTTGGTGTGACAAAAAGATGAGAAATTTTACAAGTTTCTTATTTTTTCCATGTGTAGTAGGCCTTAAACTATAACCTCATGAAAGGATTTTACAAAACGGGTGGATCTACTATAGTTTTGGAGGTTTTTTTCAAAACCCTGAATGGACACTTTTATGTCCTGTTAGGTTACCAACCTAGTGTTAACATAGTTATCACAGGTTCTCTAAGATGTAATTAACCTCTGATAAATAACTCAAAGCATTTTGAATGAATTTGTTAATTTCCCTCTTTTAATTTGTCCTAAAAATAGTGTAATTTTGCTAAAATAATTAGGTAAATTAATTATCTGAGGTTAACATAATCATCACCGGTTTCCTAAGATGTAATTAAACTTTGATAATTATTTTAAGATATTTTGAATGAACTTGATTATTTTCTCTTTTATTTTTCTCTAAACAATAGTGTAATTTTGCTTAATTAATTATGAAAATTACTCAAAAAATTAAAAGATAATTTTTATAGCTTAATGATAGTTTAACAGAGCTCTGATAATTATCTCAACTTAATATAAACTTAACTAATATAATTCCCATTAATTTATGGTTAATATGGATAATTTCAGTCCTAATATGATATAATAATTAATTAGCTTAATATCCCTAAGCTTAATTACAACAATCAACAGAGAATATTTTATTAAGAGAGTATTATTAAATATACATAGGATTAATCTTTAATTAATTAAGAAAATGTGTACTCCCAACAAGGATGCATGAGTGTTGGTATCTCTGACAAAATGACTTTAATGTTACAAAAGTACTCTTCAAGATCATCAGACCATGCAAATTCTACTTGTTGTGTCAACTTTTGCAAAGGATGAAGCAACTCACTACAAGAGGCTATTCATATTAGCGACGCTCACACAGCGACGCTCAAAAAAAAAATTCCCGACGTCGCTATGAGCGTCGCAAATTTACAAAGAAATTTGCGATGCTCATAGCGACGCCGGCTGGGGTAAAAAAATAACCGAGCGCGCCCAAAAACTCAGATCTCAGATCTGAGTTTTTCGGCGCCCTCAAGCAAGGAGCAGGTAACGCTCTCCCTCTCTTTCTCTCTCTCTCTCTCTCTCTTTTTCTTCTCCACACACACACACACACACACACACACACACGAGGAGAGGAAGGAGAGCCAGGTATGCTCCTTCCCTCTCCTCATTCTCATGTTCCCTTCCCCTCTTTCTCTCTCCCTCTCTCTCTCTCTCACACACACACATAGTGTTTTTGAGAGAGAGAGAGAGAGAGAGAGAGAGAGTACAAACAAAAACAAAAACGCACACACACATACATAAACAAAGAATGCACACACACATTGAGAGAGAAAAAGAGAGAGAGAGCATGCATAAACAAAAAACGCACGCATTGAGAGAGGAAAAGAGAGAGAGAACATGCATAAACAAAAAACGCACACATTGAGAGAGGAAAAGAGAGAGAAAACATGCATACGATCCAAAAAAACGCACACACATTGAGAGAGAAAGAGAGAGAAACTAATTTAACGTCGTAGGAAACTAATTAAAATTAAAAGACCTAAAGATCTAGCCGACGAGGAGTTGAACTCAAGACCTATTATTCAAGAGGGAAATGGCATAATCAATCTATCATACTTGGCATGGGTGATAGAAAGGTTATACCATTTATCTCTTTTTATTGGCACACACATCCACACACGCGCACACACACAAGACGAAGAGAGTTGTAACGTCGTAGGAAACTATCTTAAAAGACGTTAAAGATTAGGTTATATGTAGACTTACATTAAATTAGATTTAGGTTTATTTTTAACTAGATTTACGTTTATTTAAGCTAGATTTAGATTTACGTTATATTAGATTAGATTTAGGTCTCCATAGACTGCGATGCGTGCATGAAGCGGGTGAAGAAAGCCCTCAATGGAATATAGGGTATTGCTGCCTTCACTCATGGTGGGCTCCGTCGATCCAAAAGTACTGGTGAAATGTCTTCAGAAGATAGGGAAGAAGGTGGATCTTCAGGGCGGCAAGAGTCACTACATCCCCGACACAATGACCATCTAGACAACCTCTAGTCATTAGACTTACGTTAAATTAGATTTAGCTTTATTTTTAGTTAGATTTACGTTTATTTAGATTTACGCTTATTTACGTTAGATCGAGTCCACGCAAGAATTACTTACGGTTTAGGGTTTAGAGTTAGACGAACAGTGAAAAGATCTACTGTGAAAAGATGTTAAGATGCTGTGAAGTGCTATGGCTAGAGAAGAGGCAAAGGGGTTTTGTCCACTACATGCAGTATCATGTAGACGTGGGTGTGTAGATTTCTTGTACCCACAAATATAGGTATTGACCAATAAAGACGAGATTATAACCCGGTGGTTCTGATCTCCGTGCACCTCTAGACCGAGGTGTGCGGGGATTGGACATGACTAGAGAATGTGAGGTAAAGAGAGAGAGAGAGAGAGAGAGAGAGAGAGAGAGAGAGAGAGAGAGAGAGAGAGAGAGAGAGAGAGAGAGATAAGACGAAGAATGCCAATAGAATATTCAATTTGTTGTCCAGGTTATAAGTTTTTTATCCTCATTATGAGTAGCGACGAGGATGTGGGACCGTCCAACCGAAACACCTATCTCTCAACGAGGGTCTTATGTCCTTGTAATCAATGCAAGCATGCTGTGCGACGGACAAGACGTGTTTCTTTGCAGCACGTTCACGAATTTGGCGAGTTCGATCCATCTATTATAGATCGATTTGTTGCCAATTATAACTCGTCGGACTCTGAAGCTGGCCAACAAGCAGCAATCTTGTAACCCAATAGACGTGTTCGCAGGCGCTTTGGTCAAGCAGCATATGTGAGGCCACAAGATGTAGCCTCTGACAGCTCGGGGGATGATCATGCAGAGCACATTCCCAACGAGGCAATGTTTGAGCCCGAGATTGATGAAATGATCGAGACGATCATGGATTCAGAAAGGCTTATCTATGATGATATGAAAAGTGAAGCCGATATGCCATTGTATAATGGAGCACGTATGTCTAGATTGAAAGCACTCCTGGTTCTTCTCAACATGCAGGCAAAGTTTGGATGGAGTGACACTAGCGTCACAGTGCTTTTCAGGTGATCTATTACAATTAGTTTACTTTAATAGAACTCTAAATGTATAATGATCTGATAGATTTTTACACGACTGTATCATATTTTTATGTTGTGTAGATTGCTGAAAGAGCACATACTACCAGCTGACAATGTGATGCCAGATTCTCGAGATGAAGCAAGAAAGATTTTGCAAAACTTGGGGATGGATTACAATTCTATCCACGCTTGTCCTAATGACTGTATTCTTTTAAGAGGGGAATACATAGACATGGAGAAGTGTCCGAAATGTGATTCCGAAAGATATCGAGTAGATCCCCACGTGACAAAAATTCCACAAAAGGTTTTGCGATATTTCCCTCTGCTTCCTCGCATCAAGCATTTCTTCGAATGTAAGTCCATGGCCGCCCTAGCATCATGGCATGAGGAGAATAAATCTTCGGATGGTGTGCTACGAATTCCTGCAGATTGCGTAGCGTGGAAACATATAGATGGAACATGGTCGGATTTTGCCAGGGAAGCTCGAAATTTGCACTTAGGCCTGGCTATCGATGGCGTAAATCCATTTGGTCAAATATCAACATCTTACAGTGTATGGCCCGTTGTCATCGTCAACTACAACATTCCCCCGTGGTTGACTACGAAGAAGGGGCACCTATGGCTAAGCTTGATTGTGCCAGGGCGATATAAAGTGGGGAATATGGATGTGTATCTTCGTCCACTATTGGAAGAGCTACAACAATTGTGGATTGGCATAGAGGTGGTGGATATGAGCCGACACACAGGACGACGGAATGCTTTGATCAGAGGCATTCTAATGTGGACCATGCATGACTATCCCGGGCTAACAGAATGCTCAGGTGATCTATTGACACTCCTCACTCAGACACTGTAAATCTTGTTTTTTCCCATAGTTGATCTATTATCATGTGTATACATGCAGGGCTTCAAACAAGCGGATACAGAGCATGTGTCACATGTGGACCTAGACTGAATGCACGTAGGGCACCCTCACTGAAGAAGCAAATGTACGAAGGTCATCAAGCGTATCTTCCAGAGAATCATGTGTTACGCGACGGCTTTTTGGGAAGAGAGCCACCAAGGATGTCTGCACAAGCATGGTTAGAGCAGAAGGAGATGTGCGATGACGGATTGCCTCCAGGGATGAAGAGACTATCTCTATGGTACGAGTTACCATACTGGCCCCGACTCATGATCAATCACTTGCTCGATCCAATGCACATATTCAAGAATGTGGGTAATCTACTATGGGACCATTTGACCGGCAAGAAAGATACTTTGGGAGCTAGAGTTGACCTTAGAAATGTGGATCGTATGGAGCAATATTGGCCGCAAACAGTGTCTGATGGATCGATAAAACTCCCTAAAGCACCATGGATTTTCAGAGGAGCCCAAGAACGCAAAGTAAAAGAGACCATTCGATCTTTGCGGACCCCCACTGGCGTAATGCACTCGCTCCGAGCGTGTTTTACTAAAGAAGGAAAGCTTACCGGTTTGAAGTCACACGATTGGCATAAAATGTGTCAGGTACGTTCATAGTGGACTTTAATATCATTGCATAAAATGTGGACTTTAATATCATTGCTGCACATACTTTACAGTTTATTTTACCGGTTGCCATTGAGGGATGTTTGTCTCTCGACATCCGTAACACAATCTACAAACTTGCAAAGCTGGTGCAATGGATCTCACAAAAGGAGATCAACGTAGACTCCATACCATTCGCCAAACTAAATGCTGCGGAGCTTGTGTGCATGTTTGAGAAACATTTTCCTACTACAATGCTAACCATTCAGGTGCATCTTCTTGTTCACATAGTTGATGAGGTGGAAATAGCTGGCACAGTTCATTCCAGATGGATGTTCTTCTTAGAGCGTTTCATGAAAACGCTTAAGGGATATGTGCGTCAAAAGGCACGTCCGGAGGGTAGCATGGCAGAAGGTTGGTTGGTATCAGAGTCCCTAGTGTACATTGGAGAGTGGCTAGACGGATTTGATAAATCCCGGGACACGCTATGGCGAACCATAGATGATGAGCGCATATCTGGGATTGTCATGTGCAATCTCGGTGTTGAGAAGAAGATGACGGAAGATCTAGAGGCTAAAATCAACCGATTTTGCATGCTTCACAATCCAGTGATGCAAAAGTGGATTTCACAATATGAGGATGCAAAGCAAGAGCGACAAAGGGCACGAATCGAGTGGAGACGGGGAAGACGACCACCGATGCACTATCCAGCGGTTCTGGAGAGCCTACCAACCTTCATGAGCTTAAGATGGTTGCACAACCAATTGAAAAGCGCACAACAATGCGGTTACGAAGTGACTGAAGAAGAGTGGGAGTACTCTCGGGGTTGCGCGACCAAGGTAAGTTTGCAATGTACGACTAGCAAGTGACTTTATTTATAAACGTTTGAACGGCCACTCATAATCTTTGTTCATTGTAGTATAAGTCATACACAGCAGCATGGTGTAAAGGTCGACATTTTAGGGTGGAACGAATCGACAAAAAGCGTTTTACTCAAGATTGTGGAATCATGGCAAAATTTGAACAGTCTAGTCGACGACGTTCCTCTGATGCAGATCCTGTGGTGGTGGAACTCACTTACTTCGGCACGCTGCAAGAGATTTTGAGGATCGATTACAGAGGATTTTTTGTCGACTTGTTCGACGTGCAATGGTTCAAGATAATCATGGAGGGTCGCAACGCTACTGTGCGTAGAGGAGAGTCTGGTTTTCTTGAGGTGGATTCTACTAAGAAATGGACTGACCTAAGAGACACTTTCGTACTACCCGAGCATTGTGAACAAGTAAGTATGTAAATAGTTAGCATCCCCCTTTTACAAGTTATGTGCTTGAAAGCTCTCATGTAAGTTATGTGGCTCTGGCAGGTAATATTTCATCCTACAAAGTCTACATCAAACTGGTGGTACGTCATAGAGGTAGCCCCTCGTAGTGCAAGGACGTATGAAGGCTACCATGTGCCAATCACAACGACATCAATGGAGGAGATCAAAGAAGATGCTCAATCAGAAGCCGCTGCGGTGGTGCCAGACGAGCATCAAGATGCTACTACTCTATATGGGGTGCATGTAGAGGAGCTACAAAATGAAACAGAGGATATGTGTTTAAACGGAGAGCTCTATATAGATATAGGAAGTTATGCTGAGTTATGCGAGGATGAGAGAGAGATCTCTTAAAGTCACAAATATTGTATTTGAACAATTTTGCTCCGTGTTGTAAAAGCTCTGGCTCTCTAAGTACCTTCCATGGTGTATAACGCTCTTTTCTACTCGCGCTCACATCTTTTGATTGAAAATTCTGAGTTTTTGACTTGCCTCTTCTATCACTCAATTCATTGCGTCATTATATTTATATGCGTCATTACGTCATTGTATTTAATGGTCTTTGCGTCATTGTCTACTCTATTCATTCAATATTAAGTTTAAATATTCGTGTGTTTAATGCAGGTATGGATGATGAGGAGTTTCTTTCTTCTTTGTCACCGCAGCAGAGACAGTGGTACATGGAGCGTCATCGCTCTGGCGCATCATCGCGCGTTCCTACTCCATCCGCATCTCCCTCTCTTTCGGAGCATTCGGCGCGCTCCGAAGCTTCGGCGTCGACGAGACGAGCTTCACACTCGTCTAGACACCGGCGCTCTAGTGGTGGCGGTGGTGGTTGTTGTGGGGATTCCGCCACCGATGCCTCCACACCGCCTCGTGTTCGACGAGGCTCTTTACCCTTCCCTTCTTTGCCCGCCCCCACACCAGCCACAGCATCGCCATCTACGCCAGGTTTTGCACGGCTGACTGTTCCTAGAAGCTACACACCTCTACCTACTCCGCCAGGAGCCACCCCACTCGACACTCCTCGCTTCGGGGCCCAGACGCCAGTGGAGACACCTGACGTCCGTACCCCCATCGACACGCCGCTAGAGACCCCTGCCGGGACACCCAGGTTCACGCGTCACCGGCCAGAGGGCTTGCCTTACTCCGTCGACATCAGCGGCGGCATCATCATGGATGATGACGGCAAGAAGGTGATCTCGCGCATGCGTGGTCTTTGCTCTCAGCTGTTTAGACACTACATACTAAACAAATGGAGTGAAGTACCAAGTGATTTAAAAAACAGAGTCATCAGCATACTTCATGATGAGTTTCCCGTTCCAACACGGGATCAGCGCTTCAATGAAGACCTGATGAAGATTCGAATGCGCGAATACTGCAAACACAAGCGTTCCGAAGTGCAAAAAGCAATCAAGAATGGGTGGAACAGGCCAGATTGGCTGGCCAAAGAAGATTGGAAGAATGCGAAGAAAGCAGCGCGCGAGAATCCTGACAAGTGGAAGCAACAAAAGGATGTAGCCAGAGCGCGAGTAGAGGCAGGGAGCTCGCACCACTTGGGGAGCGGTGGATGGGCATCATTTGAGGCCGATTTTGTAAGTGTTTTCACATTGCTCTTTATGTTCGATAGTTTAGGGTTTATGAGTTTTTTAGTTCTAACATAATGAAATCTTTGTATGTTTTGACAGTGGTCGATGACAGGACGTGATCCCACACTGTACGAGCACGAGTACGCAGGCAGGAAGGGCTTAAACGCCCTGATTGACATTCTCAGTTCTCGCGGCGGCATGGTTAGTATTAGGGTTTACTCTTTTTTATTTTTTGTATTGTTTTATAAATGTCGTTATATGTTTATACTTACTGAAAGCTGTCTTATTGTCTTTTTTTGCAGAATCCGACAGATACACCGCTTGGACGCGATGAGACGTCTGACTAGACGACGTCAGTTTAGCCGTAGCAAGATAGCATTAGTTTAGGGTTTCTCATAGCTTATGTATCATGAGACGGATTTTATACGTCTTTTTGAACCATGTATATTATTACATTTGTCACCGCAGTTCCTTTTGCCAATCAATTCTTTATGCCTATGATGTTGTACAATTGTCATTATTACATTTGCCAATCAATTCATTTTGCCTATGATGTGTACAATTGTCAATTTTGCAAACAATGCGTCTTGTGGGTGACTATTTTGGGTCTATTATCTACCCTTGCACTTTTTTTAAAAAGTGAATCAAGTACAATATGGTTGATGGGTGGCACGGCATTCAATGCCCTGCCACCAAAAAAAAATTCTCTCGGGCGTCGCTATAAGCGTCGCTATTTATGGCTCTGTAGCGTCGCTATGAGCGTCGCTATAGTCTTCTGTGTAAACGTCGCTATATGCGTCGCTATGAGCGTCGCTATATAGCGACGCATATAGCGACTCCTATAGCGATGCATATAGCGACGCTCGTAGCGACGGTTTTAGTGACGCCGGGGGTTATAAAAACCCAGTGTATTTCCGTCGCTAACAGCGTCACAAGAGCACACAACCTCTTGTAGTGACTCCGAAGCTAAGTGAATAAAGTGTGACATATAATTCACCTTTTGAATGAATGAGATGACCTCTTTGAGATTCTTGGGTGATAGGAGCTCAATAAGAGCCTTTACCTTTGAAGGATCCACCTCAATGCCTTTATAGGAAACCTTGTGACCAAGAAAGATCACTTCATCCTCACCTATGTGACACTTGTCGGGGTTGAGCTGACCTCCCATGTCGTAGATCTTCTTTAAACCTTCTTCTACCCTTTGTAGATGCAATGATTTTGAGCTATAAATGCAAAAATCATCAATAAAAACCCTAATGGACTTTCTAAAGAATGCTTGAAACACCTTATTCATGAAGCGTTGGAAAGTTGCAGGAGCATTTGTCAGGCCAAATGGCATGAATCTAAAAGCATAACAACCCCAAGGAGTGATGAAGGCTGTTTTCAACTGATATCTCATCCTGAAATGGGAGGGGAAAGTGACCTCTTTTTGTTTCCTCATTGAGTGGTCGGTAATCCACACACACCCTCCACTTGCCGTTTTTCTTAGGAGTGACAACAATGGGAGAGACCCATTCTGAATTCTCCATTGGATAAATGAAACCTGCTGCTAGAAGCTTTTTAATCTCCTTGAGTAAATCCTGCTCCTTTACTCCTTTATAACTCCTAGCCTTCGTAGCTTTTGAGCTTTCGGTGTGTCCTCAGGCTTTAACTCAATCTTGTGTTGAACAACATCTACCCCATGCAAGTCGGTGTAGTCTTTGGCAAAAAGCCTAGGAAACTTTCTTAGCACACATTTGAACTCCTCTCTTTCATCCTTTGTAAGTGTTGTAGATAGCATACCTTCTAGCATTCCTTCATCTTCCACTTTTTGGTTCTCTTGGGAACCTACCTCTTCCAAACATGGGCAAGAGGTCTCTTGGTTGTTTGCATTAAACCTTACCCCCATGACTTCAATGGAAGACTCCTCTTCAGTAATGCTTCCACTACTTTATCCTTCTGAAGTGCTATCGGTATAGCCTTCCTCCGTCTCAATTTGAGATGATTCTTCATGGAGCTCCTCTTGGCGTTGCTGCTTCATGTCAAAGACAACCTTCTTATGATTGTTATTCCTGCAAATTATCTTTCCACTCTCCCAATCCTGCAAAGCTCGCATTTTCATTAGCCATGGTCTTCCTAGGATAAATGGCTAACCATTTCTCTTGGTCGACATAACATAAAAATCCACTACATTCTTAATGCCAAAGGCCTCCACAAAAATATTTTTACAAATGCCTACGTACCTAGCCTTGCTATTGTTTTCCATCTTGACTTTAATTTCAGGTGTCTCATGGATGTGCATGCCTAGTCTTTGCATGAGCCCCTCTGTCATGATGCAAATTTGTGCACCCCCATCTACTAGACCTTTCCTAACCAATCTTCCCTTGATGTAACAATCTTCCCTTAATATCCTCATTCATTTCAGCTTGTGCAATTTTTACAATAGGCACACTCTCTTTTAACTTTCTTCTCGTGCTACCTACCTTTGCTAAATCCCTCCTAACTTGTGGACATAATGCAAGAAACTGAGGCCATGAGATATCAAGACTCTTACCTCTCATGTCTTCCAACAAGTTGTATGGAGCCATTCCATGTCCAAGAGGGAAGTCTTGGAGGTTGATGCGACGTGGAGTCCTCTTAGATTCCCTGGTCTCCTTTTCCTTCTTTTCTCGTCCATGGTCACTTTGTGATGTAACTCCTTCTTTCTCCTTACCTTTCCCTCGGCCACGCTTAATGCCATTTGCTTCCATGTCAACCTCTCTTGAATTTGTCACCTCTTCCACATGCACATTTGGGTCTGGAAAAGGTGGAACTCCTTCCACTCCTTGTGGAGGTGGTCTTGCTCCATTTGGCCTTTGTAGAAGCCGTGGTTGCTGACTAGTTCCTTCACCTACATTCATCACTGGCTAATTCAAGTTAGGTCTCCCTGGCTCCCCACGGGTCCAAGTACAATTATACATACAATGTCTAGACTCACCGCAATTCCAACATTGCAAGACTCTCCTAGGTCGTGAATCTCGCTCTTTAGACTTCTTTTCTTGTCCATTTGGACCTACAACTTATGCAAGGTGAATTGACAGGCTGCTTAAAGATTTATTTAACTTCTCGATCACTTCCGCCGTTACCTCAGGAAGATCCCTCGATGTTGATGCTTGTGAATTACCTTTGGGTCTAAGACCTTCTATTGGAACCTCTCCCCTTAAGAACTTGAGTTTCCTATATTTCTCAGCAGCCCTAGTTTCAGCTGCATCAAAGGTAGCAGGTGCACCCGCCTCAACTTTTACCTTAAGGCCAGGAAAGAGTCCGGCTATGAACCTCTCCTTCTTTAGAAATTCTGCACCATCACCAGGGTTAGCAACATTTCGTATCCATAGAGCCCAAAGATGTAGAAACTCTTGCTTGTACAAGTAGTAGTCATCTATGTCTTTTTGCTTATGAGAAACAATGTCTTGCCATAATTTTTGAGTGTTTTGGGGATCAAAGAAGTATTTCTTGAAACGATTCAAAACTTCTGTGTAATTCCCCTTAACTTCCTCAGGCAAAGAGTCAAACCAAGTGCTAGCATCTTTCCTACGGACCACCTCAAACATATCTACACGTTCTTGATCAGTTACTATCCTCTTGATACAACATGACATCTTGAAATTTGCTAAAAATATTTCTGCATCCTCTCCAGGCTCTCCAAAGAAAAGAGGATATCCGGACATTTGGCGTTGGGCCTCCATTGAACTAGTTTCAAAGTGACAACACGTTTTTTGTTTAAAATAAAGATTTACACAGTAATATTTTCTAAATTGAAATCTATTCTACAACAAAATAAAAATATTCACATCAAATGACCTATGATAATCAATAAGAGGCAGGATGACAGGGTTTGGTGACACCAGATTTTCTCCTACTCTTTGGAACCCTAACATGAACACCATATGTTGTTGAAAATGGATTTTTCTACTTATTGCAATATTTATGCTAAGGTGCGGAGTGAAATGAAAGGGGAAAAACTCTATTCCTGGGCCATTATCCATTCTCTATGCATGACCTAATGCTTAAAACAAAACAAAAATATAGACGTCCAAACTAAGGTCGTACCTAATGAGAGGCAAAATAAAAGGATATACTGAAGCGTTTATCTCGGCCAACCTAAGAGGACCTAAAATTCTACGAATTACACGTTGAAATTGCAATTTAGCACTAACAATTATGTGTACCTTTTGCCTTGCAATGGGAATGAAAGGATCATACAAATTCTCGTGATTCATGAAAACAACTTGACTATGCTAAAGACTGATCCTACAGAAAAATACACAAGCCCTCCTCAGTAGGGGCACCAAAATTGAGGCGGTCCGGGGCGGGCAACAAGAGAGGCGACCTCTAAACACCCCTCAAGGCTCCCGTGCTGCTCAATTGGGGCTGGGGGCAACCACAAGCACAACACAACAACCAACCCACAGCCAAACCCAAATAAGATAGGGGTACCACCTAGTTAGAGAGCGAACTAGGACGCAAAAGAGGACAACCCCTTAGCAGTACAAGCGAGAAGGAAGGGTACACTATCACTAATTTAAATGCTATAAATACACACACCAAACAAACACACACACACACAAAAAAAGAGAGAGATCTTTGTGCAAGAATTTAGCTTCAATTTTAATGATTAATGGTGGGTGTATGAAGAACTTGGAGGAGAGTCAAGAGAGACGATTAAGTTTGATGATTACCCTCTTATAATGTTTTCCCAAGCAACAAAAACAAACACAATAGTTGTTGAGTCACATACAAGCAAATACTACAAAAGAATCTCAAAATGAAGAACGTGTCACCTTAAACCAAACAAGATGAGGTTGCCAAGCGTGAATTGGAGAGACTCAAGAGAGTTTTGACCCGTTATTTGCACCCAGCTTATTGATTAAATTGATGCACAAGAGTAGGTACAACTTTGATTGGAAGTTATGAATCACTCACTCCCTTGCAATGTTACACCACATGTAATGGTGCATAGAGAGCTCACTCTCACTCCCTAAAACTAAGATGGTGAATGACACGCTCAAAGTAGTGAGGAATAGTGTAGGGATCCTACCATTTACAAAGGGAAAAGGGCTCTATTTATAGGTGATGAGAGCCCTAATTAGGATTATACCTAATCAACATTTTCATAGAAAACCATGTTTATGAAATTTTTTATATGTTCTTATGAGAGTGGGGCTCTCTTGTCTCTTGAGTCACATGGATGTGGGCTCAAGAGGAGAGAATTATTGAGGTGAAATAGAGAAGATTCTAGAGAGGTAAGTGATTTTTTGTGTGAGGTTGCCTACTCCACGGTAGAGTAGAGTGGGTGCAATTTACAAAAAAAGGGTTAGCAGTTAGTGTTTGTAGTTTGAAGTCAGTAGGATGGGGTAAAATTACATGGCATATGCACTCAAGGTGCATTATATGATTTATACAATGATAAAAAGTAAGGAAGGATGAGAATATACATACTTTGGTGGAAACCACTAGATGTAAATGAAATTTTCCACCTTCTCCTCCAGTGAATGAAGCGGTTGTAGAACTTTCTTGGTGTAGTTCTTGTGACCATGGGGAAGTTGAATTCTCCATGATCAAACTCCTCCTTTTGCAAGGCTTGAGCTTGGTTATTTGTTGATTTTTTCTCTTTTTATGAAAGGATGAAGAGGTTATGGTAATATGAATTTGATTCTAGAGAGAGAAATTGAGCTATATGTGTGTAGAGATGATAATCTTTTGAGCTATGGAGTAAGGAGAGATGGAAATGGTGAAGAAGATGAAGTAAGCCATGAAAGTTACGAGTTTGAGTGAGGGATGGAGAGGAATGAGTGTATGTGTGTGGAAGTGGGAAAGGAGGTGAGAGAAGACTATGGGTTACTTTGTGAGAAAAGTGGGCAGACTGGGGTCCACTCAAAAAATCATATATCACCGTTAGTAGCTCCAAAAATCATGAAAACATTTGAAGTGATTATTCAGATCGTGGAATACATTTTCTCTGTTGATTACTTCTTCAAATTCCGAGTGGAGATAGGTGCCAAAATTCTCACCAAAAAGCCTGTTTTTTATGCCTGCAAAAGTCTTTTAGTGGCCCCCTCCTTTGTTGAATTTGTATAATGTCTCCAAGAGTGAGCCCCTCCTTTGTCATATCATAATACAAAGCATCCAAGTTGCCCTTTACACATGCATGGAGGAGGATTATTGGTGAATAAAGAAATATATACATGGTGGGATTAGTGTATGGACTATTCATGGATTTTAGCTCAATGAGCACATGGCGTTAGAATAATGAGAAAAAATAATTAAAAAATATGGAGAAATTATGGACATGGAAAGATATTGGAATCATATGATATGGTCCCTATTTGTATTATTTTGGGTTAAAGAGGAAAAGGTGTTCAAGTAAATAATATAATAAACGTGACTAAGAGAGTAGAAATCAATTTTTTGTTTTCACGAGGGTGAGGGTGAAAATGTGGGGGTGATTTGTATAAAAGAAAAATATGAGGTTAGAGTATGTACACATTGGAAAAAATATATACTTATGGTGTAATAGGATGAAAGAAGGCATACACAGGTTTAATAAAACACACATCTAAGTATAAATATTTAAATAAAATACCAAAATAATTATAAAAAATCCCTATATTTAGGCCATACATACAATGAAATATTTACACACAAAGAGGCCATAATATACTTTTATTTTATTTTATTTTTGACTCAACTAGCCCAGTGACTAGCTAGCTGAGGGTTTTAAGAAGACATGGAAAAAGGCCCCTAACTCACACACACCTATGTACAATGAAAAGGTAGGGATAGCCATAGTGTTTGGGTGAATTTGGTAGGGTGAGGTAGCTCACTATGAAAATTTGGAATAGCCAAAAAATGACTATCAACAGTTTAGCTCCAAATCCTGGCCCCTTATCTGAAAGTAGCTCTAGTGGCACCCCAAACTTGCAACATATTTTGTCGTACACAAATTTTGCCACATCCTTTGCAGTGATCTGTTTTACTGCTATATCCTCTGCCCATCTAGAGAGATAGTCCACTGCAGTCAAAATATAGCTTGTGATAGATAGCGGGCCTATTGCATCAATTCCCCAATTTTCAAACACATCAAATGCCATAATGGTTTTTCGTAGCTCTGGCTTCAACACTCTCTTCCCAAATGCTTGACACCTATTGCAAGACCTATACCAATGGTAAACATCCTTGTGCAAACTAGGCCATACATACCCCTCTTGCAAGATCTTATGCAAGGTGACCTTTAGAGCAAAATGGCCGCCACATGCACCTTCATGATTCTCTTCCAACACTCTATAAAGCTCCTCCCACCAAGATACACATCTCAACACGAGATCATCCCCTTTCATGTATAAGACATCACCAATCAATTTGTACCTATATGCTCTATGCACAAAACCATACTTCTTAGACTTCTGAATGTCCTTCAGAATGATTAATGTTAGCAAAAAATCATCTTCTTGAGCCAAACTTTCTCAGCCATGATAAAGAGGTAAATTGGTCCTCAACACAAATAGCTCCCCAATCATGCTTTGAGCTGCTTCATGTGCCTGTCCATTTCCATCATGTTCAATGTGTCTAATGATCCATGCTTCAAACTTTTTTAACAGGCCTTTAATTCTGAAGCACATTTCCTTCAATGAGGTGTTCTTGCTCTTCCATACACCCAGCACTTGCTTCACAACTAACAAGGCATCACCTTTTATGCTCAACCTTCTAATCCCATGCTTCAAACAAATGTGTAATCCAGCTTCCAAAGTAGCATATTCAGCCTCATTGTTACTATGCGCATCCAATTTGAACCCTCTCTTGCATACTAGCTTCCCTTGTGGATCATAAAGTGCTACACCCCCTGAAGCCGCATCATGGATCTTCGTGTATGAGCCATCAAAGAACAAAACATGTGCGTTGCTGATCTGTGGCACTTCCTCAACTACCTTTCTCACCACCTCTTCCTTAACAAGGAGGGGATTCTCCTTGTAAGTCAACAAATCAGCTAGGGTAGCCCTTGTATTGTCTTCCACTAGAAAAGAGAACTCAAACTCTTGCAGCTCAATTACCCATTTATTCACCACATTTGACATGTTCGTGCCATTAATTAACTGTGGAAAAAAGGCGTTACTCGCCAAGAAAAAAAAAGGTCGTGGTAGCAAGTAATGACGAAATCGTCAACAAGCAAATATTACACTAGCCATCACTAGCTCTACTTCCGAGAGTTTTCTCTCTGCTACCAACTTCACTCCGCTTGCACAATACACTGGCCTCATATAATGGCTGCCCTTCCCCTTTTGCAATAACATGGCTCTAATGGCATCATCCCCTACTGATGGATTTACATAAAACACTTTCTCCCAATCAGGAGCCTGCATGACTGACAACCCCCCTAACACCTCTTTCACCTCCTGAAACACTTCTTCACATTTGTCATCCCATTGCATAGGATCATACTTTGCCACTTTTTGTAATGGATAAAGGAGTTGTGAAGACAATGGAATAAATGGTGCCATGTACTTCACTTTGTGTATAAAGGTTGCCAATTGCTTTGTACTCGTAGGTGATGGAAGAAGAATAATAGACTTAACCTTGTCTAGATCAGCCTCAATACCATTTTCTGACACCATGTGGCCCAACAACTTCACCCTTGGCTGTGCTAGATGACATTTCTTTAGATTTAGTTGTCCTCCACATTTATCATATCGAGGCAATACCATCTGCAGCTTATCATGGTGTTCAGCCCTACTGTTGTTGTTGGACGGATACGCCGCGACAGACGTCAACACAGCGAGAACTCACCTAACAAGATTTGTCAGCTAAGGAAGAAGCTTGACCCGCAGGCGCGTGGAAGCAAGGGTGTCAACCTACACTCGATCTACTCCTAACTAATTCCTACAGAGGTCTCTTCCCAATGTCTAAGTCACAGCCTTCAAGAGTGCATAAGAGGAAACTTCCTACAACGCTTTCTAGAGCTGAATACCCATCAAACAATCTTGAAACACCATACACCTTGAAGGAGACCCTACTAACACCAATAGGTCCCTCTCCCTAAGGTCTAAGAACCAAAATCCCAACCCAAAACCCCTGGTGCAAAATCACGTAGGATGTCTGGCCGAAATTTGCAGGTCGTCGTTTCCAAAATCTAAAGTGCCTAATGTGTAGCTCTACTCAATGCAAATGCGTGGATATGTTGCAATGCATAATTGGAAAACGTATGCTCACCGAATCACCAGATGAAGCTCGTAGATGGAGCTCGCAAAACTGGACCGTACGCGCGCAATGTAGGTATTGGCGCGTAGCTCTCCTCGGGGGCAACACGCTACACTTCTCCGCACTCAATTCCGACCACCGGTGTGCGCGTAGCGTCAAGATGAAGCTCTCACTCTCTCTCGTACACAGTACGCTCACTCACAGACTTCAAACTTTTAGAAAATGACAAAAGGTTTTTCATTAAGGTCAAAATGTGGTATAAATAGCTTAAATTCTCAAACCCTAATGTTCCATTTTAACCATCTACTCAATCTAAATGTCAAAACTGGGATACAATCTTGAAACTTCTATAAGCCCCAATATTTACAAGGTGAAATGTCAGGTTTTCTCAATAAATGAATAATTAAAAAAATAATAATTCTTTGAGAAGTCATTTTCTGTAGGGTGTGTCCAGCTTCTAACACTCCCCCCCTCCTTGCTCATGTCGTCCCCGACATGACTGTTGAGCTGCTTCTTCATCTTAGGCTTTCTCTCATCTTGAGCAGTGACTCATATCTTGCATGTTGAGCCAGTAGTGTTGGGCCGAATATGTTAGTGCTGATTGTGAAGAAGCCGGTGTAGAAAGCTTCTTCAAAGGCCTTGAGGTGATAGGATGGCAAAAACATAATCCTTTGATACAATGCATGTATCACCTCCTTGGAAGGCTGACCAGACAGATCGTATGCACATCTGTAAGTATCTTGAAAGAAGAAGATATTGTCTGTCGCCTGGCCTAGTTTGAACGTCTCGAAGACTGCCAAAAGGGTTTTGCAAATCTTTCTCATCATAATGCAAGATAGGTCAGGCGAGCCAGCGAAAAATTTGATGGAGCCCGTTAGGGTTATTGAACAATTATTCTCTCGCCTTCCTTCAAGCCTGGAAGCTTCGAATAGTTTAGCCAAGTATGTTGGCTTCTTTGCAGTAGCTCATGGGCCTTCCACGTCCATATCCTTGGTAGAGGGCAGAAACTTAGTTGTCTCTGATGACTTTTGGTGCCTCTACCAAATGGATTAGATATTGTGGATACTTTGTTAGCCATGCCTTTCTCCACCTGGGTTGGGAGTCGACCTATCAACTTTACCCCTTCAGGCTTGGAGATGTCTGCTATGTACAATGGCACTGTTTGCTCTTCTCTGATTCTCTTGTTGATTGTAGCAGCTTTGTACTTTAGCAGAGGATATGGGAGAGAGGGCTGTAGCCATTCATGCCGAAGGTTGCTGGCGTCTATCTTCTGAATGGTCATTGCTTTAAAAACCCTCTGCTCCCATTCCAAATCTTCTTTTTCCGTTTCTCTCATTTCTGCTTCTATGGCCTTTCGCAGCTTCTCTTCTTCTTCTCGTGTCAGATCTTGTGTCTCTTGAGAGGGTCCTACAAGGATTTCCTCTTTCATGGGTGTGTCCATAGGATCTGCAACATTCTCTAAATCTATTCCTTCCATGGCTGCTGCCCCTGTGCTTAGCTGCTCTTCTGCCTGCTAGCCTCTCAGCTCTTCTAATTGCTTTTGTAATGTTTGCTTTTCCGCTTCAGCTTGCTCTCCCATATTCACAAGGAGGTCGTTCAAATTGGCATTTATCTTCTCTACCTCCTTGAGCTTTCTCTTGATGGTTTCAAGCTCATCTTGCATTGCCTTGTGCTCTTCTTCCATGCGGGTTTGCATGACCACTGACCCCTCGGCCATCATCAGCCTTTGCTTCTTCTCTAAGGTCAACTCCTTCTCGAGCTCTTTCATTTGTTCTTCATACATCTGACTCTCTGACGTGGTGTGAGTCGAGCTAGTCACTCTGACTCTGGCTGGAGATGACCGTAGCTGTTGGATGGTTTGATCTTTAACTTTAAGCTGGTCCTTGAGATCAATGACCTCATCCTAGCTAGCCTCCTGCTCTATTTCTTCCTTCTCTTTGGCATTCCGCATTGCTTCCACTTCCTTGGAATCTTCAGCAAGTTGTAGGGTTAGGTTACCCCTTTCCCTCTCTACATCTGTCAATGACTTGCTGAGTTTTCTATATTCTCCTTCGGCTCCTTGCTGTCTTTGAGCTACTGCCTGATTTTCTCTTTCCATCTCCTGGCATCTTTGTAATGCCTTTGCCAGACTGTCTTGCAGCTTTGCTTCTCTCTCTATATGCCTTTGGCTTTGTTTTTGTAAAGTGTCGACTTCAGACTTGATCTGCACTTCAGTGGCTTTGAGAGTAGCTATTTCACTTTTTGTGGCCATTGATTGTGCCCTGAGCCGGTTAGCTTCGTCATCACCACATCCCAATCATTGGTGGGTGGGTGCAGGTCCACTGTATCAGTGGCCATCTCTTTTAGCTCCATTAACCGCAGGATCTTCATCTGCTCTTTGAGCCCTGTGCTTGCCAAGTCAAATGCGATTGTGGCTGCCTCTTCTTTTGAATATCCAACAACTAGTAGATCTAGAAACGTGTTATACCTTGCTTCATTTGGCTCTGGCTGCTCACTTTTAGGCTTAGCTTCTTCTTTTTGTTCTTGCTCTTGGCTCTGTTCTTGCTTTGAATCTTCTTGATGTTCAGATTTGTCTAACTCCTCCTTCTATTGAGTTTGTGGAGGGCTACGAGGAGGTGGTGATGGCGGTGGGCTAGACTCCAGGCTGGATGGTGGAGTTGCCGACTTTTTCTTGAAGTCCCTGTCCACCTTTGTCTTTCTCTCTCTCTCTCTCTCTTGGCCTTACTACTCTTCTAGCAGTTGCCGTCGGACTTCCTCCACTTCTGCTTCTATAAATGGTACATGTGGGATATTTTCTGCCGTGGCATCCAGAATCTTAAAATTCTTAATATAATCTTCAAATCTATCTTTGTGCACCCTTCGGGATGATCCCGACATTGCTTCTAGTGACGGCTTCCATAGCTCGCTCAAATCCCCCTTGAGGGCTCTTTCGGCTCTGAAACATTCCATTAGCCGCTCTAGCCGTGCCGCTTTCTGTGATTTTGTCTCCTTGACTGGCACTCTGACGTTCTCTTTCTTTCCTTTCTTCAATTCTGGATGCTCCTAGCCTCTTGCACAGTCTCTAACCGGCGTTTCAACCTTGTGGCAACTTTGGATGCTTTTGGTTGTTCCTCTTCCTTATCTTCCTTGAGCCTTAGCCAGTCATTCTGTGATGGAGGGTCGGGCCATCTTCCCTTGGCGTGCAATGCCTCATAAACCACTTTCGTGATCACCTCACCCGGCACAATATAGGTGGGTTTCTTGTTTCCCATCTTCACCAGATTGTCATGTATATAAGTTGCATAGTTGATTACCTTCGGCTTGCTCTTCTGCATTGCCCAGGTGAAGGTTGTGGCAATTGCTTCAGGCCAGATTCTGTACTTTTGTGGCCGCTTTGTACACATATGGAAGTACTGGTTGTACAACTGACTCATGATTGCCACTTTAGGGTTGACAATGTCTTCAAAGGTGTAGTTGCCTTTCATTTCTGTGTACACCTTTACTTCGTCTCTCCTTTTGATTACACTATCCCCTTTGTTGGAGAGGTCTAGTGCAGCTGCCACCACTCTCTCTGTGATTTCGATCACAGTGTCTGGCTTGCCCTGCAGATCCGTAACTCTGGCCACTCCATCTTCTTTGATTGTAGTCACAAACTCCCATACTCTTTTTATGTCAATTCTGGTTGGCACCGCTTCAAAATAATTATAGAGGTCTATCTTCTCCAGGTACTCTTCCATCTTTCTTCTGACAAACTCATTGAGCTCCCGCGGTAGCATGGGTAACTCTATTACATTTCCTTCGGTGTCTTTGAACACGCCTTGGTATATCTTAAGATCATTTGACTCTAGCAAGTCCTCTTGGATCCACGTGCTGGTTGGCTTTAGAGTTCCTTCTGGGATGACAAAGGGCTCTAATTCTTCCAAATAATATTTTATGGTCATCCTCTTCTTCTTTGCGGCTGCCATAGATCCTGTTGCACTCAATAGTCTGAATTTAGCATTTTTTCCATATCAGCTGAGAAACAGAGTTTTAACTATCCAAATGACTTGAAAATTGAAAATAAAACTTAAAAGGAACTTAGCACTAGGTTGGTAACCTAACAGGACATAAAAGTGTCCTTTCAGGGTTTTGAAAAAAACCTCCAAAACTATAGTAGATCCACTCATTTTGTAAAATCCTTTCATGAGGTTATAGTTCAAGGCCTACTACACATGGAAAAAATAAGAAACTTGTAAAATTTCTCATCTTTTGGTCACACCAAACCTCCAAAGTTGATGGACCAGTACATTTTCATCAAAACAGTCATTTCTTACGTTTTTTTGCATAAAAATAAGATTAGGGATTTTTGTAGGACTTGAGATAAATTCCCTAGTTAACTTCAATGGGTTGGTGATCCGAACATATGATTGCTTCTCACTCACTATTTTTTGTTTTTCCAAAAAAAATAGGTACAAAAAAGTTGAATTTTTACCATTCTGCAAACCTATCATCAAAGTTTCTACAGCCACGCTCAATACAAATAATATATGCATGTTTTCTTAGTTACCTATTGTCCTTTAGGTTCATAAGGAGCCATGGAGCATGTCAAAAGAATAATACATCTCTTATCAAGGGGAATCTTGGGGATAAAGATGAAGTGCTAAATACAGCAAACATGAAAAAATTGGGTTCAACATTATGAGTTGTAGAATCCCATAGAAACTATTCAATCTCTAGCCAAATTTGATCCTTATAACTAGATATGGTTACTACCTACAAAATGCATGTAGTTGTCACAAGAAACTAACAATATTGAAAAAGCTATACTTGATATACTAGAATGTTTCATTTTCTTCTATAATTGAAAAAATCAACCATCGTTGTCTACTATGCAAAATAGGGTATTAGGTGCCCCAAAACTCAAGGAATATTAGCTTTATGTTACAATATGCGACATAGAAAATCAAAACTACATTTGGATATCATGAAAGCCACCAAAAAAATCATAGAAGAGCTAAAATTGGCTAAAAAACAGGATTTGACAATTTTTGTAATTTGGTCATAACTTACAACTTTAACATTTATTTCTCCCTAGAAGCATCAGGACATGTTGAGGACTACTAAAGATAGTTATCTAGCATTATAGACCTCACAAACATGAATTCTAGAGTGGTATAGTTGCAAAAAGTTGAAAAAAGCCAAAAGCAGGACCCGTTTTTTCACACAGTTTAGGTTGTGAAATGTTGTGCAAGGACAAGGTTAAAGATGGAATTGATATTCCCAAAAAATGTCGAGTTTTGTTCAGCTCATGAGACAAATTTCTAGAGAGATAGCACCTCAAAATCCATTTTGAAACTCTTGACATAATTCAAGGAAATTGGTCACTTAACAAGACATAAAAGTGTCCCAGGACATAAAAGTGTCCCATTACCAACCTAGTGTTAGGAAACTCTGGATGTTCTCACATTATGATTCTGGACAAAATTTATCATTTAGACATCCTACGCGTAAGATGTCTTTTTCATCAAATTTTGGTGATACTTGACATGCTGGTGGTCCTTGGCTTGTGCAACATGGCTATATGATTGGAATTGGGTTTGGGCATCAAAAAGTGGATTTTTGGGCAGATTCGGGCTTTATGCTCACAAATTGGATAGAATGTCCACAACAGGTGGCAAATGATCTCCAAATGGGTTGAAAATTGATATATGGGATCCTTGTGTTAAGTATGGAGCCTGATTTACCTTGTAATCTTCTGTGGTAAAAGCGCACATTTGTAAGGCCCCCATTATGAGGAGAAGCCATCGTGCGTGAAGGAAAATCACTCACCGAAAACCAAAATTTTCATGGACAAAAATCAGCGGCCACTTTTGTTTCCTGCGCCGGAATATTCCTTTTTGTCGGAATATTATGGCAGGACGGCCGGCCGGAAAGTGGTCAGAAAACAACCGGTCGGTTGGCCGGTGGCCGGTGGTCGGAAGTCAATGGCCGGTGGCCGAATTCAAAAGCGGACTTGTCTTCTCAAGGGCGGCCACACATGGGCGGATTGAAGGGTCCGATTTGCACTTATCTACACAAGGGCTGCCCTTTTGGCCTATAAAAGGAGGCCATTTCTATACACATTTCATAGTGTGAAGTTGATGCAACAAGGTTCACGAGTGTGAGGTGGTGAGAGTGAAGCAAGGCGGGAGCTCCATTAAGGGTATAAACCCTTTGTAAACTACTTCTTGTTTTGAAGTACTAAAGCCATTGAGTGGCTGATTTCCTGTGGACGTAGCCCACATTGGGTGAACCACATATATCATGTGTACTCTCTCTCTCTATCTCTCTACTCTATAATCTCGTGTATGTAAATTTTTCTCTCTCCATTAAGTAATCTACTCAATTATCTATATAGCTACGTCTTATTTCCTAACACCTTGAACCATGGTAATGGCTCCCATGATGTCATTTTTTGCACAGAAGGTTCAAAATGAGCTGGAGACATCCTACACGTAGCATGTCTATTTCATCAAAATTGGTTGGGATTTATTCTGTGGGTAGCCCTTGGCATGTGGAGCATGGCCATGCTCTTGGATTTTGATTTGGACAAGATTTGGTGGTGGTAAGACCATGTGTAGTGTTTTCGGGCTCAAAAAGGGTATCTTGGAGGTGTTGAGGGTAAAAAATGATTAGAATGGATTCAAACTTGATATATGAGCTCTTGAAGGTGATGCAAGAAGATCTGGAATTGAAAAATACCCTCTGTAGGCCAAAAATGTCAAATAGACATCCTACGTGTAGGATGTCTACTTCATCATTTTTTGCAGGTGACCACACATATTGGTTGGCAATGTGCCCATGAATGTATTGTGCAAGTTTCATGTGATCTAGACATGTTTGGTAGGTCTATGTTCCATTATTAACTCTATGCCCTGACTTTGCATTTTTCATGCATATGAGGTCAATTTTGGTCCAAATGTAATGAAACTTGATAGCTAGCATGTAAAGGCTATTCAGAAAATGTGTGTGATGAGAAATGTTGGGTTTTGTGCACAATTTCTTTGTGGAGACTGCTATACTGGTGCCTGCCCTTAGTCCCCCTAAGTCCCTTTTAAGCCTAATTTCAACAAAAAAGTCAAATGGATAGAAAGTAACTCCCTGTGTGGATTTCAGAGCTCCGAGCCATTTTCTGACTTTTGGAGTGCTTTTCGCTTCCCGATCCCTTGGGGATCCTTGCCGTATGGTTTTTGTTGACTTTGGCTTCACCGGAGCTCCATTTGGCAATTTGTCGCTCTAGAAGCACCCATGGTTGCGTTTACAGGTCTTCGATGACTTGTGGTGGTCTACCACCATCGGACTTGGTTGTTAATGGTCTAGGAAAGCCGCTCGTGAAGTTTGGTGGCAAACGGATATGCGGTTTGGCCGCGAGAGCTATTTGACGCTTTGTGTGTCTGATGCCGTTTCTGAAGTTTAGTGCCACGTTAGGTCACCTTTTGGTCATGTGGGCTACATAAACTTGTCGAGCATGTCGAGATGTTCCTACCCATGAATTTTGGTATCATTTGGGCACCTCTCCGCTGATTTCCCATTTGGTGGCCTCTTGCGGGACTCTAGGAATTAGGGTTTTTCTCGATGGTTTTCTACTGCCTTTGGACATCCAAGACTGGTATCCTATGCTAGGGTAAGCTACTGATGAAGTCTCATTGCTTTTGGGTTAGCCGTTAGGTGGCCACTTCTACTTGTAGTTCTCTACTACGTCCGCTTTCTGTGTGAACCCTACGCTAGTTTTCGCGACAAAACGACAAACATGCGCGAAAAGCTCAAGGTGGTGAGCCTACCTCTCATGTCTGAAGCCCGTCGGATAGTCGTGCACGTTGTAGAAGCTGCTGGAAGTTCCGTTCGCTGTAGGTGGCAGAAGCTCTCTCTCAAAGGTCAATAGTGGAAATGAGCTTAAAATGAAGTGAAAATTTCTTATAATGGGGGTCCCCGAACCACTTTTCATGAAATTTGACATGTGCTTCCAACTTCTTGCGAGATGCGGTTTAGGCTCAAAAGTTTTGTGATTTGGATTTCATTTGCCCTGTTTACCAGAAATTTGGCATTTCTATCAAAATCTGGCGAAAAACACGCTTTCCACTCCAGTCACATAATTGCACCCCCACTGTACCATAGGTTTTTCTATAGTCACTGATCATCCCCATATTTTTTGTTTTTCATTACGACCGTTTTTCACCTGCTTTATGTATTTTTATAGTTTTTCTGCCAGAAATTAGTAAAATTAAAAGAAAAATAGCAAATCAAACCCAAAAAATCCCCAAAAATCATAACAAATCAAAAACATCACCGCAAAACATTATATAGAATCACATGCAATTTTTATAGCCGGATTTCTCCGTTTTATCAATATTTTGCGTGAAAAATGGCTATTTTTACTTATATGCACACACCTAGGGGCTTGATTTGTTGTTTGGCCCCATATACTTGTAGATTCATGTTGTATAAGGGCATATGTACTTGGGTTAGTCTAGAAAATTTTGCAATCAAACAACAACCCTTAAAATTAGTCGAAAAACATTCCCTTTTTTGCTCTTTCTGCCATTGGGTCCGCATTTAAGAATGCCTCCCCCCCTTCTAGCCGGAGTCCTCCCGGACGACAAGGTATCGCCTCGGAGTATGTGTCGTGTATGGGTTGAAAAAATTGTGCTAATGCTTGGCCGTGTAATGTGGCCCTATTGTATGCATACTCGGTCAGTGCATGGAAAAATTAATGCTGTGCAAGAGAAGGGTATAAGCAAGATGCTTATTGGCATTCGTCGTCGAGGTTTCCTATTTTATTTGCAAGTAAAAGCTGTAATGCTACTGCTCTTTGTTTGATTGTCTTTCTTGCAAAAATCGCTTGCTTTGCCACCTTTGTCGATATGGCCGTAGTCGTCTCCTTGGAGAGAAATTTCGTGGAGGAATTGGCCGTAGAGCTGGTCTCTTTTGTTTTCCATGTGTAGCTTTGCCTTGCCGGTCTTTGTAGGTTTATTGCTACTGTCTTGGATGCCATTTTTTAATTACTGATTGGCACCCACATAAATCGGTTTGCCAGCTTCATATGCAGTTGTCTGCCTTCCGATGTTGCTTGTACTGAAGGGAGTTCCTTTTGTTGCCGTTTCAGAATCCAAATGCAAGTCCCATTTGAGTTGTTGCTGAACATTTTCTTAGGGATCCATATCTTTTTTATTCCCGTGGATTTTGGTTGGACTATCTGTTTCGGTTGAATTTTTCTGTTGTATTGTGGTTTGTCTGCCATGTCATTTCTATCCTTCCGCACCCAAACTTGTTTTTCTCATGTTGCTAACTCTGATCTTTTCACTGTGGTAGGTGACTTCTTATGCATGTAGTGAGTATGGTTGGCAGTTCCCTGTTTGCTTTTTGGTGGCACCTTTCCTTTTGAATTTTTATCCAGTGATTGCATTCCTGGTCCAGCTGATTATTCCGGGGTTGTTGAGCAAAGGCTACTACCTATGGTTCTTGTGTATGCTGAATTTTGACTGCATTTGCATTCCAATCTATTTGCACATTGTACTCTTTTTGCCAAGGTTGTCCCAAAAACATGGGGTGTTGTGTGCTTTCATCCTCCACCACATAAAATTTGTGTGGATAAATATATTGATGTACTTGTACATGCAATACAGTCCAGCCCAATGTTTGTAGCGAATGTGATGTACTACTTTCCAGCACTTGTGAAGTAGAATGAAGTTGACCTGTGGGCGCGAGCTGTTTGTATAATATGTAAGAGATAAAATTTGCTTGAGCTCCATAATCAAGCAATACCGTCGATTCAACTTGATTGCTACCCACTTTGACTGCAATTATTGGCTCCACTGTGTCTTCATCAAAATTCGTTAGTCGAATGGCATTGATTCGCAACGGTGATCCACATTGTTGTTGTTGTCGTAGAAGTCTTCTTTTTGCAATGCGTTCTTTTGCTTCTGCTTGAGCTTCTTCTCGTACCCTCTGTTTCTCCTTCATTCGTTGTTTTTCTTGATGGATTTGTTGAAGCATATCCTGTGTTAGTGGTAAATGATATTTCTTCAATCGACACCCACTAATCCAATTTGGCATTCCTTCACCTGCTAATGTAGCAAGCTTGACAGCTCTGCTTTGTTAAAGGTCACTAATCACAAAGGGTCCCATCCCTCGCTTTTTAAGTTTCTTGGCATGTTGCTTCAAGGTATAGACAAGTACATAATCACCTGTTTTGAACTCTTTTGTGCGCACATGCTTGTCAAAAACCTCTTTTTGTCTTCTCTTTTTAGCATAGATCGAAGCTACAGCTCTCAAGCGAAGTTCATCTAGCTTTTCAAGATTATATATTCCTGAAGCTCATGTCCTGTCCATTCTAAGCGTTTCGCTACTCGCAGAGTTGGGATTAAAAACTCTATGGGTAATATAGCATTTAGGCCAAACACCGTGTTGTACGGTGTCGTTCCCATCGATGTTTTGTAAGCTACCTTGTATGCCCATAGTTTTGAGTGTAGCTATTGATCCCAGTGTGTTCTCGACTCTGATACAATTTTAGTGAGATCCATGCATAGTGTTTTATTTGTGGCCTCAGCTTGTCCATTTGCCTGTGGATGATATGGAGTAGATTTTCTATGCATGACCATGAATTCTCTAGCAGATATTCAATGACTTCATTAAGAAAATGTGTTCCTCGATCACTCACAATTTCTATTGGTAAACCGTATCGTACAAAAACATTCTCATAAAAAAATTGTGCAATGGTTCGTGCATCTGCTTTTTGTGTTGCCTTGGCTTCTGCCCATTTTGTAAGATAGTCCGTAGCCATAATGATATATTGGGTATGGGTGCGATATAGAGGGGGTGAAATAGGTCCCACAAAATCAATGTCCCATTTTTCAAATGCCCTTGTGCCCATCATTGGCCGTAGTGGCATCTCATCTCTCTTTATCGGCACCTTGGTGCGCTGACATGCATCACAATGCTTTATAAACTCTCGAGCATCCATATGTAATGTAAGCCACCATATTCCTATGGGGGTTAAGACAATTTTTTTTGTCTTATCGCCTTAAAATTTGCCTCCACTTATGCCTCCATGTGCGTGTTCTAGAATCAGCATGTATTCACTTTCACTTGCACAGATTCTAAGTCGATTGTCTTTTCCTTGCTTATAGAGTTGGTTCCCAATTAACTGAAAGTCACGAGCCTCCAACTCTATAGCCCTTTTCCGTGCTCTTGTTATGTTTTTAGGAAATGTCCTCGTGGTTAAGAAATCAATGATATATTGACTCCATGCACGTGCAACGTTTACCTGAAACAATGTGGCGTGATCCACTAATCGTTTGGCACTACATATAGTACAATTGTCAGCATAAGCATGTGTGTCAGCGTACATAGTTGGCCAATAAACCCCCAACTGTTTCAGTCTCTGGTGTGTTTTCACTGTTGAACAATGAAATGCACAATCCTAGACATGCACTTCTTGAAGATAACACTCGAATTACTCCGGATTTATACATAGTCGTAGAATTTGTTCTGAGCCTAGATGATACAGCCGTCTTGCAATCAATTGGAAGGTTTTTGTTTGTAGAATTGTTTGTTGTTTGGGTCTGTCTTCCGTGTTATCAACCTATCTCCAAAGGAAAGAATGCTAACATTTCCTGAGACCATTTGGGTATCATTTCAATATTGAAAAGATAAGCATCTGGTATGTCATCATCTACTCCTTCAGGAGCTTCCCCGTTGTGTAGCCTTGAAAGATGGTCCACCCGTAGATGAGTTTTATCCTTTTTGACCACCACTGTGAAATCAAACTCTAGTAATATAATAAACCAGCGTACAATCCTCCCTGTATGTCAATGGTTTATTTACGAGATACAAAAGAGCTTGATGATCTGTGAAGAACACAAATTTGTTTGCAAGCAAATAATGCCGAAATTTCTTTACAGCATAAATCATTCCTAACCCCTCTCTTTTGGTGGTTGTGTAGTTCTTTTCCGCACTATTTAACTGTCGGCTTGCATAACAAACTGGAAAATCTATTGTTCCGTCTCCAGGTTGAGCCAAAATACTCCCGATTGCATATGCAGATGCATCAATATGAACATGGAATATCTTTTCCCAATGCGGTGCTTTAAGTACAGGTGTTGATACAAGGTTTTCCTTCAGCTTTTGGAATGAAGTTTCACACTCTTCAGTCCAATCGAAACTGACTAACAAACGATACAGAGGTTGTGCGATGACTACATACATATATATGAATCTTCGATAATACCCGCAGTGTCCCATGAAGGATTGCACTTGTTTCGCATTAGTAGGCCGGGTCAGGTCTACTATGACTTTGATTTTGTCTAGGTCTGTGGTTATGCCATTTTACGAGACAACGTGTCCTAAGATGCGGCCTTGCCTAACCATGAAAATACACTTTTCCGGGTTCAGACAGATTCGAAATGTTCTGCACTTCTCAAATACCTTTTGCAAATGGTCAATATGTTCATCTCGTAGAAGAGAGTGTACACAAAAATTGTCCGTGTATATTTCTAAGAATAATCTTAGGTATTCTTTGAACGCATGCGTCATTAACCTTTGAAAGGTAGCTGGGCCATTAGTTAAGCCAAAAGGCATAACTCGATACGCATATATTCCCCATTTTGTGGCACACGCTGTTTTGTGTTAATCCTCTATTGCAATTGTGAGTTGGTTGTATTCTAAAAACCCATCTAGAAAGGAATAAGCCCGTTTCCCGGAAACCCTCTCAAGTACATGTTCTGTGATCAGCAAGGGATAATTATCCCTTATGGTGGTTGCATTTACCTTTTTGAGGTTTACACACACTCGCAGTTTTTCATTCTTTTTGGGGGCTACCACAATGGGTGACACCCAATTTGTATGTTCAATTTCATAGATGAATTCAGCATCCATCAGCTTATCGATCTCCTCTTTGATTCGTTTAGCAAATGTGTCATTATATGTATAAGGACGCTGTTTGCTAGGTTTGGCATCTGATTTCAAAGAAATTGTATGTTGACATATCGACGGATCATCTCCTTTGAGGTCTTTGTGTGACCATGAAAACACATTTTTATACTTCTTGAGAAGTTGTGTTAGTCGTTCTTCTTCTTCAGGCTCTAAATCAGTTGCTATATAGATCGGTTGAAGCTCTTCACCCGGTTCAGCGATGTCTATCCTTTTTGCATTTTCCGACCCATCGTAAGATTCCTGGTTTGTTCTTTCCGTGTGACTGGTGGTGTCATTATGATTTTTCTGTCCTAGATGGTGAATTCCCGATAGTGTGATGGTACATTCATGTTTCCTTTTTCTAACTCCCCTTTACCATCACTATCTTCCTCAATAGTCCATACCTCTCGCAAGGACCGTTTTATTTGTTGGTATTTCTGTTGACGCTCCAATTTGGTCCACTCTGGGTCTTTTGTTGTTTCTTTTTTTTGTTTTTTATATTTTGTTTTTGTTTTAGCTTTTCGTACTTGTCTTATTTGGTTTCGCGTTCCTTCCATTCGAACTTTTGAGAATCTTCCTGATATTTGATTTTTTACACAATCCTCTGCTTTTACAAGCATTAGATAGTGAGTTTTATCTTTTATCCTGGGCATCATGTTCTCTCTCATTTTGCTTTCTGCTCATTTTCTCCTAAAGCGTTCCTGGCGTCTAGGGTGTTGATTTGCAAAATCATAAAACTTGATATTCTCTGTTTTCTCCCCACACTCACTTGAGTTGTCTGAACACTCATTATCTGCATCCTTATTTACCTCCAGATGCTCAGAGGAGTTATAAAACTCTTCTTGTTATGGTGGTTCTACCATCTCATCTCCTCCTGGTATAAGGCTTACCATGTAATAGGGTAGCACATCATAGCCATCCTTATCGCAAAATTTTGTTGTTGGACTATCTATAATGGCACAGACATCCAATGTTACTAGTATGTGTTCCTATTCAAGAGGTTCCAAGGCATCTTCAGGAAAAGGTTCCAGAATATAATCATTGTCCTCGATCGCTCTTTCTAAGACTCATTCCTCTCTTTTTAAGCTCCCACAATGTGAAGCTCCGCAAATCCATAGTTCTTTTTGTTGCCCTAACCATGCTAGGAGTTCCGATCCTGCCAATGTAGCTGAATCAAACTCTTCGACTGGTGTTTGGTTCACATCTTTGTAACTATGGTCTTTCAAATGAATTTTGGTTGTTGTCTCACCATGTCTGAGGTATATGTGGTCGTAACCCCAATATTGGACCATATTTAATTGTCGCATGAATGGTCTTCGACCCAAGATGATCTCGTAATTGTTCTTTTTGTCAAAATCGACTATTGCAAATGTATACTCATACTCGATTCCGCATGAGGTGCCAATCTTTTTCTAAGAGTTCTAGAGGCTTCTCCATGAAACCATCTGCCAATTGAAATTTCATTCTGTTATCTCTCAAAGATGTTTTTTCCAGATTTCCTTGGTGGCTATAGAGACTCCTGCTCCACTCTCAAGAATATCTTTGGAAACTACTCCTTGGAATTCTACTAGTAGCGTGGTGTTTCCATCTTCTCCCTAGCAATACTCTCCAACCTTGTTTAATGGTACTGGCCTAGTGTTTAGTTGAGGCCTGTCCAATTCTCTGATCCCTTCCTGAAGCTTTGAGGTGGGGTCTTCCAAATTTTTCTAGGCATTTGCGTATTGTGGTCCACATGTTCGGTCGTAACCTTAGGAGTTCGGCTAATGTGATTGTGCATGCCACCGGGGTGGATAATAACTCAATCAAGCCTTGTGAATCCATCACTCTGTTAGAAGAAAGTCTTTGAGATGGGATTTCTCTCACCTCCGACTTGGCTTCATACTCTCCTAGGTAAGAGGGTAGAGTTTTCAGCGAGACTTGTTGGCTATGCCCCGAACTAATTGACCCCTGGTCTCCCCCTTGTGAATGTATATCAAAGTTCATTTGTGATCTTGTCTCAAATTCTTCAATAGGAAGTAAGATCTCATTTTTCTCTTTTCTCGTGCTGTTCATGTGGTTACTCACCCTGTTAGATTCGTTGGCCTCATGGATTTGCTTCCACAGATCATCTAGACCGTTACTATTCTTACCCATTTCTACCAATGTTTTAGGCTGGAACCCGTCACTTGCCTCATCTGTCGTATTTGACACTATCTTAGGCTCTCCCCTAGACTCATAAGCCTTCGCAAGTCTTTCCTTTGTTTCTACTTGTTCCTCTAAAGCTGGTTTGATAGGGATTGGAGCTTGTACTTTATGCCAATTTGCAAGTTTATCCAGCGTGTTTTCTATCAGAGATTGAGTTGTTTCAATCATCTTTTTACACATTTCCAACCTCTCTTTTTCTATTTCAACATATGGATAAGTCATCCATATTTGATCTTGGGTTTGGTTCTTTTTGAGTCTGGCTTCGTAAGCTTTTACAAGTGCATCTAACTGCACATTTACCTTGTCTTCCAGTACTGATCCTCCTGATCCTGCACTTTTGGGTTCTGCTATTTCCTTGGGTGCTATTGCTGCCGTAGTGTGCGAGCTTAGGCTAGCTAGATCCTCTAACCTCTCTAATCTATCCTTTGTGTGTTTTAACTCCTCGTATAGAGCAGTTTGCTCTCGTTCTTTCCTGGCTTTCATATGCGCTTTTCTAGCTCTCCAAGTGCTTCTCTGATTTTTCGTTTCTGAACTTGGGGCATTGGTTTTTGTCTCTTCAATTATGGGTTCGCTCGTTATTCTCTGAGCTTGGGCTCGCGTCACTGCCTGAATAGGTATTATTGTTTCGTTTTCCGACCCTCCACTGGAAGGCACTGCTTCCAGTATGTTCAAGGTAGGTTTTGCTCCTTTGCTCGAGTTCTTAGGGAAATCCAGAATCAAATGAATAACTCCACACTCGGTGCAATATGCGTTGACTCTAATGATTTCATCATGAGGACAGTCTCTTAGCCAATGGTCTCCTCCACACTCATAGAGCAGGGTCCTTTAGGCTGTTGAGGTGCTCCTTGAGCTCCTCTTTGTTGGTATGCATGTCTCTACCCGCCCATGCCCCCGTTGGCTATGAACAACAATGTTCATTCATCCAAGCTATATCTTACTTCTCGTGCTGTCTGCGCAGCTGTTGGTGACCCTACACCTCCCATCATGCTCCATGGTTCTGGTGTTGAGGGTTCTTCCAGTGGATAATAGGCAGGATTTGGAGCATATCCATTGGGATCTTCATAATATGCATGCATAGGTACCAAAGCCTTCTCTTCTGATTTGGTTACGGTTGGTGTGTATCTTATGCCAACTGGTCGTAATCGTTGTAGGGGTGGTTGTTGCCCCAACACTGGTTGTGGTCTTTCTACACCTACAGGTCCTGGTAGGTTGCCTCCTTGATACCTAGGCATCGGTGGAACTTGAGGAGATGCTACCTGAGCTTGGGGAGCATAAGGTCTCTCTCTCACATATCCCTTGTTATAATAACATTCTTCTGTATCATGGTTTGTCCATTTTTGTTCATTAGCACACCACTTGGGCTGTTTAGCCTGGGGTTTGGCGTACAATTTAATCTTTTTTAGCACTTCCTCTACAAGATGCTCCTGGTTTAGAGCTACCTCTCCTTTCGGTGCTGTCTTAGAAGACTTGCTTCCACTTTGTTGTGAGGATGAATACTTGTCGAGATCCTTGAACTCACCCTCTTTGTAGACCACACAATTGTCTACAAGGTAAAGAGCCTCCTTAGTTAATTCATTTAACGTTGTTCTCCTCTTCATATGTAAGTCCTTCTGGAGATCTGCATTCCTTAGTCCTTGGATAAATATAAGTACAAGTCTGGACTAAGTTGGCAATTCTTCCATAGGACAGAACTTAACATATCTTTTTAGTCGTAGGGCTGCCTTTCGCACAGATTCCCCTTCTTTCTGTTTGAATTTATGGATTTGTGAGACGGTATTATGAGCTATCCCCCTGCGTGAGAATTCCTCGATAAACTTGTCAAACACTTCCTCCATAGATTCAAAGTCTCTACGTTCCACAGAGTCAAACCAAGTAGCAGCGCCATCCTCTAGGGTTATTCCTAACCCTGCAAATTGAGTAGGAAAGTCTAATACCTCTTCCGCTCTAATTACACGCACAAAGGCTACTACATGATCTCTAGGATCCCTGTTTCCCATGTATTTCTTGTTTACCCATTTTTGCACTTGAGAAGGTCTAATTCACTGATGGTCTACAAATCTCATATTTGGATCTCCACATCCTAGTCGATATACCTCCTCTGGTCTTCTGTAGTAGGATGGTTCCTCCCAATGGTGCTCCTAAGCCATAATTTCTAACAGTTCTTGCCAGAGATGGTTCATCTCTTCGAACTCGTTCTATGGGTGGTCTCCCAGGCTCTGTTGACCCTTGAGTCTTTGGCTTACTCTCTCCTTGATACTGTGAATAGAGTGGTGGTTCTTGTAAATCCCTTAGCCCTCATGCGGCTTGATAACCATCTCGGTTTCGGTCTTGCTGCAATGTTGCACTCTGTCGAAGCCATGCTTGCAATGATAGCTGAGTTGCTGGTTGGTTTTGGTTGTTGAGTGTCTGTGGTCGGGTAGAATGTGAGGTCACATCATACTCCTCTGAAAAGGGATTTGTCAACTTCCTAGGGGTGTAGGTGGCTCTTGGCACTTCCTCGGGGGCATATGTTGATGCTCCTGGAACGGTTTTCTTTTCTACCTCCTCTAGGAGAATACGTTGGTATTCTCGCCCGTACCTATCAACAAAAATGATATCCTTCCCCATAGCAATTTCATAAGAGAACAAGTACAGAACCTTGTCTTTTCTTAACTCGTTTGGGTATGGCTCTTTGCAACGAAAGTAGGAAACTATTCCCTTGCTCTCATGCTTGTAAATTCCCACATTCTCATAATAAGTTGAAACCCTGGTTGTTTTCTTATCATACATAAAAATCGCTCCAGGTTGATCAATGTTTGCAGGCGGTTCTTGAGTTTCTGAAACCATTTTCCCCTTCACCAAGTTATCTCCATATCTGTTGTAATCTTCAGGGTTACTAACTATCAGATAGTGGTTCCCCTTCTCATCTCGGAATCTATCTCCATCATCATAGACGCGAATTATCTCTAGTCTCTGAGCCGGTCTTTCTTCAATACAAATACATTTGCGTCCTCGACAATTAGAATAAACTAGGGCTCCCCTCGAGTTTGTTCCTTCTAAGAAGATCACAGTGAACTTGGAATCATTCAAAGGATTTAGGGAGGTGTTTCCTCCTGGCATTGGTCCATTATATGTGAAACCTCCTGGCTATTGACTACCCATCATGAAGAAGGATTCGTGTGATGAAGTGTCAGTATCACTACCCTCCTCAATAATTGGTGCTAGTGGATCTAGCCTTGCCTGAGTTACACTCTCCTCGGTGGACACTAAGCTACCTTGGTCACCTGACACCTTTCGGTCGCAAAAAATGTATCTTCCTGATCTTAAATTCATCAAACTTATCAATGCAATTTATCACAAATCTAACTACTTACCTGGCAATGGATCAGTCTCCACACAACTTCTTGCTTTGTAGCCTAATATACTTATACACAAGCGTTTAATTTTGGCAATCAAATCAAAGCATTTAACCGCTAGTGGTGATCTTAGTAATGATTGGTATAATTGGAGATTTAAACTCAACCACTACTGTATTTTATACTCTGCTGATGTTCTGGATTAGGTTTGCTCATCTGGGTCTGTACTTCCCTCATATGTTGGTCAATTTACCTGAAAAGTCTTAATTATGCCTTTGCTCCGTCAAAAAGTCAAACAAGGTCCAAATTCACTTCTGAAAGAAGTTCTGGAATCCTTAAGTCAAATGGAACCTCACTGTATAAGCTCACTCAAATTTTCTCTTCATTACGCCCTAGTAGGCATCCTACGCGTAGGAAGTCTCCTGCTCTGTTTTGCCTAGATTTTTGCAATATGGATTTCCCTTGATGTGTTGAGTCCACATCTGTTTTTACTTTTTGATTTGAACACCTATAAGCTAGTCAATGGATCAGGAATCTGTTCCAACAGCCTGATGTTGGTCTGGATGAGTCAAATCAACTCCAATTTGGACCAAAATTGACTAGGAGGCTTGCCTTAGGCTATACAACACCTTGCTATGCCCATAGTCAGTATCTGGATTCAATTTCTTGCTTTAGACATTTTACGCATAGCATGTCTTTTTTATCTGAATGGCTTTAAATGCAAAGCACAGACTCCTCTTGAGGTGCTCATCACTTTGATATGCTCAAAATTAGGTTTGGAGTGAAAAATCACACAGATGACATCCTACGCATAGGATGTCTTTTTGGTCTGTTTGACCCCAGTCTTGACCCACAGCTTCCCCTTAATGTCAGCAACCCAGTGGTATGCTTAGATTTTGGTTTGGATTTCAAAAGTCCGCAATTTTAGCTGTTCTAGCCTTTTTTAGTCAAAAGTGCTAAAGTCTGCTTAGAACCCAATTTTCTCACCCAAATGAGATGAAACCTCTCTCAGTCACTCAATATATCATGCAGATCATGCTCATGCAGCCATCCTATGGTTTTGGTCTTAAAATAATGCCTAGGCACAATTTGGGTAGGATGTCTCGGAATTTCAGTATATCTGGCCTTATCCTCTCAGGATATGGTTAAATTTCCACTTTCTAGGTGAAAATAGGGTAAAAACTATCTTCTGAACACACTAGTCAACTCAAATTTCCAAAATTCCCACATGATTAGCTTGTAGACATCCTACGCGTAGGATGTCTCCTGACTTTTTTTTTTTCTGACAGAAATGCTCTTAATGCTCTGCAACTCTATCAGAAACACTCACAGTAACTTTTGGACTTCACTTCATCTTTCAAACACATTTTTTCATCTTTTACAACCTTGTGATGAATCTAACAAGCAAGTACACATGCATGAAGTGCTCTAGATCCTGAATCATGATGTCCTACTTACTCTACTCCTACTCATCATGTGAAATGGTGATAATGGTGTTTTTGGTTGCTTCTTGGCCTCTCAGGACTCTCAAGCTCTCCTCTCACCGCTTCTACCACTCCAACTCCTACTCCTCAACTCACAACTCAACTAAACTACCTACGTCTACCTAAGTCGAAGGATCTAGGCCAGACACACGCTCCCTAGACTCCCTCTAAGACCTAGAGAGTCCTCCACCCTCAGATCCTATCTAAATGTAAAATGAGACTCTTTGCAAGCCAAAGAATCCCTATCCTCAAGGACTAGTCTCGGTCACCTACATAAGGTTTTCGTCCATGGAAATGGCGCCAATGTTGGACGGATATGCCGCGACGGACGTCAGCACAGCGAGAACTCACCTAACAAGATTTGTCAGCTAAGGACGAAGCTCGACTCGCAGGCGCGTGGAAGCAAGCATAGGGTGTCAACCTACACTCAACCAACTCCTAAGTAATTCCTACAGACGTCTCTTCCCAATGTCTAAGTCACAGCCTTCAAGAGTGCATAAGAGGAAACTTCCTACAACGCTTTCTAGAGCCGAATACCCATCAAACAATCTCGAAACACCATAGAACTTGAAGGAGACCCTACTAACACCAATAGGTCGCTCTCTCTAAGGTCTAAGAACCAAAATCCCAACCCAAAACACCCGGCGCAAAATCACATAAGATGTCTTGTCGAACATTGCAGATCGTCGTTTTCGAAATCTAAAGTGTCTAATGTATAGCTCTACTCAATGCAAACGCGTGGATATGCTGCAATGCAAAATCGGATAACGTATGCTCATCGAATCACCAGATGAAGCTCATAATGGAGCTCACAAAACCGGACCGTACGCGCGCAATGTAGGTATTCGCGCGTAGCTCTCGTCGGGGGAAACACGTTGCACTTCTTCTCACATGATTACGACCACCGGTGTGCGCGTAGCGTCAAGATGAACTTGTCTCTCTCTCTTGTACACAGTACGCTTACTCACAGACTTCAAACTTTTTTTTAAATGACAAAAGGTTTTTCATTAAGGTCAAAAAGTGGTATAAATACCTTACAATTCTCAAACCCTAATGTTCCATTTTAACCATCTACTCAATCTAAATGTCAAGACTGGGATACAATCTGGAAACTTCTGTAAGCTCCGATATTTACGAGGTGAAATGTCGGGTTTTCTCAATAAATGAATAATTACAAAAATAATAATGCTTTGAGTAGTAATTTTCCGTAGGGTGTGTCCAGCTTCGAACTGTTGTAGACACAGAAGTCGTCCATAAAAGCTTTAACACAACTACCAATGAAAGGTTCCAATACCCAATTTGCTCTCTCTTAATAAAAGGATGGTCCATTTGTCAACCCAAATGGCAATACCATGTAACAATAACAACCCCATGGCGTAATGAAAGTTGTCTTTGTTCGGTCTTTAAGAGCAATCTTCAATTGAAAATAGCCTGAAAAACCATCACACACATTGTACCTCTCATAACCTGCCACACTGAATCCAAGATCCGATCGATGAATGGAAGAGGATATGGGTTCTTCTTAGTGGCTACATTTAAGGGCTTAAAATCTACACAAAACCTCCACTTTCCATCCTTCTTTGGGCTGACTACTACTAGGCTCAGCCATTCTATGGTCTCCACAGGGACTATGAACCCTGCCTTCAATAGATTGTCCACCTCTTCCTTCAAGGCTTCCATTTGCTCTTGAACCATCCTTCTTAGCCTTTGCTGCACTGGCTTAGCACCTTCTTTCAGCTCTATATGCATCTCTTTGCCCTTGAACCCTCTGATCTCTTCATATGAAGTAATGAACAAATCAGGAACTTACTAGATAGCATGTGCAAATATATATCCTTCTCCATAGCTAAAAGGTCTCCACTGATCATTTGTCATCAATTCCTACTTCCTTGACAATTCAACCTTGGTTTGCATCAGCCGTTCAATCACTTCATAAGGCCCTTCACTTTCATCTTCAACCTCATTCGCAAATGCAACTAAACCAGACTCCTGGATTCCTTTGTCCATCAAAAGAAATGCAACATCAGCATCCTCATCACTGCTGGTAGTACTATCACTGTCCTTGTCAGTCACTGTGGAATAGTCTTCATCACTAGACTCATCCTCATCTTCATAAATCTCCTCCAATCGTTTCCTTGTGTCCATATTGTATAGCTTCTTGGCACCTGTCTTTCCATAGAGGCTAATTGTCCCACATCTCCAATCTTGAACAGCTCCCACTGCACGTAACCATGGTCTGCCCAATATAGTAGGATATGCTCCCAACCCCACTAGCATCACATGAAAATCAACCACTGCCTTTGCATCATATGCTTCCACTCCTAAGCTCTTTACAACACCCAAACATTTTACTTTTTGATGGTTTGCCAATCTAATCCAGAAGCCTGACACCCCAGTCACTGTAAGACCCATCTTCTCAACACATGAGTGTGTTATGACACATATTTGTGCTCCACCATCCACATAACCTTGTCCGAGAATTTTTTTTTTGTGCCACACATCTACTATTGGACAAATGTCTGGTAGCTGGTCCATTGCCAACACCTTTATTGAACCTCTCTCTGTCTCTTTCTCCATTGGGTTAACCATCCTCTTCCAATGTCGCTTCAGCTTAGGCACCTTCTCTATAAGCTGCGTAAAAGTAACATCTGCCTTCTTGCTTGTCAGATCCTCTTTCAAGTCATAGCTTAATTGCCCATCCCCTAGTGGAAAATCTGAAACATGAAACCTGCGACGAGCCCTTCATTTCCTCTTGGCCTTGACATCCTCGCCTTCATGGCTCTTTCCCTTCTTCTTACTAGGACCTGGGACACTTCTTCCTTCCTTGTCCTATGTGGTCCTCTTCCCAATAGGCATCACTAATGTATCCTCTAGATTTGATGCCTTCTCCAACGTGACTCTTATCAGATTTGTCTTTCCCTTTTCCTATCCACTAGTTCCTTCTTCTCCCTTAATTTTGATGCCATAGTCATTTACTAAGTTAGCATCTGTCTTGGCAATGGATACATATCTCCCCCCATCCTTGGTGGATTCTCATATTGCAGGCTGATGTGGCCCAACTCTCCGCAATTATAACATGTGGGTGTATGCCTCCAGAACCTACCATTGCTTTGTCCAACACCATTCCTAGGTCTTTCTTCACCTCCTAGCTGATTTGCAAACCTCCCTCGACCTAGATTATTTCCCACTTGACCTAGCATGTTTAGGCTGAGATTCTTCATTAAATCTACCACTTGCCTCATGTCTTGCCTATCATCTTGCACTGTTGTAGTGACCACTGCTAGCATAACCTGAGGAGTAACAAGAACCACTGGTTCATGGCGACCTTGTAAAGAGTCCATAGGCTGAAATTTAGACCTCATGGGCAAAGACTCCACCCCTAATTGGCTCATTTTCCTCAGTTTCCACTCTTTGTTCCTTGCCACCTCTAGTGCATCTTCATATGTTCTAGGCTTCTTTAGCTCCACTCTCCAACGTATATTCTCCCAAAGACCAGCCAAGAACCTGTCCTTCTTTTTCATGTCAGGCGGGGGTACATGTGGTGCTAAGGCCTTGCATATTCGCTCCCAAGCCAATGAGAAGTTACGTATGTTCACCTTCCTTTTGCACCAAACCTTTTACTTATTGCTACACTTTGTCGGGATCTTCCATCTTCACAAACTCCACTTCCAACCCATGCCGTAGATTAGCCTAGCTCAACCTTACGGGTGGATCAGCCACACACAACTTCTCTTCAAATGCTTTGGACCAAACTCATGCATCACTCTTCAAACATATTTGGAGAAGACGTAACATCTGTGCAGGATCGTGAATCTGGCTGCTAATGCAGGCAACCTCCATCTTTTCCAAAAAGTCTTCCACATCTTCATCACTTCTTCCATAAAACTCTTGATAATAGAAAGCCATGGCTACCCAAGTTACGATGCTTTGAGAACCCCTTCAAACACACGTGCAAGAACCCAAAACTTTTGATTGACTCAATTCCCAAAAACTTCAATGGAGCTAAACTTTAGATAAGGACAAACACATGCACATCAAATGAGTTTTCATAGTTAATCATCATAAGTACAACAGGCAAAGGGCATTCAAGTATCTCTCTTAATCTTCTTGGCCCGAACATAAAGACTATGCGCTGTTGGAAAAAAATCTTCATGGACACATGAATATTTATATGGATTCTTTGAGTTAAATGAAAAGGAGTGAATTGAGGGAAATTTTGATCATCCATTAAAGCCAACCATGCAGCTCGCAAGAAAGCCACCTGTCTTATCCTCTGATTTTGCCAAAATTTCAGTAGCATAACATCATAAATGGCTTAAAAGACAAAAAAAAGAGCCATCATAACTTGGAAAAATTTTGACAGAGTTTCCCTAGAAGTAGAGCAGTAAGAACCCAAAATATAGACTGTATATGTATGTGCATAAACTGCCAACAATAGAACCCGAGCATCGATTAGGAATTACTAGTACAAAGCCTATGGCGAGGTCACAAAAAGGGTGCTCCAGCTACCTGTATCACCGAAAGGATCTCCACATTTGAGAATCCCCCAACTCAATAAAACCTCACGTTATCGACCCTCACACGAAGGCTTATGAAAATCTCGTATAGTCGAGTCTCAGAAATGACTATCTTCCAGACCAAGTCTCAAAAATGGTTGGGACTGCCAAATACAACCAAATATGGCTCCACAAAGGTGTACAATGGCAGTTTCCACAAGTAATGTACAATCCAGCAGACAATGCGCTCAAACAGGTGCCAAATGATGCATACCCACAACAACAACAAGTGACACCACTGCTAGTATACCATTGTACTCCATCTACCTGTACCTTTGTGAATCACCTATAGCTATCCTGGTCCCTGTAACCTGTAATCCCTAATTGCTAAGCTTGAAGCTCGAAGCAGAAGGTACTCGAAGAAGATCCTCCGTGGGGGCGCCAAAAGAATGTGAGCGGGATGGAAACACACACAACGCCTCTGTAATGACCCGACACACACTCTTGGAATGATACACACACACACACACTACGGGGAACCACTCGGCTTACACAACCCACCTGGCTGAGACAAGGAACACACCTATGGAGTGAGAGTAGAGAGAATACCCATTTACCGACTCCACAGAGAGAGAGAGAGAGACATACACACACACCCAAAAAACTCAGCTCAAATCAGGAGAATTTCTGATGTTTAGATACAATTGAGCTTGTTCCAACACCAATGGGGCAAATAGCTCACACAATATGGGTAAAGTATGCCAGATACAATCACAAATTGGAGCAAAAACTTCGCTCATAGGAGAAACTTACACAGCCTAAACAGTAGAAAAAAAGTCAGGAATTTGGAAAAATGGACAGTGCTATCGAGTTCGGAATGGCCCAAAACCCTAGTCTACAATTTCAAAGTGCTCAAATCCGACCTCGGATGAGTAGTTTATGGCCAAAACAGACTCCAAAAATAGCAAAAACAAAATTGCGGCTAATCCTCCTCTTCTATCCACGTTTTCTCTGTTCTTCTTTTAGTTTTCTTGGTTCCCACACTTAGCTTTATTACTTGGGCACCCATGGCCTTTTAGTTGACCTCAAACGGACCCCGAACAGGCCAAAAACTGACCTCGCAGTGCATAGTTGTCACCCTTTTGCATCCATCCGCACACCCGGCACCCAACTTTTTCCAATAATGCATCCCGCCACCACGTGAAGTGGCCCCAAAAAATGGTCCTCATGATGACCTCTCTGCATAATTATCACAAAAAAACACCCATGTTGTGTCCTTGCTTATCCACGTGCAAATATTGACCCCATTCGACCTCCTGACGCCACTAGATGCCATCTGATGCACCTGCTTACCTCATGTCATTGGCCCGTGAATAGCTTCCTAGAGAAGTTTTACGCGCTACCAACTCCTCATTATTATAGAAAAAACACACTGGTACTGGTAATGGTGAAAATCAATGCACTATGTACATGTTGTCCTACCTATATACATGTGGGCCCCACGTAACCACTTGGCTCTGGAAAATGGGCAATCCTTATTTGATGCACCATGCATGGGTATGTACATATGCGCAATCCCTTGCTCCAAAAAACTCTTGACAACGGTACCTGGTGGTTTTGTTGAAGAAAGTGGCGGATAGACCCGTTGTCGACGGCCATTGACTCTGCAGTGGCATGATGATGTGGTAGAGGCCGATCACGCGCCCGTAAGTGCCAAATCCTTTTTGAGAGGGAACTTGGGAGCACCGACGGTGCCTTGATTAAGAGGGAGATCCCTCTTGCTGGGTGACTTGGGTCCCCAAAGGAAGTAGAGCCGAGAATAGAAGGGCAGCCTCACATGCAAGGGATGCCAAAAATAGACGAGGAAATAAAAAAGGGGGGTGCCCATGACCAAGAGGGGCCCGTTCTTCCATGTGGGGGTTCTCTTTTCTGAGGTTAGTGAGACGGGAGGACCAAGGGATTCTTGAGTTGAAGTGCGGCTATGGAGTTGGTTTGGAGCTAAAGGGCAGTCAGATTTTTTGTGTTCTACTTGCCCATGCTTATGCCGGCTAGGAGCTAGAGCTGTGTATAGTTGGCTTTGTTGAAAGAAATCCATCATTATTGTGCATCTGGTGTTGATTCCCCTTACCCCTTCTCGACTTTGTTGTGTGCATGTGGTTCCAAGCATGTGTAGGTAGTTGTGCCCCCCTGAAGGTCTATTGTGCACAAAGAGGTTGAAAGAGGTTGTGTGTGCGGTGAAGGGATTGAATCGAGTTGTACAAGGTGATTGGGCTTTGTTGTTGGTGTCATATTGAGTGTGAGCAAACGGTGGTGTGGAAACGGTGGTTCGTCGGTGAGTCGTGTGAGTTTTGAAGGTGGATTCTAGTGGATTGGGGTGTGTAGTGATTCTCTTGGGCTATAGAGAGGCAGATCACTTGGGTTCCGGGTGTGTTTCCCTTCCCCCTATCTATCTTCGAGTGCCGCACGGAGGAGCATTGATGCTCCGATTTGAAGTTTAAAGTGGTGTTTGGAAGCAGACAAACGGTTAGCATGGTCAAAATATTTGGCGGTTGTGTTTAAAGGTAGGAGAGATGATGGAGTCAAGCTTTAGCCCCATATTTGGAGGTGTTGAAGACCCTGAAGATTGGTTAGAAAATTTTGAAATGTGGATGATGTTGATGCATATTTTGAGACGGATGCGGAGAAGCTTCCAATGGTGCCGTTGCTAATATGCAGACAAGCAAAGATTTGGTACTATGATTTGAAGGGTGATGATCGAAGTTCATGACACAAATTGTGGAGGCAGTTTTTGGAGCAGTTTTGAAAGGTGATTGCCCCGACAGAGGCATATATTTTCCTTGAGCAATTTGAAGCTTGTTGGAAGCAGCTAGAGATTACCATTGGGGTGAGAGGAAATCAATTTTTGAAGTTGTCAAAGTTTCTTGACTGCTTGCATCCAAGGATCAAAGATAAGGTGGAAGATGGTGTTGATATCTATGAAGACATGGTGTATGTGGCCAAGATGAAGAGCACAGAGGTGAAGTGAAAGCTGGTTTGTTGAAGCCTACATATTATGTGCCCATTGCAAAGCTAACAGAATATTCTATGGCCCGACCAAAGGCAGTGCCGGTTGTGTGAAATACAAAGCATGTTGAGGTAAGGCCCACAATTATTATGTTCCTTGGAGGTGTCTAGTTTATGATGTGCATATTCCATTGATGTATGAGCTTATCAAAGAGTATCAACCCTTTGTTGAAGTGAGCCAATGTGCCAAATATGTAGCAGGTGTTGGGTTTCTACAGCAGATTGAGAAGATAAACCATGTTCATGTGGAAAGTTTGCATGAAAGGGTAGCAGAGCACAACTCAGTGGTAGATGTCGACAACTAGGAAGGAGATGAAGGAAGTGAGCAAAGCCTAGATGAAGGTCAGGCATTTGTGGAGCAACACGCGGTTGAAGATGCTGACATAGAGTCTGTGTATGATGCTGATGAAGATGGAGAGGGCAGTTTCAATTTCTGGGAGACAAGCGAAGAAGCTGATATGTTGGCAAAGGTGAAGCTGGTTGGGGCCAAAGTGGAGATGAGAGAGGATATGCCTTGAAAGTGAGAGAGGATATGCTGTCAAAGGTGACATGCAGTGCTCGGTTGGTGGCCATGATGGTGAAGGTAGCAGTGGAAATTCTTGTGGCGGTGAAATTGGTTCAAAGATTTGCAAAGGAGGATAAATCTGCGTCTATGAATGACCAAGCTGGCCTACCAAGTCAAAAAGGAGATGATAATGAAGAAAAAATTGAGTGGGTTGGGCATATGTTTGAAGCTCATGACATGATGGATGTTGAGCAAAGAGAAGAGAAAATGGAAGTGCCTATGGATTGCCAAGGTGATTCTATGGGCACAGGTTTTTTGAATATGGTATGCCTTGAAAGTGAAGCTGATTGGGTCTTCAATGATACCGAGGATGCCATGGATGAAGAGATGCAAGTGCTTGTGGATAAATCTTTGACCGGGGTACAGGTGATGTGAGGGTTAGTCCCTCTATAGGTGGAGAATCCAGTGCATCATACATGTTCCATGGAAAAGGAAAGAGATGTCCAGAGTGGGTTCAAGCTGTCTAAAGGGATATACAATACATGGTTGAAATGTATGCTTGTAAGTGCCTCAATGAGGTATGTTATATGCCAGAGATGGAGTCCCATTGAGAGGAACTCTGCTTTACATGGTTGGGAGGGAGGGTAAGAATTGTTGGTCGATGCAGATGGTGTGATTGCAAGGCCATATGCATTGGTTGATTCCGGGTAATATGCTTGCAGGGCCAGGTAAGTTGATGAGGCAGGTTCATGCTCGGACAAGTGCTAAAGTGCTTTGGGCATATTGTGTGCATGGCTGGTTGCGGACATGGGTGAAGCACTATTGGAGGGTGTTGTAGATGGGTGGAGGAAATCATTCCAAGGTTTTTAATCCTCCATGTGGAGACTATATGATGCAAGGGGTGGGGCAACCCACTCGAGGTTTGGAAATAGTGTAAATATGATATGTTTTTGTGCTTTTCTCACAATTTTGGATAGTATTCGCCAGTTTTTGCAGTTGATAGAAGAATAAATCTATTTTTTGGTTGAACATGAATGTTCAACAAGGGGATGGAGAAATGATGGTGCAGTCAAAGTGTGTCGACCCTAGCTGAGGACACAGGCAGTGATGTGTATCCTTATAAATGCATGGCAGAGAGCTAGAGGAGATTGGAAGAGCCTGGGCAAACACGTGGTAGCAGAGATGTATGCTTTATGTGGGTTTTTTGTCACGGGAACCGAATAATAGAGATCGATAGCAAAAGATAGAGAAAGAGATCTTTGTAGAGTTTTGATACAACAGAGGAGCAAAATATATGGGCGCACTCCGTTGTACAGAGCTCAAACCTCCCGACCACCCCGAGCTTCAGTTCGCTTGCATGCAGCGTCTCACTCGCACTCGCACTCGCACTCGCACTGGCACTCTCACTCTCACTCTCACTCGCACTCGCACTCGCAGAAGAAGAGATCAGTGAATGATCCCCAAACGCACCACCCGTCGTGCGTTTATCCTTCTTTTCTTCGAAAAGCTTGCACGATTCTCGTACCAAGTATACCTGCGAGAATAATATAAGAACGTGATCGCTAAGCGATCCGTAAAGGTTAGATTTCTATCATGACACTTTGCATAGATCCTGTTTCACACATTGATTTCTGCATCGCCTACAAAATAGCCAAAAGAACATAGTCGTGCAACCAATTCAACATGATAATCAAAGTAAAAAAATATAATTATATACCTTCATAATCTCAATTGCCATACTCTACCATGAAGAAACAATCCACTTCTTGGTTGATAGCAGGGAGAATTGTATGATGTTGTATGTCTGTCTGTCCCTGTGTACACTACACTACGGCTGCCTTCTGTTTGTTTTCATCATAACTTTTACAAACAAACTCAGAACAGAGCAATCCAGGTACTCAAAACGACGGGAATAGGTCTGGTCTACAAGGTAGCGCGGACAGAATTGCAAAAAAACATCCTTGTTTGGCTAAATATGTAACTTTTAGGTCGCGACGTATAAAACCTCTATTTGTGGGTCTCCACTACTTTTACAGCTTATTTTAAGCCTACCCATGCATTTTAAGCTAAAACACATAAATATAAAATATTGATATTAATAAAATCTCAATTTTACTGTTCATAGACAGACTATCTGTTATTCATTAATCTTTATCAAATCCCTCTTTAGTGTATTATTTTTTAAAAAAAATATATGTTCGCTCTTAATATCTCAACTCATTTGTATAAGCTCTATTTAATAGACTATTCAACAATCTTTCAAATCGTGCTAACGAAAGATATGCCCTGCTACATTCTTTTCGACTTTAAGAACTTCAAAGACTAGTCCTATTACATTCTCCCCTTATCAAAATTAACTCTGTCCTTAGAGTTGGTCTAAAGAGAGGAAAATTCTCTTTGCAAAACACTAAGATCAACCCATGATGCATCCTCTACTGGATAGTTCTGCCACTTAACCAAAACTTCCACAATGTCTCTATTTCTCAGATGTTTAAAACGCCTATCTAGTACTAAGTCTGGTTCTACAGTCAATGGTCCGTCATCTTTCAACTTAGAGTTGTCCTCTAAAACATGATGCACATTAGGAACATACTTTTTCAATAAACTCACATAGAATACATGATGCACTTTAACATGAGAAGGCAATTCCAATTTGTAAGCTAATGAACCAATGCGCTTCAAAATTTTAAATGGACCACCAAATCGTGGAGACAATCTTCTATCATTTCCAAGAATCAAATGAGACTTCTCAGGAATAACCTTTAAAAAACCATATCACCAGTTTCATACTCCACAACACGATGTTTCTTGTCATAATACAGTTTATGTCTCTTTTGAGATTCTCTAATATTCCCCCTGATTTTGGCCAACTCGCTATCCATTTTCTCAAGCATCTCACGTGACAGTTCTACCTTATTTCTCGAATTAAGAAAATGAATAGGTGTAGGATAGTTATAGCCATACATTGCCTCAAACGGAGTCATCCTAATAGATGAATGATATGAACTATTATATGCAAATTCAACCACCAAAGGCAGATATTCATTCCAATTAGATTGGTTTTCATTGACATACATTTGTAACATATCTTCTAGAATACAATTCACTCTCTCCGTTTCCCCATCTGTTTGAGGATGAAAAGCAGTAGACATGCGTAACTGGGTACCTATAGAGTCAAAAGTCGCTCTCCAGAAATGAGAAGTGAACTTAGAATCTCTGTCAGACACTATGCTCTTGGGCATGCCATGCAAATGAAATATCTCTTTCATAAACAAGTATGCAATGGTCAATGCAGTATAAGTTATTTTTACAGGAAAGAAGTGAGCTTGTGTTGTGAGTCTATCTACCACCAGAAAGATCGAATCATACCCTCCACGAGTAGTAGGAAGTCTAATGATAAAGTCCATGGATATACACTCCCACTTCTGTAAAGGAATGTCAAAGGGTTGAAGGTCACCAAGTATCCTCTTATATTCAATCTTAACTTGTTGAAATTGAAAGCATTCACGCACATAATTCTTAACATCCAATTTCATACGCGGAAAAAGAATGAACTTTTAATCTTTTCATGTGTCTTATTCAATCCAGGATGACCAGAAAAAGGTGAATTATGACACTCATGCAGAATTTGACTCTTAAAAGCAGAATTTGCAGGAATACACAAGCGGTCATAATAATACAGATTTTCCTTATACAAGTGATATCTGTTCTCATACCTCTCACCAATATTCTCACGCAAGAATTTCAAAATAGGCATATAAAAAGAATCATTTTCAACTTCAACATGCATATCATCAATCAAATTGGATCGCACAACAGTCAACAAATTACCCATGGGCGTACGACTCAATGCATCTGCAACTTTATTTTCTTTTTCACACAAATACTTCAAATCAAAGTCATACTCAGCCAGCAATTCAATCCATCTTATTTGTCTGCTATTTAACAATGGTTGAGTGAAAATATACTTCAAGTTTTGATGATCAGTACGCAATTCAAATTTTACACCAAGCAAGAGATGACGCCAATGCTTCAATGCATGAACAACAGCAAACAATTCTAGATCATGTGTTGCATAGTTCAATTCATGTCGTCTTAATTTCCTAAACTCATATGCAACCACTCTTCCTTCTTGTGTCAAAACACAACCTAATTGTTAACCACTAGCGTCACAGGACACAACAAATGGTTTGCCCATCTCAGGAACTTTTAAAACATAATTTTCCGCTATTTTAGCCTTCAAGGTCTCAAAAGCAGTCTCACAGCTAGAAGTCTACGCAAAACCCTTGTCTTTCTTGGTCAATTCGGTCAAAGGACTTGCTATCTTAGAGAAATCTTTAATGTGTGATCTCTCATATTGTGCTAGACCCATAAAGCTTCTTACATCTCTTACTAACATAGTCTTAACTTTATCAAGATCAATGTGAATCCCCTCTTTAGAAATCACTCTTCCCAAATACACAATCTGATCCTTTGCAAAAGAATACTTACTTGCTTTGGCATACAATTTATGTTCACGCATGCAAAACCTCAAATGTTTTCTTTAAGTGCAATGCATGATCTTCTTCATTCGTAGAATACACAAAAATATTATCCAAGAATACTAGAATGAAGTCATCAAGATACGGGTGGAAAATATTATTCATTAAGCACATAAAAGTTGTTGGTGCATTAGTCAAACCAAAAGCAAGAACTCTAAATTCATAATGTCCATAACGTCTAAGAAAAGAAATCTTTGGAATGTCCTCGACCTTAATGCGGATTTGATGGTAGCCAGAACGAAGATCAACCTTTGAAAATATTGTGGCACCACTCAAATGACTAAGCAGTTCATCTATGTGAGGAAGAGGATATTTGTTCTTAATGGTCTTTTTGTTTAATCTCCTATAGTCGATGCATAACCTATATGTACCATCCTTTTTCTTTTGGAATAACACAGGACTACCCCAAGGAGATACACTAGGTTTAATGAAACCCTTTTTCAAAAGATCATCAAGTTGTATCTTGAGCTCTTTAAGCTCATCAATATTGAACCTGTATGGAGATCTGGAATAAGGTGTCGCTCCTGGATATAGATCTATGGCATGGTCTACCGCTCTAGGCGGAGGTATACCAGGAAGATCGTCCGGAACACATCCTTAACTTCATGTAAGAGATCATCTATAAATTCTCGATTTGTCTCTTTATGTTTATCCCCAGATTCTCTTTAATCTCATTAGCAAACACAAGCAACGTCTCACACAAGCAAACACAAGCAACGTCTCACACTCTTATCTAAGTCACCTTATCAACTCCATTGCCAAAACTAGATTTAGAATCTCTTTCTTTCCACAAAGAGTGTGACTTATCATCATCAAATGATTAAAGATATATTTTTCTTTCTTAACAATCAATCAAAACATGATTTTCAATGATCTAATTGATACCAATGATAACATCATGCATATCAATGTTTATGTTATAGAAATCATCTTTATGATTTCGACTCTTCAAAGAAAAAAAAAAACAAATTTTCTACTAACTCTTTCGTGGAACTGTTATTACCACTAGTTAAGTCCACAAGTCTTTTAACTTCTCGATTTAATTTCAAGTTTAATTTCTCAATCAATTTAGACGATAAGAAGCAATGAATACTATCCAAATCAATTAAGAAATTCAAATTTTAATCTCAACTTCTACGCATAAATTCGATCTCACAGAAGCTTTCAAAGGACGTATCAAAGACATAAAAAATCACAAAGAAGGGGTAGATGACTTACCTTTATCGTACGCATCGCCAAAAGTTTCCAATTGAGCCATCTTGGTACGTATTGTCTTATCGGTCACCTTGCTCGAGCATTCGAAAGTCTCATGGTCGTGTTCTCGATATTGAAAGTATAATCCAAATCTTTGAGTTCTTCAATCCACGCTTCTAAATCTTGCCATATCTTTCTTATGCCATCAAACTCTTTAAGCTTAGCCTTCGTTAAGAATGATTTGGTTGTCGCTTCTCCCATATCGTCATCGTTTCTTTTGGCGGTATCCCAGCGCCGCCACGATGATTATTGTTTCCAGGTGGATTAGCATGGTTTTCACCTTCATGTTGGCCATCAAGTCTACATAGATATCAAGCTCTCGTGCTGCTTTGCCCCGTAGAGCCTCAGCACGCTCCTGATTTGCAATTTTCAGATCTTCTCATAGTCGCGGAATCAGGTCTTCTTGCTCCTTCATCCTCCTCTCGTATCCTTCCATGTCCAGAATCAACCGCTTGCTCTGATACCAATTGTCACGGGAACCGAATAATAGAGATCGATAGCAAAAGATAGAGAAAGAGATCTTTGTATTGATGAATCTTTGTAGAGTTTTGATACAACAGAGGAGCAAAATATATGGGCGCACTCCGTTGTACGGAGCTCGAACCTCCCGACCACCCCCGAGCTTCAGTTCGCTTGCATGCAGCGTCTCACTCTCACTCTCACTCTCACTCGCACTCGCACTCGCAGAAGAAGAGATTGGTGAATGATCCCCAAACGCACCACCCATCGTGCTTTTATCCTTCTTTTCCTTGAAAAGCCTGCACGATTTTCGTACCAAGTATACCTGCGAGAATAATATAAGAACGTGATCGCTAAGCGATCGATAAAGGTTAGATTTCTATCATGACACTTTGCACAGATCCTGTTTCACACATTGATTTCTGCATCGCCTACAAAATAGCCAAAAGAACTTACTCGTGCAACCAATTCAACATGATAATCAAAGTAAAAAAATATAATTATATACCTTCATAATCTCAATTGCCATACTCTACCATGAAGAAACAATCCACTTCTTGGTTGATAGCAGGGAGAACTATATGATGTTGTATGTCTGTCTGTCCCTGTGTACACTACACTGCTGCTGCCTTCTGTTTGTTTTCATCATAACTTTTTCAAACGAACTCAGAACAGAGCGATCCAGGTACTCAAACCGACGGGAATAGGTCCGGTCTACAAGGCACCGCAAACAGAATTGCGAAAAAACATCTCTGTTTGGCTAAATACGCAACTTTTAGGTCGCGACTCATAAAACCTCTATTTGTGGGTCTCCACTACTTTTACAACTTATTTTAAGCCTACCCATGTATTTTAAGCTAAAACACATAAATATAAAACATTGATATTAATAAAAATCTCAATTTTACTGTTCATAGACAGACTATCTGTTATTCATTAATCTTTATCAAATCCGTCTTTAGTGTATTATTTTAAAAAATATATATATGTTCTCTCTTAATATCTCAACTCATTAGTATAAGCTCTATTTAATAGACTATTCAACAATCTTTCAAATCGTGCTAACGAAAGATATGCCCTGCTACATTCTTTTCGACTTTAAGAACTTCAAAGACTAGTCCTATTACATTTTTAGACCAGAAAGGTTGCAAGATGGACCTGACAAGGTGGCAAGTGAAGGAGGTTCAAGGTGATGGTTTTTAGCTACGGAATATAGAGTTTGAAGTGTTGAAGGAACAGGTCTAGACGTCTCATCAAACATAGCTATAAAGCGAAAGATATGGTTGTTCAAAGTTGAAGGTGTTTGCTGATCTGAGATGGACAGGGTAAGTGATGCCAGGTAGGCTAAGCCAATTTGGAGCTACGGGTGTGTAGTACTTGATTTATGGAGCTTGTTGTCTGATCTTTTCAGATCGTCGTTTGGAGCCTTGGAGGTAAAGATACTAGCAGATGAAGTTTTGTCGGGGGCTAGTTCTGTGCCAAGTTGGTTGCCTTGATAGATGTGCCATCTGAGTTTTTTTGAGCTTTGCCAGATTTTTTATGAATTTTGTGATGCAAGTAAAGGCCATGGGAGTTTACAGATTGTCAATCGGGCATCAAGTCGGTCAAATATTAAAGTTAGAAATTGATGGAAGTTGTAGGACAAGTGGTAGGCGGTTTGTTCCAGTTTTTAGGCGTGTCATTCAAGGGCATGGCAAAGCCAAAAGGGTAGTGGGGGTTTTACAGTTTGTAGCCAGCAAAGAGATCTATTGGTTGGAATTTGTGGCTTAATCTCACGGTTGGTGTGCACCAAATGGCATGAGATCAAAATGGTGAGAGGATGATGGAAGTTGTAGGACAAGTGGTAGGCGGTTTGTTCCAGTTTTTAGGCGTGTCATTCAAGGGCATGGCAAAGCCAAAAGGGTAGTGGGGGTTTTACAGTTTGTAGCTAGCAAAGAGATCTATTGGTTGGAAATTGTGGCTTAATCTCACGGTTGGTGTGCACCAAATGGCATGAGATCAAAATGGTGAGAGGATGAAAATTTTTATGCAGTGAAAATGAAGAGTTGATGAAGTTTTGACCATTGAGAGTTTATTTGAAGTGGATCTTCCACATGTCGGTGGGTTAATCCCACATGGCAAGGACAAGGTCAACTTGGCAGGGTACACACGCACAAGGGAGACGTGCCCTTATGTGTCATGGGGTAGGAGTTGAGCTCCAAGGACTATTGGACATGGTGCCCAGTGCGCATGACATTGTTGTGGTTGTGCCTAATGGACATGATGTTTTTTTGAAGCAAGTGGCATGGCCAAACCCATTGTCAGTGCAGTGACATGATGACATGGAAGAGGCCGCTCATGTGCTCGTAAGGGCCAAATCCTTTCTGAGAGGGAACTTGGGAACACCGACGGCACCGTTGGTGTCGACACCCAAGAGGGGTCCTGTTTTTGCATGTGGGGGTTCTCTTTTCCGAGGTCTGTAGTGAGCCGGGAGGACTAAGGAATCCTTGAGCCAAGGTGTGGCTATGGAGTCCGCCTAGAGCCGGAGGGCTGCCATATTTTTGTGTTGAGCTCACCGATGCTTGTGCAAGCAAGGATCTAGAGCTGTATATGGTCGGATTGGTTGAAAGGAAGCCATCATTATTGTGAATCTCTTATCAACTCCCCTTATCCCTTCTCTTCTTTGTTGTGTGCGTGTGGTTTCGGGTGTGTGTAGGTAGCTATGCCCCCCCGATGGTATGTTGTGCACAGAGAGGTTGTGTGTGTCGTGAAGGGCTTGAATCGAGTTGTACATGGTGATTGGGCTTTGTTGGGGGTTTCATATTGAGTGTGTGCATACGATGGTGTGCAAATGGTGGTTTATCGAAGTGAGGCGTGTGAGGATTGGAGGTGAACTCTAGTGGATTGGGGTGTAGTGATTATCATGGGCTATAAAGAGGCATATATTTTGGGTCCCGGGTGTGTTCCCCTTTCCCCTATCCAACGTGAAAATGGTGATGTGCTTGGAGAGATGTGATATTTTGATGGGGATTTCTAGTGGACGGAGGTGTTGTGAGTACCACGAGCTATAGAGAGGCATTTGTGTTGTGTTTTTGAGTGTGTTCCCATTTCCCCTCTCCACTGTCATCATGGGCTTCCAGATCAAATCATTTTAGATCGAGAACCACAATTCATATCAAGCTTTTGAAGAGGATTGTTCAAGATTCTTTAGGATTAAAGATTAACCTCTCTTCAATCAATCATCCACAAAGTGATGGACAAACAGAGAGGGTGAATCAGGTTTCAGAGAAATATCTCCGATGCACAATCAACTACCGTCAAGACAACTTGGTAGAATTTGTTAGTATTGGCTGAGTTTTCCTACAACAACACCATTCTTCCTCCTACTCAACATACCCCATTCTCTGCCACATATGGTTAGCACCCAAGGATAGATTTCTACATGAATCACCAACTAAAGAATCCACCTATCATAGATTTAGCCACATATTTACACAATATTCATAAGGAATCAACAAAGGATATTAGAGAGCCTCAATAGAGGTATAAAAGTGATGCAATCAAACACTAAATGCAACATCCACCAAAAAACTTTCAAAAGGTTTACCCGACCATTTATTGTGTTTTGGAGAGCGAGTGAGACCAAAATGGGGAAGCCAAAGAGGAGAGAGGGGGTGGAAAGGAGTTTTTTCACAAATTAAAGATTACCTTGTATGTTGACGTTCTTTTTACCACTATTATTACAACATTCATTACCACCGACATTATCGCCCCCCGCTTTGGTGCTAAAATATTCAAATTTGGGTACTTTCTATTTTACATAAAATTAAAATTAAAGAACATGGTATTTTCATTAAAAAATAGAAAAAAAAATGGTATTGAGGCATGAAATGGTGGTTATTTGGATAGGTAAGCTTGTGCAAGGCATCTGCTCCTCTATCATGAATGATGGCATGCAAGTAGGACATGCAGTTTGGCCCGATGTGGACAACCCTGCATGACATAGAGAAAAAAAATAATAATATTGAGGCATGAAATGGTACAAATTTAATTTTCATTTGTAGATGTGTTGGATTCATCATCTTTGATTGATAGTGGGACTTGATTCATCAATTTCTATCTCCTTGATCTTCTCCTCATCCAAAGTAGTAGGTGAAAGAAATTCAAAGATGGTCTCTATTTCATAAGTGGCAAAAATGATTCGATCTTCCTCGAGGTGTTATTGGAACTACAAACCAAAGTTTTGATTGGTGGATTGATGGGATATACATGACCTATAGAACAAAAGTGTAAAGTGAGTGACATTGATATTATGATACAAAAAAATAAAGTTAAATTTGATAGTCACTCACTTGCTCACAATTGTGTGGAAAAACTAAGTTTGCATACCTCCTTGTTTGAGCCACACTAGCATCCATTATGTGGATTCCATTATCATGTAGTATATACACATTTTCAACCCACTTTCACTCAAAGATGAATGTATGGAAAGTTCTAAAATTGAACTTTAGTATCCTTTCAATAGTCCCATAGTACTTTGCCTCATCACTATCTATGTCAAAGTTGCCTCAAATGCCACAATCCATGGTGGTTTGACACTTATCAATGTGGTGTGTACAAAAGTTAAAGTAAAGACACTAAACAATAGAAAAAAGTAAACAATCAATAACAAAGATAAAGTCAAGTAAAAACTATACACTATGGTTTAGGTCTATAAGTATTCTACCTTTGGCATGCAACCTCATGCATACTCCCATTGTTTGTTGGAAATGTCCTCTCTACGTGCCTTTGCTTCTATCATTCTCTCATGAGATCTAGAAAACATTCAAGGTGTCAAGGAAATAGGAATGCCCTCTTGCCTCCATGAGCTTGCGTCCATGGTTTTCTCTCTTACAAACATGTTTCCTTTGTCATTGTCCACAAATCCACCCAGTTGGTCATAACCTTTGCATTGAGGATGCAAAAACTTATTAACAACTTGGTGTAGATCCATATTCATGTTAATTATATTTTCCTTTCCACTTGGAAAGTGTGAAGTCATCTTTGCATCCTCCTCATCTGGCCACATCCAAGGCATAGAGGGAGAAATAGAAGCCAAATAATATGAGATACGTGAAAATTCCTCTTGCATGATTTCTTTTTTGGCCATGCATGCCTTCAACTAGGCCCACAATCACACAAAATCTTTGAGAGTCTTTAAAAAACTATCTAAAAATAACATCTGTCATGCATAAACTAGCTATCTCTTCAAACACATGAAACAGGAGGTGGACTTGACTAACAAGAATGGATCAAGGAAATGTATCCTCAATGGCACACGTTGTTTCCACAAAAATCATTGAGTAGAGATGGCATAAATTTCAATTTCTTTGGAGCTTACAAATCCACAAGATAAGACATTAGTACACTAAGTGCATGTTAAGGATTTAGTCTATATAAAACAAATTTTAATGGAATAGAGATATAATGTATGTTGAGTTTGAAAATAGCTTCCCTCACTTTCTTGTCCTTCCGGCCACGTGCACATACTCATGGGCAAAATAAACTATAATACCAAAAGATTAAGACAAGAATATGTTTTACTCATACAAAAAATTTAATATCTAAATTAAATGAGGGACAATAAAAAAGTTTAGAATTACATGTAGCATATTGTGCTAATTGTGAGACTTGAACCAATACAGTTGAATGCTTCCACCTTTCTCTTCCTTTGTGAAAGATTAATTTACTGATCTCATGTATCCCAATGGTGTGTGGATAGAGGCAATGAAACCCTTCACTCCATCAAAATTATCTTTGGTAGAATCCATTGGGCTTTAGAAAGCACAATATTTCCATTCGGGTCTTGATGTGAATTGGTGGATGTGGGGAGAGGTTTTAAGGCCTTCAAATCCTCCCTTGCCCCCAATTAGTCCCTTATCCTATAATATGAATATGTAGATGAGATCCAAGAGGTGTTGCATTTTGAAGTTCTTCCAATACAGAAGCCTTACGAATATGGAGTACCTTGACATACCTTTTGGTGGAGTAGACCAAGTGGATCATTGTTGTAGTGATCTTTCAAAATGCTTGCCCAATCTTCCATCATGCACTTTAGAGAGGTATTCCCATTTTTTTGGAGTCTTGTATTTGCTATGACTTTGGGGTGGGAAATGATGGTTGTTTGGATAGATTACCTTGTGCAATAAATATGGCCGCTCTATCACCAATGATGGCATGCAAGTAAGGTAGGCAGTGTGGACTGATGTGGACAGCCTTGCATTCATATCACTAGAGAAAAGCTTGAAAATTTAAATAATAAAGCGTGAGAAGAATGAACACAACATACCATAAATTTCTCCAAGTCCAGGATAGTGGTGTGCAATCCATATAAGGATAGCCCTCACAATGGACTAATCTCTCCTCTCGATTCTGGAAGTGAAACATCAACAATGGAGATTCCTTTCCATAACTCGTCTAGCTCGTAGATGAGGGGATTGAGGTAAACATTATTATTTTCCACTTTCTACTTCCCTAGCACAAGAAAAGAAATAAGTATATTGCCCTCCTTAATTGGTTGTCTCCCATGGTGAAATACTGTAGTTGATGGTCACCATTGACTATAGTTCTCCATGATGTAGAATTGGTGCTAAAGGAAATGATACCATCACTTGCCAATGCACGCCTCAAGTATAAAAGCTCTGGGATAAACTCTCGCCATTGAGTCTTGATGTGCCTCCATACAGGTGAATTGGTAGGGACCTTGTAGGGACATGCATGATTCCATCGTTCGAGTTGTGGTTGGCGCGCCATGTGAGGAGTAGCACCATAGACCAACTTTTAAACGTGCTAAATTTGAGAGATAACTATAAAATGCCTTGATATCTTATGGGGTAAGTGAACCTCTATCATGTCGGTCTTGTAGTGGGCTTCTCCAATCAAAGGGGCAGGAGATGGCATGTGCATGCTGATTGTGGTATGTATGAAATCGTTCATGCATGCATAAATGCGCTCATACTACATGCCAAGTGTAGTGACATACGATCTCAACCATTGATGATTTGAAGGCATGTGATGATCTCTAGCATTTAACCCATCAATAATGGAGCAACCAAGAAGACATTGGAAATAGAAAAGTTAAAATACCACTTACTTGAGGAGTGCATATACTTTTTTCTTGCAAGTTGAGGACTTCCAATGATGCTTTGAGGAGAAACTATTGTGCACCATCATAAAGAGGTGTTTTAGTACTTGATAGCAACCTGTCCTCCATTGATTGTGCTTGTTGAGTACCATCAACCATGTCAAGCATGTGCTCATCTTCAAACTCAAAGTATCCTTGTGAGGAATATGGACGAGCTGTCAAGGTAGAGCTAGTGCCACAATCACTAGGCACAATGTATTTTCTTGCTTGGTCTTGTTGTTGTCCCTCATTCTTGTGTATCATGCAACCTCCACCAATAAGACACCAATAGAGATCATCGTCAAGTGAGGGGGATTAGTGTTGACCCATAAGCTCTCATTGGAAAAGAACCAGAAACCATCATCCATTGGAGCTCAACCGCAAAGAAGCAAGGAGGCTCTACCATAGTGGAAACTCAACCGTAAGAAGTTTCAAGCTAAAGGAAACAAAGAGGTAAGATTTTTCACATCACCCCTTACCATATTGTCTTCAACACACACACACACACACACAAGAGTAGAGGTAGATATTTCTTACCTCTTGCATGATCCCTCTCTTACTTACTTGTAATTTGCTTGCTTACTCGCTAGCTTGTAGTTTGTGTGTGATTAATGTGTGGTTAGTGTAGATTAGTGAGAGAGAGATAGAAAGATAGATTTTATTATCGTCCTCGGAGGTCAAATATGACCTATGGGAGCAAAGTTACATGTGATGTAGTATGTGTGTGGCTATGATGAGTGATTCTCAATGCTCCAAAATTGTGGTGATAAGAGTTGCAATGGAGAGCCCACACTATGGCTGGGAGAGGAAGGTGTGTAGGTCCAAGTCATGGCTAAAAATGTGAGAGAAGCAAGTTTGTATGTGACCAAAAGTTGAGCACTCTAGTAGTGTCTGGTACGTAGACTCTCAAGCCTAATGTGGACGAGAGAGAGAGAGAGAGAGAGAGAGAGAGAGAGAGAGAGAGAGAGAGAGAGAGAGAGAGAGAGGAAAAGAGAGGGACGAATTTAATGTATATTAATCAAGCAATCATTAAACATTAAGCTATATTTCTTGATTAATGTACATTAACGTTTAATGATTGCTTGATTAATATAGCTTAATGTCTATTTGAGTGAAAATTTGTTTGAAAAATATTTATTCTAAGTTTGAAAATACATAAATGAGTGGAAAAATAGACAAAGTATAAACATTATAATGCATCAAACATTAAAAAGAAAAAAAGGAAAAAGACTTTAAAGAATGATTCGATTAAAAAAGTGGGATTTTTAAGTTGATTAAAGCAGGAAAAGATAAAGAGTGGAAATATGTGGATTAGAGAGAGGAAATGAGAGGAAAAGTGTAGATCAAGTTAGAGATAAAAAATACAAGAGAAAAGATAGAGAGAGAATGTAGAGAGAGATAGTTAGAGATAGGTGGTTATAGAGAAAGGGGAGAGAGAGAGAGAGAGAGAGAGAGAGAGTAGAGACAGATAGTTAGAGTAGATAGAGAGATAGTTAGAGTAGGTAGAGAGTGCATAGATTATTTCTATAGAGAAAGTAAAAAGAGATAGTTAGAGAGAAGGTAGAGAGGGATAGAGATTGTAGAGAGAGGGAGAGGGTATATATAGAGAGTGTGTGTAGAGAGAAAAAAATGTAAAGAGATAGAGAAGGAGAGAGCTTGAGATCTTTCAAGCGCACCCACACACACACACACACACACACACAGATGGAGGCAAAGGACTATCTTCTTCTTCTTCACAAAATCAACATAAGCATTCTACCAAACATAAGGGAAAAAATACAACATAAAAGGGGAGCTAGTACAATGGTCTAGTATGAACCACTAGTGAGTGAGGTGAGTAGATATGTGTGTCATCACTCTGATATGTAGACCAGCTTGTTGTAGTACATTTGTAGTATCACTAGCAAGGTGTGTCAGTGATAATGACTGTCGGTGGTAGTCATCTAGGAGTTGTACATGTTGATCTTGATATCTCAACACTCCCTCTCAAGCTCAATGTCATCTCTCGTATGCCAAGCATCACTCAAAACCATCGTAGCTTCTTCGCTCCAAGGGCCTTCATGAAGATATCTACAAAATGCTCATCCATCAACATGTACTCAAGGTCGAAGTCCCCAGCTAAGACCCTCTCTCTGATAAAGTGGTAGTGCACCTCGATGTGGTTTGTCCTATCATGAAACACTGGGTTTTGTGTCAACTGTAAGCTATTGAGATTTTTACAATAGATGACAACCAGCCTCTGTACATGTATTGCATGCCACCATTGCAGCACCCCTGTAATTTGCCTTTGTACTTGAAAGAGAAAATGTAGTTTTCTTCTTGCTGCTCCATGTTATAGCAGCACTCCCAAGTGAGAACATGAATCCACTGGTAGACATGTGATCGTATGTACTACCAGCCCAATCCGCATCTATGTAGCCATAGAGCTGCAAGTCCACGTCAGCCCTATAAAAAAGTGCATAATCCAAGGTAGCACTCACATAGCACAAATTACACCTCACTGCATCCAAGTGTGGTTTCTTGGAAGACTCCATAAACTAACTCACCAATACAACTTTGTAGCTCAAGTCTGGACGTGAGATAGTCAAGTAGATCAAGCTACTTACAATCTTCCTATACATGGTAACATTCTCAAGCACTTGTCCTACGTCATTATCCAACTTCAAATTGTGATCTAAAGGCATTGCAATTAGCTTAGTATTAGCCATAACATACTTTTTCAACATATCCAAAGCATATTGCCTTTGTAACATCCATACACCCTCTTCTGTGTGAATAATTTCAATGCCCAAAAAATACTACAAGTCTTTCATATCACACGCTTGCATAAGTAGAGCCTGCACATCCTCTACTTTAGCCACATTATTTACCTCCAACAATTGATCAATTCATCCACATATATGCATATTACCACTATTTTTGCGTCATTCTTTCGCACAAACAATAAATGTTTTGCATCATGCATCTCAAACGTCCCCAATGAAATGAGTAATTCCACAATCCTCTCATACCAAGCTCTAGGTGCTTGCTTCCGCCCATACAATGCCTTCTTTAACCTGCATACAAGGTCATATAGCCGCATATTTGCATAACCATTTAGATGCTCCATACACATAGTTTCCTCCAAGTCTCTATTCAAAAATTCATTATTTACATCCATTTGCTTTAACACACATTTTAACGCGGTAGCCACTACAATAAACACACGAGCGATAGCCATTTGAGCTACAAGGCTGAATGTCTCCTCATAATCAATCCCATAATTCCATGCATAACCTTTGGCCAAAAGTCTAGCCTTGTATCTACTCACACTGCCTCAACATTATGCTTTATTTTGTAAACCCACTTACATCCAATTGCCTTCTTTTCCTTTGGTAATGGCACTGATTCCTATGTTCCATTTGCATCAAATTTAGCCATCTCTTCATCCATAGCTTGCCGAAATGTTTCATCCTAGACAACATCCCCAAAACATGTGGATTCTACTTCCTTTGTAATATTTGCCATAAATGAACAATGACAAGCAACATAACTGTCATAAATCAATCTTTGCACATGATTTCTTGCTCTTCTTGACTCTGCTCAGAACCACTGCTACTACCATCATCATAATCAACACTCACATTTGGCAACTTAGGAGCATCATCAACTTTTTCCTTTCCTTTCCTTCATACATTTGAATAGTTAGAAGGACTCACTCTTTCATGTAATCTGTCACTCCATGGATTCTCACCATGACCTACACTAGAGGACCCTTGCGGCCCACTCACAATTTGTGACTGTGTACCTATGTTTTTTGCAGCCACATTCTCTCTTACATCAGCCCCCAAATCATATTTTACATTAGCATACCAACTTGCCATTTCATATAAAATAACATCCTTGCTCACTCTCACTTTACCCGTGAGAGGATTGTACCACTTGTACCTTTTTTTCTGAAGGGAATAGCCAATGAGCATGTACTTTTCTACTTTTAAATCAAGCTTACCTCTTATCTCAAGCATGCGTGATTGGGCACTTGCTCTTTGAACTTTATGAAGCAATTCTTATATGTCAAGACTATAAGAAGCTACAGATGGCCCAAAATGCTCTGTCTTGTGCATTCCCAAAGTACACCTCACCACCATAATTTACCATATAGTAGCACCCATGTGTGTCTGGCATGGGGCATCACTTTCCTCATGCTCAGTGGGGTTGGAGTGACACACTCCAATACAGGTGAGTCCGCCCCTCCTGCACCACCAAAATAAGCATCTCAATAGGAGTCCCTATCAATCTCTCTAGGATCGCTACCATGAGATGAACGCCATCGTGTGCTACTAGAAGATGCTCGTCAACCACTAGTGGACTATTGACAAGGCTCTATCAAAACAGGAATCAAATGGAATGGTGTGGATCCTTGTGATGCAAGGGGGTGGGTCCTTAAGATGGAATGGGGATGGGTCAGTAAGAAGGGAGGGTAGAACGAGTTGTCATCGGTTGCACGCTTTGGATGTGTGAAGTCCCTCCCTAGCTCCCCCACAGTGTGGTCTGTTGTGAATAGCCATAGGCCGCAAGCTATTGTGCACTCTATCACCCCCTTGTTTTATCTCTCCCTCTCTATCTCTCTATCTCTCCCTGTTTCCCTCTATCTCTCTCCCTCTCTTTCTCTCTATCTCTCTTCCTTTTTATCTCTTCCTCTATCTCTATCCCTCTTTCTATTTTTCTTTCCCTCTCTACCTTTCTACCTATCCCTCTCTTTCCCTATCTTTCTCTCTGTCTCTCCCTCTCTTTCCCTCTATCTCTCTCCATCTTTCTCTCTTTCTATCTCTCTCCCTTTCTTTTCCTCTTTCTATGTCCCTCTTTCTATCCATCTATCTCTCTTTATTTCTATCTTTCCCTCTTTTTCTCTTTCTATCTCTTTCCCTCTATCTCTCCTCTCTTTCCCCCTATCTCTCTCCCTCTCCATATCTCCATCAATCTCTCATTTCTATCTCTCTCTCTCTCTCTCTCTCTCTCTCTCTCTCTCTCTCTCTCTCTCTGTCTCTTTCACCACCACACTCACACTTTAAGCTTGTTCCTTAATAACTACCACATGGTTGTCATTGCACAAAGTTTTTTTTCATAGTTTCCAATACAAGTCCATTTAAGTAGTCCTTAAAATAACAAAAAATTGCACCAAGACAATCTTTACTAGAAAAAACTTGACATAAAAAACTACTTCATAATTATTCCAATGCACCGGAATCATAGAAACTTCTTCTGATGGATGTTCACTCCACCCGTTGTCATTGGTTGTCCATACAACCAATAAGTGCTACACCGTCTAGAGTAACACTCTCAGTGAGTCACATTATATATCCATAGAAATGAACTTAGCTACCTCATAAAAATAGGTCAACATCATACATAGAAATGCAAAGCTCCTAAGTAGAAACACGAGCTACTTCCTTGTGATCAAAGGGGAGTTCGAATTAAATCAATATTGGAATAAAATGAAGTTGAAAGAGTCCTTCCTAGGAAAACATTCTGTCCTACTTCAGACAGTATACATCAAACAACTCCTCCCTAATAATTCAAACTTAAGAAAATAACAAGTTCAAATGACGTAGTTTTCAACTAGGAGTGACCTAATATTTTTAGGGTAATTTTTCCTTCCTAATTACTCATGATGCAATGAACATTAAACAGCTAAAAAAATTTCCTACGTTCTCATAAGTGATGGCATTGTTTGGTGAGATGATTGGGCCTTCTTCATTCATAGAGGCCTTCTCTTTGTTTTTTCCATCACTAGCTCACTTTGTGATTGTGCAAACCACCAAAATGAGTTCTCTTGGGTGCCACTCTCACTCTAATTACTTAATTAACTCGAGAATTTGTAAGCTTATGTGTAAAGAAACCAATGGAATTAAGGTGAGTGAATGGAAATGTTTTAATACCAACAATATATGGTCATCATACACATTGCTGAAAACTTATATTGTGCTTAATCTTGCCATAGAATTATGATAAATATACACTAACCTCATTTTCTCACATTCATGGATGACCATGGTGTATCTTCACCAAGCTTGATGCATACAAAAATTCTAGGTTATGAATTACTCTATCATCCTAAATAAGTAGTTGATTATTTTATTTTAAATTCCTTTTCTCAAGTTTCAATGGAAAATAAACAAGACTCGTGTGTATATCAATTCAAAGGAGTGCATATAGAGTAGCACACCCTTGATTGCACAAGTAAAAATCTTGCTTTGAATTGATGTAATCTTGCATGCATATAGAGGAATCATAGTATAGAACTATAATAAGTAGAATTTTTATTGTTCCCAGTTGGATTTAGATAAATAATAATATGAAAATAATAGTAGTACTTTGGGATTTTTCGAGAAGAGAAGAGAATTCAGACGTAGAAGTGAATTGATACAATAAAATACATTGTTGTAAGGTGCCTAGGAGTTATTGGTCTCACATGGCTTTGGAGTTACTTCACCAATGAATTGCCACAACAACAAATTTTTCTTGTCTTCAGTGTGTGTGCAATATATGAGAGAAGGGATCTTTATATAGATTTTATCAAGTTAGGGCCCTACCTAAGCAGGCCCCTTGCTTCCCAAGCTAGACCCTAGCTTCATAGGGCTCTCCCCCTTGCTACTCTCACATGTAGAGGTGTACTAAGACTTCCATGCCAACTTTGGGTGCTACACCTCATGTAACCCCATGTTTAGAGTCACTCTTTTTGAACAGATGGGTTCATGGCTATGGGTCATCCTTTACATCAGCCCAAGTCTTTTTTGAGCATACAATTTTTATGGTGTATACATACGGGCTCATGGTGTAAATTTCTTCTCTTTCAATGCATGGTCATGCTTTACTTTTCTCATGCACTCCTTCAAAGCATTTAAGTCGACAAAACAGCGTTTACATTCTTTGACTTTCTCTTCAAGTTACATGAAACGTGTTGTTTGCATCTCAATTGTCCTCTTGAGATTATCATTTTCAACCACAAGAACCATTAACGTGCCATTCTCCATTGCAAGTGCTCACAAGTCTTCACCTTTTTTTGTTACAGTCTCTTGCAACAATACCATGTATGCCATGATGATGTTTTCCAATGTCGGTGGTTGAGTGGTTGTGTTGCTATCTCCACACTTAGGATATTTTGGATCATTTTCTACAATGGTTGTGGTCCTTGTTGAAGAAGAAGAACCCTTGCAAGAGTCAAAATACATTGTATCTGAAATAAGAGATGAGAGTCAACTTCCTCAAACCTGTTCACTTCAAAAGTGCTACTACAAAAAAGCCTTCAATAAATCTGACCGGAGGTGGCTTGACATTGATCAATCTAGTGCTGGGAGGAGACGCTTCCTTTTTATACAAACATCCAGGTGAGTGATACGCCAAAATCCCTTTCTAGTTGAAAGATTCAAGGAGGATTCCATCAGACTAGTAACCTAGGCCTTGGGAATTCCGTCTGGTAAGACCTAGATAGGTCACTACATGGAAGCCCTTAGCAAGCTAACATGAGGCGGGGCTGACTCCTTGGGGCTAATAGAGTGAGTAACTAAGGAGTTGAGGTGTGATCTTGGAGCAAAAATACTAGAGAGAGAGAGAGAGAGAGAGATAGATAGATTGAATTATCGTCCACGGAGGTCAGATATGACCCATGGGACCAAAAACAAACATTACAACCACTTCTTCTAAGTGAGGGCAATCGATACATATCAGTTAAGGACTGAGGGTCCAGCAAAAGAAAAAGCAAAGTCTAAGGGGGGTCCTGTGGGGCAGGAGCAGGGGCCGGTTTAGGAGTTCGAAACTCCTGGATGATGGCCTTCCCTCTGCGGTATACTACCCACTTGCCTTTGGCTCGTGCTTCACGCACTTTTTTCAGCTCTTCGCCTTTGTGCTTGATTTGTGTCGGGGTGAGTTCTTCGGCGATCCAAAATTCGGTGTCTCTAAGGAGACGCGATTGCTGGAGTAGTCGGAGCCGTTCCTCTTTGTCTTTGAACTCAAGAATGGCATGCCCACTAGGTGTGCGCTTGGTGTTGAATTTGTTGACGATACATTCTACCGCATCGTAGTCGACATGGACCGGTTTAAGAGTTTCGTTGAGGAGGTCGATTAATTTGCAGAAATCTTGTTTGCACTAGTCCCATGCTTGGGGCAGTCCTCCAATGCGAAGCTTGAGGGAATTCTCTTCTTGAAGTTGATGGGAGAGAGAGAGAGAGAGAGAGAGAGAGAGAGAGAGAGAGCAAAAAATGGGCAACATGGAAAAAAATTCTTATAGAATAAAATATATATATAATTTTTATGAATCTTCTTCAAAAGGATCTTTAGAAGTGGCATCATCTAGATCTAAACTTATGGCTCCTAAATAAACAAAGAGAGAAATTGAATCATCAATTGTAGATATATTTGCTTCATCATCTTCCATCTCATCATCATCATCATGACAATCAACCTCCTTGCTAAGATTGGTGGTGGGACTTGATTCATTGATTGGTTGGTGTATTGATGGGATATAGATGACCTATAGAAGAGAAGTTCAAAGTGAGTCACTTGTTATTATGGTACAAATAAATAAAGGTAAACCTCATAATCACTCACACATGCTCTCACAATTGCCTGGCAATACTAAGTTTTCATACCTCCCTATGTGATGCATAATGAAGTCCATCACGAGAGATATGATGGTTTTCTATATTCTTGACCATCTCCATAGGAGGATGGGTCAGAGTAACATGTTCCTAACTGAAAAATAACCATCATATCTAAAACATGTTCCTAAGTGAAAAATAACCATCATGTTCCATAATCTAAAACATCTCTTATACATAACTTACATAATTAAAAATTACTTACATATCTATCTTCCAAGGTGCATTGCCTCTCAAACCATAGTGTGTGGGAGTTTGCATGGCCAGAGCTTCACGTTGTTATCTAGGGGATGAGTACATTGCCACTTCCTTGCCTTTTTCTTGCATGTCCCACTCTGTTGGGAGTATAAGGGGAGAAGATGCTTCAAAATTCCAATTTTAATTCTCACACAGTTACTTGTCACCCTCTCACCATCTCTCCCAATTCCCAAGTACACACACCTAGACTATGATACCATGCATACACACACAAGCATAGACTTGATAGTGAAAACTTGTAATGGAAAGATGATGTAGAAAAGATTAGAGAGTACACAACATAGCATAACATACCATAAGAGAGAGAGAGAGAGAGAGAGAGAGAGAGAGAGAGAGAGAGAGAGAGAGAGAAAGAGAAAGAGAAATTTTGCATATCAATGGCTCAAAGATTGTAGCCCCAAACTCCATGGCACCTCTTATGAAATTTGGTATTTAATATTTGGCATTGCTTATTAGTGCAAAAAATTGGAGGCCCGTCTTTTACACTTGTTTCCACTTTAGTTTGTGAGTGGAGCATATCACTTATTGCATGACCCTGTTAGGGTGAGTTCTCACTAATTATTTACAAGCAAGCCATAGTGGATTATTGGAAAAATATACTATCACACTATGCAAAAAAAAATTGCCGAGAATAATTTATTGTTGATGTCTTCTCCTCAACTCCCAAAATTCCAATCTACACAGCATCAACTCACCATTAGTAAAAATATAAAGAGAGCATAGTAATTAACCATTACACACCAGCTATCCCAATTTTAGTTACATACAGACAATAGGAGGGTTCCCAATCTCATATCACCCATTCCTCCAGGGATAGAAACTCTCCTCAATTACTCAGTAGAGAATCAACTAGGCCGTGAGTGATGAAATGTGTGGAGAAGATCTGGGAAGTTTTGGAAAACTTTCACGCATCCACTTAGCATATTCTCTAGGGTGGCCTTTAAAAGTCAATAGATTATAAACCATGCCATTGCATGTAGTGGTGGTCTCATGATCACCTATTTGGTGAGGGATGAGTTGTTCTTCTTGATCTACAAGTATAGGTGGTTCCTCATATAGATGATGTGTAGGTTGGGGGTCCTCAAAAAGGTCCTAATAAACTACTGTGAAATGCATTGTGAATGTGACAGTGTGAAGTTTATTGTAAGTGAAATGAAACATCATTTATCATAGCAAAAAAAATTGAATGGACCATGAAAAGAAGAAAAATTAACAAAGACATTTGTTTCAACACATTTATTTCTTCTCTTTTCTTTTCAAAGCATAACATAATCTCCTTCTTTAAATTCATGTGCTTTGTGGTGCTTATTAGCATGCTTAGTTGTTGAGCTTCTATGTGAAGCTACTCAATATATGGCTTCTCTATATATGGTACCCAGGTCCCCTCTATATATACATCATCTCGTGTGTGTATTCTACACACTTTGGGGTTCTACTTCTGTGCTCTCTCCTTCTCTTTCAACATGGTATCAGAGCAGTACGTTTTTGTTTTCGATTTTTCTCCTGATCAAAATCGATTTTGCAGAAACTACCCTCGATAGGGATCGGAATCGATGTGGTCTACAACTTTACAGAAGGAAGTTTCTTCAAATTCTGCACTGATTTTGAGTTATCGTTCGCGGACTGCGTACATACCTGAAAAACAGCTTCCGCGTTTTGTTTTTGATTTTTCTGCTAATTGGAAACGATTTTGCAGAAACTATCTGAGAAAGAGACCGGAATTGATGTGGTCTACAACTTTGTAGAAGGAAGTTTTTTCAAATTCTGCACCGATTTTGAGTTATCGTTCGCGGACTGCGTACATACCTGAAAAGCAACTTCCGCTTTTTGTTTTTGATTTTTCTGCTAATTGGAAACGATTTTGCAGAAACTACTCACAAAAGAGACCGAAATCGATGTGGTTTACAACTTTACAGAAGGAAGTGTTTTCAAATTCTACACCAATTTTGAGTTATCGTTCGCAGACTGCGTACATACCTGAAAAGCAACTTTTGCTTTTTGTTTTTGATTTTTCTGCTAATTGAAAACGATTTTGCAGAAACTACCCGCGTAGGAGAGTGGAATCGATGTGTTCTACAATTTTGCAGAAAGAAGTGTTTTTAAATTTTGCACCGATTTTGAGTTATCGTTCGCGGACTGCGTACATACCTGAAAAGCAATTTTCGCTTTTTGTTTTTGATTTTTCTACTTATTGAAAACGATTTTGCAGAAACTACCCGCGAGAGAGACCGGAATCGATGTGGTCTACAACTTTGCAGAAGAAAGTTTTTTCAAATTATGCACCGATTTTGAAAACTACCCGCGTGAGAGACCGGAATCGATGTGTTCTACAACTTTGCAGAAGAAACTACCCGCTATGGGGATTGGAATCGATGTGGTCTATAACTTTGCAGAAGAAAGTTTCTCTAAATTCTGCACCGATTTTGGGTTATCGTTTCGGACTGCGAATATGTTTGAAAATCAAAATTTTACTTTTTGCTTTTGATTTTTCTCATAATTGAAAACTTCTCAATTATATTTTTCTTCATCAATCATATATTTGTTACTGACGTAACTTTGCTGCAGAAGCCAGTTACACATCGTTCCGATTTAGTCGAGCCGTTGATGATCGTCCAAATTCTATCGAGCTACTGTTGGTACATGATCTTTTGTTATATGATATACTCGTTCATTGATTCTCGTATAATTATTCTTTTAGAGATATAGTTTACGTCGTTTTATTGATAATTTCTCATTGATACCATAGTGATTTTGATGGTACCATGATGATGCTTTGTTAATACTTTGGTCATGGTGATTTTCGTTGATACCATGATGATATGTCATTGATACCATGGTTATTCTCGGTGGTGCCATGATGATATTTCATTGATACCATGGTTATTCTCGGTGATGCCATCATGATGTTTCGTTGATACCATGGTTATTCTCGGTGATGCCATGATGTTGTTTCGTTGATTCCATGGTGATTTTTGTTGATACCATGATGATGTTTTGTTGATACCATGGTTATTCTCGGTGATACCATGATGTTGTTTCGTTGATACCATGGTTATTCTCGGTGATGCCATGATGATGTTTCGTTGATACCATGGTTATTCTTGGTGATGCCATGATGTTGTTTCGTTGATACAATGATTATTCTCGGTGATATCATGATGATTTTCATTGATACCATGATCATTTATTCATTTTTATTGATATAATGATGATATTTTGTTAATACTTTGATGGTATTCATTGATCACTACATTGATAAATGTTGTTTTATGTAGTATATACACATATCATTTGTATCACGTAATCACACATTTTGTACTTTTACGTTTATACTGTATGTACCATATGTTGTCGTGCGTATATATGTCGTCAAAAGAGTGGCGTCGCGAACCATCTCTTATGGCATTGTGAACGTAATTATTTCATTAACGATGCTAATAATTTTCATGACATGTTTTTTTTTGGAGTCTATGATCTATGTAGGATTGATCAAAGAATTGATTTTATGAAGACAAACTTGGTGACAATAAAAGATTTATGAAGATATGTTTGGTGATGCCATATTGATGACAACATGAAGACATGTTTGGTGATGCGATATTGATGACAAGCTACACAGCAGATTCACGGAGACACTTTTGATTACAAGCTAATCGATAGCTTTTACACCTCTTTATTGAACCTTTGTATTCATTATTGTATTTGATAGGATAGGAGTAATGTAACTCCTCATAAAACATTCATTGTAAAAGAAGTGATGTAGCTCCTCGTAAACATTTGTATATTCAATGATTTTTATAATATAACGGTGGGTGTATATAGAGCTGTGGGTTTTTCCCTTGATCTCCCAAGGGTTTTTTCATCCACAGTTAAGGACCCTTATTTGAGCGGGGGTGTTGAGCTTATATGTGAAGCTACTCAATATATGGCTTCTCTATATATGGCACCCAGGTCTCCTCTATATATACATCATCTCGTGTGTGTATTCTACACACTTTGGGGTTCTACTTCTGTGCTCTCTCCTTCTCTTTCAACATTAGTGGTGTAACGTTCTTATAAATTCTTAATAGCAAAGTGTACACTTTCATGTATATCATGAAAACTAGTAGTGAAAGTATCAACATCATGCACAATGTTAGAAACTCTTGAAACAGGAGTAGGAAGAGAATGACGATACACAATTTCACATGGAGATTTACCTGTAGCAAAGTGATTAGTGTTTCTATAAACAAAATGTAAAATATGTAGATAATCATCCCATTTCTTGGGTTGAGACGGCACATAAGCTTTCAATAAATCAACAATAGTGTGATTAGTAACTTCTATTTAATCATTAGACTCATGATGGAATGCAAAAGTGAAATCAAGTGTAGTGCCAAAATTTTCAAAAGTTGTAGTCCAAAAAGCGCTACAAAATTTATAATCTCTATCAGATGTGATTACTTTTGGCAAACCATGATGAAAAAAATAGTTTTTAAAAAGAGAAGTGCATATTGATGTGCAATGAGAGTTTTCTTGCATGGAATAAAATATGCTTGCTTAGAGAAACGATCAATAACATACCAAATCATATCATGTTTGTGAGCAGTGAGCGAGAACTAGTAACAAAATCCTTAGAAATATGCTCCCAAGGTCTTTCAAGAATAGGGAGAGGGTGTAACAAACCTAACTTATTACATGTTGCTGCTTAAATCTTTTGGAAAATTAAACAAGATGAAACAAACTATTTAACATCACTTTTCATAGCATGCCAATAAAAATCATGACATAAGTTCTAAAAAGTACCAGCAAAACCTCTATGTCTAGCATAAGGTGGTTTATGTAACTCTTCAATGAGCAAAACACGAAATGGTTTTGTGACACACAATTTCCATTTGAAGTTTTTTTTTAAAAATCTTGTATAGTGTATTCAAGAAATGCGAGTACTGAATTTTCAAGCATATGCAACCATGTGGTTCTAAAATCATCATCTTGTGTGTGATAAGAAGGTAACTACCCCCTCTGATCCAAGTGTTTTGAAACCCATATTTTTCCAAGGGTTTGTATATGTATCTTTGTTTTAAATATGCCAATCAATCAACTCATTGAATTGCATTCTTGAATCAATGGTGCCATAAATATTTTTACAAACTCCTCCCTTGTGATCCTTTTAGAAAAAAAATTAAGCCACATGCTACTCTATTAAAACTGCCAAAGTATAGGAATAAATTGAGATGACATAATTGATTTAAATATATGCGTCCCAGGACGGCCAAAGATCATTTAAAAACCTATGTCACATTAGAAGTTTTTATGCCAAAGAAATCGTTGCTTTGACCAAAAGAGATTAGCCATGCTATTGCTACATTAAATTGATCTTGAGTAATACCTAACTGTATTAGAAAAACCAAGTCCAGAGACGGAGCCAAAATTTGCTCAATCAATCTCAAGGCATACCAAAACATGAGACCAAGTTCAATAACTGAGCAAAAATATATATAAGTGATTGTGAAACCACGTCATTTATGTATTTTTTAAACACGCAGTGACGGGAGCAAAGCGAACCCGAACCCCGACGGCCTCTAAAACACCGGGACCGAATGGTGCGCCTCGAGCCTGTCATGGTAAAGCAAACATGGGGCACCACCTAGCTTCAGCGGCTAGGACGCAAACAACACACCACCATAACAAAGTTTTCATCCAAGAGAGATGGATGCTTGGGAGTAATGATGAAAAGGAAAGGGAATGAGATCAAGTGTGTGAGAGAGAGAGAGAGAGAGAGAGAGAGAGAGAGAGAGAGTGAGGGAGGGGGTATAGCGGCTTAGTACTTAGGCATCACAAAAGGATGGCGAATCCGCACACCCTTCACACATACACAAGCTCACTCCAAAACACAAGACTAGGTGGCGATTTCGCACACCTCACATGGGCAAAACATTGCAAGAAAACATACTCACAAAACCTCAAGCTTTATTTAGAGAATTAGGCGATGAACTGGGGAGCATAGGGTAGGGGAATGAGAAGGGAGAGAGTGGTAGAGCACATGGCGGATAGGTGGGAGTTGATGGCGAAGACTCGCACGAGGATTATGGCCATCATCCTTCATTTAGTTGCCCTTCATCTTCCATAGCCAAGGGTGTAGAGGTCATGCTCAAAACAAGCATGGTGATTGCGGTGATGGTGATGGTGATGGTGTGGGTGTGTGTGTGTGCACTAGGCACACACAGTGCATAGTGTGTTCTTTGGTGATGTTGTGTGTTTTTGTGTGATGGTGACCCCTCTTTATATAGGGGAGGAGGGGGGAGAAATTCTAGAATTTAGAAATGAAGAAATCATTATCTACATAGGCCATGTGACTGTGGGCCCCACTTGTCTGGCTGTGTGTATATGTGCCAGAACAGCAGTCTCATGAGAGAGAGACTAAGAGAGAGAGATGGGTTGATGAAAAAAAAGTGAGAGGTGACATGGAGAATAAAGTAATTACAAGAGGGGAGAGAGGGGAGTGTGTTCAGAGGTGAATCTGTGTGCAGATGTGTGTGAACACAAGAAAAATCAGGTAACCACCGGGTGGGGATGGGTTTGTGGGCACCTTTTTCAGTGAAACTGAGTGTGTGTGAGTGTGGGGGAGGTTATTTAGCTACAAGACAAGAGACATGGCGCCCTTTAGAGAGAGAGGGGGGTATTTGGGTCATGGGATATGATAGGAGAGAGAAAGAGGGGGTGGGGTATACTATTTTGGAAGATAGGGTAAGTTGCATGTGAGTTAGGGGGCATTATTGGTGAGTTATAATGCATTATTGGTGAGAGGTGGGGTAGGTTGAGGGGAGAGAGAAAGGAGAAAGGACAAGGGGAAGAGAGAGGGGGTTGACCTTTTGAGTGGAGGAGAGGAAAAGGGACACCCGATGGGACAACAGTGAAGAAAAAGGAGGCAAGGTGGGGATGGGCTACCCCGTAGGCATGAGGTGGCCTATTTTACCTTTCTTATATATCTACATAATCATACTTTATTTTTTTCTTAGTTTTTCCAATGCTTTTTTATCACTCCCTCCCTAAGAGGGGGTTTCCATGGGGTGGGGATGAGAGAAGAGGGGTATGGGAGCGTGGCTTGTGAAAAGCCCCCATCATTAGCCCTCCCCTTTTGGCTAGAGGCATTCATGTCTCTAGCTCATCTGTTTGATCATTATCGTCGGAGGTGGTGGCTGATGGTGTGTTCTCATCTGGAATGTCAATTGGTGGAGCCTGGTCAAATCGAAGAAAATAAGGTGTAAGTCGCCAACCATTTACCCTGGTTTTATGAAGTTTTCCATCAGCCTCCATAAGCTGGTAGCTTTCATTGACATACTTTTTCCTGATGATGAAAGGGCCTTCCCATCGGAGTAGGAGTTTCTTATCCTTGCGCGTGTCGAAGCGATTGTCGTAGCGGAGCACCAACATTCCTTTCTTCAATTCTTTTTTCCGGAGATGCTCGTTAAAGCTAAGCCATCTATGCTCTGCTTGTGCTGCATAATAATTTATTGCTTCTTCTCTGTCTAGCTGCAGTCTTTCCAAGTTGATGATGTGATCTCTCAAATGCATGTTGGGCTGCTGAAGCTGGCTTGCCATTACTCTGAGACTTTGCAGTTGCACTTCAATGGGCAAGATTGCTTCCTTACCAAATACTAGATGATACGGTGTGAATCCCAAGGATGTACGAAATGAAGTTCTGTAGGCCCATAAAGCTGGTAGTAGATACTTATCCCAGTCTCCAGGATGATTGTTTACCTGCTTGGTAATAATTTTAGAAACCATTCCATTTACCTTTTCAACTAGGCCATTACATTGAGGATAATATAGTGAAGAGTGCCTCCTTGTAATGCCCAGTTTCTGCATTAATTCTCCTACCAAGTCTGCTCTGAAACCTGGCCCTCTATCAGAGATGATCTCTAAAGGTGTGCCAAACCTACAGCATATGTGCTCGTAGATAAATTTAGCTACCTCTACCGCTGTGATTCTAGTGGTGGTTGTAGCCTCTGCCCATCTAGTCATGTAGTCGACCCCCATGATAATGTAGAATTTTCCTGAGTTGGCCCTAGGTAATGGCCCAATGGCATCGATACCCCATTTTTCAAATGGGCCATATGAGAGAATAGGTGTCTGTGGTTCAAGAATAAGTGACCTAGTGCCGGCCTTTTGACACAACTTACATGTTTTGCACCAGTGGTGTACATCACGGTTGAGGCTAGGCCATATGAAGCCTGCCTGCAAGATTTTCCTACTTGTTATGTCTAGGGAAAAGTGACCACCGCAAACCCCGTCGTGACAGCTAGCAATTACTTCCGTGATTTCCTCAGAGAGAGGGACCTTCCTGAGTATTTGGTCCTTACCCTTACAGTACAAACCATCATTGATGAGTCGATACCTTGTGGCCTTCTGCGTCATCCATTGCTTTTGTCCCTTTGTTAAATCTGATGGGCATTCCCCTGTTTCCAAAAAATGCATGATGTCAGGCAAGGCATCACTGCCTTGAAATAGAGGGAGCTTTAGTTTTATTGCTCCAACCACCACTTCCTGTAGTCTTTCACTTGCTAGGGCATCTGCTTCTTGGTTTTGAGCCCTTGGGATATGGTGTATTTGAACTTGTTCAAACTTACCCGACAAGGTTTTTACACCAGTTAAGTGAGTCCTTAAACTAGGATTCTTGCATGTCCATGCTCCATTTACTTGCCTTACCAGAAGTAGAGCATCCCCAAATACATTAAGGCGTTGTACACCTTGCGAGATGCACCATTGTAGACCCTTGGTTAGTGCTGCATACTCAGCTTCATTGTTAGAATGTGAATCTAACAATTGGCCCAACGAAAATACCTTTGTCCCTTTGTCATCAAAGACCACTATGCCTGCAGCTGCTTTGTCGGACGCTCGCTTGTAGGCTCCATCAAAGTAGAGAGAGTATGCTCCTTCTACCATCGGTGGTACTGGAGGTAATCGGACTTCTCCTTCCTTAGATTGCTTCTCCTTCCTTTCAAAGACTTGGTAGTGAAGCGGTCCGGGGCGGGCAACAAGAAGAGCAACCTCTAGACACCCTTCAAGGCTCCCGTGCTGCTCAATTGGATTGGGGTTGGAAAAAACAACAAACACACACACAAACCCGCAACCTAACTCTACACAAATTTGGGGCACCACCTAGTTTTGGATGCGAACTAGGACGCGTAAAGAGAGAGAGAGAGAGAGAGAGAGAGAGAGAGAGAGAGAGAGAGAGAGAGAGATAGTGCTTGGGCTGCTTTGAAACGTATCGGCAATGATCAAGCAAACACAATTATATATGTAAGAAAGAGAGAGAAGGGGGAGGGGGTGTTTGTTGCACTAATACCTTCTTACAAATCTGTCATGACCAATCAAACTGATATTAGTATTTGTTCAACATAGCTTGAGTAAATTACACCACAACACATCACAAGAAAAGCCACCCCACTCAATGTCTTAAGGCCAGGGGAGTCCTCTCCACCCTGTCGCCCTCTTACAGTATGTGGGATTTATGGCTAAATTGATGACAACACTAGAGACAAGCTATCAAGAACTTAACAAAAAAAACACCAAGACACTTACACATCATTTTTGTCCATTACTTCACATGGGAAGAGAGACAAAGTATCCAAGCTTAGTCCAAATCCACCCTCCTTGATTCAGCAAATGTTGGGCTTACACTAGTAGGAGAAATGATAGATTTCCTACTCTCAATTGAGTGATCACTCTCTCTCTTACAATGGCATAGAGTTCCCTTGCTAATCTCCTATTACAACACATGCACATGCATAAGACAATGAGCTTCCACTCAAGAGCTCCTTCTAGAGAGGTTGAGCTTGGCTTCTCAAGCTATAGCATAGTGCTCTTGCTTATGGCTCCCCCTTTTGTGTTAGCTACACCCTCCTTTTATAGCAATTTTGAAGTCTAGGGTTACTCCTCTAACCATGGTTGGGTTAGATTTTCAGCAATTTATCTAATTTCTTTTGCTTGGAATTATCAAGAAGTTGGTGGGGAAAGAGAGAGGAGAGAAATGGAGGTGATAGGACTTTTCATAGTGGGTTAGTGTTAGTAGAGTTAGTATTAATTTACAAATGGAATTGGATATTTACAATGGGAGTATCCATGTAGGATACAAATAAGGAAGAAAAACTCTTAAGAGGTAAGAAAAGGTGGATTTCTTACAAGGTTGATGCTCCAAGTGTCTTGAGTAGGGCCAATTTTGACGCTTGTTGACGGTCCACTAGCTTTGACGGTACATTTTTTCTCCACTGTTGACCTTCCTTGAGAGACAAGGTAATTGAAGCTGAGTAATCAACCACCATGATGCTGTCTTTTAAGAGAAGAGGCTGAATTTTGTGGTTTTTTGATAGATATGGGTAAATTGGAGGAGGAAAAATGAGACTAGGTGGTCAATTTTGGAATGGAATTGTGTGTGGGAGGTATGAGTTCACCATGGTTTCTCTTATTCTTCAAGGTTGAGGAGAAGGTGAGTAGGGTGCAGAGAGGAGTGGTGAGAGAGGTGGGGATGATGAGTGGAGAAGTGTGTGTGAAAGAGGAAAATGATAAAGTGGAAGAGAGAGTGTGGCTGCATAGCATGGGAAAACTGGGGTCCACTAATAAAATCATAGCTCACAGCTCGTAGCTCAAAAAAATATGAAAACATTTGAGGCAAAAGTTCAGCCCACGAGCTACAACTTTTGTTTGTATTACCTTTTCAAATTCAGAGAGCAAGTGAACTTTAAAAATTCAGCAAAACCGACCGTTTTTTTCCACTGCACAAGGTCCTTGTGGGGTCCTTCTTTGGATGATTGTTTTGAATACCTCCAAGAGTGAGCCCTCCATAGTGCATGTATGCATGCCACCTACCCTTGACCTTATTTGGTAGGTCTATAATTGAAGATATTGTTGAGATTATGATATAAGTGAATAGTACAACTAAGAAAATCAAATATTGAGGGGTCTAAAAAATATGTACATGTCAAATATAAATAATATAAGTGGAAAAAATATAAAGGGGTCAAAAGAAATCTCTCTCATTATGAGGCTACCATAAAAAGATAAATATTCTTGGTGTTCTAATTTTTTAGAAAAAAAAAACAAAATAGATGTAGGAAGGGAAAAATCACAATAGTGAAAAAATATACACATAAATAAAACTAATTTTTTTTGGATTTTTGTTGGGGTGGAGTTACACCAAATATAAGAGAAGCTTACATGAAAATATTTCTATATGGAATAAAGAGTATGAAAAATGGTAAGAAAAATTGTGGTAATGGTGAGGTAATGTACAGAGCATAAATAACACACACCTAGGTAGAAATATTTAAATAAATACCAAAATAATTATGAAAAAATCTTTTATTTAGGCCCTATATACAAAGAAATATTTACATATGCATGGGCCATAATATACTTATATTTTTTATATTTTTTATTTTTTTGGCTCAACTAGCCCAATGACTAGCTAATTGAGGGTTTTTTAAGAAGATATGGGAAAAGTCTCGTGACTCACGCACGCCTACGTATAGTGAAATGGTAGGGATAGCCACAGTGTTTGGGTGATTTTGGTAGGGTGAGGTAACTCACTGTGGCAATTACAAAGAGCCGAAAAACGGCTATCATTAGCCCTCCCCCTGGATGATGGTATATTCATGTACCATCATAGAGCATCTTTTCCAAAGAGAGTGCTTCAGAGTCCTTGACGAGATCTTTATTGTTTGGCCCATCAGAATTTTGGCTAGAGTTACACTCATGCTTCATGTAACAATACTTACATGAGACAGTGGTCTTTTGACAGATCTTTGGTAGATCCTTTGGTAGAAGGCGACTCAAATAGGGCTTCAAGCGATACCCGTTTACTTTCCTGGAGTTCTCTTTACCATTCAAGTCCATAAGCTGATAGTAAATTGAATTGAAAGCCTTCTTGACTATGTATGGCCCTTGCCATCTTGTTTCAAATTTGGCATCAAAATGATTATCGAGTCGATTGTCATACCTTAGCACAAGATCTCCTTCATTGATGCCTTTGTCCTTCAGTTTCTTGTCAAGCTTCTCCTTTGTCTGTGTGGCTTTCCTCTTATAGCACTCGTATGCTGCTTCTCTTTTCCACTCAAGCTCAGCTAAGGTAAGAAGTCGATCCATCCATGCTTCTTAATCATCTTGTGCTGATTTGCCATGAAGTCGCATTGTTGGAATGTTTAGCTCAATTGGCTGTAAAGCCTCTTGACCATAAACCAAGTGAAATGGTGTGAACCCCGTGGATTCCCTATATGTGGTTCGATACGCCCACAAGGCACCATCCAAGAAGTCATCCCACAACTTTGTCTTGTTTTTCACCATCTTTCTAATGATGCCTGCAATGACACCATTAGATTTTTCTACCAAACCATTTGATTGGGGATAGTAGGGTGTACTGTGACGATGTAGAATGTGAAGTTCTTCACAGACTTTTGTGAGCAATCCCTTCCTAAACCCTGGACCATTATCAGAAACAATCTCCAAAGGTGTGCCAAATCTACAACAAATGTGAGTGTAGACAAATTTGCTCACTGTCCTCTCATTTACCTTTGCCACACTTTGTGCTTCCACCCACCTAGTCATATAGTCTATAGCCACTAGAATGTAGAGTTTACCATTTTTTGTCCTAGGCAGAGGACCCATAGCATCAATGCCCCACTTTTCAAAGGGTCCATTTGCAAGCACGATTTGCCTTGGACCATAAACCAATCTTCTATTCCCATTGGCCTGACAATTGTGACAACTTTTACACCAATGTTGGACATCCACATGCAGACTTGGCCAAACATACCCCGCAAGCAAAATCTTCTTCACGGTTAATTCTTGGGAAAAATGACCACCACATGCTTCTTCATGCAAACCTTTTAGAATGGCTGGAATTTCCTCAATAGTTGGTACTCTTCTGCATACTTGATCCCTCCCTCTTTGATAGAGGAAGCCTTCTAGGAAGAGATATGCGCTTGCCTTCTTCATGAGTCTCCTCTTCTGAGACTTCGTGAAGTCTTGTGGAAACTCGCCCTCCAAAATGTAGCTAATAATGGGAGTCAATGACTCCAATCCCTGGTATCTCGGTTGCTTGACAGTTGCTGCCACCATGATGACCTGCACTTCTTTCTCAACACATGTAACTACTTGCTGTGCAAGTAAATCGGCATCTTCATTCTGTTTCCTAGGAATATGATATAGTTGCACTTCTTCAAATTGATTAAACAATCTACGAATGGCATGAACTTTTGTCTGTAAGCTTTCATTCTTGCATGCCCAAATTCCTAAAATCTGTTTAACAATGAGAAGTGCATCTCCCTTTACCATGAGGCGTTGTATCCCTTGGCCAATGCACATCTTCAAACCATGAATTAGTGTGTCGTATTCTGCTTCATTGTTGCTAGCTGAACTTGGTAGATTGAACTTCTCTTTCATGACCACCTCTCCACTTGGGTTGAGCAACACTAGCCCTCCCCCTGCTTTTCCTGTGGCTCAACGAAAAGCTCCATCAAAGAACAAGGTAAAAGCATTAGGAATACTTTTTGGTGGTGGTAATGGTAGGGTCTTTACTTCAGGCACCTTAATCTCCTTTTCATGCACCCTATAAGTGAGAATCCCTGCCAATTGTGCACGCACACTATCTTCTACCTTGAAAGAGTATTGAAACTCTTGCAACTCCATAATCCACTTTGAGATCCTAGTACTAAGATTCATTTGAGATGACACCCAAGGGAACAAATTCTCTGCAGTGAGAATTACAAAAGGTTTTGGTAGCAGGTAGGATCTAAACTTTCTCACCGCAAACATGAGAGAAAGCATCATGAGTTCTGCTTCTGTGTAATCTCTCTCCAAAGCATTCATGACCTTACTAGCAAAGTAGATGGGTCGCATCCTTGTACTGTGGGGATCTTGTTGTAGCAACACAACACCAATTGTTTCCCTTCTAACACTAGAGCTAACAAAGAATGTGTACTCCCAACAAGGAGGCATGAGTGTTGGTAGCTCTGACAAAATGACTTTAATGTTACAAAAATACTCTTCAAGCTCATCAGACCATGCAAATTCTACTTGTTGTGTCAACTTTTGCAAAGGATGAAGCAACTCCGAAGCTAAGTGAATAAAGCGTGACATATACTTCACTTTTTGAATGAATGATATGACCTCTTTGAGATTCTTGGGTGAGGGGAGCTCAATAAGAGCCTTTGCCTTTGAAGGATCCACCTCAATGCCTTTATAGGAAACCTTGTGACCAAGCAAGATCACTTCATCCTCAGCTATGTGACACTTGTCGGGGTTGAGTTGACCTCCCATGTCATAGAGCTTCTTTAAACCTTCTTCTACCCTTTGTAGATGCAATGATTTTGAGCTATAAATGCAAAAATCATCAATAAAAACCCTAATGGACTTTCCAAAGAATGCTTGAAACACCATGTTCATGAAGCGTTGGAAAGTTGCAGGAGCATTTGTCAGGCCAAATGGCATGACTCTAAAAGCATAACAACCCCAAGGAGTGATAAAGGTTGTTTTCAATTGATCCTCCAATGCGATACCTATTTGAAAGTAACCCGAGTAGCCATCACACACAGTGTACTTCTCATGACCAGCTACTTCATTTAGTATCTCATCCTGAAATGGGAGGGGAAAGTGATCTCTTTTTGTTGCCCCATTAAGTGGACGATAATCCACACACACCCTCCACTTGCCGTTTTTCTTAGGAGTGACAACAACGAGAGAGACCCACTCTGAATTCTCCACTGGATAAATGAAACCTGCTGCTAGAAGCTTTCTTACCTCCTTGAGTAGAGCCTGCTCCTTAACGACTCCTAGCCTTCGTAGCTTTTGAGCCTTAGGTGTGGCCTCTGGCTTCAACTCAATCTTGTGTTGAACAACATCTACTCCACACACATCGGTGTAGTCTTTAGCAAAAAGCCTCAGAAATTTCCTTAGCACACATTTGAACTCCTCTCTTTCATCCTTTGTAAGTGTTGTAGACAACATACCTTCTAACATTCCTTCATCTTCCACCTTTTGGTTCTCTTGGGAACCTACCTCTTCCAAACCTCGAGAAGAGGTCTCCTGGTTGTTTGGCTTAAGCCTTACCCCCATGACTTCAATGGAGGACTCCTCTTTAGTAATGCTGCCGCTACTTTCTTCTTCTGAAGTGTTTTCAGTCCAATCTTCTTCCATCTCACTTCGAGATGATTCTTCATGGAGCTCCTCTTGGCTTTCCTCCTTCATGTCAAAGACAACCTTCTTGTGATTGTCATTCCTGCAAATTAGCTTTCCACTCTCCCAATCCTGCAAAGCTCGCATTTTCATTAGCCATGGTCTTCCTAGGATAAATGGGTAACCATTTCCCTTGGTAGACATGACATAGAAATCCACTGCCTTCTTAATGCCAAAGGCCTCCACAAAAACATTTTTACAAATGCCTACGCACCTAGCCTTGCTATTGTTTGCCATTTTCACTTTGATTTCAGGTGTCTCATGGATGTGCATGCCTAGTCTTTGCATGAGCCCTTCTGTCATGATGCAAATTTGTGCACCCCCATCCACTAGACCTTTCCTAACCAATCTTCCTTTTATGTAACAATCTAGCACACGTGTAATATCCTCGTTTATTTCAGCATGTGCAATTTTTACAACAGGAAAACTCTCTTTTACCTTTCCCCTAGTGCTAACTGCCTTTGTTAAATCCCTCCTAACTTGTGGGCATAATGCAAGAAACTGAGGCCATGAGATATCAGGACCCTTACCTCGCATGTCTTCCAATAGGTTGTATGGAGCCATACCATGTCCAAGAGGGAAGTCTTGGAGATTGATACGACGTCGAGTCCTCTTAGCTTCCTTGGTCTCCTTTGCCTTCTTGCCTTGTCCATGGTCACTCTGTGATGGGACACCCTCTTTCTCTTTACCTTTTCCTCGGCCACACTTAATGCCATTTGCTTCCATGTCAACCTCATTTGAGTTTGTCACCTCTACCACATGCACATTTGGATCTGGCAAAGGTGGAACTCCTTCTACCCCTTGTGGAGGTGGTCTTGGTCCATTTGGTCTTTGTAGAAGCCTTGGTTGTTGACCAGTTCCTTCACCTGCATTCATCACTGGGTAATTCAAGTTAGGTCTCCCTGGCTCCCCACGGGGCCAAGGACAATTATACATCCCATGTCCAGACTCTCCGCAATTCCAACATTGCAAGACTCTCCTAGGTCGTGGATCTCGCTCTTCAGACTTCTTTGCTTGTCCCTTTGGACCTACAGCTTGTGCAAGGTGAATTGACAGGCTGCTTAAAGATTCGTTTAACTTCTCAATTACTTCCGTCGTTACCTCAGGAAGATCCCTCGATGTTGATGCTTGTGACTTACCTTTGGGTCTAAGACCTTCTATTGGAACGTCTCCCCTTAAGAACTTGAGTTTCCTATATTTCTCAACAGCCCTAGTTTCAGCTGCATCAAAGGTAGCAGGTGCACCCGCCTCAACTTTTACCTTAAGGTCAGGAAAGAGTCCGGCTATGAACCTCTCCTTCTTTAGAAATTCTGCACCATCACCAGGGTTAGCAACATTTCGTATCCATAGAGCCCAAAGACGTAGAAACTCTTGCCTGTACAAGTAGTAGTCATCTAAGTCTTTTTGCTTATGAGAAACAATGTCTTGCCATAATTTTTGAGTGTTTTGGGGATCAAAGAAGTATTTCTTGAAACGATTCAAAACTTCTGTGTAATTCCCCTTAACTTCCTCAGGCAAAGAGTCAAACCAAGTGCTAGCATCTTTCCTAAGGACCACCTCAAACATTTCTACATGTTCTTGATCAGTTATTATCCTCTTGATACGGAAGACATCTTGAGATTCGCTAAAAATAATTTTGCATCCTCTCGAGGCTCTCCAAAGAAAAGAGGATACCCAGACATTTGGCGTTGGCTTTCCATTGAATTGATTTCAAAGTGACACCCGTTTTGTTTTTCTTTCTTAAAAAGATTTACACAATAATGTTTTCTAGCTTGCAATCTATTCTACAACAAAATAAAGATATTCACATCAAACAACCTATGATAATCAATAAGAGGTAGGATGACAGGGTTTGGTGATGCGAGAATTTCTCCTACTCTTTGGGCACCAAACATGAACACCATACGTTGTTGAAAATGGATTTTCCTACTAATTGCAATGTGTATTCTAATGTGTGGAGTGAAATGGAAGAGAAAAACCTCTATTCGTGGGCCATTATCCATGGTCTATGCATGACCTAATGCTTAAAACAAAACAAAAATATAGACGCCCAAACTAAGGTCGTACCTAATGAGAGGCAAAATAAAAGGATTTACTGAATCGTTTATCTCGGCCAACCTAAGAGGACCTAAAATTCTACGAATGACACGTTGAAATTGCAACTTAGTACTAACAATTATGTGTACCTTTTGCCTTGCAATGGGAATGAAGGGATCATACAAATTTTCGTGATTCTTGCAAATTACTTGACTATGCTAGGTTGATTCTACACAAAAATACACAAGCCGTCCTCAGTGGGGGCACCAATTTGAAGCAGTCCGGGGCGGGCAACAAGAAGAGCAACCTCTAGACACCCTTCAAGACTCCCGTGCTGCTCAATTGGGTTGGGGTTGGAAAAAACAACAAACACACACACAAACCCGCAACCTAACTACACAAATTTGGGGCACCACCTAGTTTTGGATGCGAACTAGGACGTGTAAAGAGAGAGAGAGAGAGAGAGAGAGAGAGAGAGAGAGAGAGAGAGAGAGAGAGAGAGAGAGAGAGAGAGAGAGAGAGAGAGAGAGAGAGAGAGAGATAGTGCTTGGGCTGCTTTGAAACGTATCGGCAATGATCAAGCAAACACAATTATATATGTAAGAAAGAGAGAGAAGGGGGAGGGGGTGTTTGTTGCACTAATACCTTCTTACAAATCTGTCATGACCAATCAAACTGATATTAGTATTTGTTCAACATAGCTTGAGTAAATTACACCACAACACATCACAAGAAAAGCCACCCCACTCACTGTCTTAAGGCCAGGGGAGTCCTCTCCACCCTGTCGCCCTCTTACAGTATGTGGGATTTATGGCTAAATTGATGACAACACTAGAGACAAGCTATCAAGAACTTAACAAAAAAAACACCAAGACACTTACACATCATTGTTGTCCATTACTTCACGTGGGAAGAGAGACAAAGTATCCAAGCTTAGTCCAAATCCACCCTCCTTGATTCAGCAAATGTTGGGCTTACACTAGTAGGAGAAATGATAGATTTCGTACTCTCAATTGAGTGATCATTGTCGCTCTTACAATGGCATAGAGTTCCCTTGCTAATCTCCTATTACAACACATGCACATGCATAAGACAATGAGCTTCCACTCAAGAGCTCCTTCTAGAGAGGTTGAGCTTGGCTTCTCAAGCTATAGCATAGTGCTCTTGCTTATGGCTCCCCCTTTTGTGCTACCTACACCCTCCTTTTATAGCAATTTTGAAGTCTAGGGTTACTCCTCTAACCATGGTTGGGTTAGATTTTCAGCAATTTATCTAATTTCTTTTGCTTGGAAATATCAACCCCGCTCCCCCCACTTTTTTTCATCAACGCTATGGTGTTTTTTTGTTGCCTCATAGTGCTACTACAAAGAAAGAGTCTCTAGTGATGCTCTTTTTTATGAGGTTCAACACTTCTCATTAGAGAAAACCTCTACACTGCCTTTTGTTTAATGCTCCCAATACCTTTACTGAGGTTTCAATTTCCTATAGATCTGCGATTGTGGATTTCCTCCTTCTCTTGATTCTATTGCTTTGTGCTAAGGTATTGAACCTTAGATTCTCTCAAAGATTTTGCACGTACGTTGAGAGCAGGTCAAGAAATCAAAGCTTTCATACCACTTGTGAGTGTGAAATGTGTGCGTATATGGTATAGGTGGGGGAAGAAGCTATACTCTATGTAGGTGGAGAATGGAGCAGCAAGCTCTATCTCCTTACTGTTTGTATATAAAGAATATACAAATAATAAAGGGTCGATGGTTAATGAGTCATTGAGCAGTCAAACATCGGATGCTCGGTTCAGGAGAAAGCACACTGCCTTTACCCCAACATATTTAGCAATATGATACATGGTGTAATACATCAACATGAAGTGTTATGGTGATGTAAGTCAGTATTATCTATCTGGCTGAAAGTAGGGTTTGGTGGTACAAAAATTATACCCATTTGGTTGTTTGCCACTTTGGTAGTTGTAGGAGGGAACTTGCATTTGGACTTTTAAAAGGTTACATTTTAAAAGGTACAGTTCAAAGATTATAAGACCGAGTGCAATCATGGTTCAGCAAGGTATAGTACGTGATTGTGGTCCACGTCTGGGGGACTGATTTGAACTCTCTCTCTCCCTACTATGCACGAGATCACTCTCCAGGTTTTTCACAAACACCTTGCCATAGCTCCCCTTGTGACGTTTCCTTCCTCCATTGCTCTCTACCAACATGAGGACACCAGCCTGCAAATGTGCACCTAGAGCCACACCCGAAGCTTCTGAAGAGAAGCAATCTAGGATGAAGGGGAAGAGTAAGAAAGAGAAAGAGAGATAAAAATAGAAATTAGAGATAGAGTAGAGAGAGAATAGAGAGAAAGAGAAAGAGAGATGTAGGGAGGAAGAAAGACATAAAGTATATATATAAATATATATCTATATATATATATATATATATACACACACACACACACACATATATATATATATATATATATACATATGTATGTATATATATATATATATGTGTGTGTGTGTGTTTATATATATTTATATATATATATATATTTATATATATATATATATATATATATATATAGAGAGAGAGAGAGAGAGAGAGTAGAGAGATAGAGTGGGAGAGGATCGGAGAAAGAGAGGGATAGAGAGAAGGAGAGATAAGTAGGTAGAGAGAGAGAGAGAGAGAGAGAGAGAGAGAGAGAGAGAGAGAGAGTAGAAAGATAGAGAAAGAGAGAGAAAGAGAAAGTGAGATAGATAGGGATATATATATATATATATATATATATATATATATATATATATATATAGAGAGAGAGAGAGAGAGAGAGAGAGAGAGAGGGAGAGGGAAAGGAAAAGAGGGATAGAGTAGAGAATAGAGAGATATAGGGAGAGATAGATACGGTAGCGAGAGAGGGAGGGAGGGAGCGTAGAGAGAAAGGGAGAGGGAGAGTAGAGAGAAACGAAAGGAAGTAGAGAAAGAGATAGGGATAGAGTAGAGGGAGAGAATATATTTGTGTGTATATACCCAGCCCCTATCTACCTGTGGATATGTATGCATGTGTATATGTATGTATGTCTATGTATGTAGACACTAAGCATGGGATCACTTTCTCTGGGCTATAGTCCTTTTTTAGTTGTGGCATTACAGTCATTACGGAAAATTTGGACTCACAAAGGGGCTTCATAAGGAGCTTGACTTCCTCTATCATGTACCAAATGGGCATGCGGTAAAATTTTTGCAAACCAACTCTAAATTTGGCGGAGATTTGGCAGTTAGAATCTACTCTTTAAGCTCTTTCTATTGATATATAGCATGCCACGAGATTCCTCATATTTTGAATTATTCTTATTTTGATTCTATTCCATGATCTTTCTCAGCAGACCACACCATGGGGGAGTCACGGAGAGACTCCCTACATGTATAGCCTTGCACTCATGGCACCTCCTTCTACGGTTCCTTCTTACCAACCTACTCCCCTTCCATCGTAGAGTCCCACTCCCCTTCATTCAGAGGGCCCAAAACCATTCCATTTGACTTCTACTTCACTTGAGCATCATGGACAATCCATAGGTGGTTGACAAACTTCTCTTTTAGGGTAGCGAGCATCATGAGAGGCGGAGAGATGGGGGATCCTATGTCTTTGCTTGTTTTTGTGGTGTAGGGGAAAAAAAGTCCCTTATTTTAGAGCATCCCACTTCAAATGCAGAGGACGAGGACACTAATGCACCCATGCAAGAAAAGCATGGGTGCTACTACAAAGGAAAGTATGGCGATGAAGTTGACTTTGATATAGCTTAGGGTAGGTGTTTTAATGCCATCTTCAGATTCTTATACACTCAATGTATAAGAATTGTTTTGTAAAATTCAGATACCAACAACCCAATCATGCATGCTAGATCGAGATAGTGCTGCATGCTTGATTTCTAGATGCCTGCAATGAGCGTTCTTTAGCACAATTATTTGAGGGCTATATCAAATAAATTTTGGAAACCAAGCAATCAAGTGTACAGCACGTAGCGACCTACCAGCTCACAAGTTGAGGCACGAACCATCATGGCGACAACATGACAGATGCAGACTGGGAGTGGGAAATGCAAGAAAAGGGCGAACAAGATGCAACGCGCTCATCCTACACTAAACAGTGCAATGCCCAGGCAAGACAAAATCCCACACACTATGGTTCGAGAAGGAAAGCAATTTCGAAGGACAAATACGAGTTCTGAAAATTGGACTGTGAAAGCAGCTCAAAAAATGTTTTAGTTTATGATTTTTTTTTAAACTTGTTAACTTAGAAAAGTATCACTCTAAGTTGCCCCACTAGAGACATGGTCAAGTATCGAGAGCAGCACACCGAATTTGATGCTTGGCAATGGTCGTTGAAGAACCATCACATCTCTCTCGAGAAATTTGACTTAGCACTTAGATATCTACAGACGATAAGTTTTCTATTAATTATTTTTTGAGTTATTATTTTGTTAAATTTGTTTTGGTAATTGTAGATCTAGAGTTAGGGTGATCAAACATATGTGCATGTGGATGAGGAGAAGGACGCGGATGAGGACTTGGATAGATATATAATTTTTTGTGGCCCTCTTTTACAAAAGTAAATGTGACACAAAAAACTCTATGATCACATGTATATTAAACTCATTTAAAAGTTTGATCTTATTTGTATTTATAAAAAAATTATTGGTCTTTTGTACTTCAAATTATCAAGGCAAGGTGTATCTTGGAATTTCAAAGTGTAAGACTAGGGAAGCGAGAGCCTAAGAGTCCTCCACCCAACCACCCATTATATAGCAAAGCCCCTGGCCCTTTGCCCTAGTTGGAATCCCTTTTTAGACCGCCGAGCCCGGCCCTGCCCTTGTCTAGTCCGGCCTTGCCGGTGTCCTGACATTACTCCCCCCTTAAGAAGAGTTTTCCTCCTCGAAAACAAAAGTGGGGAACTTCTTCTTAAGAACTCAAATGTTTTCCCAAGTGGCATCCCTCATGGGTCCAGCTTTTTTGGTTGTCCAAAAGACAGTTCTGCAAGAGGTTCAATGAAACCAAGAGTAACATCTTGATTTTCCACATTTTTGTCCATTTGCAATCATCTAGTGTGTAGACTCCATTTAGAACGCACATGAGCATGCTAAACGAGTTATCACAACAAAGATGTACCAAAAAGAGTACCGCTTTTCACTTTCTGTGAAGGTTACTTGCTGACCTAACTCATCAGGCAAGTGTAAGTCCTTGACTTGTTCTCAAATTTCAACAACCCCACCCTAACGAGTGTCAAGGTTGAGAACCTGATTTATACATGAAGAGACTACCTAGTCGGAACATGAGTTAACCGATAGTAAGTAAGCTCCAAGAAGAGCAATAAATGCTTATTAATTGGATTGCTAGGTACTATTGTACTCACTTTTCATATCTTTTAGCCCAAGGTTACACTTTGTAATTTGCCTATCCCCTTGGATACTGAGAGTACTGAAGTGTGTTTCCCCCACGGTTTACAGACAGTCTTCCCAGATGACTGGTAAACGGGGATTTAGAATATCGTATAACATTGTCGAGGAATCAACAATGTCCGGAATAACCATCACGGTGAACTTGAAAAATCTACAAATACCCAAACCGAGCCATGACCTCTATTGGTGATAAGTAGACCCCAAAAGTAATCTCATAGAGATACTGCACATAGAGTGCAAAATGCTTCATAAGCAATAATCTTGAGGAATATGCATGCCATTACAAATCATCCTTTGCTAAACACTAGGGCTCATAACACCTCATGTGCATGCATTTAGCAAAAACAAAGCCGAACCTGTATATCCATAATGATCCTTGCCAATACTTATGGCAAATGTGATGCGCCTAGCACGCATTAAAAAGGAACGTAAATAGTTCTGAAAAGAAACTAAATACTTTTAGTTGCAATCTTTTGCAAGCCTTGCTGAAACGTCTGAATCACAATAGAAGGTGAAACATTGATCACTTCTAGATACAGACAATGAAACTTTTTCATTAACAACTTATAGCCTTGCTATATGTATAAACAACCATCTGTAATGTTGTTTAGCAGTACTTGTAGCTGAACAAGTCATTGTATGTATCCGATAATTTTTGGCCACTGACATTGCTCCTGATACGTCGTGTAGAAAATGTTCTAGAAAACAGATTTGACCAGCACTTAGGGACTTTGTCATGCAATAGAACTATTTTCTGAAGTTCTTAAATTCGAGAAGAATGTAGTAGGGCATATCTTTCGTTTAGCACAATTTGAAAGATTGTTGAATAGTCTATTAAATAGAGCTTATATGAATGAGTTTGAGATATTAAGAGAGAAAATATATTCTTTTTCTAAATAATACACTAAAGACGTTGTTGAGCGGGATGAAAACACACGCAGCACCTCTATAACGACCCGACACACACTCTTGGAATGATACACGCACACACTATGGGTCACCACTAGGCTTACACAACCAGCCTGGCCGAGAAGATTACACAGAAAAATAGCAAAAAATATGTGAGGAATTTGAGAAAATGGACAGCGCCATTGCGTCTGGAAGGCCCAAAAACCCCACCCTACAATGTCACACATACACACTCACACACACACTCTTAATTCATCTCAAAGGAGGCAAATTGCTGTTGTTTAGACTCAATGAAGCTCATCCCAACACCAATGGGGCAAATAGTTTACAGAGTATTGAGGAAATACACCAGATACAACCATCAAGTTAAGCAGAGGCTTCACTCACTGGAGAAGATTACACAGAAAAACAACAGAAAATATGTGAGGAATTTGAAAAAATGGACAGCGCCATTGCGTCCGAAACGCCCAAAAACCCCACCCTATAGTGTCACAGTGCTCAAATCCGACCTCGGATGAGCAGTTTAGGGCCAAAAAATGCTCCAAAAACAGCAAAAGCACACTTGCGGCTGTTCCTCCTCTCTTCTCCACATTTTTTCTGGTCTTCTCTCTCTTTCTTCAGTTACCACACTTAGCTTTATTAGTTGGGAACACGTGGCCTTTTAGATGACCTCAAATGGATCCCGAACAGGCCAAAAACTGACCTCGCAGTGCATAGTTGTCACCTTTTTTGCATCATCCGCACACCTGGCACTCAGTTTTTCCCAATAATGCATCCCGGAACCACGTGAAGTGGACCCAAAAATTGGTCCTCATGATGACCTTTCTGCATAAATATCACAAGAAAACACCCACGTCGTGTCCATACTTCTCCGCGTGCAAGTATTGACCCCGTTTGACCTCCTGACGCCACTCGATGCCATCTGACGCACCTGCTTACCTCATGTCGTCGGCCCGTGGATAGCTTCCTCGATAAGTTTTACGCGCTACCAAATCCTCCTTATTGTAGAAAAAACACAGTGGTACTGGTAATAGCGAAAATCGATGCACTATGTACACCCTGTCCTACCTATACACATGTGGGTCCCACGTAACCACCTGGCTCTGAAAAATGGGCAATTCTTTTTATGATGCACCATGCATGTATATGTACATATGATCAATCCCTTGCTCCAAAAAACTCCTGATATAATTTGCCCATCCCCTAGCCTGCTAGATCATTCATGATCAGCAGCAGCAAAGAGAGATATGAGACTCACCGCATCACAGGTCTCCTCATCCCTCACCAACACTGCTTGATCCACAAACAGCTCATCTTGCTCCACCATCATCAATCTAGCATGCTACAATTTAAGACGCAATCCATTTACCCTTGACTTATGTAGAACACCATTCAATTTAGGCAGCTGATATGTGCCATTTGGAAAACACTCCACTACCTTGAAAGGGCCTTCCCACTTAATTTGAAACTTCTTTTGAAGGTGTTGTCCAGCTTACTGTTGTAGCGCAAAACCAAGTCATGTTTCTTGATACCCTTACTTTTGACCTTTTCATTTATCTTTGCCAAAGCCTTATCCTGCATCTGCCCATAATGCTCCAATGCGCTCATCCTATCCAACTGGACCTCTTGTCACTACAAGAGCCTCTCTTTCAATGCATCACTAGGTGGCCCAAGAAACTTCTCTAACATCTTGACCGCAGGCAACTCTACCTCCACAGGCAATAGTGCTTTCTTTCCATACACCAAATGAAATGGAGTAAACCCTGTACCTGTCTTCACCGAAGTACGGTAAGCCCATAATGCACTAGGCAATTCCAAATCTGAATTCTTTCCTTGGTGCTCTGTCACTTTAGAAAGAATTTGTACCAACTCACCATTGAATCTTTCATTTAAGCCATTACACTGTGGGTAATAAGGAGTGGTATGCTGGTGCCTAATCTTCATCTTTGTGCATAAGAAGTCTAGCAGTTTAGCTCTAAATCCTGGCCCCTTATCTGAAAGTAGCTCTAATGGCACCCCAAACTTGCAACATATTTCATCATACACAAATTTTGCCACATCCTTTGCAGTGATCTGTTTTACTGCTATAGACTCTGCCCATCTAGAAAGATAGTCCACTGCCATCAAAATATTGCTTTTGCCCCTGCTTGTGATAGGTAACCGGCCTATTGCATCAATCCCCCACTTTTCAAACAAATCAAACGCCATAATGGTTTTTCGTAGCTTTGGCTTCAACACTCTCTTCCCAAATGCTTGACACCTATTGCAAGACCTACACCAATGGTGAACATCCTTGTGCAAACTAGGCCATACATACCCCTCTTGCAAAATCTTATGCAAGGTGATCTTTAGAGCAAAATGGCCACCACATGCGCCTTCATGATTCTCTTCCAACACTCTATAAAGCTCCTCTCGCCAAGGTACACGTCTCAACACGAGATCAACCCCTTTCATGTATAAGATACCACCAATAAATTTGTACATGTATGCTCTACGCACAAAACCATACTTCTTAGACTTCTGAATCTCCTTTGGAATGATTCCTGTTAGCAAAAAATCCTCTTCTTGAGCCAAACTTTCCCGGCCATGATAAAGAGGTAAAGTGGTCCTCAACACAAATAGCTCCCCAATCATGCCTTGAGCTGCTTCATGTGCCTCTCCATTTAGAGCACATTCAATGTGTCTGATGATCCATGCTTCGAACTTTTTTAACAGGCCTTTAATTCTGAAGCACATTTCCTTCAATGAGGTGTTCTTGCTCTTCCACACACCCAGCACTTGCTTCACCACTAACAAGGCATCACCTTTTATGCTCAACCTTCGAACCCCATGCTTCAAACAAATGTGTAATCCGGCTTCCAGAGTAGCATATTCAGCCTCATTGTTACTATGAGCATCCAATTTGAACCCTCTCTTGCATACTAGCTTCCCCTCTGGATCATAAAGTGCTATACCCCCTGAAGCTGCATCATGGCTCTTTCTGTATGAACCATCAAAGAACAACACATGTGCATTGCTGATCTGTGGAACTTATTCAACTACCTTTCTCACCACCTCTTCCTTAACAATAAAGGGATTCTTCTTGTAGGTCAACAAATCAGCTAGGGTAGCCCTTGTACTATCTTCCACTAGAAAAGAGAACTCAAACTCTTGCAGCTCAATTAACCATTTCTTCACCACATTTGACATGTTAGTACCATTAATTAACTGTGGCAAAAAGGCATAACTCGTCAAGAAAACAAAATGCCATGGTAGCAAGTAATGACGAAATCGTCGACAAGCAAATATTACACTAGCCATCACTAGCTCTACTTCCGAGAACTTTCTCTCCGCTACCAACTTCACTCGGCTTGCACAATACACTGGCCTCATATAATGACTCCCCTTCCCCTTTTGAAATAGCATGGCGCCAATGGCATCATCCCCTACTGATGGATTTACATAAAACACTTGCTCCCAATCAGGAGCCTGCATGGTTGACAACCCCCCTAACACCTCTTTCACATCTTGAAACACTTCTTCACACTTGTCATCCCATTGCAATGGATCATGCTTTGCCACTTGTTGTAATGGATAAAGAATCTGTGAAGACAATGGAATAAACCGTGCCATGTACTTCACTTTGTGTATAAAAGTTGCCAATTGCTTCGTACTCGTAGGTGATGGAAGAAGAATAATAGACTTAACCTTGTCTGGATCAGCCTCAATGCCATTTTCTGACACCATGTGGCCCAATAACTTCACCCTTGGCTGTGCTAGATGAAATTTATTTGGACTTAGTTGTCCTCCACATTCATCATATTGAGCCAATACCATCTGCAGCTTCTCATGGTGTTTAGCCCTACTGCTGTAGACACAGAAGTCATCCATGAAAGCTTTAACACAACTACCAATGAATGGTTCCAACACCCAATTTGCTCTCTCTTGATAAAAGGAGGGTCCATTTGACAACCCAAATGGAAATACTGTGTAGCAATAGCAGCCCCATGGCGTAATAAAAGTGGTCTTTGTGCGTTCTTTAAGAGCAATCTTCAATTGAAAATAGCCTGAAAAATCATCACACACACTGTACCTCTCATAACCTGCCACTTAAGCCAAGATCTGATCGATGAATGGAAGAGGATATGGGTTCTTCTTAGTGGCTGCGTTTAAGGGTTTAAAATCTACACAAATTCTCCACTTTCCATCGTTCTTTGGACTGACCACTACTGGACTCACCCATTCTGTGGTCTTTACTGGAACTATGAACCCTACCTTCAATAACTTGTCCACCTCTACCCGCAAGGCTTCCATTTGCTCTTGACCCATCCTTCTTAGACTTTTCCGCACTGTCTTAGCACCTTCTTTCAGCTCTATATGTATCTCTTCGCCCTTGAACCCTCTGATCTCTTCATATGAAGTAATGAGAAAATCAGGAAAACTAACCAGCATGTGCAAATATATATCCTTCTCCATAGCTGAGAGGTCTCCACTGATCATTTGTGTCAACAATTCCTGCTTCTTTGACAACTCAACCTTGGTTTGCATCGGCCCTTGAATCACTTCATAAGGCCCTTCACTTTCATCTTCAACCTCATTCGCAAATGCAACTAAACCAAACTTCTGGATTTCTTTGTCCATCAAAAGAAATGCAACATCAGCATCCTCATCACTGCTAGTAGTACTGTCACTGTCCTCATCTGTCACTGTGTAAGAGTCTTCATCACTAGACTCATCCTCATCTTCATAAAGCTCCTCTAATCGTTTCCTTGTGTCCATATTATACAGCTTCTTGGTACATGTCTTTCCATAGAGGCTAATCGTACCATGTCGCCAATCTTGAACAGCTCCCACTGCACGTAACCATGGTCTACCCAGTATAATAGGATATGCTCCCAACCCTGCTGGCATCACATGAAAATCAACCACTGCCTTTGCATCATATGCCTCCACTTCTAAGCTCTTTACAACACCCAAGCATTTTACTTTTTGATGGTTTGCCAATCTGATCCAAAAATCTGACATCCCAGCCACTGTGAGACCCATCTTCTCAACGCATGAATGTGTTATGACGCATATTTGGGCTCCGCCATCCACATAACCTTATCCCAAATTTTTCCTTTTATGCCACACATCTACTATTGGACAAATGTCTGGTAGCTCATCCATTGCCAACACCTTTACTGAACCTCTCTCTGGCTCTGTTTCCATTGGGTTAACCATCCTCTTCCACTGTCGCTTTAGCTTAGGCACCATCTCTATAAGCTGCCCAAAAGTAACATCTGCCTTCCTGCTCGTCAAATCCTCCTTCAAGTCATAGCTTAATTGCCCATCCCCTAGTGGAAAATCTGAAACATGAAACTTTCGACGAGCTCTCCTTTTCCTCTTGACCTTGACATCATCACTTTCATGACTCTTTCCATTCTTCTTACTAGGACCTGGGGCACTTCTTACTTCCTTATCCTATGTAGTCCTCTTCCCAATAGGCATCACTAATGTATGCTCTAGCTTTGATGCCTTCTCCAAGGTGACTACACTTAGCACTTTTGTCTTTCCCTTTTCCTCTTGGGTTAATCCATTGGTTCCTTCATATCCCTTAATTTTGATGCCATAATCATTTGACCTAGTTAACACCTGTCTTGGCAATGGATACATGTCTCCCCCCATCCTTGGTGGCTTATCACATTGCGGGCTGATGTGACCCAACTCTCCACAATTGTAACATGTGGGCGTCTGCCTCCAAAACCTACCATTGCTTTGTCCAAAACCATTCCTAGGCCTTTCTTCACCTCCTGGCTGATTTGCAAACCTCCCTCGACCTCTATTATTTCCCACTTGACGTAGCATGTTTAGGCTGAGATTCTTCATCAAATCTACCACTTGCCTCATGTCTTGTCTTAGCCCATCATCTTGCACCGATGTAGTGACCACTGCTCGCATAACCTGAGTAGTAACAGGAACCACTGGTTCGTGATGAACCCCTGGCATGCGACCTTGTAAAGAGTCCATAGGCTGAAATTCAAACTTCATTGGCAAAGGCTCCACCCCTAATTGGCTCATTTTCTTCAGCTTCCACTCTTTGCTCCTTGCTACCTCTAGTGCATCTTCATATGTCCTAAGCTTCTTTAGCTCCACTCTCCAACGTATATTCTCCCAAAGACCAGCCAAGAACCTTTTCTTCTTCATCATGTCAGGTGGGGGTACTTGTGGTGTTAAGGACTTGCACATCCGCTCCCATGCCAATGAGAACTTACGTATGTACGCATCTACTGGCTCACCTTCCTTTTGCACTAAAGCCTGTACTTCTTGCCATACTTTGTCATGATCTTCTATCTTCACAAACTCCACTTCCAACCCATGCCGTAGATTGTCCCAACTCAATCTTACAGGTGGATCAGCCACATGCAACTCCTCTTCAAATTCTTTAGACCAAACTCATGCATCACTCTTCAAACAAATTTGGAGAAGACGGAACATTTGCGCAGGGTCATGAATCTGGTTGCTAATGCAGGCAACCTCCATCTTTTCCAAAAAGTCTTCCACATCTTCATCACTTCTTCCATGAAACTCCGGATAAGAGAAATCCATGGCTACCCAAATTATGATGCTTTGAGAACCCCTTTGAACACACGTGCATGAACCCAAAACTTTTGACTACTCAATCCCCACAAACTTCAATGGAGCTCAACTTTAGATAAGGACAAACACATGCACATCAAATGCGTTTTCATAGTTGATCATCGGAATTACAATAGGCAAAGGACATTCCAAGATCTCTCGTAATCTTCTTGGCCCGAACATAAAGACTATGCGCTACTGGAAAAAAATCTTCCTGGACACATGAACATTTATCTGGATTCTTTGAGTTAAATGAAATGGAGTGAATTGAGGGCCATTTTGATCATCCATTAAAGCCAACCATGAAGCTCCCAAGAAGGCACACCTGACTTAACCTCTCAGTTTGCCAAAATTTCAGCAGCATAACAGCATAAATGGCTCAAAAGACCAAAAAACCAGCCATCATAACTTGGAAAATTTTTGGCAGAGTTTCCCCATAAATAGAGGAGTAGGAACCCAAAATATAGACTGTATATGTATGCATAAACTGTCAACAATAGAATCCGAGCATCAAGTAGGACTCACTAGTACATAGCCTATGGCGAGGTCACGAAAAGGGTGCTCCTGCTATCTGTATCACTGAAAGGATCTCCACATTTGAGAATCCCCCAGCTCAATAAAAACCTCACGCTATCGACCCTCACACGAAGGCTAATGCAAATCGCGTATAGTCAAGTATTAGAAATGACTATCTTCCAGACCAAGTCTCAAAAATGGCTAGGACTGCCAAATACAACCAAGTATGGATCCACAAATGTGTACAATGGCAGTTTCCACAAGTAACGTACAATCCAATAGACAATGCCCTCAAATAGGCGCCAAGTGATGCATACCCACAACAACTACAAGTGACATCACTGATAGTATATCATTGTACTCTAGCTACCTGTACATGTGTGAATCACCTGTTCTTGTACCTGTCCCTGTCCTTGTAACCTGTAACCTGTAACCTGCAATCTACAACCCTGAAGCTCGAAGCAGAAGGTACTCGAAGAAGATCCTCCGTGGGGGTGCCAAAAGAATGTGAGCGGGATGAAAACACACACAGCACCTCTATAATGACCCGACACACACTGTTGGAATGATACACACACACACACTATGGGGAACCACTCGTCTTACACAACCAGCCTAGCCGAGACAGGAAACACATAGACGGAGTGAGAAGAGAGAGATTTCCCACTTGCCCACCCTACAATGTCACACATACACACTCACACACACACTCTTAATTCATCTCAAAGGAGGCAAATTGCTGTTGTTTAGACTCAATGAAGCTCATCCCAACACCAATGGGGGAAATAGTTTACAGAGTATTGAGGAAATACACCAGATACAACCATCAAGTTAAGCAGAGGCTTCACTCAATGGAGAAGATTACACAGAAAAACAACAGAAAATATGTGAGGAATTTGAAAAAATGGACAGCGCCATTGCGTCAGAAACGCCCAAAAACCCACCCTACAGTGTCACAATGCTCAAATCCGACCTCGCATGAGCAGTTTAGGGCCAAACAATGCTCCAAAAACAGCAAAAACACACTCGTGGCTGTTCCTCCTCTCTCCTCCACGTTTTTTCTGGTCTTCTCTCTCTTTTTTCAAATCTGACACTTAGCTTTATTAGTTGGGCACCCGTGGCCTTTTAGATGACCTCAAATGGACCCCAAACAGACCAAAAACTAACCTCGCAGTGCATAGTGGTCACCTTTTTTGCATCATCCGCACACCTGGCACTCAGTTTTTCCCAATAATGCATCTCGCAACCACGTGAAGTGGCCCCAAAAAGTGGTCTTCATGATGACCTTTCTGCATAAGTATCACAAGAAAACACCCACGTCGTGTCCGTACTTCTCCGCGTGCAAGTATTGACCCCGTTCGACCTCCTGACGCCACTTGATGCCATCTGACGCACTTGGTTACCTCATGTCGTCGGCCCGCGAATAGCTTCCTCGAGAAGTTTTATGCGCTACCAACTCCTCCTTATTGTAGAAAAACACAGTGGTACTGGTAATAGTGAAAATCGATGCACTATGTACACTCTGTCCTACTTGTACACATGTGGGCCCCACGTAACCACCTGGCTCTGAAAAATGGACAATTCTTTATTTGATGCACCATGCATGTATATGTACATATGCGCAATCCCTTGCTCCAAAAAACTCTTGACAACGTATTTGATAAAGATTAATGAATAACAGATAGTTTGTCTATAAAGAGTAAAATTGAGATTTTTATTAATATCAATGTTTTATATTTATGTGTTTTAGCTTAAAATGCATGGGTAAGCTTAAAATAAGTTGAAAACGTAGTGGCGACCAAAAAATAGAGGTTTTAGGAATAGCGAACTAAAAGTTGCGATTTTAGCAAAAAAAAAAGACGTTTTTTGCAATTCTGTCAATGCTGCCTTGGAGACCAGACCTATTCCCGTCGTTTTGAGTACCTGGATTGCTCTATTCTGAGTTCGTTTGTAAAAGCTATGATGAAAACAAACAGAAGGCAACAATAGTGTAGTATACACAGGGACAGGCGGACATACAACATCATACAGCTCTTTCTGCTATCAAACCAAGAAGTGGATTTGTTTCTTCATGGTGGACTATTGCAATTGAGATTATGAAGGTATATTTGGTGCGAAAATCGAGTTGATGACGGGTGGTGCGTTTGGGGATCATTCACAAATCTCCTCTTCTGCGAGTGCGAGTGTGAGTGAGACGCTGCATGCAAGCGGACTGAAACTCGGGGGTGGTCGGGAGGCTCGAGCTCCGTACAACGTTGTGCGCCCATATATTTTATTGCTCCTCTGTTGTATCAAAACTCTGCAAAAATCCATCAATACAAAGATCTCTTTCTCTATATTTTGCTGTCTATCTCTATTATTCTGTTCCTGTAACAATTGGTATCAGAGCAAGCGGTTGATTCTGGACATGGACGGATACAAGCAAAAGATAAAGGAACAAGAAGACCTGATTCGGCGACTACGAGAAGATCTGGAAATTTCAATTTGGAAGCGTGCTGAGGCTCTGCGGGGCAAAGCAGCACGAGACCCTGATATCTATGTGGAGCTTCATGGCGAACAAGAAGACGGAAAACCATGCTAATCGACCAGGAAACATAATCATCGTGGCGGCGCTGGGGCACCTGGCGGTGGTGATAGTGGTGATGGTGGCAACAGTGGTGGTGGACATAAAGGTCGTGCGAAAAAGAAACGATGACGATATAGAAAAAGCAACAACCAAATCATTCTGAATGAAGGCTAATTCTAAAGAGTTTTATGGTGAGTGGCATAAAATGGTAACCATCTTTTTGCAACATTCGTCAGCCTACTCAACGTCCTCTTCCTCATATGTGTATATATTTTTCTACGCTATTAAGTTATCTAGAGTAAATTCCCCCTCTTCGTTTAACCTTTGTGGCGACACATACATTATACTCTTCCCAAACATGTCACCTTAGTCATATATTTATATTACCACCCTTTTCTTTTTTGCTTTGTAAATAGAATAAGCATACAATAACCAACTATATACCCCCAAACTTTCTTACCTCTTGTGAATTAGTAGTAGAAAAATAATATATCCATCTTCCACCCCATATAGATAAATTCCCATGGAAATCAACTCTCCACTTGTCTTTACCAAAGATTATGGTCCCTCTCTACAAGTCTTCTATGCCCCCTACATAGGTGGCCCAATATCTCTTAAGAATATACATATAGTTTCTCTCCTTTCAAAAAGACTCCAATTGTATATTCTTTTCACAAGAAAATAATATTGGGCCCTCCTCTATTTGTTTAAGCATCATAGCCTTTTGAAAAAGCATGATTCCCCTTGGATGCATACAAGCAAAGGGCCCATACAAGAAGACTTGGAAGCAAAAGGTTCCCTAGCCTAGTGTGGACCTTCCAAACCGAATTCCTTGGTGCATGGGCATGAAGAATAGTCCAAATTCATATCAAACATGTTGAGAAGGTCAATTTTGCCTTTTGAAGCATGTCATTCAGAGCTACAAGTAAAAAGTTATGGTCAAAATAGTGTAAATCTGTCAGATTCGCAACAAAAGAGAACTATAAATCAAGTAAATCAAGAGGGTGAGATCTTATTTTTCCCCTAATCATCTTCTAGAAGAGCAATGAGTGTTCAAGGTCACTTGCATGTGATGGGACCAACCTAAAGATGCTTTCTAAATGCCAAGACAGACAAGTTGAGATACCCCGCAGGAGCCACCCGTAGGGCCTCATGGTGGGGCCCACCTACATTATGCACCCCTATGGAGCCTTCACGTTATAAAATGATATTTTTGGTGAATAAATAGTCCCTTTTATGTCCAATATTCAATGAGTGGTCAAAGGACACTTAATTAGGTCTAATCACTTACTCTAATTAAGTGTAGCATAATCCCACTCCTACACAACTATAAATAGCCCCCCTTGGAGAGACTCAAGGACACACACCTATATTTTCAACTTCATGTTGTTTTCTTGATCAATAGTAGAGAAAACCCCAACTCTCCCTCTTTCACATCCTCCCTCCTAACCCTCCTCTTTGGAGGAAGTGCAACTCTATTCTCCACTCTTTCCATTCTACAATCTCTTACTCCATCAACCCAATAAATCATTTGTAGCACCTCAATAACTTGTAAATACATCATGATATCTCTCATGGTTATGTTAATGATCATGAAATCATCTTCAAAACTTTCAAGTGTCGCAATTCGCAATGGTTAGCTAGCGTCTGTCCTCCCCTTAAAAGGTGTGCGAGAAATCAAGTAACTGTTCTATTCTCAATTTACCATTGGTTTGTTTCTCCACACTTATTCAATTGGTTTAAAGAAATTTCTCACTCCAACTCTCTTTTGCTTCATTACATATGCATGTGGCTACCTCTCATGGTGGTTTTATTTGTGTCACGGCATTGCATAGATGGAGATGAGCTCTCTATGCAAAGTGTGTTAGTTTGATGTAAGTGATTCTCTTGTGTGTTTGAGAGGCAAGTCTTGTGCGCATGATTTTTTGATGAGTGCTTGAGAGAGGAAGAGTTTGGATGTATTATGGGTATTCTTATGGGGAGAAGGTGAATGCTATTCCACAAATTTCATATTTCATTTTGATGCACGGCATTGGGTTGCATAATCGTTGATGGTGTTCAAGTGTCCAAAGTGTATATAGAGTAAGGGGGTTTTCAAAGTGTGTTGCTTGAGTGGGTGAGTGCAAGTGTTATTTTGATTGGTTTCCTTCTCCACTCCCAAAAGAAGGTGGTGCCCCAAGTAGTGTGCGTACCTCTTTACGAACATTTTGTGAGGGTAGGCCCATTGGTTTGGGTTTAGAGGCCCCATTTCAAAAAGCTCGCCATCAATGGCATAAGAAAAATATGCGAAGATTTAGAAGCGTAGAACTCAAAGATTTGGATTATACTTTCAATATCTAGAACACGACCACCAGACTTTCGAATGCTCGAGCAAGGTGACCGAGAAGACAATACGTACCAAGATGGCTCAATTGGAGACTTTTGGCAATGCGTCCGATAAAGGTATACTTGGTGCGAAAATCGATTTGACTGAACGCCTAAAAAGCGGCTATTTTGAGAAGTCATAGGCTTTACGAGGAAAAGAAGGATAAAAGCACGACGGGTGCTGCGTTTGGGGATCATTCATAGATCTTCTCTTCTGCGATTGTGATTACGAGTGCGAGTGCGAGTGCGAGTGAGACGCTGCATGCAAGCGATCTGAAGCTCGGGGGTGGTCGGGAGGTTCGAGCTCCGTACAATGGAGTGCGCCTATATAGTCTATTGCTCCTCTTTTGTATCAGAACTCTACAAAAATCCATCAATACGAAGATCTCTTTCTCTATCTATTGTTGTCTATCTCTATTATTCTGTTCCTGTGACATGTCGTGACACATATTTGAAATAGGGGGCGCCACTGTCAGTCCTAGAGACTCATATTCACCACATGTGGAATATGTTTCAACTAAGGATGTCTGAAAAAAGAACATCCTACAAGTACAAGATGTACTTGTGTGTGGAGGTAGCTCTAAACACTCTACGACAAGAGTGAGAGGGACCCTCATTCATTGCTCCACATTGGCTAAACCGAATTCCTTGAGTTCCTAGACAATGTTGTATCCCCTATGACAATATGTGCCAAATCAAATCCTACAAGTGGATTCATAACAGCATAAGACAAAAGATAGATTGGACACTTGGCCCAAAATACTTTGTGTTGACATGCCATTCGCATGGCTCTGTAACATTCAAGAGTACTTAACGTCTTGAAAACCAAGAAAAGCTTACTAAAAATGAGATAACACCAAATCAATAGATGCTTACCTGGAGATTTGAACATAATTTTCAGCTACCCATATTCAAATGGAGAGGAGCACGTCGCCTAGCTGAAAAACCAAACACCATTGCACTTGGAACCCTGGGTGTTACATTTGCAATCCAAGACCTTGGATTAGAATCTACGTAGTCAAACGCCTTGGTAAGATCCGTTGTAGAACTGCGCAAGTAGCAGGTAACGGTAACCAACATAGTTAACAATGTACAAATTGATTGGAATCAACGTAAAGAGTTGAATTTGTTCGCTACCCCTTGGTAGATTACTGGCTTCTTTCCTTGAAATTAGAACTGGGATAGATCAAACTATGATCCTCAATGCCTATGGGGAGATGTAGCAATCACCCACCGGGTCTTACCCTAAAATAGTATGTCCATAGACAATCCATAGTGCTATAGAGGGAGTCGGAGATCCACACAACTGAAATGCCTAGCTCTTATGGACAACCATTTGTCTGTAAGACCAGGGAAGCTAGAGCCTGAGTGTCACGAGAACCGAATAATAGAGATAGACAGCAAAACAGAGGAAGAAATCTTTGTATTGATAGTGTTTGATACAATAGAGGAGCAAAGTATATGGGCGCACTCCGTTGTACGGAGCTCGAACCTCCCGACAACCCTCGAGCTTCAATTCGCTTGCATGCAGCGTCTCACTCGCACTCGCACTCGCACTCGCAGAAGAGAAATCGGTGAATCCCCCCAAAATGCACCACCCGTCCTTCTATTCTCCTTTTCTTCTCCCAAAAGCCTGCGACCTCTTAAAATAGCCACTTTTCTATTTTTGGCGTTTGGTCGACTCGACTTGCGCGTCAATATACCTGCGAGAACAAGGTAAAAACGTGATCGTGAAGCGATCCGTAGAGGTTAGTTTTTTTTTTTTTTTTTGAGCTGTCTTCAACTGAACATAACTCCCAAACGGAGCCAAAACAGCCCAAGTCCGTCTCACACAATCTTGTTGCCCTCGCTGCGCTCTTCGACGGCTATGTGATGGAAAATTTCCATAGCCTGCTCTGATTTGCTGAAAATCAACCTGCAAAACAGCATTTTCTACAAAAACGATGCAAAAACAGCAAATCCAACTTTTTTCTTAATCTTTGGCCCTCAACGAGCATCAAAACATCAAAATCTCTAAAGACTCAAAGAACCAAAGTTGTTCCTTATAATGCAGGCTTCAATCGCTTCATACATCACTTTTTGAAAATCCCACGTTAACGCCTTCAAAAATGCCCCAGAAAGTGCCTTCCGGATCAAAAAAAATTTATCGGACGAAAACAATCCACACATCCTTCTACACAGTGGACTAACTTTAAAATGACAAAAACTTCCTAGAAAACAAAATTTATTACTAAAACACCTCAAAATCAAGTCTTGTTACACTGAGAGTCCTCCACCCAACCACCCATTATATAGCAAATCCCCTGGCCCTTTGCCCTAGTTGGACTCCCTTTCCACACCACCTAGCCCGGCCCTGCCCTTGTCTGGTCCGGCCTTGCCGGTGTCCTGACACAAAGTCTATTGTTTATTTATTTTCTTATACACTTTTCTAAATGCAATTGATGTTTCATATGTTTTATGCAGGTAAAAAATGAAGGTGCTCATTTGGGCCATCCAAAATTGGGTGGCCCAAATGAGCATCTTTATTTTTGAGAAGCCATCTAGCAGTAATATCCGCGGTAATAGACGCAACAATAAGCATGCCAATATCTGCTAGTGTTACCATGTTTATTGCTGACAAACCATTGTCGTGCCTATTGCCACACCTATTACTGCATTCGTAAATCTTTCTCTCTCCATCTTCATTGGTCAATCCAAGGCAATGTTTACGGTTCTAGATTTTTCCTCTTGTGGTGTCTTTTGAGGGGGTTCAATATACATGTTGTTTTCAGTAGATGCAATCACCTGCTTTCATCTTGAAGGTGAGTGACCTTATACGCGACATGGACATAGGTGAGAGAATTCACAAGGGGATTCCTAACCATGGCTATTGGAGATCAAAGGTGGTGTGCTTGGTGGTGCTTTGGTCAATCTATAGCAGCCAAACAAGGCTTTTTTCTTTTGTTGGGGGGGGGGGTGCACATGGTAGAGGACAAAGGAGAGGTAAAGTATGTAATTGAAGGATTCCTTCAAATCTTTCAATTCATGGATTTTATTTTAGATGAGTGACTAGGATGATTAGGATTGCTATCTAGAAAAAATATAGAGTTTGTAGTTACCATGTCAAAGTAACTATTTAAAGCCTCGAGTAATGTAGCCAAAAAAAATCTTAGATTAAGAACTATACTTTAGCTATTTCTAACTATAAAAATTGAAGCTTTCTACTAGTTTCAGTCATTTGCTTGTCAGTTTGCCACATAATACACACTAGTTCCTAGTTGGGCAATCAATGGTTGGGGCAAAGAGTACTTTTCCTAAGGAGGCTACTAAATCTTCCATATAGGGCCATAAAAAGGCAAGGAACTCCACAAAATCTACGAAGATGAGACATTTAAAAAACATCTCCTCTTTGCAAGGAAGCTACCGGGTGTTTCTATAAAGAGGATGTTTCCGAATGTAGTTACGTATGTTTGTAACTTGCAAGGATGTTGCAACACTAGGGATTTGGGCAAAGACCAAGAGAAGGCCTTTCCCCAAACTATGCTTACATCGCAAAGGACCGTGGCCTTATGGGCTTTCGGAAGAAGATTTCATACTTGGTGGTACATACGGGAGATCCCAATGCCCACCCTGTGTGGATTGACCCCTACCAAGCTACCGTTTACATCGAGCAGAGCCACTTAGAAATGCCACCATCACTGATCAATGCGGCTCATGTACATGCATGCGACACCCAACACAACGCCCATGAAATGGAAAGGGGGAATGAGCCATAACTCCGCTCTCTTCCCTTTCTCAATGAAGACCATCTCCCATATAAATACCCTAGCACCTCATCCCCAACACTCGTACATGGGATTTTTTCCACCACGTGCCACTTCCATGAGAGATCCCCCCCCATGGGTTATTGGAATCCGTGAAATTTTCAAGGAAAACTTTTTTTTTGTAGTACTTTGAACCACAATAACTTTCAGCTTTAGAGTCAGATGGACCTCTTGTAAAGCCGTAGTGAAACTCTACTTTGTCGACTTTCCATTTTTAGAATCCCATTGCAATTGCAAATTGACAACCAAATAACATTTAATAGAAGGTCCCAAAATGGGATAAATTCACCTGCTTGCAACCTCATTGTTGCTAGATTGTTAACTGCCAACTTCTCGTCACAATATCTTGGTGCTTGTAGCCTTGATTGATGAGTTGTCACTTTTGACTAGCTTCAAATACCTTATACACCCTCTGTAAACACTGAAGGCTTGAGAAAACATACAATGGCACGTTTACCAAGGTAGTCAAAATGGTGTAGAAGTGGTCCTCGACAAAACTTCAATTGCTCCTATGTTTACCGTCCCGTTTCGGATTGTAGATGTGAAAAGATCGACATGATCCATAAATCAAACACTTCAGTCCTATTGATTCACATATGCCCTGATCATCATCCATCCAATCCTGTGAGGATCTAAAAAGCACTTTCCCCTTTAATGCAAGATCGTACACCTTGTAGCTCTGATTGATGAGCCGTCTAGGAACCAACCTAGAGAACATCTTGAAGACCACGTTTTGCTACATAATCAATGCATTATGAACATCGTGAGTAGCCCTCTTGATTAGTCCCAAATAGAGCTTCCTGGCCTAAAACCCAATAATTAAAGACATACATCCCTGGATAGCCCTAGTTGTACCTGACCTTCATACGTGCTTTGTCACCTTGGCACATGCACTTGTAGATGCACATGGCCTTGCGTGCTTCTTATTTTAGCTACACCAATGATGCTATATAATCGTTTGAGTCCATGTGAAGGGTGGACTACCACAAGCCTAGTGCAAGAGTCACCTTCTAGGCTTCTAGTGATCTTGATAAATAAATAGCATGCTCTTTCTCCTTTTATGCACTGTTTAGAACTTATAGATAGGAATTTTCAATGGGTTCAAGCATGGACAAAGTCTATCACATCTTGTCTCATGTGGGCCACCATAGACCTTGGAATCAAAGCACCCTAGCCATGGGTTTGGGGCTAGGTGTTGCCCACATGGAAACCTATGGGAATGGTGCACAAGGAGAGAGTACTTGTTGGGGCATGACACTTTTTTTAGGATCAATTCATCATCCTTCTAATACAAATGGCCTGCTATTAGCTGGTAAGCATAGCGCTCTCTTAAGAATCATGGTGCATGTTTAGTGAAAGTGGGAGGTATAGTAGTATTGGTGAGGAGCATCACAATGTTCTTGGTCCATTGTCGAACCCATTCAATGGAAAAGAGTAAAGAATTGGGAAGGTCATCATTCACCCGGATGGGATCCTGCCCTGAGGTTAATTTAGAAAATTGGTCTATGTGTTGGTGCTTTCCCCTTCTTGACCGCCACCTCAAGATTGAATTATAGAAAAATTATAAATCAACACACTATCCTAACCATGTTGCATTGTTTTTGCTTGATGGTTGATGAGCAAGAAAAAATAATTTGCAAGCAAATAGCGTTAAAACTTCTCTACCTACATTCAAAGCCCCTGTTATTCCATGGTCGTGTGATGTTCAATTTTTGGCTAGCATATGCAATAGAAAGAAACTAGATTTCCCTCAACAAGCTGGGCCAAGATGTAGCCAGTGGCATAGTCACTGACATCAATATGTGTATGAAAGATGTTACCCCACTCCATTGAGGTGCTTTCAAAATGGGAGTGTCACCAATGCAGATTTGAGCTTCTCAAAAGCCACGTTGCAACTAGTAATTGATATAAGGGCCGATCTATCTTAGTATACATGTAGAAAAGTCCTCGGTGGTACTCATAACAGCGAATGAAAACTTGTACAACTCATGGGCTTGCCAACTTGAGAAGATCTATGATAACCAACATTTTATCTAAATAAGTGATGATACCATAGTTGGACACTAAATGGCCAACAATGCTGCATTGGCTAATTTGGCTCTAACTAGGCTCTAACATTTTATCTAAATAAGTGATGATACCATAGTTGGACATTAAATGGCCAAGATGACTTTTAGTGTGGCATTGGCTAATTTGGCTCTAACTTTAACAACGCGCTTTACTTTTAAAAAAGCATAAGAATGGTTAGCGGAGGAGTTTGCGAGTTAATGTTTGCGCGTTAATGACCGCGTTTACACGGAAAGCAATTAGTAGGTAGGGTTTAGAGTTATAAAAAGGAGGCCGTGCGGCCATTTCCATTTTGTGGCATAAAACTCGAGTAGTAGCAGTTTGCTGCAATATTGCAGGTTGGTGCTTCCTACTCACATTGTCATCGTCAAGGTTATTGCGCGCCTCCAATATCCCTCCACCATGGCCAACCTTAGGCAGACGCTTGCAGGTATACGCAAAAGGTCTGCAGATCAAGAGGATCTCTTGCAAACTCATGATCAACAACCGAGTATATAATCACCACCAGCAGCGCCTTATTATAATGAGAAGCAACGGCTGACTAGGCGACAGCCCAAGCTCAGGAGCCACATCCTCAAAGACAATTCCTTCCTCGCAAAAGATGAAGGCTCTGCGCGTGTGCAACAAGACGTCGATGATGCGTCAGCTAGGGATCTGCATATTAATGAAGGCGCCCCGGGTTCTATATTAAGTAACGATGATGGTATCCTGACGGACATGGAGATGGCGTCCATATTCTTCTTGAGCTTTATAAGCAAATTCCAAGCTGCAAAAGCTGTACAAGCAACGATGTCGTGCTGGCTCTCGTGATCATCAACAGCACCACACCATGGCCAACATCAACAAGCTGCCCAGTATAGCAATTGGATCCAAGAAGATCAAGTGACACATGAAGATCTACTCATCAGCAAGGCCAGCATAAAGATGTTAGTCGGATCATTGAACGGGTCACATTGACACCGGAAGGTCCAATTAGAATCAGACTCGTTAATTGCTACAGCTAACTTACTGGAATGAAGTAGGGTTTTGGTTCTTAAGGAGGCCTTCACGTGCTACTGACAAATTAATCATGTAGTTACTTGCCTTGTCGACGTAGTTTCTATCCCTGATTCGAATTCCAATATTTTTACCCAGCTTTAAATGAGATTATGGTAATAGAATTTGGCTTGCGTTAACTTCACATTGCACTACAATCTATGCTCTTTTTCACAATTTATGTTTTTTGCTTGAAATGTTATCTAAGATATAGCTCTCTTAATGTAGAGTTTTCTCAGGCTTCTCTTAATTAAGATGATCCTGTTTATATAATTTTCTTTATTAACATCCATTAATTAAGTGGTCCCACCGAAACATTCTTTTGAATATTGATTTTACATGGAAAATTTCCATATCGTTGTCCCACGTAGAAGACGTCTTTTTCATCAAGGGAAAACGTAATGTAGATTATCCTGCCTCCATGAAACATGCATCCCACATGGGTCCTTCGCTTTCCATGAGGCAAAGCAGGCTTGAGGTTTTAGAGCGACGAAACACGTTTGTAATGCTCAGATTAATGTAATGGCTAGATATCGACCATGCAAAAAAGTCTACTTCGCATACAATACTTGTGTTCACTATAGACTGTTGAGATGTAGAGAGAAAGAGAGAGAGACGAGACAAGACGCCACCATATACTCTCACAAAGACTGATTCATATTGAGGACAAGATACAAATATATAGGTGAGACCAAGTTGAGTAGAGTGAGCCATATATAGCTCCAACACCCCCACTCAAACAAAGGTCTCTAGCTTTGGATGAAAAAACCCTTGGGGAGTTCAAGGGAAAAACCCAAGCCCCTATACAATGTGAAAATATGAACCAGTGATGATGATGTGAAAGTGAATTTTGCATCTATGTACAAATATTCAAGTGACTCAGAGATCACAATGTGCAAATGTGGAGTGTGCATAGTGCATAGTACCTAAAAGACTACAATGTCATATGTACAAAGCTATTACAATAGCAAAGAAGTTAATCTAGAAAGAGTGAGGCCAAAGCAACTCCAAGCTCCGAGCGCAAGAGAATGAAACGTGACTTGTTGAGGCCTTTGGTCAAAATGTCTGCAATCATTTGGTCACTCGGACAGTGTTCAACCATAATGGTTTCTTTGCGTACTTCATACCTGACATAATGATAATGGACAGCAATGTGCTTTGACTTATTATGTTGAACATAGTCTTTTGCAAGAATAATAACACTTTGGTTGTCACACCACAAGGGTGTGCTAGAAAGAGAAGAGTGACCAATATCAACCAGCATTTGTCGAAGCCACATATTCTAACTCAACTGTAGAAACTGCAACACAACGTTGTTTCTTGCTGGTCCAAGAAACAAGACAACCATTTATAAAGAAGCAATTTCCACTAGTAGATCGCATAGATAAATGTGAGCTTGCACATTCTGCATCTGTGTAACCCAAAAGAGAAAGAGATTGCAAAGAATCCGATGTGAGTTGTCATCGATAGACTAAACCAAAATCTGTAGTGCCTTTCAAGTATTTCAATACACGCTTTGCAGCAAACCAATGCTTAAGAGAAGGACATGCAAGATGTTGTCCAAGATAATTAGTAGCAAATAGAATATCAGGACAATTGTTCATGCCAACAAACTGAAGACATCCAATCAAGTTAGCATAAGGTTGATTTGTAACAAGTTGACCGCCATTGTCAGAAGTGTTCTTCGTAGAGCTCTCAAGACAAGGTGCGTTGGCTGAATGTGCAGATTCCATACCAAATTTTTGAATAGTATTTGCAATAAACTTTGACTGTCAAAGGAACAAAATACCTTTTGTACGGTTCCGTTGGATTTGAATGCCAAGGCATGAGTGAATCTCTCCAAGATCCACCATATCAAATGCAGAAGACAATAACTTTTTCACTTGTTGAAGAAATCCCAAATCATTGGAAACAAGGATGGTATCATCCACATAAAGAGCAAGAATCACAAAACTACTACCTTGGTGTTTTATGTATAAGTTGGGGTCTGAAGCGCAAGAGATGAATCCTTTAGAGGTGAGAAAAAGATCAAATTTTGTATACCATGCTCGCGAAGCTTGTTTGAGACCATATAGTTCCTTATGGAATTGAGCAACAAGGTCTTCTTTACCTGGAATAACAAACCCTTCTGGTTGTTCCATATAAATTTCCTCTTCCAAGTCACCATTAAGAAAAGCAGTTCGCACATCCATTTGACGAGCTTCTAAATCAAATTGAGCAGAAAATGCCAATAAAACTCGAACACTTGTAATGCGAACAACTGGTGAAAAAGTCTCTTGATAATCAACACCAGCTACTTGGGAGTAACCTTTTGCAACTAAACATTCCTTGAACTTGTCAAAAGATCCATCTGCTTTTACTTTTGTTTTATACACCCACTTACATTTAATAGTTGTACGACCAGGAGGTAATTCAGTTAGTATCCATGTACCGTTAGAGATAAGAGAATCGTACTCTGCTTCCATAGCCTCTTGCCATTGATCCTTATGTGGTGATTAGACAGCTTCATCATAAGTAACTGGATCTTCAGAAGTAGAAAAAGCATTATCAGCAATATCGTCATCATATATAAACATGACATGAGCCATGTTCAAAATCAATAGGCAGATCAACAAAAATATCAATATCATCATTGGAAACATTCGAAATGGATGGTTGTGAAGAGGAAAGTTTCTCTATAGGAAGAGTTTCATCATCTGAAAGAAATGGAAAAGCCTAAAGCAATGATTTGGTATCATCAAAATCATCCATGGACCATGATCCTCCCATAAGCTGTTCGTTAAAAGTAGCATCACGATTCACAATTACTTTCTTGGAGGAAGGGTCATAGAATTTGTAGCCTTTGGAAGTGTCAGGATATCCAATAAAAATAACTTTAAGACCAGGAGTATCAAGCTTTGTTCGTGTTTCTTTGGGAACATGAATATAAGCAATACATCCAAAGGATCGAAAATGAGATACAGAAGGAATGTCACTTGTCCATGTTGTGATGGGTATCTTACCAGAGGGTGCAGTAGTAGGAAGATGATTCTGAATAAATACTGCTGTCAAAGTAGCTTCAGCCCAGAAAACACGAGATAAGCCAGAATGAATTAGCATACATCTTACAGCATTGAGAATAGTGCGATTCTTTCATTCAGCAACGCTGTTCTGTTGAGGCGAATATGGAATAGTGTGTTCATGATGAATTCCACTCTCAGCACAGTAACTCACAAATTCTCTAGAAACATATTCTTCTCCATTGTCACTACGAATCTTCTTAAGCCGACGACCAGTTTGAAGTTCCGCAGCCTTGTGGAATTGTTTGAAAACAGATAAGGCTTCAGATTTTTGTCTAAGTAGAAATACAGTAGTATACCTTGAGAAATCATCAATGAAAGTAATGAAGTAACGATATTGTGATCTCGAAGAAGGTAGAGGTCCACATATATCAGTATGAACAAGATCCAATATGTCATGAGAATGGATTGTATTTGAAAGAGGAAAGGGTTTACGATTGTGTTTCCCAAGAGCACAAAATTCACAAATTCCCATATGGGGATGGTCTTTAAGATTCATGCCATGAACAAGATCACGACGTTGAAGATCAAGGAGTTTTGAGAAATCAGCATGAACAAAATGGTGATGCCATATTTTGCAATCATGATCACCTGGAGCAGTGACAACATTTGCTACAGCATCGTTGAGAGAGAGTTCAAACAAATTACCGTTTGGAGGAGAAGTGGCTATAGTCTGTCCATCTTTCTCAATTTGACATTTGGTATGATCGAATCCAACAAACAGACCAAGATCAACAAGTCTAGAAACTGAAAGAAGATTACGTTGAAGATCTGGTACATATAATACTCCTCGTAAAATTCGAGTGGAAGAAGATAAGGTACCAAGATATAAGTCTCCAATACCCTTTACTTGACAAGTAATATCATCAGCAAGCTAAACAACACGTTGAACTAGTAGTGGATGATAGTTATGGAGCCACTTAGACTGATATGTCATATTTCCTGTAGTACCAGAATCGACAATAAAAAGTGATCCATCACGTACATGAAGTATTCTGTCTGGAGCAACTGAACAAAGGACGCAGCTTGTTTCTGGTACAATGTTGTTTTGATGTTCAGTAGCATATGCTCTATTACGATCTGTGTCGAATCGACGCTTATAGCACATATGAGTGGAATGATCAGATCGTCCACAATATTCACAAGAAGAAGAAGAAGAATCTCTAGATAAACATGGTTGTTTCGTGGTAATATTGGGTTCTTCATCATATTGACGTGCCCAACAATCATCTTCAATATGGCCATTTCTGCTGCAATAAGAACATTTCTTATTAGAAAATTTGAGACAAGAGAAAATATTACCGCGACGGACACCTCTACGGTTTCCTCATTGAAATGGATGCCTTCGAGCATAAAAAGCACGTTCCATCTGTTGTGACCAGTCTCCTCTTGTGAAATCATAGTTGTATCATGACCAGCATTACGACGTTCTTGACGTTGAGAGTATTCAATTAAAGAAATGTAGGCTTGGTCGAAATCAAGACCATCTTTATTAGAGAGAAGAGTAGCAATGTTATCATAAGAAGAGTCCTTCACCGTATCAAGGAGAAGTGTAATCAATTTCTTTTGTGGAATAGGATCACCGGCAGCAGCAAGTTGATTAATAATAGATTTGAAAGATTCAATATGTCCCGTCATGGAAGTACCAACTTCATATTGTAACTTGTTAAGCAACCCTCTCAAATAAAGTATTTATGTAACAGATTTCTTCTGAAATTTTGCAATAGGTACTTCCATACGTCGTGGGAAGTAGGTAGTTCATACATATCAAGCGAAAGGGAATCAGTAAGAGTAGAAAGAATATACCTACAAGCTGCTTTATCACGTCGTTGCCAATCCGTATAGGAAACATTCCAATCTTCAAATATAGGTCCTTCAGTGATAAGCACGTTATCATTATCCGTGTCAACAGGCTGAGGCAGAGAAACACGATTACCAAAAACAACATCAGAGAGTTCATCGCCTTCAAGAATTAACAACATCTTTGCTTTCCAGCCTGGAAATCCTTGGCCTTGGAAAGGAGGAACAAAACGCTGGCCAGAAGGAAAGCCGTTGACGAGAATAGTCATAGCCATATCTTGCTATGAGAAGACGTTGAGGCAGTCCGGGGCGGGCAACAAGAAGAACGGCCTCTAAACACCCTTCAAGGCTCCCGTGATGCTCAATTGGGGCTGGGGCAAGCACAATCAGAGACAACAACAACCCACAACCATAAACCAAACAAGAAAAGGGGCACCACCTAGTTGTAGATGCGAACTAGGACGCACGTGATATCTCCTTGTACTCAAACGCATAAAGAGAGGGGAATGCAAGATAGCCACACACACCAAACACAAACATTCACCAGGTCAGAGAGAGGTAAAGCGCACAAATCAACTTGAGCAACTCAGTCTTAGCCTTAAAGACTAGATGCACACAAAGCTTGATGAGAAATAGAGAGACAACACAAAACTTGACCTTGTTGCCAATACACAAATTGTCTTAGGGTCACGGGAGCCCTCTCACCGAGCACCCTCTTACAATTGAATGTTTTGGCAAACAATTCAACAAGCCCTCAAACCACCAAGCATGAAATGGCACAACAAACTTCAAGGACAATATACCTTCAACTACCTGATTAGTCAACTTATCAAGTCAATTTGGAGAGAAGAGTCGTAGTTGCAGCATACAATTGCACCCAAAACTATGAATCTTATTTATGGACAAGAGTAGGCTACAAGTGTGATTGCAGAGTATAGTATCACTCCACTCCTCTAGAAGGCATAACTAACTTCAAGCTTCTCCATGCACCTATTTGTAATGATGGAATAGAGCACTCACAATGCACACACTCTATACAACTAGGCTTGAAGAGTGGTGTGTTATGTGTTGAGAATGGTGTGGTGCAGTGTGATCATGTGATGATTTACAAGGGAGAGAAGGGCTCTATTAATTGGTTTTAGAAGCCCCGATTAGGATTAGGCCTAATCAAGTTTATTTGAAGGAATAAAAGATTATGCATATTTTTATTATTTTTATTTTTTTAATGAGGGTGGGTCTTGTTGAACTCGAGGGAGAGAGCGACAGGTAGACGAGAAGAGAGAGAGACGACACCATCATATGCAAGCCCCAAAGTGTGTAGAATACACACATGAGATGATGTATATATAGAGGGGACCTGGGTGCCATATATAGAGTAGCCATATATTGAGTAGCTTCACATATAAGCTCAACACCCCCGCTCAAATAAGGGTCCCTAACTGTGGATGAAAAAACCCTTGGGGGATCAAGGGAGAAACCCACAGCTCTATATACACCCACCGTTATATTATAAACATCATTGAATATACAAATGTTCATGAGGAGCTACATCACTCCTTTTACAATGAATATTTTATGAGGACCTACATCACTCCTTTTACAATGAATGTTTTATGAGGAGTTACCTTACTCCTATCCTATCAAATAAGTAATGAATACAAAGGTTCAATAAATAGGTGTAAAGGCTATCGATTAGCTCGTAATTAGAAGTGTCTCCATGAATCTGCTATGTAGCTTGTCATCACTATCGTATCACCAAACATATCTTCATGTTGTCATCAATATGACATCACCAAATATGTCTTCTTTGATCAATCCTACATAGTCATAGACTCAAAAACATAGTCATGAAAATTATTAGCATCATTAGTGAAATAATTACGTTCACAATTCCATAAGAGATGGTTCGCGACGCCACTCTTTTGACGACATATAAACGCAAGACAACATATGTGGACATAAAGTATGAACATAAAAAGTATAAGATTCATGATACGTGATGCAAATGACATGTGTGTATACTACATAAAACGACATTTATTAACGTAGTGATATCAATGAATAAATCATCATTGTATCAATAAAAATTAATAAATCATCATGGTATTAACAAAAAGCATCATAGAATAATCATTGTATCAATAAAACAACATCATGGTATCACCGAGAATAACCATGGTATCAACGAAACAACATCATGATATCACCAAGAATAATCATTGTATCAATGAAACAACATCATGGCATCATGGTATCAACGAAACAACATCATAGTATCACCGAGAATAACCATGGTATCAACGAAAATCACCATGGAATCAACAAAATATCATCATGGCATCACCGAGAATAACCATGGTATCAACGAAATATCATCATGGCATCACCGAGAATAACCATGGTATCAATGAAATATCATCATGGTATCAATGAAAATCACCATGACCAAAGTACTAACAAAACATCATCATGGCTTTATGTACCATGGCATTATAGACAGTCACCATCATGGCTTTACGTACCATGCCATTAGAGATGCTTAGAAATTTTTTGAAATAGGAATCACCATTATGGATTTACGTACTATGGCATCAGAGACGCTTTCAACGAATAAAAACATTGAAATAGTAATAATCATCATGGATTTACGTACCATGGCATCACAATATTCGCCATGGCATTAGAGACACTGAGAAAAACTTTGAAATAGAAACCATTATGGCTTTACATACCATGGCATTAGAGACGCTAGTTTTGTGCAAAATCTACAAAACCTCAAGACAATGATTTGTCAGCAGATAATGGCTTGGTAAAAATCTCCAACAATCTCTACATTAATGATTCGTATGAAAACCATCACGCATGTTAGTATACCATCATAAAATGGTTGCCAAATTATGTGAAGTAATTTATGACAAATTGTGACAAGATCAATAGCATGCATCAAGAATCAAAGCCACGGACGGAGAAAATAAGACATAACACATAATATGTCATTGCAGGTCTTGGTGAACCTTTCCAGTCTACGTCGATAATCATGCACATGAAGACCATCATACACATTAGTTTACGATCACATAAAATGATCATAAAATTACATGAAATATTTTATGACATATTGCAGGAAGAGAGACCATGCGAGGCTGAATTAAAAGGAAGGGCCGTAGTTGTCTGCACCTCAGTCCGGGACTACAACCCCACCCTAGACTATCACCACTTAAATTGAGTCCTACGTGCATAACTTCAACCAAGTGTACCTACCCGTTATTGTCTTCACACGCCAAGTCTAGAGCATGATCAAAATGATGCAATATTGCCAAACTGTGAATAACTTAGCTGGCTAAGACATGTAGACACCGTCAGCGTGCATGACTTCTTAGCTTTTATGAACATCCAAAAACAACGTTGGCTATTTTGAGCATTGGCCGGCATCACTCAAAATAACGACATGTTGAGCCGTGCGATACAAGGCGATACATCCAAAAGCAACGCTGGCTATTTTCAGCATTGTCCGACATCACTCAAAATAACGAGATTTTGAACCATGCACTAGAGGGCGTGGACAAAGGCAATGCACTACAGGGCAAAAAGCAGACAACGTCAGGACTGCTTTATAAATCAAGGCATCAACGGCTGACCTGTAGGTGTTGCTCCTCCTGTACAACATGCCGCCACCCTTGTGCAGTCTTTCTGCTTGCCCTCTTTCCATTGCTTGTAGTTTTGCTTAGTTTTGCAATGGTGTTTGACAAAGTGGACAACCCATGGATATCAGAACTCGACTACCTGTGTCAACTCGACTTTTATTTGTTTTCATCATTGAGACGAGAGGCGTCTTGCTACACTCTGGATGCAGCTTGCTTGTTTCAGCATTGACACGAGGCTTCTCTCTACATATGAGCGACTGCAGCTTGCTTTGCAGCCTCTCTTCTAGCTAGGAAGAGTTTCTACTGCCATGCTTGCTAGAAAGATAAATTGAACCTCTGAGAAGGCGTGTTCTAGCAGTTTGTAGCATGCAATAAGCACACCATATTCTAGCAGTTTTGTTGCTACGCATCACACAAACCCGCGAGTTCTACTAAATTTAGGGAAATCGCAGCATACGCTATTCATGTACCCACATCAAAGTAGCTTTATGTTTCCTTAAAATAGCATCAAAATAATAATAATAGCGATGCTGCAATCGTTATACACAAGCAATTGGGGCCAACAGTATGTCGTCGTCGCTGTAATGAGGCGGCCTTTGCCATCGCTAGGTATTGCTGCTATTGCTTCTGCAAGTTTCTTCACAAAAAAAATGCTCTTCATGCCCACTGTGAGAACCTATACATAGATATACGCAACTACGAGACCATGCAGAAATACTCTATGCTCATCAACACCTAGTGTTCATCCTTAGGATGCCATGCTTATTAATTAAATAAAAAAAAGTATGTACTACAGTCAAATACAAACAAAAGAATGTTGAATCGAGCAAATAATAGGACTTATCTCTGCGGCCCAGATTGGATTTGAATTATAGGAGTGCTTTTACGAATCAGGTTGAGAAAAGCTCACCGGATGAGAAAAGCTTTGATACCATGTTGAACTCGAGGGAGAGAGCGACAGCTAGAGGAGAAGAGAGAGAGACGACACCATCATATGCAAGCCCCAAAGTGTGTAGAATACACACATGAGATGATGTATATATAGAGGGGACCTGGGTGCCATATATAGAGAAGCCATATATTGAGTAGCTTCACATATAAGCTCAACAGGTCTCTCTTGTCCTTTGAGTCACATGGATGTGGGCTCAAGGGAAGAGAATTATTGAGGATGATAGGAGAGAGGATTGAGTGAATAATTTGGGAGTGCCTACTCTAGTAGAGGGTGCATTTTACAATAAGGTTAGTGGTTAGTAGTTAGTAATTATCACTAAAAAATATTTACAAAATCATTCACCAAATGGTGAGATATAGGATGAGAAAAGTTAGAGAAGGGATGAGCTTTTAAAGAGAGGTTGAAGCATTGGATAAGTTGACATTCACCTCTTTACAGCACCGGAAGAAGAAGCAGTCAGCATGGCAAAGTAGCGCGTGTCGATGAAGCTATGTTATCCTCAAACCTTGGAAAATTCATGATAGAAGCCTTCATTTGCAGAGGTTAACCTTGGATTTTTGCTAATTTTTTGAAGTTCTTTACAAAGATGAAGAGAGTATGGTAATATGGACATATATGTAGAGAGAAAGGGGGACACATAGGGTGTAGAAATGGAGGATGAAGGCTATGGAGGTGTGAGAGATGTGGAAATGATGAAGAGGGTGAATTAGGACATGGGAGTGGGAAGGAGAGGGAGGAGTGTGTGTGAAAGAGGAAAATGATAAAGTGGAAGAAGGAGTGTGGCTGCATAGCATGGGCAAACTGGGGTCCACCAATAAAATCATAGCTCACAGCTCCTATCTCCAAAAAATATGAAAACATTTGAGGTGAAAGTTCAGCTTACGAGCTACAACTTTTGTTTGTATCACCTTTCCAAATTCGAGGAGCATGTGATCTTTAAAAATTTAGCAAAACCGATTGTTTTTTCCACTGCATAAGGTCCTTGTGAGGTCCTTCTTTGGATGATTCTTTTGAATACCTCCAAGGGTGAGCTCCCTATGGTGCATGCGCGCATGCATTCCACATACCCTTGAACTTATTTGGTATGTCTATAATTGAAGATATTGTTGAGATCATGATATAAATGAATAGTACAACTAAGAAAATCAAATATTGAGGGGTCTAAAAAATATGTACATGTCAAATATAAATAATATAGGTGGAAAAAATATAAAGGGGTCAAAATAAATCTCTCTCATTATAGGTCTACCATAAAAAGAAGAATATTTTTTGTGGTGTAATTTATGAGAGTAATAAAGAATAGATGTAGGAAGGAAAAAATCACAATAGTGAAAAAATATACACATAAATAGAACTAGTTTTTTTGGATTTTTGTTAGGATGGAGTTACACCAAAAATAAGAGAAGCTTGCATGAAATTATTTTATATGGAATAAAGAGTATGCAAAATGGTAAGAAAAAATATGGTAATGATGAGTCAATGTACATAGCATATATAACACACCATAGGTAGAAATATTTAAATAAATACCAGAATAATTATGAAAAATAATTTTATTTAGGCCCTATATACAATAAAATATTTACACACAAATGGGCCATAATATACTTATATTGTTTTATTTATTTTTGACTCAACTAGCCCAGTGACTAGCTAATTGAGGGTTTTTAAGAAGATATGGGAAAAGTCCCCTAACTCACACACGCCTATGTACAGTGAAATGGTAGGGATAACCAAAATGTTTGAGTGATTTGATAGGGTGAGGTAGCTTACTATGGCAATTATGGAAAGCCAAAAAACGGCTATCATTAGCCCCCCCCTTAGATAATGGTACATTCATGTATCATTTATCCGACCATACAACATGTAGATTGTGTAACGTCTGTCTTTGTCTGCTCTCATCTTTGAAAAACCTTTGTTGTATGATTAAAAAACCTTGTGTGATATGAAAGGTTCCCAGAGCCAATAGCAGGATGTAATGAAGTGACTGAGTAGACCTCCTCCATTGAGAAAGTTTCCATAAGCACCCCCCAGGATCAAAGATCTTGAAATATCTTTCCCAAAGAGAGACGTATGGTATGGAATCACCTACTGATGTCGGTTGAAGAAACTTGTAGATTCTATTGTTGTCCATCATTGCATCTATCACTATGAATGTGATGTAAAAGATTGGTTGCTCTTCCTCCTGTGTAAAGTTGATATATCTGCTACGATCTTCAAGAGCTTGTATGAGCAAATTCCTGAACTGTAGCTCATAAAATTCATTCAACCTGGGTAGGCTCATCAAGTCAAAAATTATATGACCTTCATGATTTAGGAAAGATTGATCCATGCTTCCAACTGCTATTGGAAGATATTGCAAATAGTTTACCACATAAGTGGATAATAGACGAAGGTTTCTATTGCTTCCAACACATTGAAAGAGAACTGATTGATGAAATATCCACATGTAGCAATAAACAAGTTTTTCATCTATGATGAAAACCAGAAGCATCACAATGTGCGACCTCCATACACCAAAGAACCAAATGAAGAAGGTTTGGAAACATCCGTTCATCACCAAGTATTCATGTCCTCTTCCACTTAAGAAGGTATGGTGTTACCGATGAAAGGTATATGTGAAGAGAGGAGAAGTTGACTTTGAAGAGGTGAAACCCAATGTGAAGATGATTGGGGCTTCGAAAGTTTGGATTTTCTTGCTAAGAGATTGTCCCATGAATGAAGAGCCACCCACTAAAACACCATTGGAGAGAATGATACCCTTCTGACAGTTTCCTTTTATGATTTTATTTTTTGCTACTCTCCCATGTTCTTCATCCCCTTCTAAGCCCCCCCTTTGGCAAGGTTGTAACTCCTCACATTGTACCACCTCAAAGGTTGATGGATTACTGTCTGATTTTGTGAAAACTTTGGCTTCTTGCATGATAGGTGTTGAGTTTATATGTGAAGCTACTCAATATATGGCTTCTCTATATATGGCACCCAGGTCCCCTCTATATATACATCATCTCATGTGTGTATTCTACACACTTTGGGGTTCTACTTCTGTGCTCTCTCCTTCTCTCTCAACATGGTATCAGAGCAGTACGTTTTTGTTTTTCAGGTATATACGCAGTCCGCGAACGATAACTCAAAATCGGTGCATAATTTGAAGAAACTTCCTTTTGCAAAGTTGTAGACCACATCGATTCCGATCCCTCACGCGGGTAGTTTCTGCAAAATCGATTTTGATTAGGAGAAAAATTGAAAACAAAAACGTATTGCTCTGATACCATGTTGAGAGAGAAGGAGAGAGCACAGAAGTAGAACCCCAAAGTGTGTAGAATACACACATGAGATGATGTATATATAGAGGGGACCTGGGTACCATATATAGAGAAGCCATATATTGAGTAGCTTCACATATAAGCTCAACACGGCTTTCCTTCTGGCGAGCGTTCTGTTCCTCCTTTCCAAGGTCCAGGATTTCCAGGCTGGAAAGCAAAGATGTTGTTAATTATTGAATGCGATGTACTCTTTGATGTTGTTCTTGGAAATCGTGTTTGTCCGCCTCAGCCCATTGATAAGAATAATGATAACGTGCTTGTCACTGAAGGACCTACATTTTAAGATTGGAATGTTGCCTATACGGATTGGCAACGACGTGATAAATCAGCTCATCGGTATATTCTTTCTGCTCTTACTGATTCCCTTTTTCTTGATATGTATGAATTGCCTACTTCCCACGACGTATGGAAGTACCTTATTGCAAACTTTCAGAAGAAATCTGTTAAAGAGATACTTTATTTGAGAGGGTTTCTTAACAAGCTACAATATGAAGTTGGTACTGCCATGACGGGACATATTGAATCTTTTAAATCTATTATTAATCAACTTGCTGCTGCTGGTGATCCTGTTCCATAAAAGCAACTGATTACACTTCTCCTTGATATGGTGAAGGACTCTTCTTATGATAACATTGTTACTATTCTCTCTAATAAAGATGGTCTTGATTTCGACCAAGCCTGCAAGTCTTTAATTGAATACTCTCAACATCAAGAACGTCCTAATGCTGGTCACGATACAACTATGATTTCACAAGAGGAGACTGAGTCACAACAGATGGAACGTGCTTTTTATGCTCGAAGGCGTCCATTTCAACGAGGAAACCGCAGAGATGGCCGTCGCGGTAATATTTTCTCTCGTCTCAAATTTCCTAATAAGCAATGTTGTTACTGCAACAGAAATGGCCATACTGAAGATGATTGTTGGGCACGTCAATATGATGAAGAACAAAATATTACCACAAAACAACCACGTTTATCTAGAGAGTCTTCTTCTTCTTCTTGTGAATATTGTGGACGATATGATCATCCCACTCATATGTGCTATAAGCGTCGATTCGACAGAGATCGGAATAGAGCATATGCTACTGAACATCGAAACAACATTGTACCAGAAACAAGCTACGTATACGTCCCATGTTCAGTTGCTCCAGACAGAATACTTCATGTACGTGATGGATCACTTTTTATTGTCGATTTTTGTGGTGCAGAAAATATGACATATCAGTTTAAGTGACTCCATAACTATCATCCACTACCAGTTCAACGTGTTGTTTATCTTGCTGATGATACTACTTGTCAAGTAAAGGGTATTGCAGACTTATATCTTGGTAAGTTCAAGGTGCGTTTAGTTGCAAAAGGTTACTCCCAAGTAGCTGGTGTTGATTATCAAGCGACTTTTTCACCAGTTGTTCTTATTACAGGTGTTCGAGTTTTATTGGCATTTGCTGCTCAATTTGATTTAGAAGCTCATCAAATGGATGTATGAATTGATTTTCTTAATAGTGACTTGGAAGAGGAAATTTATATGGAACAACCAAAAGGGTTTGTTATTCCAGGTAAAGAAGACCTTGTTGCTCAACTCCATAAGGCACTATATGGTCTCAAACAAGCTTTGGGAGCCTAGTATAGAAAATTTGATCTTTTTCTCACCTCTAAAGGATTCATTTCTTGCTCGTCAGACCCCAACTTATACATAAAACGCCCAGGTAGCAGTTTTGTGATTCTTGCTCTTAATATGGATGATACTGAAGAAAGCTTTTCCATGCATGGGAACCCCCCCATATATTTTTGCTCTTTTATCAAAATATTTCCCATTATATAAGTTACCTTTGATTTTTTCTTCCTTTTTCACAAACGTTTTAGCCTTTATTAAATAAATAATACTTATGCTAATCAATCACGATGTAGCATAATAAGTAAGCTTTCTTTGTTGATCTCTTTTTTGACCTTAAAAATATTAAATATATATATTCTAGTATTTTCTAATATATTTTTTCATGTATGTATATTATTCCACTCTACCAAATATTTTATTCACTAGTTTTCATTTTCAAACCTCAACCCCACTTTCAAATTTCAATAATACCTCCATCTAGATGATTGTCAATCTTTTCAACACTGTAGGTCATGTTTTCATACACATGAAGGAGCTTACACTTGAAGGCAAGAGAGAAGTCCACTCAAAGGGGACCACCAAAAGACTTTTGCAGCCACAAATAATACATTATTTGGCTGAATTTTTTAAGTAAAGAAGAACCCCGAATCTGAAGGAGCGTTCAACATGAAAGATGTACCTCCTGATCTCAACTTTTAGTTCAATTTTTTTCAGAATTTTTGGAGTTATGAACATGGAGATATGATTTTTGTAGTGGACCCCAGTTTTCTCGTGTAATGGTGACACAGGCCATCCCCACTTTTCTTCCTTCTAGAATGGCTATGGTTCTACAAGTCTTCAAGCATGATTACAAGAGACAAGGCTCTTTTAATGAGGTCTTGGCTAGTCTAGAGTAATTCTATCACCATTTTTGGAGGATCCATCCTCATCAACAAATATCCACCTTCGACAACCTCTCTTATAATTTTCTTACCTCTCTCTTCTCTCCCTAATAAGCTTATGTCTATCCAAAGCTAGACTATTGTAAATGTCTCCTATCCTCTACATCCTACCCACATTCTCTCTTCTCTCTCTATTGACTCTGGTATTTTAAATAATGAGGAGACAAGATGGGAGCCACAGTCACATGCACCCCGTTTTCCTAGTCACCAAAGTGGGACACTCACCTCAAATAGAAATATTGCTAAATCCTTCCCTCCTTCCCTATATAAGGAGGCCATGAGAGCTCAGAAGGGGAGAGAACACACACACACACACACACACACCTATCCATACACACTCTTGTGCTACATGCTTGTAGCATGAACCCTAATCACATAATCACAACACCATCATCATCACCATCACCATGCACAAAAGATGAGCACCACACCTCCACACCACTTGTAATTAAGGGTTGAAGGCACAATTTCAAGAAGAAGAAGGGTGGACACACTCATGATATTCCTCGCCATAAACTCCCATCTCTCCATTATGCCTCCTACGATCTTGTTCCCTTCTCATTTTCCTGCCATACGCTACCTATTGTATTCATCTTTTGCAAGCAAACAACACACTCCATCTTGGTGCCATACTTTGTGTCGCTTTGGATACATCTCATTGTGAGTATGGTATATGCTTGTTCCTTGCCATTTTTTTTCTGCTTATGTTAAGGTGTGCGGATTCGCCACCACACACACACACTCTCTCTCCCTCTCATATTCCTATCATCTTGCTACTTCCATCTTAAGGTGTGCGGATTCGCCACCTTTTTTATGAGAAGTGAGTTTCTTGCATGTATCCCTGACCTCGTTATCTTCCTTACTACATGCACGCGTAGCGAGCCCATTCTCACTCACTCACCACTCCTCTCACCTTATTCTCCAACCACCCCATTCCACATTTGGGGGTGGATCTTGAAATTGTTTTCCATGCATGCTGCATTGTGTATATGTATGTGTCCTAGCCGCATATCTTGCTAGGTGGTGCCCCTATTGTGTATTCCCCATGATGAGGCCATTGTGCATAGTCTTGGTGTAGAGGCCACCGGGTCTATTTTTTTCACTTCCGCCTCTCATTTGGTGCCCCCACTGAGGAGGGCTCTTGAAACCCTTCAGTTTACAAGACTGAAAACCCTAAACTATTGTGAATGGATGAATGAGTATGAAGGATTTTCTAACTGGACGACAGAAGAAGAAGAGCTCCAAGCACAACTAGACGAACTCCGCATCTCCATCGAAGCTCGAGTGCCAGGCATAACGGTAATCGATTTGAAGTGGAAGAGTCAACCAACGCGCCAAACCCAGTGGATATACATAGGCCAAGTGCCAAGAAGAAGAAGGAGGAGGTGGAAACCATGTCCGCAACCTACAACCAACCAACAACAACAAAATGGAAGGAGCTCTGCACAATAGAGAATCAACACTATTCTACTTTGAGAATCGGGTAACTCAAGTCACCGAGGTAATTATCATAGTCAGTTTTCAAGTCGCACCTGATGCTGCAGCACAGATAACAGAAGCATTGGCTCACACTCTCACTAGAGAAACTAGGGATCTACTGAGTTTGTTTCAGGAAAGAACACCACCCTCTCCTACAAGCTTGGACAGTGACTAAGCACCTCTAAGCTTCACATGAATCAGGACAACCTACCTCAAGACAGATCACACATACCAACACGTGTACGCTCAATCAGGGTAATATTGGACTTGAAGATTCACTACCAGCACGTCATTGACACCATGCCGGGTGGGGAGCGGTTTTTTGAGGTTCTGACATCAGATCAGCCATTTGTTTTACCTTTGGTACAAGGCAATGTACCATTTGAAGTTTTAATCTATGTCCTAGTATAATAGGGTATACACGCCTCCTTGTAAAGAAGAAAAAAATTTTGCAAGTTAAGAAGTGTGTCTTTCTAGCTCTCTCTCAGTAATCATGGCAAGTGTAGCATTTCCAACCTTTACTGGTAAGGTGGGCGAGGATGCTGCAGACTTTCTAGACAACTTGGAAATAGCATGTGTCATCTCTGCGAGAGATGATGATGCTTCGCGCTTGCGCATCTTCCCACTTCTAATGAAGGTGGAGGCAAGATCATGGTACAATGCCTTGGCACAAGAAACCAAGGAACGGTGGGACTTATTAAGAGCAGCCTTTGTCAAGCGTTTTGGAGAGGGCACAACATCACAGAAGCTATGGCAATTGTTGACAGAGTTGAAGCAGGGCAGTATGCTGGAATACGCATCATATGAGTCAAAGTTTGTAGATTTATGGGGGCGATGGGTTGCATCGCTAAGAGAGGATGAGGGGGCACCTGATTTCCTAAAGAAGGATCGGTTTGTGGCTGGGTTATGGCCAACTCTTAAAGAGAAGGTGAAGGGAAGGTTTCTTGCTACGTATGAGCTAGCAGTTGAAGTGGCCTGCCTTAAAGACAAGAAGTTGCGCCTACAAGCCAGGAATATCGATGGAGAGGAAGCCGTTAGGACCCCACCACCTCTAGCACCACCTACAACAGTCGCCCAGAGGATTCAACCACAAGAACCAATTGAAGATCAGCAAGACCTGCTCAATCGAATCACGAATCAACTTGAGAATCTTTCAGTCCATTTGATACAACAAGGGCATGCACACAATCGCAACCAATAGCAAGGGAGAGGACAACGAAGGCAAAACCAAGAATACCACTGCTACAATTGTGGGGAGGATGGTCATGGCATGTACTACTGTCCACAACCAAGGAGACAGAATTTCAACAGAGGAGCCAGACAAAACCAGGTTTCACCACCAAGAGCAAGACCACTACCACCGAGGGCACCACGACAAGCACCACCCGTGAAAATCTTACAACCACCACAACCTCTCATTCCACCCTTACCCCCACCACCAGTTGGCAATCAAACAGTAAGCGTCATCAGTCTTGAAGGTAAGGGAAAGGAGAAAGTGGAGGAGGATAAGACCAAGGTTAAAGGAGTAGATGCCATTGGGGTAAAACGTGCTAGGCATGGTGAATCTTCTCAAAAGGAAGAAAAGATGAAGACTAAAGGGAAATCTAGCAAAAAGCCGTCCAAGTCACGACGTAAAATTGACATTGTAGATTTCTCTTTGGGTGAATGTTCTAAACCATATGATTTGGTTCAAGATGTTTCTGTGCAGGGCCCAAAAATCACATGGCCCCAATTACTCCACCTAGCACCTAGGGTGAGGAGACAATGGACAAAGATGGTTAACACGAGGCGACCAAAGCCAAAGATAGCTGGGGCTATCTCTGAGAGGAATCTAGACGACATGCTACCAGTGATGGATGCTTACATCAAAGGGCAACACATCTCCAATATCTACATCGATGGTGGCGCACAAATATGCGTCATGAGTGAAAAAATGATGCACCGTTTGGGTTTAGAGGTGAGTCGGCCGGCACCATGCCGAGCCAAAATGGCAAATAATTTAAAAGTGCAATGTGTTGGTGTCATAAATGCAGTTAGGATAAAGGCATTCAACACCGAGGTAGATGTGGACATCTTTGTCATGCCACACAAAGGGGAGGGCTATCCTATCATTCTAGGGAGGCCTTGGCTTGGCTATGAGAGCTAAGCAGGACTGGGACACCGGCATAATCCAGATGAAGGATGCAAAAGGAAGGCCAATACTTTACGACATGAAGATAGGTCAACAACGCGACATGGATCTAGAAACCTCCGAGGATGAGTTTTCTAGTGGTGAATCTTCAACCGCTTCAGAGGAGGAGTCAACAGTGAGTGAAGAAATTGACAGTAGCATTGAGGTGATGGGGATCATTCTCAAGGACCCTAAGAAGATGGAGAAACCTGATGCCTCATCATCAAGCCAAGGGGAGACACCAGGTATACAACCTCTGGTAGAAGCAAGTAAGCTACATCAAATGCTCTCTAGTGAGTTGTGTGGGAAGGAGCGTGAAGATTATATTTTGATGCTAAGTAATTTTACCACATTGTTCATTGATGAATATGATAAAATCACTGGCATCACAGTAGCTCAACATCACATAAAGCTCAAGGAGGGAAGTAAACCTGTAGTGCAGAAGCTCAGGCAGCTAGGAGTAATTCAACAAGACGCCCTACTCAAAGAGGTGAGGAAATTGCTAGAAGCCGGTTTTATCTATCCTGTTGAAGACTCAGAGTGGGTTTCTCCAGTGGTAGTCACACCAAAGAAGAATGGTAAGTGGAGGGTTTGTGTTGATTACAAGCCTCTTAATGCAGCCACAAAGAGGGACCATTTTCCTCTTCCTTTTCAAGACGAAATACTCAATGAGGTAGCAGGACATGAGCGCTACACGGTATGTGATGGCTACTCAGGCTACTTCCAAATTAGCATCGCTGAAGAAGATCAAAAGAAGACAACCTTCATCACACCATGGGGATGTTTTGCTTACAGAGTTATGCCTTTTGGTCTCACTAATGCTCCAGCCACTTTTCAGCGATATGTGACATTTGTTTTTCAGCCATTCTTTGGAAAATCAATCCGTGTTTTTATTGATGACTTTTGCATCTATAGCTCTCGCTCTCTTCATTTGGAGAAAGTTTATGAAGGTCTAGCTAGGCTACAAGCTTTGGGTGGCCAACTCAATGTGGAGAAATGCCACATTGGTGAAAGCAAGGTTACTCTTCTTCGCCATGTGATCTCGGCCAACGGCATTGAAGCTGACCCAAGCAAGGTTCAAGCCTTGGTGGCTTTGAGCTCTCCCACCACAACAAAGCAATTGGTCTCTTTTCTTCAAAAGGTGAGGTATTTGAGTAGGTTCATTCACTTGCTCTCCCAAGTGGTTCTCCCTTTACAACAAGTTACCCATCAAGAGATCTTCACTTGGAGTGAAGAAAATGAACAACAATTCAATGAGGTAAAACAAATTCTAGCTTCACTTCCCACCATAGCACCTCCAAAGTGGGACGAGCCATTTTATGTAAACCCTAGTGTTGGCAATGACACACTTGGGGTTGTATTGATGCAAAAGGATCCTCAAACTTCTTTCATGCGTCCTATCTACTTCTCTAGTCGAATGATGACCCCATCAGAAAAGGGATACATGGCAGTGGAGCACATGGTGCTTGCATTAATGTTTGCTACCACCAAATTTTGCTCTTATTTATTGTCTAGACCATTCATAATCTTAACAATGGAAGAAGTATTTCCTTATGTAATGCAGCACATGGATGTTTCTTCTAGGATTTCCAAATGGCTCACAAGGCTACAAGAGTTTGACTACACAATGCAAGTGGAGAACTCCACAAGGGCCAGTCTAGGAGGTATTCTCACTCATCGCCACTATGAAAAGAAGCTAAAGATAAAGCCAAATGATCAAGATATTACACCCGTGCTAGAAGTCCCTAAGGTAGAGGAGGCTCACTCTCTTTTCTTTGATGGAGCCTACAAGAGGAAAGTGGACAAAGCTGCAGCAGGCATTGTCATCTTCAACGAGCAAGGGGACAAGGTTTTCTCCATTGGGAATCTCTTGGATTCTCACTCTAACAATGAGGCAGAATATGCAGCTTTAACTCTTGGGTTAGAGTGGTGTGTGACACAGGGCATTCAACGGTTAAATGTATTTGGTGATGCCATGCTTTTAATAAAACAAATACAAGGAACTTGGTCTTGTAAAAATCATATCTTGCTAGGCCATTTGCGCAAAGTCAAGGAACTTTTAGGGAAATTTCAAGTTGTACAATTACATCATGTCCCTCGAGTAGAAAATCAAGAAGCAGATGCTCTAGCTAGAGAGAAGTTGCAAGATGTTTCAGTGGTGGGTGCTATCAAGTTGAACCTGCCTCTGTTCCAAGGTAGCGATGCTATGCCTGACATCATGAGTTTCTTGGACACAGGAGAGTGTCCTAAGGATCTTACTAAGGGCCAAAAGCAGTGGCTTGTGCACAAGGCAACAAAATACCGCCTTATCAATGACGACCTCTACTGCAAGGGTAAGGATCAAATTCTTAGGCGTGTACCTCTCTCTAGAGAGATCACTGAAATCATTTCAAGTTGCCATGATGGTGTTTGCGGAGGACACTTTGCACTTGACATCACTAGTAGAAAGATTCTACAAGCCGGGTTTGTATGGCCTAGTCTACATAGGGATGTGCATCATTGGTGTAAAACATGCAAGGAATGTCAAAAGGCAGGGGATAGGAGGCTCACATATGAGCCACAGACTCCTATAATCTCATATGGACCATTTGAGAAATGGGGAATTGATGCTATTGGGCCTTTGCCAAGGAGCCAATCAGGTAAATTTTATATCATCATGGGTGTGTACTACATGACCACGTGGGCTGAAGCAGTTGCCACCACCCGGATTACAGCTAAGGAAGTGGCTAAGTTCGTATTTGAAAACATTTGTTGCCGTTTTGGCACTCCTCTTGAAATAATTTCTGACAGGGGACCAGGTTTTAGAGGAGACCTTGTAGGAGAGCTAATGGAGAAGTTAGGTATCTCACGACGACACTCAACTCCCTACTACCCACAATGCAATGGTTTGGTGGAAAAGGTAAATGGTATGATCTGCAAGATCATCACTAAGCATGTAAACAATCACAAAAGTGATTGGGACAAGCATCTTATGGCTGCACTTTGGGCTTATCGCACTTCATTTCGCACATCCCTTGGGTTCACACCATATCACTTGGTGTTTGGTAAGGAAGCCATTTTACCCATTGAAGTACAATTGGCTAGTCTCAGGGTGCTAGCTGGGCAGGTGGAACGTCCTAATGCTCATCTCCACAACCACATTCTTGATCTAGAGAGGCTTCAACTAGACAGAGAAGATGCTATCAACTATTATGCAGCACAGGCAGAGCAACGTCGACTTACCTTCAACAAGGGACTTAGGGCAAAAGGTCTCAAGAAAGGTATGTTGGTCCTACGGTATGATAACGAGTTTGACACTAGGAAGGATAAAAAGTTTTCACCCAGATGGGAAGGGCCATTTGTCATTAGAAAGCGCTACGCCAATGGCCGTTACCGATTGATGGATGCAGATGGTAGGCTCCACAAAACACGTGTCAATGGATGGAGGTTGAAGCAGTACTTTTTGAGATTTGATCAAACACATATGATGGAAATCCCCGAGGAGGGAGACTCCTCCACCTCAATTGAAGAAGAATCAGGTACAACACTAGAGGCATGAATACCTCTAGCCTTAGGGGGAGGGCTAATGAGCAAAGATTTTCCATGCATGGGAACCCCCCCATATATTTTTTCCCTTTTATGAAAATATTTCCCATTATATAAGTTACTTTTGATTTTTTCTTCCTTTTTCACAAACGTTTTAGCCTTTATTAAATAAATAATACTTATGCTAATCAATCACGATGTAGCATAATAAGTAAGCTTTCTTTGTTGATCTCTCTTTTGACCTTAAAAATATTAAATATATATATTCTAGTATTTTCTAATATATTTTTTCATGTATGTATATTATTCCACTCTACCAAATATTTTATTCACTAGTTTTCATTTTCAAACCTCAACCCCACTTTCAAATTTCAATAATACCTCCATCTAGATGATTGCCAATCTTTTCAACACTCTAGGTCATGTTTTCATACACATGAATGAGCTTACACTTGAAGGCAAGAGAGAAGTCCACTCAAAGGGGACCACCAAAAGACTTTTGCAGCCACAAATAATACATTATTTGGCTGAATTTTTTAAGTAAAGAAGAACCCCGAATCTGAAGGAGCGTTCAACATGAAAGATGTACCTCGTGATCTCAACTTTTAGCTCAATGTTTTTCAGAATTTTTGGAGTTATGAACACGGAGATATGATTTTTGTAGTGGACCCCAGTTTTTTCGTGTAATGGTGACACAGGCCATCCCCACTTTTCTTCCTTCTAGAATGTCTATGGTTCTACAAGTCTTCAAGCATGATTACAAGAGACAAGGCTCTTTTAATGAGGTCTTGGCTAGTCTAGAGTAATTCTATCACCATTTTTGGAGGATCCATCCTCATCAACAAATATCCACCTTCGACAACCTCTCTTATAATTTTCTTACCTCTCTCTTCTCTCCCTAATAAGCTTATGTCTATCCAAAGCTAGACTATTGTAAATATTTCCTATCCTCTACATCCTACCCACATTCTCTCTTCTCTCTCTATTGACTCTGGTATTTTAAATAATGAGGAGACAAGATGGGAGCCACAGTCACATGCACCCCGTTTTCCTAGTCACCAAAGTGGGACACTCACCTCAAATAGAAATATTGCTAAATCCTTCCCTCCTTCCCTATATAAGGAGGCCATGAGATCTTAGAAGGGGAGAGAACACACACACACACACACACACCTATCCATACACACTCTTGTGCTACATGCTTGTAGCATGAACCCTAATCACATAATCACAACACCATCATCATCACCATCACCATGCACAAAAGATGAGCACCACACCTCCACACCACTTGTAATTAAGGGTTGAAGGCACAATTTCAAGAAGAAGAAGGGTGGACACACTCATGATATTCCTCGCCATAAACTCCCATCTCTCCATTATGCCTCCTACGATCTTGTTCCCTTCTCATTTTCCTGCCATACGCTACCTATTGTATTCATCTTTTGCAAGCAATCAACACACTCCATCTTGGTGCCATACTTTGTGTCGCTTTGGATACATCTCATTGTGAGTATGGTATATGCTTGTTCCTTGCCATTTTTTTTCTGCTTATGTTAAGGTGTGCGGATTCGCCACCACACACACACACTCTCTCTCCCTCTCATATTCCTATCATCTTGCTACTTCCATCTTAAGGTGTGCGGATTCGCCACCTTTTGTATGAGAAGTGAGCATACTTGCATGTATCCCTGACCTCATTATCTTCCTTACTACATGCACGCGTAGCGAGCCCATTCTCACTCACTCACCACTCCTCTCACCTTATTCTCCGACCACCCCATTCCACATTTGGGCGTGGATCTTGAAATTGTTTTCCATGCATGCTTCATTGTGTATATGTATGCGTTCTAGCCGCATATCTTGCTAGGTGGTGCCCCTATTGTGTATTCCCCATGATGAGGCCATTGTGCATAGTCTTGGTGTAGAGGCCACCGGGTCTATTTTTTTCACTTCCGCCTCTCAATACCATCGTAGTTTCCAATGATTTGGGATTTCTTCAGCAAGTGAAAAAGTTATTGTCTTCTACATTTGATATGGTGGATCTTGGAGAGATTCACTCGTGTCTTGGCATTCAAATCCAATGGCACCATACAAAAGGTATTTTATTCCTTCGACAGTCAAAGTTTATTGCAGATACTATTCAAAAATTTGGTATAGAATCTGCACATTTAGCCAACACGCCTTGTCTTGCGAGCTTTACAAAGAACACTTCTGACAATGGCGGTCAACTTGTCACAAATCAACCTTATGCTAACTTGATTGGATGTCTTCACTTTGTTGGCATGAACACTCGTCCGGATATTCTGTTTGCTGGTAATTATCTTGGGTAACATCTTGCATGTCCTTCTCTTAAGCATTGGTTTTCTGCAAAGCGTGTATTGAAATACTTGAAAGGCACTACAGATTTTGGTTTGGTCTATCGACAAAAACTCACATCGGATTCTATGCAATCTCTTTCTCTTTTGGGTTACACAGATGCAGACTGGGCAAGCTCACATTTATCTATGCGATCTACTAGTGGAAATTGCTTCTTTATAAATGGTTGTCTTGTTTCTTGGACCAGCAAGAAACAACGTTGTGTTGCAGTTTCTACGACTGAGTTAGAATATGTTGCGGCATCAGTTGTAGCTTGTGAGTTGATTTGGCTTCGACAAATACTGGTTGATATTGGTCACTCTCCTCTTTCTAGCACACCCTTGCGGTGTGACAACCAAAGTGCTATTAGTCTTGCAAAAGACTATGTTCAACATAATAAGTCAAAGCACATTGTTGTCCATTATCATTACGTCAGGTATGAAGTACGCAAAGGAACCATTATGGTTGAACACTGTCCAAGTGACCAGATGATTGCAGAAATTTTGACAAAAGGCCTCAACGAGTCACGTTTCATCCTCTTGCTCTCGGAGCTTGGAGTTGCTTCGGCCTCACATAGATGCACAATTCACTTTCACATCATCATCTCGATGGTTCATATTTTCACATTGTATAGGGGCTTGGGTTTGTCCCGTGCACTCCCCAAGGGTTTTTTCATCCAAAGCTAGAGACCTTTGTTTGAGTGGGGGTGTTGGAGCTATATATGGCTCACTCTACTCAACTTGGTCTCACCTATATATTTGTATCTTGTCCTCAATATGAATCAGTCTTTGGGAGCGTATATGGTGTGTCTCTTGTCTTGTCTCTCTCTCTTTCTCTCTACATCTCAATATGTACCAAGGTCCCCCATCATGTGGGCAGATTATAGCTAAGTTTTCTAGGTGCTATTCTTTTGAGAAGTGTCATTCTCCTAAAAATGACCCAACAAGACATAAAATTGCATGGGCAAGGTTTGGGGGGAGTGTGTTGAGCATGTGCAGTAGTAAACCTAGGGATTGGAGAGGAAGGTGGAAAATTGGAAGAGGGCTAATGGAGCATTTCATGGTGGGCTATTAGGGTCCAACAAAAAGAGGTAGTACACACAAGGTGCTAGCAATATGTGTATTATTGAAGAGGATTTGAATTTCTGATTTGAATGCCATTGTTTGCGGAGTTTTGACAAGTTCTACGCAAAAGTTGAGCAGGTTATCTGAGTTGAGGGCAAGTCTCCAACAAAAGAAAGAGAGTTTACTGAGGTTTGAGGGCTCAAATGTTGTCACAAAGAAAATTAAGAAGGATATTCTTTTGTTTGAGCAACTCCTTGATGAACTACATCAGTAAGTTCCTTGCGACATTTATGAGATAAAAGATGTGGAAGCTGATATAAATGCGTCGGAACGCATGCTATTTCGACTCGAAGGCACTACGTAGACGAAGAACCTTGCTCTAGAAATGGAAATTGAACAGGTACCTCTTGTTCTTCATGTTATTTTTCTGTAATTGTGCTTGTATGTAGTGCCATATTCTTGATAGGAACTTTTGCTACTTGTCCTGGTTTATACTTTTTGTACAATGTCATGAACAAACTTGGGTACTATTTGAAATGTTTTTTTACTTTTGATATATAACTAGTTCTTCAAGTGTCCTTTGGTGCATCCTGAATATTTCTTATATACCTCTTGTAGGAGCATTTGGTACTTCTTGTAGGAACATTTAGTACTTTTGGTACTTTACATTTGGTGGTTTCTCTTGGAACATAATATTTATATCTGTGTATTGACATGTACATATTAGGTTCTTTTAAGTACCTTGGTTTGACCACGAGTACTTTCATTTGGTACTTCTTGAAAAATTCAATACTTTTGGGTACTTTGGGGTCCTTTTGGTACTTTCTGTAGGAACATCATATGTATATCTATATGCTATGAATTGTGATGTACATATTAGGTCTTTAAGTACCATTTTTTGACCTGAAGTACTTTACTTTTGGTACTTCAATATTTTTGGGAACTTTGGAGACCTCATTTTGTACGTTTTGGTACTTTATATTTTTACTATTGTGCTTTGGGTACTTCACATCTGGTAGTTCTATTGTTTGGAACTTTTCATACTGATTATTTGGTACTATTTACTATTTGGTACTTGACATTTGGTACTATTTATTATGTACTAGATTGTTGTGCTTTGGTAGGAGCATGATATACTTAACAAGTACTTTTAGGTATTGTCTGCTAGTTTTGCTACTTTCCATATTGGTTACTGTTTTCTATTTGGTACTACTTAGTGCTTATTAGATTATTGTCCTTTGGTACTAGTTGGTCCTCTAGGTAATCTGAACATTTGGTACAGTTTACTATTTGTTACATTTGGTATTGTCTACTATTTAGTACTAGTAACTGTCATGACATTTACATTTGCTACTGTTTACTTTTCTCTAGGACACTACTTTGGTAATATTCACTGTCATGACATTTCCGTATGTGACATGCAGAGGAAATGTGGTGTCCTCGAAACTGAGTGAGAAGATCCTCATATCCAAGGTGAATTTGTCAGAATGATAATTGCAAAAATCAACGATGGAAGAAGATTCATAATATTTCCAAGGGCCCATATCAAGGATGAAGACAATGATGGGGGCTTTTCACAAGCCAAGCTCCCATACCCCTCTTCTCTCGTCCCCACCCCATGAAAACCCCCTCTTAGGGAGAGAGTGATAAAAGGCATTGGAAAAAGTAAGAAAAAAATAAAGTATGATTATGTAAATATATAAGAAAGGTAAAATAGGCCACCTCATGCCTGCGGGGTAGCCCATCCCCACCTTGCCTCCTTTTTCTTTACTGTTGCCCCGTCGGGTGTCCCTTTTCCTCTCCTCCACACAAAAGGTCAACCCCCTCTCTCTTCCCCTTGTCCTTTCTCCTTTCTCTCTCCCCTCAAGCTACCCCACCTCTCACCAATAATGCATTATAACTCACCAATAATGCACCCTAACTCACATGCAACTTATCCTATCTTCCAAAATAGTATACCCCACCCCCTCTTTCTCTCTCCTATCATATCCCATGACCCAAATACCCCCCTCTCTCTCTAAAGGGCGCCTTGTATCTTGTCTTGTAGCTAAATAACCTCCCCACACTCACACACACTCAGTTTCACTGAAAAAGGTGCCCACAGACCCATCCCCACCCGGTGGTTACCTGATTTTTCTTGTGTTCACACCCATCTGCACACAGATTCACCTCTGAACACACTCCCCTCTCTCCCCTCTTGTAATTACTTTATTCGCCATGTCACCTCTCACTTTTTTCATCAACCCATCTCTCTCTCTTAGTCTCTCTCTCATGAGACTGCTGTTCTGGCACATATACACACAGCCAGACAAGTGGGGCCCACAGTCACATGGCCTATGTAGATAATGATTTCTTCATTTCTAAATTCTAGAATTTCTCCCCCCTCCTCCCCTATATAAAGAGGGGTCACCATCACACTAAGGACACACAACATCACCAAAGAACACACTATGCACTGTGTGTGCCTAGTGCACACACACACACCCACACCCACACCATCACCATCACCATCACTGCAATCACCATGCTTGTCTTGAGCATGACCTCTACACCCTTGGCTATGGAAGATGAAGGGCAACTAAATGAAGTATGATGTCCATAATCCTCGTGTGAGTCTTCGCCATCAACTCCCACCTATCCGCTATGTGCTCAACCACTCTCTCCCTTCTCATTCCCCTACCCTATGCTCCCCATTTCATCGCTTAATTCTCTAAATAAAGCTTGAGGTTTTGTGAGTATGTTTTCTTGCAATGTTTTGCCCATGTGAGGTGTGCGGAATCGCCACCTAGTCTTGTGTTTTGGAGTGAGCTTGTGTATGTGTGAAGGGTGTGCGGATTCGCCATCCTTTTGTGGTGCCTAAGTACTAAGCTGCTATACCCCCTCCCTCACTCTCTCTCTCTCTCTCTCTCTCTCTCTCTCTCTCTCTCTCTCTCACTTGATCTCATTCCCTTTCCTCTTCATTATTACTCCCAAGCATCCATCTCTCTTGGATGAAAACTTTGTTATGGTGGTGTGTTGTTTGCGTCCTAGCCGTTGAAGCTAGGTGGTGCCCCCTGTTTGCTTTACCATGACAGGCTCGAGGCACGCCATTCGGTCCCCGGTGTTTTAGAGGCCGTCGGGGTTCGGGGTTCGCTTTGCTCGCGTCATTTGGTGCCCCCACTGAGGATCTTTTCATGAAACCCTTCAGTTTACAAGACTGAAACCCTTAAACTATTGTGAATGGATAAATTGCTAGCAGGATTTGCTAATGGGACGACAGAAGAAGAAGATCTCCAAGCACAACTAGACGAACTCCGCATCTCCATCGAAGCTCGAGTGCCAGGCGTAACGGTAATCGATTTGCAGTGGGAGAGTCAACCAACACGCCAAACCCAGTGGATATACATAGGCCAAGTGCCAAGAAGAAGAAGGAGAAGGTCGAAACCATGTCCGCAACCTACAACCAACCCACAACAACAAAATGGAAGGAGCTCTACACAATAGAGAATCAACACTATTCTACTTTGAGAATCGGGTAACTCAAGTCACCGAGGTAATTATCACAGACAGTTTTCAAGTCGCACCTGATGCTGCAGCACAGATAACGGAAGCATTGGCTCACACTCTCACTAGAGAAACTAGGGATCTACTGAGTTTGTTCCAGGAAAGAACACCACCCTCTCCCACAAGCTTGGACAGTGACTAAGCACCTCTAAGCTTCACATGAATCAGTACAACCTACCTCAAGACAAATCACACATACCAACACGTGTACGCTCAATCAAGGTAATACTGGTGGGGAGGGGTTTTTGGAGGTTCTGGCATCAGATCAACCATTTGTCTTACCTTTGGTACAAGGCAATGTACCATTTGAAGTTTTAATCTATGTCCTAGTATAAGAGGGTATACACGCCTCCTTGTATAGAAGAAAAAAAACTTTTGCAAGTTAAGCAGTGTGTCTTTCTAGCTCTCTCTCACTAATCATGGCAAGTGTAGCATTTCCAACATTTAAAGGAAAGAAGGGGGAGGATTTGGTAACAGACTTCCTAGATGACTTTGAAGTAGCATGTGTAGTGAGAAACAAAGATACGGATGAATCCCGGGTTAGAATCTTTAAGTTCCTCATGAAGCTAGAAGCTAGATCATGGTACAATGCACTTGCACAAGCAACTAAGGATGACTGGGAACCCTTAAAAACCGCTTTTAAGAGGCGCTTTGGGGGAGGTACCACTTCAGAAAAGTTGTGGGACAAGTTGAGAGACTTGAAGCAGGAGGGTCTTTTAGAATATGCCACCTATGAGTCCAAATTTGTGGATTTGTGGGAACGGTGGGTTGAGTCACTCGCTAGGGGGGAAGCTGCACCCGATTTCCTAAAAAAAGATCGGTTCACGCATGGCTTATGGCCGCTTCTCAAGGAGAAGGTGAAAGGTAGATTCCCGGCTACGTACGAGTTAGCCGTTGAGATTGCTCGCCTTAAAGACAAGAAGCTGCGAATGAAATCCAAAGAAACCAAGTCAACAGAATCAGGAACATCGCATCGACCAGCAACTACAACGACCACCATTCCACCACGACCACTGGCTGTTGGGGTAAGAGATGACCAACAAGATATGTTGGCCCATATTACTGACCAACTGCAGAATTTGTCTGTCCACTTAATACAACAAGGGAGGAGTCAAGAAAGAGATCAAGACCCTGGAAGAGCACAACGACAAAACAGGGAGTATCATTGCTACAACTGCGGAGAAGACGGTCACGGTATGTACTACTGTCCCAAACCACGACAAAACTATATAGAGGAGGTAGGAGGAACCAATTGTCACCCCCTAGAGAAAGAACACCCCCACCCTGAGCACCACACCCACCAACACAAATTCTACGTCCACCCCAGACACCACTACAAGCATCCATCCCACCTCTTCCACTAGCCCCACCACCTGATCGCCCTGTAAACATCATAAGGCTAGAAGAGAAAGGAAAAGCCATAGTAGTGGATCCACCCAGAGCAAAGGAGAGGGACAAGGGTAAGGAGAAGGTAACCTTTCTAGAACCACTTGAAGCCATGACTGTGAAAAGAGCTAGGAGGGAGAAAGCTACACAATCAGATGATGAGAGAAGCATGAGAGGAGAAACTAGCAAGAGGCCATCCAGGCCACGACGGAAATTGGAAAGTTCCAGCTAGGGGAAAGTTCTAAGCCCTATGATCTAACATTGGATGTGGCAGAACAAGGACCAAAGATTACATGGCCACAGCTGCTACATCTTGCACCAAAAGTAAGGCGACAATGGTCTAAAATGGTAAGTACAAGACGCTCCAAAACAAAGGTAGCCGGAGCAATTTCGGGATGCAACATGGATGACATCCTTCCAATTGTCAACGTTAACATAAAAGGAAAGAGGGTTGGAAACACCTACATTGATGGAGGTGCAAAAATCTGTGTAATGAGCGAACCTATGATGCTTCAATTAGGGATCGAGGTTGACAGGCCTTCTCCATGCAAGGTAAAGATGGCAAACAACGCAAAAGTAAAGTGTGTGGGTGTGGTAAGTGCCGTGAAAATCAAAGCTTTCAACACTGAGGTAGAGGTAGATGTTTTTGTAATGCCTACTAAGGGGGAGGGCTATCCACTAATTTTGATGGCCATGAAGGCAAAACAGGACTGGGTTACTGGCCTTCTATGCATGACCGGTAAGAAAGGGGACACAATCTACTACGACATGAGGATTGGCAAGTAGAAGCAAATGAATCTGGAAACATCGGCAGATGAAACCACTAGCGAATCTTCCAGTTCGGAGGAGGAGACCACATCCACCGACGAAAGTGACAGTTCCATTGATGTGATGGGTATCATTATGAAGGATCCACAAAGGGTAAGCACAACTGGTGATCCATCACCAAAAGGGAAACCCAATGAAGAGGAGAGAAAATCACCTGGCCTAGGAGGAAGTAGGTTGAAGGGTATGTTGTCTACGGAATTAACACTTGAGGAGAAAGATAGTTTTTTGCAAATGTTGATGGGATTTCCTAACCTGTTCATTGACAACTATGAAAGAATCACAGGCATTAGAGTGGTGGAACATCATATTAAGCTAAAGGAAGGGGTAAAACCAGTTGTGCAAAAGCTACGATGATTGGGGGTCATACAAGAAAAGGCACTCTTGGCCGAGGTAAGGAAACTGCTGGAGGCGGGATTCATCTATCCTGTAGAAAACTCAGAATGGGTGTCACCCGTAGTGGTGACGCCTAAAAAGAATAGTAAGTGGAGGGTCTGTGTTAACTACAAACCACTAAATGCAGCTACAAAGAGAGACCACTTTCCTCTCCCTTTCTTCGATGAAATTCTGAATGAAGTAGCTGGTTTTGAATTCTATACCATCTGTGATGGTTATTCTGGATACTTTCAAATACGCATAGCCTTGGAAGATCAGCTAAAAACCACTTTTATCACGCCATGGGGTTGTTTTGCATACAGGGTTATGCCATTTGGTCTCACAAATGCACCTGCCACATTCCAAAGATATGTCACATATGTTTTTCAACCATTCTTTGGAACATCCATAAGAGTGTTCATTGATGATTTTTGTATATATAGCTCCCGTATTTCACATTTAGAAAAGGTGACTGAAGGTTTGGCCAGGTTGCAGAGCCTAGGTGGGCAATTAAATGTGGATAAATGCCACATTGGGGAGAGTAAAGTCATTCTACTAGGCCATGAAATTTCAGTAAGAGGTATCAACGCCGACCCCGAGTAAGGTGTCCGCACTCATAGCCTTACCTTCACCAACGACCGCACGTCAACTGATCTCTTTTCTACAAAAGGTGAGGTACTTAAGTAGATTCATACATCTACTATCACAACTTGTTCTACCACTGCAACGACTCACTCAAAGATCAAGTTTCACTTGGGACGAGGAAAGTGAACATCACTACAACAAGGTAAAGGAGGTCTTAGCCACTATGCCAACTATCTCACCACCTAAGTGGGATGAAAAATTCTATGTCACCTCAAGTGTTGGTGATGACTCATTGGGGGCTGTGCTACTCCAAAAGGATACGACGACATCTTTCATGAGGCCAATCTACTTCTCTAGTCGAATGATGACAGCAGGAGAGAAAGGTTTCACCCATGTGGAACACTTAGTCCTAGCTCTTAGATTTGCAACTACAAAGTTTAGGTCATATTTTCTGCCTAAGCAATTTGTGATTCTAACCACGGATGAAATATTTCTCTATGTTGTACAACACATGGATGTGTCTGCTAGAATTACTAAATGGCTAGTTTGTTTGCAAGAGTTTGACTACACGGTACAGGTAGAAAGCACGACAAGGGAAAGTTTGGGGGGACTCATGACCTACCAAGTCTTTGAAAGGAAGGAGAAGCAATATAAGGAAGGAGAAGTCCAATTACCTCCAGTACCACCGATGGTAGAAGGAGCATACTCTCTCTACTTTGATGGAGCCTACAAGCGAGCGTCCGACAAAGCAGCTGCAGGCATAGTGGTCTTTGATGACAAAGGGACAAAGGTATTTTCGTTGGGCCAATTGTTAGATTCACATTCTAACAATGAAGCTGAGTATGCAGCACTAACCAAGGGTCTACAATGGTGCATCTCGCAAGGTGTACAACGCCTTAATGTATTTGGGGATGCTCTACTTCTGGTAAGGCAAGTAAATGGAGCATGGACATGCAAGAATCCTAGTTTAAGGACTCACTTAAGTGGTGTAAAAACCTTGTTGGGTAAGTTTGAAGAAGTTCAAATACACCATATCCCAAGGGCTCAAAACCAAGAAGCAGATGCCCTAGCAAGTGAAAGACTACAGGAAGTGGAGGTTGGAGCAATAAAACTAAAGCTCCCTCTATTTCAAGGCAGTGATGCCTTGCCTGACATCATGCATTTTTTGGAAACAGGGGAATGTCCATCAGATTTAACAAAGGGACAGAAGCAATGGCTGACGTGGAAGGCCACAAGGTATCGACTCATCAATGATGGTTTGTAGTGTAAGGGTAAGGAACAAATACTCAGGAAGGTCCCTCTCTCTCACGAAATCACGGGAGTAATTGCTAGCTGTCACGACGGGGTTTGTGGTGGTCACTTTGCCCTAGACATAACAAGTAGGAAAATCTTGCAAGCAGGCTTCATATGGCCTAGCCTCAACCGTGATGTACACCACTGGTGCAAAACATGTAAGTTGTGTCAAAAGGCCGGCACTAGGTCACTTATGCCTGAACCACAGACACCTATTCTCTCATATGGCCCATTTGAAAAATGGGGTATCAATGCCATTGGGCCATTACCTAGGACCAACTCAGTAAAATTCTACATTATCATGGGGGTCGACTACATGACTAGATGGGCAGAGGCTACAGCCACCACTAGAATCACAGCGGTAGAGGTAGCTAAATTTATCTACGAGCACATATGCTGTAGTTTTGGCACACCTTTAGAGATCATCTCTGATAGAGGGCCAGGTTTCAGAGCAGACTTGGTAGGATAATTAATGCAGAAACTGGGCATTACAAGGATGCACTCTTCACCATATTACCCTCAATGTAATGGCCTAGTTGAAAAGGTAAATGGAATGGTTTCTAAAAGTATTACCAAGCAGGTAAACAATCATCCTGGAGACTGGGATAAGTATCTACTACCAGCTTTATGGGCCTACAGAACTTCATTTCGTACATCCTTGGGATTCACACCGTATCATCTAGTATTTGGTAAGGAAGCAATCTTCCCCATTGAAGTGCAACTACAAAGTCTCAGCGTAATGGATTCACACCGTATCATCTAGTATTTGGTAAGGAAGCAATCTTCCCCATTGAAGTGCAACTACAAAGTCTCAGCTTCAACAGTCCAACATGCATTTGAGAGATCACATCATCAACTTGGAAAGACTGCAGCTAGACAGAGAAGAAGCAATAAATTATTATGCAGCACAAGCAGAGCATAGACGGCTTAGCTTTAACGAGCATCTCCGGAAAAAAGAATTGAAGAAAGGAATGTTGGTGCTCCGCTACGACAATCGCTTCGACACGCGCAAGGATAAGAAACTCCTACTCCGATGGGAAGGTCCTTTCATCGTCAGGAAAAAGTATGCCAATGGAAGCTACCAGCTTATGGAGGCTGATGGAAAACTTCATAAAACCAGGGTAAATGGTTGGCGACTTAAACCTTATTTTCTTCGATTTGACCAGGCTCCACCTATTGACATTCTAGATGAGGACACACCATCAGCCGCCACCTTCGACGATAATGATCAAACAGATGAACTAGAGACATGAATGCCTCTAGCCAAAAGGGGAGGGCTAATGATGGGGGCTTTTCACAAGCCAAGCTCCCATACCCCTCTTCTCTCGTCCCCACCCCATGAAAACCCCCTCTTAGGGAGGGAGTGATAAAAGGCATTGGAAAAAGTAATAAAAAAATAAAGTATGATTATGTAAATATATAAGAAAGGTAAAATAGGCCACCTCATGCCTGCGGGGTAGCCCATCCCCACCTTGCCTCCTTTTTCTTCACTGTTGCCCCGCCGGGTGTCCCTTTTTCTCTCCTCCACTCAAAAGGTCAACCCCCTCTCTCTTCCCCTTGTCCTTTCTCCTTTCTCTCTCCCCTCAAGCTACCCCACCTCTCACCAATAATGCATTATAACTCACCAATAATGCACCCTAACTCACATGCAACTTACCCTATCTTCCAAAATAGTATACCCCACCCCCTATTTCTCTCTCCTATCATATCCCATGACCCAAATACCCCCCTCTCTCTCTAAAGGGCGCCATGTCTCTTGTCTTGTAGCTAAATAACCTCCCCCACACTCACACACACTCAGTTTCATTGAAAAAGGTGCCCACAGACCCATCCCCACCCGGTGGTTACCTGATTTTTCTTGTGTTCACACCCATCTGCACACAGATTTCACCTCTGAACACACTCCCCTCTCTCCCCTCTTGTAATTACTTTATTCTCCATGTCACCTCTCAGTTTTTTCATCAACCCATCTCTCTCTCATGAGACTGTTGTTCTGGCACATATACACACAGCCAGACAAGTGGGGCCCACAGTCACATGGCCTATGTAGATAATGATTTATTCATTTCTAAATTCTAGAATTTCTCCCCCCTCCTCCCCTATATAAAGAGGGGTCACCATCACACTAAGAACACACAACATCACCAAAGAACAAACTATGCACTGTGTGTGCCTAGTGCACACACACACACCCACACCCACACCATCACCATCACCGCAATCACCATGCTTGTCTTGAGCATGACCTCTACACCCTTGGCTATGGAAGATGAAGGGCAACTAAATGAAGGATGATGGCCATAATCCTCGTGCGAGTCTTCTCCATCAACTCCCACCTATCCGCTATGTGCTCTACCACTCTCTCCCTTCTCATTCCCCTACCCTATGCTCCCCATTTCATTGCCTAATTCTCTAAATAAAGCTTGAGGTTTTGTGAGTATGTTTTCTTGCAATGTTTTGCCCATGTGAGGTGTGCGGAATCGCCATCTAGTCTTGTGTTTTGGAGTGAGCTTGTGTATGTGTGAAGGGTGTGCGGATTCGCCATCCTTTTGTGGTGCCTAAGTACTAAGCTGCTATACCCCCTCCCTCACTCTCTCTCTCTCACTTGATCTCATTCCCTTTCCTCTTCATCATTACTCCCAAGCATCCATCTCTCTTGGATGAAAACTTTGTTATGGTGGTGTGTTGTTTGCGTCCTAGCCGCTGAAGCTAGGTGGTGCCCCCTGTTTGCTTTACCATGACAGGCTCGAGGCCCCCCATTCGGTCCCCGGTTTTTTAGAGGCCGTCGGGGTTCGGGGTTCGCTTTGCTCCCGTCAACAACACAATCTAAGCTTTAGGATCTTGTGTTGCTTGTGGGGAGTGCTTGGGCTCCGTCCATGTGGTTGGTTCTTTCATGATGTCTTGTAGGCACCAATACCACCCTCTCTATTTCGCTGCCACTCTAATAAAAAAGACATTTGTGCGAAAGTAGGATGCAACGAGCGCATCTACGAAGTGGCCAAGACCTGGGCTCACAACAAGGGACATGTTCAGAAGAGAAAGCAACCATCTTGCTTCTTGTTTTCAACACAATTTTGGTTTTTCTTATTGTAAAATGTTTGTTTGTTGTTGAACTATGTTGAATACGAGTCAAAGAGGAGTATACAGACAACCATGTTGCAGACAAGCACTCCAAGGTTGGACATATGTTTGATGAGGAAGTGGCAGATGGTGGTAAGTTCTATGATGTGGAGATTCACGAGGAAGCTACACGCACATTTCAAGGCAGGTATAATGAAGTGCAATCAGACAAGCTAGATGAAGAGAAGGACACCACCACAGGGGCCCATGAGGGAGTAAATGACCGCAAGGAAGAGCCGGAACATAAGGTGCTACCAGACTAGCAGGATGTAGAGAGGCAAGGACCAATAGGATATAGACAAGGACTAGCAGGTTGGAGACAAGGACCAAAAAGATGGGGGCAAGGACCAAAAGGGGGAAGTGGATGATGACAAGTTGCTACCGAAGAAGAAGGATGGAGACAAGGATCCCATTATAGAGGACTCAAAGGTGGACACGGGTGGGAATAAAGTGTTAAAGGAAGAGGACCCAAAGGTGGATCATATTGGTGTGAGCAAGGAGCTACTTGAGGAACGCTGGCAACACGATCCATTTTGAAGACACCCGCTACAAGTCTTTGAAGAATGAATACGACAATTGCTTTTCAATCTATTCTTTTGAGCCAGGAGTGGAGCCTGAGGGTTCCTTGTATCTCACTGATATAGTAGAGCCTTGGGTAGTTGAGTGGATCAGAAATCCCTGCCCACTTGCCTATTGTAGAAAACACCCATTGTTTGATGTTGAAGATGATTTGTCCCCACTGGTTATTTTGTAGATATGGAAGGCTATTCCTATCGGTTTGACCCCCCAAATATATGATGTATCCCAGTTGTTTACTAATGTTCAGTATCCAACTTATATTATTACTAATATTTATGGTGATTTTGTTATTTCCAGCTACTTGCAATGTGTATTTTTTAACTTGTTTACTTCAATTTGGCCTTCTTGGGTACTATTTTGGTACTATACATGTTAGGCACTACAACATTTGGTTTTGTAACTATTTGGTACTGTACAATATCAATATACAATACCAATTTGGTACTTAATAGTACCAAATTTGGTGCTTTGTAGTTTCAATTTTGGTATTGTGGACATTAGCCATCAAGAGAGAATGCAATAAAATATCATGTAGCTAGGTTACAATTGGTGCAGTACTAGTTTTGGTACTAGGTACTATTCATCTTTGATATTGTAACATTTGGTTCAATAACTATTTGTGATTGTACAATACCAATTTTGGTCCTATATAGTGCCATGTTTGAAACTATATATTAGGCAATGAAAAGAACATGGTTGGTTTTTTGGTAATTATTCTAAGTTATTGGGATAGGGTGATTAACCCAAGTTATTCTTTGGTACCTGCTATCAGAACACAAGAACAGAAAGAGAGGAAACTCAAGAGAGAAACAAAAAGACATTAGCCGATCAAAAGAAGTACATGGTTGAATTTTTGGTAATTAACCCAAGTATTATTAGGGATCTTAAAAGTGATCTATTTGTACTTTCTACCTCTATGTTTGGTATTGTTTGTTACATGATTAGTGCATCTTGATCACTCTCATCATCATCCGGCATGTTATTGTATATGTTTTCATAAATTTCAGTAGGATAATGTGAATCTATTTTGGCATCCAGGGATAGGCTCCATGGGAAACCGTATTGCTCTTACAAGGTGTGAGTAGATCATAACTAGAGGTGTATGATCTAGAAGGTTGTATGTATCAAAAATGCCTTCAACTTGGCCATAGTACAAGCCTTCAACTACTTTCCCCCCTCTAACAATTTTGTTTTGCCGTGCATCCTTTTGTGCCTTCACTATCTCGTACCTCTTTTTGGTGCATTTAATCAGATAGAAATCATGTCCTTTCTTTGCTACCTTGGCTGCAAAGCTGTCACCAATTTACAACAATTCACACAAACATCAGGGCTCCCTTCATACATGGGGAGGTTAGAGACATTGTGCATTGGAAAATTGATGGTTGGACTATCAAATCTTTCCATTCTTCTACATGTTGTTTGTTCTTGCATCTTCTCCATTGCCCACAGATACATGAATCACAAAAACATGAGAGTGTACGATATCATAGAGCTCATGGATTATCCTGTGAATATCCATCAATGCAATGAAATGATCATGAGCCTTTAATACGTTGATAATCCCATTGGACATTGCGTCACACATCATCCTTGGAAACTAGCCAAAAAACTCTTTGTATACATGATTTATGGTGAAATGTTTTATTTAGATAGTTGACTACATCGACTGCAGACTTCATAGGCCAGCCATCTGGTTTCAAATCCTCATGAGTGAGGGTTCTCTTTATGACTACCTCTGCTCCATCATGCTCGCCTTTTCCATGTCCTGATGCTGAAAAGTTATGCATAATCTGCAGACCTGTCAACCTAAAATACCTAGCCACAAAGTAGAAAGGTCTTCGTTCTTTAAACTGAGACACTGCACCATGTGACCTCACCCAATGACGTCATAAAGAATGGCCTTTCTGTTTCAACCACTTTTCATGAAGAAGAAAAAAATGCTATACAAATAGAGTGTCATGTATTATATCATTAGATATGTAAAAATGGAGTGCTTTTTCAACACCACCTCTTACGTTTCTCCCAATTTTGGTATATTTGGTAGAGTACATTAGCAATTGGATTTTTTACAGTACCAAATTTGGTATAGTAAGACATTAGCTATTTAGTACTTTACCATTTGGTGCACTAGAGTACCAATTTGGTATTGTTCAGTAGCAAGTTTGAAACTAGTTTGGAAATGTCTTAAAGAGTACCTTAAATGGTGGTACCAGGTGGATTCCATAAATTACCAATTTGGTGGTATATAGTACCAATTTTGGTTCTGTAAGACTTTATCAATGAAATATATTATTGTTTTGTACTAGGAAATGTACTATAGAGTACCTTGAGTAATGCTATAGGGTGGATGGGGATATTATGTAGTACATAACATGGAATTATAGGGTACTCTTTAGTACATTTTCGGGTGCTCTATATAACATGCTACTATATGGTAGATAAATGTACTTTGGCCTACATCACAAGGTTCTATAGAGTACTCAAATCAGATTGAATGTACTATGGTGTACCTTATATGGTAGTATAGGGTACATGAAGGACCTATGAACATTATGATAGGGTACTCGAATCACATGAAAAGTGCTATTGAGTACCTAATGTGGAAGCATGGGGCATTATAAGGTATCACAATGGAGTACCTTTATATTAATAAAGCTACTTTTATACCTTAGGTTGCTACATGTACCAAATGATATACCTTCAACAAGTTACTAGAGGTATTGTATGAGGTAAAACAAATGGAATACCTCCAAGTACTATAAGTAGAGTACATTACACCTGAGAAAATAGAGAGGCACAAAAGACATTAGCAACGGTTTGAATTTACCTGAGAGTCATTGAGAAGATGCACTGGATGTCTGACAACACTTTTTGTTCCAATCCTCTTCCAACATATGTCGTTTTTGTTGGGCGAAACTCGAGTTTTTGAGCTCCTAAAGACATAAATTAGATCTCTGGCAATTATCTTTTACATGCACTCAATGGAAAAACTTCCTCATCATCTTTAATCTCAAAACGATAACTGGCTGCACGAATGTTTCTCCGATGAACACTCAAAATACCTGCTATCCTTGTATGGTTCATTTGTGTTTTGCCATCAGTATAATTCATTACCATCGTCAAAGAAGAGCTCATCTGTTGAGCGGGGCACCTTGAGCTGGCTGAGGGTGTTACTGATGTTAGATAGAAGAGTGCTTTCGAAATTAGCTGTTGATGTTTGTAGATCCTTAAAAGTAGGATGGAGCAAGTGTTGATGGAATAACTCTGTCTGGATACTTCTTGTAAGACCTAATGTCTGTGTGCGCCAAAACTTTGCCTTAGCTGAACAAATCTACTTTCTTGATTTGGCTTCATCCATTAAATATGGATCTTGCAACCTACTGCTTCCTTTTTCTTTCCTTCTCTATTCTCATTTCTTAGCTGCCCAATACTCACGCATAGAAGCGGTGTCCATGCTGTGAACACTTGCATTCTGCTCCATAGTCCAATCCCTGTTTAGGCAGCCTTGCACAGTAGTCCAATCCCTATTTGGATAGCCTTGCTCATTCACCATGCCAGGAGAAGTAGTTGTGAATTCCATGCCTTGAGGATTATCCATGTTTACACAGCCCTGCATATTCTCCATGCTAGGATAACCAGTTGTAAAGAGCTACAACTACATAATCGGCTATGTCGTGAACGATGAAGAAAGACAGGAAGGAAGAGAGAGAGAGAGAGAGAGAGAGAGAGAGAGAGAGAGAGAGAGAGAGAGAGAGAGAGAGAGAGACTCGTCTATAATCATTACATAGATCTATGTTGATACAAACCAAACTTTTTTTTTTACATAAAATAATTCCCCAAAAAAAAAGATAAAAATGAATTTCCCAATAAAGTGGATAAAAAAGACTTCCCCAATGTTGATGCCACATTCCATTCCCTGGAGAGAGTGCTTGTTAGTGGATTGGATGCTTGAGAGATTGATCGTAGTCTCTCCATTAGCATGGGTGTCATTGCATACTTATAGTGCACATAAATGTCAATGTGATACATAGCTCTATTTTTTCCAACAAAGGTGAACCATTTCATGTGTTTTATTGGTTTTTTTTCTTTGGTTTTCCAAGGTAGTCATGTGAAACTGCTAACATGAAGAGGGATAAAATCCCAATGGTGATAAAACCTGTTGTTGATGCTAGTGTAAATGCTACCACTATGATGGCCCAAAATTGTATGGAAAAAGCGTCAGAGGTTCATATTTCATCACTAGAGAGACCACAATCTACTAATGCAAATGATGGACAAGTGCATCCTATTCCATCCACTAGTAATGCATGCCATTGTATACTTGCATTAGCAATTCTTGTAGAAAATGACATCCTACCTTTCGAATTTATATGGAAATCATTTGTAGATGCTGGAACTATGGTGGCTAAAAATTACATGCACATTTCAAGGAAATCATTGACCTCTTGGGAGCATGGGACAATGATAGTCCGCAAGTATGGCCGCATGGGTAGAGGCCATAGGGCAAGGCTCTACCAAATGGATGGCATGCATGCTATGGGGGCACTCTATACAAGTGCATGGTTGGGAGGTTAGAGGTGTGTCAAACTCCCCTTATCTCAAATGCACATTACATCTATCAAACACAAACTTGACCACAAGGGGACAAATTTTGCAAGTGCAAATACATGCAAATGGTTCTTCCAAATCCCAAGTACATATAAATCATCAATAAGTGTGAAAGAATTGTCACCCATAGTAGTAAGTATGATTGTTTCACATTTTGTAACTAGATAAGAGACATTGTTGCAAATGTGACAATACTCTCGTTAGGGATAGTCTTAGAGAAGTAAAAAAATCACGATGAGAAGTATTGTGCTTAGTCACACCACTATCACATCACCACACATAAGCCCCATGTTTTGGCAATACCACATCATGAACAAAAGGTTCATATCAGTATCGTACGCAAATCCGGGTTGCAAGTCCCTTATTTTTATAATTATCAATATTTCTTGAAGTGCACATCCTACATCATGTACAGCCTTAGTTTTTTTCATTTGAAGAAGCATCTTCAATCACTGCACTTGTCTCTTTCTTGCAAGCCCCTTTAGCCTTAAGCTTAAAAAATTATTTACTAAAATGGTCGTTTGTCTTATGGTAATGACCTTTTATCTTGTTTTTTCCTTTATCCCCATACTTCTCATATTTATCGTTGTTTGAAGAGGCAACAGATGTGGGCGCTTTTGTTGCATGTCCATAAATGACTATTCAATAACATGTTGCTTAGACCTTTTTCTCTAGAGTGGGCCCCTTGTAGCAATACAAAGATAAGGCCATCAAATTTCACATGAAACACTAGTTCTCTTTCTCAAGTCTTCAAGTGGAGGAAAAAGTTATCTTCTATCAAAGTATTAAAAACCATCTACGAAAGAGAACTATCAGGAATAATGGAGATTAATTACTCATTATCCCATGCTTGCTTTCTTATATGTGATGAAAAAATCTATTAAATAATAAAACGCTTAATAGAAAGTGCAATAAATACATGAATATGCACATCTTTTGCATCCTAATGTGTTTGGTCAGTAGTGCTCAGTAGTAGGAAAATCATCTCCAGTAGTGGTTGTTAGATCTAGCACCATCATCCACAAAAATTGTATATCCAAAACTTAGTCTTTCATCATAGCCCCACAACATTATAAAATGCCCTTAGCAACAACAAGATGATGCATCTTATAAGCCACAAGTGGGTAGATGTCCCCAAATAGTTTTTCCTATGAAGACAACATATGAATTATGCCATTAGGTAGTTTGGTCATAACTTTCAACTTTAACACTTAATTCTCCTTAGAAGCATCAGAACATGTCGAGAATGACTAAGTCTAATCCTCTAAATAAAATCTCACAAACATAAATTTTAGAGTAGAGTAGTTGCAGAACTTTGGAAAAAAAAACACAAAAAACAGGACTCGTGCAAGAGTAAGGTTAATGGTCATTGGTGAGATCAATCTTCTAAAAAACTGTCAAGGTTTTCATCTCATAAGGCAATTTTGTGGATATATAGCACGTAGAAAATCATTTTTAAACTCTTCAAATAATTCAAGCAAAATGGTCACTTAACAAGACATAAAAGTGTCTTGTTACCATTCTAGTGTTAAGAATGTTTGTAAAATTGGTGGGTATGAATTGGACAAAATAGGACATACCATTCTAGTGTTAAAAATGTTTGAAAAATCAGAGGACATACCATGAGTTGAAGAAAATTGGCATATTTTAAGAAATTTTGTTTAAATTTTCCAAAATATTGGTGTATTCTAAAATTATTTTCAAATTGAGAAATACTTTGTAAATTTTCATGAATTACACGGGCATTGGTAAATTTACCTTTCATATTCGTCACTTGTGGGACTTTTATTCTTTCTTCAATCTTGCCACTTATATGGACTCTCCCATTTTGCCATCATAAAGTAATGAATATTCTCTAATCTTTCCCGATGGGGGGCAATCTCTACAATCAAGCTTGAAGCATCTAAGTGCTCAAAAGCATAAGAGCAATTGCAATTGCAATTCCTGGTGTTCCTAGAGGCTGGTTGTGCGCACAAGGATTTAAAAAGCAACAAAGGACTAAGACTTCCACCTTGCCAAAATTCCCAATGGTTGGCGTTGGATAAAATGAGAACTTCCAGTTGCTTCATACCTTCGTATCACAATAGAGAACTTCCGGTTGCTTCATACCTCGTAGCACGAATCAAAACATCAAAAATTCCAACTTGTTTTTGGTTTCCTCATCATTGCCAACTTTGGAACTTGCATCTACCCAAGATATTTAGCAATTATTGCAGCCCAGCAGAAGGTGAAGCCTCCCGAAACAAAATTTAAAGGAAGTCATTGTGGCTCTTTAATGAAGGGACCCATTTAGTAAACAAGATAGCTCTCCGCCTCTGCAAACCATGGCACTCCCTTCCAATGAGCGGGAAAGAGAGAGAGAGAGAGAGAGAGAGAGAGAGAGAGAGAGAGAGAGAGAGAGAGAGAGAGAGAGAGAGAGAGAGAGAGAGAGAGAGAGAGAGAGAGACCAACTATTATTTCCACCCACTTGGCTCGACTCGAGAAAATCATGCCCTTTCTACACCGGCCCAAAAAGCCTCCATATGAACACTCCCATTTGACGCACACTCCCCTTCTTGCGAGACGGAGTGCCAACAAAGGCACAAAAAAACTTGGTATGCCTTTCTTCCTCTTGTTTAACATGCGTGCCCTTTTTACAACACGCTCAAAAAACTCCTCTCTCTCTCTCTCTCTCTCTCTCTCTCTCTGGGCAATGCCAAAAAAGGCACAAAAAACTTGGGGACCTTTCTTCCTCCTCTTTTTAAAACACCAAAACATATTTCAAACGGCATATGCCACATTAATTTCAAGGGAGTTCACTGTCTAGAATTGTGACTGTTTCTAGGGCTAACTCCGGCCTTTTCTTCCCGTTGTGATGAATCCCAAGGGGCAGCTCATGTCTATATGCAAAAAGAGCTTCACCTCCATCCCAATATCTCCAATCTTCCTTTGCGCCAACCAAATTCCATTATTCTGTAAAACCTTGCCCCATACAAGAGCTTGAAAGAGCCCCGAGAGTCGATGTTGCTTGTCAAAAAAAGGTACTTCCAAAAGACCATTGGAGCCATGTGTGTCATGGCGTATCTGTGCAAGAGAAGAAATCAAAACACTGGAAAAGAGACTAGACCCACTCTATCTCTCAGTCTCGCTATGTTGAGGAAGTGGCGAGATAGACTTCGTCCATCTCTCTCACTCTCGCTAAGTGAGGGGTAGAGTGCGCCCTCACCTCTTAAATAGAAAAAGGAGGAAGGCCTCCATCCTTGAATATGTGAAGCATTTAGGTAGTATTGAGTGGAGCGAGCCCCTCTTGCAGGTCTGATCAAGCACGGCCGAGTGTCATGTAGTTTTGTTATGGCAAATACCACCATAGCGCCTTCACTCTAGGTTTAAAGATGGCAGTAAACCACTTAATTTGCAAGCTAAGGTTTTTTTAAAAAACCTACTATACTTATAAGGGCAATATCCAATGGTGCATACCTATAAGGTAATTAGGAAGCTAGTTTAACACAATTGTTATTTGTGCTACAGAATCACAAAGGTAAGTACCACAGTGTGTGTGTGTGTGTGTGGTGTTGCATACATGCTCTCTGTTGCACTATAGAGAGAAAAACTCACTAGCATTTTGTACTCATCGCTGAAATTTTCAACATTGTCCTACCTTCAGTTTTCACAAACTCCAACGCTCCCACTCTCCCATTTTGTTCATCAACGCTATGGAGTTTTTTTGTTGCCTCATAGTGCTACTGCAAAGAAAGAGTCTCTAGTGCTGCTCTTTTTTATGAGGTTCAACACTCCTCATTAAAGAAAATATCTTCAATGCCTTTTGTTTAATGCTCCCAATACCTTTATTGAGGTGTCATTTTCCTATAGATCTGTGATTGTGGATATCCTCCTCCTCCTTTTGATTCTATTGCTTTGTGCTAAGGTATTGAACCTAGGCTTCTCTCAAAGATTTTGCATGTACGTCAAGAACAGTTCAAGCAATCATATCTTTGATACCACTTGTGAGTCTGCAATGTGTGTGTATATGGTATAGGTGGGGGAAGAGGTTATACTCTATGTAGGTGGATAATGGAGCAGCAAGCTCTATCTCCTTATTCTTTGTATATAAAGAATATACAAATAATAAAGGGTCGATGGTTAATGAGTCATTGAGCAGTCAAACGTCGGATGCTCGGTTCAGGACAAGGCACACTGCCTTTACCCCAACATATTTAGCAATATAATACATGATGTAATACATCAACATGAAGTGTTATGGTGATGTAAGTCAGTATTATCTATTTGGCAGAAAGCAGGGTTTGGTGGTACAAAAATTGTACCCATTTGGTTGTTTGCCACTTTGGTAGTTGTAGGAGGGAACTTGCATTTGAACTTTTAAAAGGTACAGTTCAAAGATTATAAGACGCAGTGCAATCAATGGTACATTGCCAACCATGTAAAGTAACGGTACTTACCCCTCTCCTTTATTGTGGATCTTTTCACTTGTGCAAGAGAGGATTTTCCCATGCTCTCTATCATCTCTGATTGATCAATGATCTGCCTCTCTTTGGGGGCTGTAGTACCGCTACTGCTACGACTCTCGTTCTTGCTGGTATGAGGCTCAATGCAGCTACTACTAGGAGTTTTGAATGAACTCCCCTTCATCCAAGATTGCCTCTCTTTAGAAGCTTTGGGTGTGGATCTAGGTGCACATTTGCATTTTGGTGTCCTCATGTTGGCAGAGGGAAATGGAGGAAGGAACGGTCACAAGGGGAGCTATGGCAAGGTGTTTGTGAACAACCTATAGAGTGGTCTCGTGCACAGTGATGAACTACATTGGCAAGTTCCTTGTGACGTTGATGAGATAAAAGATATGGAAGCTGATATAAATGCGTCGAAACGCATGCTATGTCGACTTGAAGTCACTGCGGAGATGAAGAATCTTGCTCTAGAAATGGAAATTGAATAGGTGTTTTTACATATGGTACCTCTTGTTCTTCATGTTATTTTTTTCTAACTATGCTTGTATGTAGTGCCATATTCTTGATAGGAACTTTTGCTACTTGTCCTGGTTTATACTTTTTGTACAATGTCATGAACTAACTTGGGTACTATTTGAATTGTTTTGGTAATTTTGGTGTATAGCTAGTTCTTCCAGTGTCCTTTGGTGCATCCTGAATATTTCTTATGTACATCTTGTAGGAGCATTTGGTACTTCTTGTAGGAACATTTGGTACTTTTGCTACTTTACATTTGGTGCTTTCTGTTCGAACATAATATTTATATATGTGTATTCGCATGTACATATTAGGTGCTTTTAAGTACCTTGGTTTGACCAAGAGTACTTTCATTTGGTACTTCTTGAAAAATTCAATATTTTTGGGTACTTTGGGGTCCTTTTGGTACTTTCTGTAGGAACATCTTATGTATATCTGTGTGCAATGAATTGTGATGTACATATTAAGTCTTTAAGTACCATGTTTTGACTTGCGGTACTTTACGTTTGGTACTTCAATATTTGTGGGAACTTGGAGACCTCAATTTGTACTCTTATGTACTTTATATTTTTATTGTTGTGCTTTGGGTACTTCACATCTAGTAGTTTTATTGTTTGGAACTTTTCATACTGTATTTACTATTTGGTACTTAACATTCGGTACTATTTATGGTGTACTAGATTGTTGTTGTCACGGGAACCGAATAATAGAGATCGATAGCAAAAGATAGAGAAAGAGATCTTTGTATTGATGAATCTTTGTAGAGTTTTGATACAACAGAGGATAAAAATATATGGGCGCACTCCGTTGTACGGAGCTCGAACCTCCCGACCACCCCCGAGCTTCAGTTCGCTTGCATGCAGCGTCTCACTCGCACTCACACTCGCACTCTCACTCTCACTCGCACTCGCAGAAGAAGAGATCAGTGAATGATCCCCAAACGCACCACCCGTCGTGCTTTTATCCTTCTTTTCCTCGAAAAGCCTGCACGATTTTCGTACCAAGTATACCTGCGAGAATAATATAAGAACGTGATCGCTAAGCGATCCGTAAAGGTTAGATTTCTATCATGACACTTTGCACAGATCCTGTTTCACACATTGATTTCTGCATCGCCTACAAAATAGCCAAAAGAACATACTCGTGCAACCAATTCAACATGATAATCAAAGTAAAAAACATAATTATATACCTTCATAATCTCAATTGCCATACTCTACCATGAAGAAACAATCCACTTCTTGGTTGATAGCAGGGAGAACTGTATGATGTTGTAGGTTTGTCTGTCCCTGTGTACATTACACGGCTGCTGCCTTCTGTTTGTTTTCATCATAACTTTTACAAACAAACTCAGAACAGAGCGATCCAGGTACTCAAAACGACGGGAATAGGTCTGATCTACAAGGCAACGCGAACAGAATTGCAAAAAACGTCTCTGTTTGGCTAAAAACGCAACTTTTAGGTCGCGACTTATAAAACCTCTGTTTTTGGGTATCCACTACTTTTACAACTTATTTGAAGCCTACCCATGTATTTTAAGCTAAAACACACAAATATAAAACATTGATATTAATAAAAATCTCAATTTTACTGTTCATAGACAGACTATCTGTTATTCATTAATCTTTATCAAATCCGTTTTTAGTGTATTATTTAAAAAAAAGAATATATGTTCTCTCTTAATATTTCAACTCATTCGTATAAGCTTTATTTAATAGACTATTCAACAATCTTTCAAATCGTGCTAACGAAAGATATGCCCTGCTACATTCTTTTCGACTTTAAGAACTTCAAATATTAGTCCTATTACATTCTCCCCTTATCAAAATTAACTCTGTCCTCAGAGTTGGTCTAAAGAGAGAAAAATTCTCTTTGCAAAACACTAAGATCAACCCATGATGCATCCTCTACTGGATAGTTCTGCCACTTAACCAAAACTTCCACAATGTCTCTATTTCTCATATGTTTAAAACGCCTATCTAGTACTAAGTCTGATTCTACAGTCAATGGTCCGTCATCTTTCAACTTAGAGTTGTCCTCTAAAACATGATGCACATTAGGAACATACTTTTTCAATAAACTCACATAGAATACATGATGCACTTTAACATGAGAAGGCAATTCCAATTTGTAAGCTAATGAACCAATGCGCTTCAAAATTTTAAATGGACCAACAAATCGTGGAGACAATCTTCTATCATTTCCAAGAATCAAATGAGACTTCTCAGGAATAAGCTTTAAAAAACCATATCACCAGTTTCATACTCCACAACACGATGTTTCTTGTCATAATACGGTTTATGTCTCTTTTGAGATTCTCTAATATTCCCCCTGATTTTGGCCGACTCGCTATCCATTTTCTGAAGCATCTCACGTGAGAGTTCTACCTTATTCCTCGAATTAAGAAAATGAATAGGTGTAGGATAGTTATAGCCATACATTGCCTCAAACGGAATCATCCTAATAGATGAATGATATGAACTGTTATATGCAAATTCAACCACCAAAGGCAGATATTCATTCCAATTAGATTGGTTTTCATTGACAGACATTTGTAACATATCTTCTAAAATACGATTCACTCTCTCCCTTTCCCCATCTGTTTGAGGATGAAAAGCAGTAGACATGCGTAACTGGGTACCTATAGAGTCAAAAGTCGCTCTCCAGAAATGAGAAGTGAACTTAGAATCTCTGTCAGACACTATGCTCTTGGGCATGCCATGCAAACGAAATATCTCTTTCATAAACAAGTATGCAATGGTCAAAGCAGTATCAGTTATTTTCACGGAAAAGAAGTGAGCCTGTTTTGTGAGTCTATCTACTACCACAAAGATCGAGTCATACCCTCCACGAGTAGTAGAAAGTCTAATAATAAAGTCCATGGATATAGACTCCCACTTCTGTAAAGGAATGTCTAAGGGTTGAAGGTCACCAGGCATCCTCTTATGTTCAATTTTAACTTGTTGACATTGAAAGCATTCACGCACATAATTCTTAACATCCAATTTCATACGTGGCCAAAAGAATGAACTTTTAATCTTTTCATATGTCTTACTCAATCCAGGATGACCAGAAAAAGGTGAGTTATGACACTCATGCAGAATTTGACTCTTAAAAGCAGAATTTGCAGGAATACACAAGCGGTCATAATAATACAGATTTCCCTTATACAAGTGATATCTGTTCTCATACATCTCACCAATATTCTCACGCAAGAATTTCAAAATAGGCATGTAAAAAGAATCGTTTTCAACTTCGGCATGTATCTCATCAACCAAATTGGATCGCACAACAGTCAACAAATTACACATGGGCCTACGACTCAATGCATGTGCAACTTTATTTTCTTTCCCACACAAATACTTCAAGTCAAAATCATACTCAGCCAACAATTCAATCCATCTCCTTTGTCTGTTGTTTAACAATGGCTGCGTGAAAATATACTTCAAACTTTGATGATCAGTACACAATTCAAATTTGACACCAAGCAAAAGATGACGCCAATGTTTCAATGCATGAACAACAGCAAGCAATTCTAGATCATGTGTTGCATAGTTCAATTCATGTCGTCTTAATTTCCTAGACTCATATGCAACCACTCTTCCTTCTTGTGTCAAAACACACCCTAGTTGTTCACGACTAGCATCACATGACACAACAAATGGTTTGCCCATCTCAAGAACTTTCAAAACACAATTTTCTGCTATTTTAGCCTTCAAGGTCTCAAAAGCAGTCTCAGAGGTAGAAGTCCACACAAAACCCTTGTCTTTCTTGGTCAATTCGGTCAAAGGACTTGCTATCTTAGAGAAATCTTTAATGTGTGCTCTCTCATATTGTGCTAGACCCATAAAGCTTCTCACATCCCTTAATGACTTTGGTGTTGGCCACTCCACAATAGTCTTAACTTTGTCAAGGTCAATGTGAATCCCCTCTTTAGAAATCACTCTTCCCAAATACACAATCTGATCCTTTGCAAAAGTACACTTACTTGCTTTGGCATACAATTTATGTTCACGCAAAACCTCAAATGTTTTCTTTAAGTGCAATGCATGATCTTCTTCATTCTTAGAATACACAAAAATATCATCCAAGAATACCATAATGAAGTCATCAAGGTACGGGTGAAAAATATTATTCATTAAGCACATGAAAGTTACTGGTGCATTAGTCAAACCAAAAGCAAGAACTGTAAATTCATAATGCCCATAACGTGTACGAAAAGCAGTCTTTGGGATGTCCTCGACCTTAATGCGGATTTGATGGTAGCCAGAACGAAGATCAACCTTTGAAAATATTGTGGAACCACTCAAATGGCTAAGCAATTCATCTATGTGAGGAAGAGGATATTTGTTCTTAATGGTCTGTTTGTTTAACCCCCTGTAATCAATGCATAACCTATATGTACCATCCTTTTTCTTTTGGAATAACACAGGACTGCCCCAAGGAGATACACTAGGTTTAATGAAACCCTTTTTCAAAAGGTCATCAAGTTGTATCTTGAGCTCTTTAAACTCATCAATATTGAACCTGTATGGAGCCTTTGAATAAGGTGTTGCTCCTGGATATAGATCTATGGCGTGGTCTACCGCTCTAGGCGGAGGCATACCAGGAAGATCGTCCGGGAACACATCCTTAAATTCATGTAAGAGATCCTCTACAAATTCTGGATTTTCCCCTTTCTGTTTACTCCCAGAATCCTCTTTAATCTCGTCAGCAAACACAAGAAACGTCTCACACCCTTGTCTCACCCCCCTCAAAAGTTTCATGGCAGAAATCAGAAGGGATTTAGTATTTAAAAAGCCCAAACGAGCTGGGAAAAATCCCTAAAATTGTGGAAAAATCCCATTGGGCTCAAATTTCATGTTCAAACTCATTTTACCACTTGGTAAGCACTTTGGACACGTCTTTCACGCCAGCGCACGAAACCTGCTATTTTTGGCCGAGATTGCCCGCATTGAACTTTCTAGGCAAAACGAGCATGCCACTTCGAAACACTTGACATTTGTACATTCCCAGAGAAAATTAGGCATATATTTATGTGAAAAAACATTCCATGGTGCCAAGTGCAGGGCCTCATTCGCTCGGCAAGGTATGCCACGGCTGCTACCATGGCATTCATTTTCGCATATATCACACTATGTACATTATAGCATTTGGTCCCACGCATCATAAACATTAAGAGTGAGGTAGATATTTTAATTTCACATTATGAACGTGCGATCTCACGACATCCACCCCCTCTAAACCTGCACATCCTCAGGCATGTGCCACAGATATCTTTTGCAGGTTCAGTCTTCATTTAAGTCAACATACATGTCGATTTCATCATCGCTTGCAACAAAATCTAACACATCATCCTCTTGTTCTTCCAACCATACCATTTTCATCAGATCGTTCATTTTGACCTTCCTGTGAATCAAAGAGATCTGTATCACCTCTTCTTTTGAATAACTTGATTCTTTTCCGTGCAATGGGAATCTTCACTTTGGTCCCATCTAATTCATGCAAGGTATAGGTTACATTCCCATGTACATGCTTAACCACATAAGGACCAAACCATATCTTTGAAAGATTTCTTATTGTTGAATGTTGGTTGTCAAGACTGGTGTCATACACCAACACCCAATCACCTTCCTCAATAGCTTTAGGTCTGAGCATATGCCTCTTATCAAATCTGTCCTTATTATTTAACCTTGCATCTTTCAATCGTGTTACCGCAATCTCAATATCTTGGGGCCTTATTTCTAACTATTGTATGCGCAAAGCAAGAAGGTCTTCCCTACTCATTCCATCTTCCGAAGGTAATACATTCCATGTGGGAATTACATCCTCAATTGGCATTATAGGTTTCTGACCATACATCAATGCAACCCAAAAGGCATATAACCAGTAACTGAGCTATGAGTTGTACGATCAACCCATAAAGCATAAGGCAATAACCTAGGCCACTCTCTCATTTTACCTTTGTAGGCCTTAGCCAAATCTTTAATGATAGGAAGATGCCCACGCTCTGATTTACCATTTCCCTCAGGATTATATGCAGTAGTGAGAGCAAGTTTGATGCCCAACCTAGAGAAAAACTCCCTTGCTTCGTCAGCATCCAACTCACCCCTGTCCGCTGTTATTTTCCCAACACAACCATAATGGCTAATTACATCATCCAAGAGGAACTTACATACCCCTTCTATGCTTTTTGTTCTTAGAGCACGACCTTCAACTTGATTGGTTAAGTCTTATCATGCAAGCACTATGTATCTCATTTGCCATAAGCCCAATGGCATCGTAACCAGATCTACTACCCACTTGTAATGCATGGCCAATGGGTAAGTAGGGTGCAACCCATCACAATGACGTACATTTGAATACATTTGACAGGTTTCACAGGACTCCACAAAGTGAGATACATCTTTATACATACCTTTCCACCAATACCTCTATTTCATTTTAGTAAAGGTGGCCCATACACCTCTATTTCCAACATAAAGACTCTCATGAAACTTTTTCATAAGCTCATTTTGAGCATCCTTATCATTCACGACTCTCATTGGCATTCCATTTCTTTTTTTTGGACACTTCCATAAGTACCCATCTTTCAAAAAGTATCCATAGGCCTTTCTCCGTATTCTTTTGAACTCTTTATCAGTCCACCCTTCTTGCCTTGTCAAAGTGCTCAGATAGAGTCCAGTGAGCAACCAGTCACCTTGATATAGGTCCTCTTTAAATGACTCAAGTGCATTTGAGAGGCAAACATGATCACCCTTGGCATGAGAGATACTATAGAACTGTGTGCCTACATCATCGCCCTCGACAACCATGTCTTCTTCTTTTTCATACCTTGCTCTTTAAAGCATATCTGCAACTGGATTATCTTTCCCTGCAATATGCTTAAATTCTGGGTTCAAGGACTTTATGTAGGAAATCCATCTCAACATAGCAATGTCAGGAGTAGAGCAACTTGTGATCATTCCAAGAAGGGGTAGACAATCAGTCTCCACTATTACATTTGCTCCTCTGAAGTACTCTTTGTCACATTTCAAGGCTGTGACTAATCCCCATAACTCTCTTTTTACCTATGGATAGTTGCGTTGACGAGCACTTGGGACTTTTTCTCCAAACCTCACCACATATCGCTTGCCATCATTATCGTCTTGCCCAATTGCCCATCCAATTCCTGTGGGTCTAGTATCCACTATCACAATTACATATCTTCCACATTCATAGTTTGCTTTTCTCAAAGTTGGAGACATAAGCAGCAACTTCTTTAATTTCCTCATGGCATGGGTACACATTTCTTCCCATTGAAACTTTTTGTTCTTTCTCAAAAGCTGATACAAAGGCTTTGCTACATGCGCATAATGCGGAATCCAGATAACATAAAACACGCATGCACCCAAGAAACTTCGAACCCCAGTGACATTTATACATTTCTCTTTCATTCTCTGGATTACATCAATCTTTGCAGGACAAGGCCTTCTACCATATGGCCCGCACATATGTCCCACAATAAGAACTTCATTCACACCAAACACTGACTTTTGGCCAGACAAGGTAAGGTTCACCTCTTCCAATCTTGACAAGATATTATCACAATCATTGATATGGTTTGCCACATACTTTCGGCACCCCCTCAAGTCTAGAGACACATCTTTATCACTTACATCACATCCTTTGATTGTCACATCATCAAGGAAAGGCATTGTAGTTTGCGGTATGAAGTCACGTAGGACTTTGTTCATACCATTCATCATGTGTGCAACTGAATTTGTTGCCCCTTGAGTTAAGGTGCACATCCTTACTAAACCCAAGGGTGTCCTCATGGTAGTCAAGTCCCTGCTTTCCATTGCTAGTTGGAATTTATCATACCCTGAGTACAAATCTCCCATAGAATATATTGCCCTTCTTGCAAATGCCTCTGCAAACTCATCGACAATTGGCCCTATACCCACATTTCTTATTGTCACCTTATTTACAGGTTGCATATCCTGAATAAAGCGTAAAGAACCATTTTTCTTTGGAACTGTGAACCACCTGTTTGAATATGGAGCACAAGAAGGCTCCAAGATACCCATCTTGATCTTTTCATTAAGCAACTCAATGAGTTTTGGCAAATGAGCCTTTGGAACAGGAATAGGTCTCAAGTTCCGTCTGAACTTGTGTCCAATCTTGCTTGGGTCACGAAGGCTAGGTTGCAAAGCAACTTGTTCTATCTTATTTGTGCAGCCTTTTGGTAGAGGTAATGCCACTGGTTTCACTTTCTTTGCCACGGACTTATGCTTAGTCTCCACTCGTACATCAACACTTTGAGAGTTTTTGAAATCCTCAATGACTTTGTAGATTTCTATTGAGCATACTTTCACGACCTCACTTCCCACATGAAAATTACAATCCACTAAAGACTCCAAATCTTGCATAGTATCCACAAAAGAACACTCATCAAACACACCTGCAATGCATTCTTCATCTTCTAGCAAACCATTCATTTTCAAACGTCTTTGTACACTACTTACATGTTGTCGTTCACCCCGCTTTAAGTCCTCACACTCTATAAAAGCAATAGATCCATAGTCTGATAATCCTACAAAACCTGTAGAAAATGTATCCTTTGCATATACATCATGCGAGAACCTTTCTCTTCTTGTACCACTGCAATCCCGCTCTACAATGGTACATGGCCAAAACCCCTCATATCCCCGTAGTCCTTTAATTCTTTGTTCGTCTTTGGCAAGGGTTGCTCTCTAAGACTTTCACGGTTACTTTCATGGTCCACACAAACAGTAAGGAACTGTATTGCACACTTCCCATCCCTGCTCCTTATTCTTGCATAAGCTGACCCATCATCCATCACCTTGGTTTCCATGCGAGTAGCAGTGATATATGGCTGCCCAAGGATAAGAGGATACGTAGACATCTCCTATACAAAGAAATTATGGTCATCTTTCACATCCCCTATAGTCACCTTAACGTTTGGATAAGATCCGTACAGCTCCCTTGATGAGTTTTTTGTTGCATGAATCATCCATCCATGATTTATATCAATTGGCCATTTTCCTTTTTGATAAAGACTCTTTGACATGAGGTTAATTTATGACCCATGATCTATCAACGCAATGTATGGCTCTTCCAAGTCTCCTACTTTTACCACCGTCTCAGTACTTGCTCTTGCCCAATGACTATTCAAGTAGTAGCTCTTGTGAGTGGTCTCTACTTCATCTTCATCATCCAAGAAGCGAATGTGTTTTACTCCTCCCTTAGACTTGTAGCATCCAACAATAGTTTCATCACCTTGTTTGCCATAGACCTGTACAACCTGTGCATTTAAAGTCTCTTCTTCACCCTGTACATGGATAGATTCAGTAAGAGATTGCTGCTTCCTCTTTATGATTCAATTATTTCTTCGTGGAATTCTCGCTTTGCTATACTAAGGACATCACCCAAGGTAAATTACAACTTACTTTTTAGAATCCTCTCTTCCAAAACCTTTTTGAGAACCGTTGCTGCCTCTATATCGGATTGGAGTTTGTAGGCCGGACCCTTTGCTTTGGATTTGTTGCATCCTTCTTCTTGTCTTTAGAGGCTTCTTGCATAGGCACTTCGGGGACAGGCATTTGTTGCGGGGAAGGTGATCTAGGAGGCACTGTGTCATTTCTACCTCCACTCCTTGTTGCCCGCTTTGAAGGCCCTTCATCCCCATTCTCGCGCCTACGTTTGTCTTCAACAATGGCCTCATTTGCTTGACATTTGGAAATATATGCATGCACTGACAAAGAGTCCACAGGGTCATTCCACCCTGTTTCAAGCCGAGTGCAATCTCCAACTTCATGTAAAACCACTGTAGTCATTTTATCCTTCATAGCAGACTCTATAGCACATGGCCATAGCTCTCCAATACCATTAGATTCCTCTTCTCCAACCTTGATTGATCCTTTTCTTTTAATAAGATCCACCTTCAACCCATAGGAGGCTGCTTCAACCATTGAGATGGCATGGCTAGTAGCCATGTCCTCAACTAGTTTCTTCATCTCGCCTTTGCCAAAATTTGTTCCCAAGAGCTTACATGTTTCACTTAAGTGAATTTTTCCATCTTTAAAGAAAACGAGCTCCTTTGTCAAAGTGTCTTTAAAACTTTCACAATCCCTCCTTCCATGGTCAGTACTATCACACCATATGCATCTATTGACAAAGCCTTCTCTAGTTTGCGGTCGTTGCCCTGTAGATTGGCCTGATGGTTGCCCCTTTTCTTCTAGCCTTGTAAGCTTTAACTTGAGCTCTTGCATTATTTTGACAATATCATCTAGAATGAATTTGTCACTCTTTGGAACCACAATCATAGGCTTTAAAGGACTCTCGGAAACACTTGGGGATTGAGTAGGGTTGACTATCATCTTGTCTCTTCGTCGTTGTCGCTTAGCTAGCAGTGAAATGGCGTCTTTGACCTCATTCCAATCAGTCTTCAAACCCTGTTCCGCATCCTTATCCTCAAGTAGTAGCTCTAACTTCTCTTGAATCTCTTTACCTACGGCTTGCAAAAAGAGCTATGTCTTCTCCGAGTTTAGAGTAGCCTTTTCAGTTCTTGAAAGTTGATCATAACGGCGTTCGAATTCCCTTACCAGTTCGGTAAGCAAGAGCCCCTCTTTTGGCCGAACTACCCACTTTAAGAAAGTCCTCTGTGTCACCCTTTCGGAGTCCTCCATGAAATACTCTTCCTTCAAGGCTAATTTGAATGCTTCCCAAGTTGCCCCATGCTCATTTCTAATTCCCCTTACATGCTCTTTGATCTCGGGAACCACAGCAAGTTCAAAACTTTGCACCATCTCTGCTTCGGGCACTCGATGAAGCTCCATCTCCTTTAAATACCCACAAAGATACTTTGTTACATCTTTACCTTTAAATTGGTCCAATTTCTTCACCGCATATTGAAGCACTTTGGTTGATGAGATCTCCCTCCTCTCTGCAGCTTGATGCTACTGCATCAACACTACAAAAGCTTGAAACATTTGCATTGTGACTGGATCAAACCGAACCCCCTATTGCTCTTGTTGCTCCATAACTTTAAACCTTTATTTTGAGACCTTCAATGAAGCTTTTGAATCCTCACCCTAGCCTACTCCGCGTTGGGTTCACCAAAAACATGTCAAGAAGTGCGCAGTGCGACTAGGAAAGCACGATGAATCCCAAACCTCGAGCAAGATTTTCCGAGCGACCTATAAATCAAGCAGTCAAAGGAAAGATAAAAATCTCTAGGACAACAATGATATGGATGTTCCGGCAGGGGCTATGACTATTTTGCTCCTTTGTGACATTTGAAAATTCTTATTACACTCTTGTTCAATACCCAAGCCAAATGTATGTGTGGAGTTATGATGGTGGTCACAATAAATTGGGTCGATGCATGTGAAAACTCTTATTTCCGTATGATTTCTAGCTCGAGAGGACTTTATACCTACAAAGACTCTATATTGAGGACAATAGAAGAAACATCTAAATATTTAGAGGAGGCAATAGGGTACATGTCGTCCCATAAAACCTTCACCTACTATACCTATGGCTTCGATGCACAATTAACATCCTACACAACAATGGGTGTAGTGAAAACTCCACCGCCGCCCCTCTCTTAACTTTGAATTGACAATATTCTCAAGGAGTTGATAAAAGTCCATGAAATTTACTTAAATATATCATAGTCAAAGGAAAATTATTTTGAAGATGCATTCAGATTGTTTTGGATTTTCATGCATTCACTCTAATACGAGTGCTTGCATGTCAAGGTCGAGCTAGATGCACCATCCTAAAAATTGGAGCAATATTGCTAGCACTAGACAAACCATTCTCACAGTTGTAGGATAATAAACTATCTCTTTGGATATACCCTAAAGGGAATTTTGTATGTGTGTTAGATTGATTTTGCTTGAACATTGGGATGGGTTCAAATGGAGCACTCTAGGGAAAAAAAAGTTTGTGCCACATGGCTTATCATGACTGGAGGCTAAACCTTCCACCTTGCCCCAACTTCTCCCCCCCCCCCCTTTTCCAAGGGCAGAAATGTAAGACTACTACTAAAAAAACCGCTACCAACATGCCACCATGGATTTGAACGTTTCTCCATCCAATAGTTGAAAGATATAGTTTGTGTGACCATATGAGAGCATCAGAGCTTTTGCGTCTTTCATTGAACCTCCAAAAAAAATTCAGAACCTGTTTTCCTCTGCCCACCATAGAAATTCTCAAATATGGTGGCTCAACTTTTCGAAAAGAAGTGAAAGAGCACTCTAATGTGGTCTCCATAAAATCCATAGGTACATGCCATTTCTGCGCTCTCAATAGTTTCCTACGATGTTAAAACTCTCTTCTTCTTCTTCTTCTTCTCCTCTCTCTCTCTCTCTCATGCCAAGTCTTGCTTCCGGCTATACTTCCTCTTCTTCTTCCCCCCTCTCTCTCTTTCTCTCTCTCTCTCTCTCTCTCTCTCTATCTATCTATCTATCTATCTATCTCTCTCTCTCTCTCACACACACACACACCAAGTCTTGCTTCCGGCTGTACTTCTTATTCTTCTTCCTCTCTCTCTCTCTCTCTCTCGCCCAGTCTTGCTTCCAGCTGTACTTCTTCTTCTTCATCATCTTCTCTCTCTCTCTCTTTTTGCAAAATATGGTTTGATGTTGCTCAAAAGGAATTGAAGAGCCCAAAACAATTAACTCAAATCTCCGAGCAAAGGGACATCTAAATCATGTTTGTCACAAAATTCAGTTCAATTTAATACTTAAAACAGTGCAAAGGTTTGAGCAAAACTCTTCGATTCATCATGATGCTGCAAAAATTGACCTAGTACATGGCACCCTTGTGCTTCTTGTCACCACCAATCTCAAAGTGCTTGCATCGCTTGATTGGATGCTGAGTTACATGCTTGCAACTCTGACATTGCAACCTTAACACAATTTTCTTTGTAATCTTAGCCTTCTTGTGGAAGACCGGCTTTGTTTGGCCACCATAGCCGGATTGCTTCCTGTCATAACGCCTCTTTCATTGCATGTAGAGACTATCCTTGCCCTTCTTGTATTGAGTCACCTTATGCAAAGTTTGCTTCTTGCAGTCCTTGCCCTTGCAAAAGGACTTCTTCATCTTTGGAACGTTCACCATGGCCGCTGGTTTGGTGCAGCAGCACAAACTATCTCTCTCTCTCTCTCTCTCTCTCTCTCTCTCTCTCTCTCTCTCTCTCTCTCTCTCTCTCACATCAAGCCTTGCTTCCGGCTGTACTTCTTCTTCTTTTCTCTCTCTCTCTCTCTCTCTCTCTCTCTCTCTCCCCCTTGAACCTTAGTGTCTTGCGTCTAAGGCTCGCGATTTTCTAGCTAGACCTTAACTCCCTGGACGCTTTCATCATCCTGCATCTGTTGCGCCTCAATGGTAGCCCCCATGCAAGAAACTTCGTCTAGCTGTCCACGCCGGCGTGGACAGCTGGAGGGAGTTTGACAAGGGCACGCCCGGCTATTAAGTCATTTTGCCATGGCTAATGGCTCGTTTTTATTTCTTTTCTTATCAAAGTGTCTCGCCACTGGAGGCATGGTGTCCTTTTTGTTGCTCTCTCTTCTACCTCGTCCATAGCAGCCCCATGCCTTGGTGACAGGATTGCGGGGAGCGCTGTACTCTTAAGACAAACTAACTGTACATTGATGGAAGCAAACAACAACTAACAACATAGCGTTATCAAAAATAAATAAATTAGCGCACCCAACTCCCCCTCCTGATATAATGCACGCTGCTGCGTCTGGGCCGAGAAAGGCACTAGCAGTGAGCTCTCCTCTATCGCAGTGCATGCCGACGTGCAGTGCATGCCCGGTTGTTTGAAGAAGATGTCCCTCCACACATGGGCAGCACAATTCCATTGCATGTAGCCAAATAAGCACACAAAAATTTTCTCAAAGCAGTGTAATAAACAAGAGGTAGTAAACATAGGGTATACCCACGTGCCTAAGGAGCTATGACGTGGTTGTCAATTCAAGCTCATACTACATTTGCATTCAATAGTGTGCAAAAGTGACACAAAACAACATTCATTGATGCTCATTTACAATTTTCTCATATGTCTACTTCATGCGATAAGGTCTAAGCGAGCATGAGACAAGTTCATAAAACCATTAGGAATAAGGTACACAAGTCAACTGCTTGAGCTGGTAAAATTAAGGTCTAGAACCCTAAAGCTGCAAAGGAGGAGAATAATAAGAGACTCAAGATCCACAAAGTACTCTAATTAATCTATGGATCTCGCTTGGCTTTTGGTTTTCTCGAAAAATCTTGCTCGGTGTTTGGTAGGACTCGGAAAGCACCGGGCCTCTGACTGTGAGGATTCGTTGCAAAATCAAGCAAGGTGTAGACGATTTGAAGCCAAAAAAACACTAAAAAAGAACGAAACTCCAGCCATGAAAGCTCCACTTTGAAAAAGAACCAATACTAACTCAAAACTCTTGTGTGTGTGAAGATTAGGTGTAGCCTCGCTCCCAATTGCACAGATGCAGTGCTCATTCGACCTGTTAAAAACCCTAAATTTACACTTCAATTCTTCGTCGTGACCATTTCATGGAAGCTTCAGTACTTAATTGGAGAAGCCCAAGTAGTTATTTGAGGAGGGGAAACCCTAATTGGAGGCCTCACAGCCTCAACCATGCAGTGGAAGCAGCACGGGACTGCACTAGCACCCTCTAAAGGAATGGTTGTATCTCCTTGCTCATGTACCCAAATGAGCTCATTCTTGGCTCTAAAAATTCCCACACACTTGAGCAACAATGCCAGCATCGTTGATGTGGAATTTTGAGCTATTTTGACCATTTTTAGCCCAAAAATATTGCTTTTTGTTCGTAAAAAGCCCAAACGAGATGGGAAAAATCCCTAAAATTGTGGAAAAATCCCATTGGGCTCAAATTTCATGTTCAACCTCATTTTCCCACTTGGTCACTTTGGACACGTCTTTAACGCTAGTGTACGAAACCTGCTATTTTTGGCGGAGATTGCCCGCATTAAACTTTCAAGGCAAAACGAGCATGCAACTTCGAAAAAATTGACATTTGTACATTCCCAAAGAAAATTAGGCATATATTTATGTGAAAAAGCATTCCATGGTGCCACGTGCAGGGCCTCGTTTGCCCGGTAAGGTATGTACACGGCTGCTACCATGGCATTCATTTTCGCATATATCACACTATGTACATTATAGCATTTGGTCCCACACATCATTAAGAGTGAGGTAGATATTTTAATTTCACATTATGAACGTGCCATCGTACAACAACATAGTTTCTATCCATGACTCAAATTCCAATATTTCTCCAATTGCAGTTTTTTCACTTAATGGACCCCCAGCTTTAGATGAGAGTATGGTAATAGAATTTGGCTCGCGTTAACTTCGCATTGCACTACAATCTATGCTATTTTTCACAATTTATGTTTTTTTCTTGAAATGTTATCTAAGATATAGCTCTCATGATGTAGAGTTTCCTCAGGCTTCTCTTAATTAAGATGATACTGTTTATATAATTTTCTTTATTAACATTCATTAATTAAGTGGTCCCACCAAACATTCTCTTATATATTGATTTTACGTGGAAAATTTCCATATCATTGTCCCACGTAGAATACGTCTTTTTCATCAAGAGAAAACGTACTGTAGATTATCCTGCCTCCATGAAACATGCATCCCACATGGGTCCTTTGCTTTCCATGAGGCAAAGCAGGTTTTGAGGTTTCAGAGCGACGAAACACGTTTCTAATGCTCAGATTAATGTAATGGCTAGATATTGACCATGCAAAAAACTCTACTTCGCATACAACAATTGTGCTCACTATAGACGAGCATCTTTACACATTTGTGGGAAACATGAATGTGAAGCATGGAGGATGGACTCCAGCAATAGGACCAATAATCTTGTGGTTGTGGCCCCGAAAGCCATTAAAATTGTAGGGAGATTTGAATGGTATAGTAGATGTGGGGGTTGGGATTTCATGATAGATGTTTGAGAGAGTTCTATTGTACAAGAATTAAGGCTGATCGTGACTTCAAAGCCTCTTACACCTCACATGCTCCTAATACCCACAACAAAGGATGGGAAATGCTTGCATAGTCTTTTTTTATACAAGAATCGAAACGTTGTAGATTTTGCTCATCTTTAAACTTTGAGAATGGTTTGATATAGTTTTCTCTGATAGGAAATGGGTGCTACCTAGATTTTGAATGTTGGCACCAATTGATTACAATGAAGCACAATGCATCCTATAGGAGGAGTCCCATAGGTTTGGCATGAAGAGAATATCTTGCTTTTTTGTGCAGAATGTGGATCCCGAGGGGCCCCAGGTGAGCCTCTCAACCACAAGAAGTGCCATGACCTTTGTCCTCCACGGTGGATTGGAAACACTCTTTTCAGAGTGTTTGGACATGCCAAGTGCAAGTCACCATCGAAACTCTCGGACCTAGAACATAAGAGTTTGGCAAGGTGATCATTGGAGTGCTTCATCCACAAAGAGTGCACAATGCCAAATAACAATCAAATTGCAGTATACTTCATACAAAAAGTTTGTGTACAAGATATATTAAGACAAAGGGTAGACTAGGTAAGCAAACCACACAATGCAAGTGTGGATTTGGAAGGGCCAAGGAGGGGTCCCAACAACGAAAAAAAGAGGCAACCCCCGTCAACTCCCCCCCAAAAAAAAAAGAGGCCTATTGGGCTACTACCATAGGAGCATGATCAAATGATAAAGATGGTCACCCAATGGGGCCATGTGTTGAACTTTCACTTTGTCTCCCCTAGATTCTTTCCAGCAGGCTATAGCTCCGTGCTTCTTGATGCTTCAATATGCCATGGATCTCTAGAGCTACCTTCTCTATTAGCATAATCAACACCTTGTTGGAAAGCTTCTCTATCCTTGTCACCTGAGAGCAATTGTTTGCATACCATTTTCAAAGTCTCCCATGACCTCTGTGTTAGAGCCTTGACCATGTAGTTGAAATTTTGGAACCAAAATAAATGCCGCTCCATGCAAACGTGTACGCATTTGGGCCCAACATCTTTTTGCAGCCCCTGCTACTTGTGCCTTTTCTCTAGTAAATTGGTTAAATTATTTTGTTTGTCTACTAGCTTATGACATCAACCAACATATTTTTGTAGCCCCTACTATTTGAACGAATTTACCTGGAAAGAAATTAGCGGTAGCAGGTAGGGTTTAGGGTTATAAAACTCGAGCAGTTTGTTACAATATTGTCCATCGGTGCTTCCTACTCACATTGTCATCATCCTCAAGGTTGTTGTGCGCCTCAAATATCCCTCCACCATGGCCAACCTTAGGCAGACACTTGTAGGTATACGCAAAAGGTCTGCAAATCAAGAGGATCTCTTGCAACGTCATGAGAAACCGAGTATATCATCATCACAAACAACTTATTATAATGAGAATCAACGATTGACTTGGGGACAGCCCAAGATCAGAAGCCGCATCCTCAAAGACAATGCCTTCCTCGTGAAAGATGAAGGCTTTATGCCTGTGCAGCAAGTTGATGATGCATCAACTAGGTATTTGCATATTAATGAAGGTGCCCCGAGCTATATATAAATTTTTTGGTTTCAATAGGCCTTAGGAGCTCCACATAAGGCTTGTTAATACCACATACCTTCTCTATATTATGCCAAAAAATCAACCATTGGATAAGATGCATAAAAGTTTGGTTAGCACCTTGATAACTTGGACACTTTTAGATCCCTTTCTAGGGCTGTATGTAAGAATTGTATAGTTTACATTTTTATACAATCTCAATATACATCAGAGTTGTGGAAGCAAGATAGTGTTGGCAGTGTCCTGTGCAACACCCAAATCAGCGATAATGCATATGAGCCATACACACTCAACCGTAGGTTTGAAGACTGCCCTATACTCAGCCTCAGAACTAGAAGTGGCCACAATACATTTCTTCTTTCTCAACCACAATGTACATGAACTGCCAAGCATGAAATAAAAACCACTGTGAACACCTGGGTGTCAAAAAAACCAGCCCAATCTCAGTTAGAAAAAGCATGTAAGTCTGGCGTAAATGATCCCCCCTTGGGATAAAACTAGCCAAGATATAAAGTGCCACTCAAGTAGTGGAAAATCCTTCTGAAGTACTACCAATGCTTAGACCCTGTGATATGCATCAATCTGCTGACCTATGAGACTGCAAACTGAATATCCAACCTCGTGTTGCATACATAAATGCGACAGCCAACAACAATTTGGTAAAGAGTGACATCAACAGGATCACCAACATCATGTAGACTTAACTTCAAACCAGATTCCATGGGAGTGGCAATAGGTTTGCAATCCTCAAGTCCAAACTGGCATAGCAATGTCTCTATGTAGCTTCTTTGACACAAGGCAATACCACCACCACACTGCTTAAACTGTATGCCCAAGTAATGATGCAACAACCCCAAATCTTTCATCTTGAAAGTAGCATTCAAATCAGCCTTTAATTCAAGAATATGTGCCTCATTGGGAACAATGATCAGCAAATCATCCACATAAAGAACAAGAATGAGAAGTACATTGCCCTCATGCTTGACATAAAATGTGCTTTCTATTGGACTGTCTCGAAAGCCTTGTTTGACCAAATGAGTGTCAGCCTTCTCATACCAAGCACGAGGAGATTGCTTCAATCCATACAGAGCTTTGCTACATTTTCACACCTTATCCTCTTGTCCTTTCTTGGGACAAAACCGCGAGGCTGCATTACATAAAGTTCCTCAAACAATGTCACCATTCAACAAAGCAGTAACAATGTCAGATTGATGTACATCCCAACCAAAATGAGTTGCCAAATTCACATACAAAATGCACAGTGGTCATACAACAATTGGGAAGAAAAGTCTCTTCATAATCTATACCTTTTTGCTGTCCATAACTCTTTGCAACAAGTTGAGCCTTATAGCGATCAATCTCACCATTCGGCTTGTGTTTTAACTTGTAAACCCACTTTGTTCCAATTTCCTTTTTTCTAGGAGGCAAATCACATAAAGTCCATGTGTCATTTTCTATAAGTGCATCATATTCTGATTGCATGGCAGCCATCCAATTTTTTTAATTATGTGCTTCATCAAAAGACATAGGTTCCTCAACATAATGTAAGCTAGACACAGCCAAAGCCGAGAGCCTCAACAAGTGCGACTAGACAAAGGTGCATCAAATTTACTATCATGCAATGTATGCACCAACCATTTTGACATACCTCTATCCTCCTCATTGTTATCCCTTTCCTCATCAAGTACATCATGTACATCTGCATTAGTAATAGGATGACGTATAACATTTTTTGAAATCTCCATATGCTATACATTTGCCTCATTGGAGTATTTACCATAAGTGAATGTTGGAGACCAGCATTATTAAACTCAAAATTAAGCACATCAGATAAGGAAAAGACATGAGAGATGTGGTCTGCCATGGAGCATTTTATAATCAACAACCAAATCATCATCAGTAGGCAGCAGTGAGTAGAACAGCTAGGACCAAGAAGATAGATGAGACTGAGAATGGAAGGTTAATCCTTGGTTTTGGTATGTAGTTTCTAGCCAAGCATCCTGTAAATTACCTGCACTCACCATTCTCTCCCTAAAACTACTCTCCAGCTTGTTAATAAGAGAGCCACTAGAGGTGATATCTTGCCCTGCACATACCATGTTAAAGTCCCAAGCCATAATTCCATGAGATAGCTACAAGCCTACTATCCATTGCAAAAGATCACCCCTAAGTCTAGGGTTATTGTCTGCATAGACATTAATCAACATAATTTTGCCCCATTGAGTGGATATCTGAAAAACTGAGCATCGACCATTTGGATGATCCAGGATCCAGATGGGATGAAGAGATGTCTTAATGCAAGTAAGCACTCCTGGGAATCCCCCTTGCTTTCCTCCATAGAAACACTCCATACCTCTATAGTGCATAAGTTGCCTTGCCTTGTCTTTCCTTTTATGCTCTTGAACTAAATACACATCAATCTGACTAGAAAACATCCACTTATTAAAATTGTACAACCTTGAGGGGTCATTCTACCCTTTTACATTAAAGGTTGCAAACTACATACTGTTATGAACCATGTGTGTTTCCTCCTCACAATCTATTTCTTGCATATGCACTTCTAGATGAATGCCTCATGGGTCGGTTTCGTTGTTGTATATTTTTGTTTCTTGGCTAACTCATGGGTTTCAAGGATGTTTTCTATGGCTACTAAGGTTTCACAAGATGGCATGTCCTCCATGAGGGCTTCATAATAATTATGTGAGATATACCCCAAGGAGAAGCCCCTTGATTTAAATAATTTCCGGGTAGCAACCGTGAAATCATCCCCATCTACCACTCTCTTGCCTTTCTCTGTTGGTTTTGGATTGTTTGAATATGATGGAATGTTACTCCCCACACTAGGTTTAAACAAAGGTCTTGGGTTGGGTGGTTTCCTACCACTAGGTGTCTTTGCATAAAGTGGGGATGATCCACCTGCTTGTTATTGGTTGTAGACACTTTTCCTCTATCAACTTTGGAGACATTTTTCCCAAAGATCTGCTCTTGCAGGACCATATTTGTGCTCCTCGGATAAGATGGGATGAGGTGACATGCAATAGATATTGTAGGGTAGTTTTTTTGAAAATGTCGTGAGTTTCCACAATGATAGCACAACCCAGCAAGATTCCCTGATTTCAAGTAAAACACAAGCACTACAAGACGTCTTTAATGTAGCGACGCACGTAGTGCGACCCTCAGATGGCGAAAAGCTCGGCCTCGCTATAGGCATCGCTATGTAGCAAAGACTATAGATATGCTTATAGTGACGTTCATAGCGACGCCAACCCTTAAAAATAATTTGAGAGCACTATAAACTCAGATATGTAGATCTGAGTTTTGGTGCTCTTTGCACAATAGGTATAGCAGTTCCCCCCCCCCCCCCTCTCTCCCCCCCCACACACACACACACACAGAAGGAGAGGAGGGAGAGCCAGGTATGCTCCCTCCCTCTCCTATCTCTCATGTTCCCTTTGCCCCCCCCCCGCTCTCTTCCCCACACACACACACACAAGGAGAGGAGGGAGAGCCAAGTATGCTCCATCCCTCTCCTATCTCTCATGTTCCTCCCCCCCCCCCCCCCCCCCCCCCCCCCCCCACCCCCCCTCTGTCTCTCTCTCTCTCTGTCTCTCTCTTAAACACACGAGGAGATAAGGGAGAGCGAGGTATGCTCCCTCCCTCTCCTCTCTCTTATGTTCCCTTCTCCTCTTTCTCTCTCTCTCTCTCTCTCTCTCTCTCTCTCTCACACACACACACACACACACACACACACACACATTGTGTGTGTGTGTGTGTGAGTGCATGTGTGTGTGTGTGCGTGATCGTGCATGTGTGTGTGTGTGTGTGTGTGTGTGTGAGAGAGAGAGAGAGAGAGAGAGAGAGAGAGAGAGAGAGAGGGAGGGAGAGAGAGAGAGAGAGAGAGAGAGAGAGAAGTTAAAGAGACATATAAAGAAAGTAGAGAGAGAGAGAGAGAGAGAGAGAGAGAGGTTAAAGAGAGGGATAAACAAAGTAGAGAGAGAGAGAGCGCAATAAAGAGAGAGAGAGAGAGAGAGAGAGAGAGAGAGAGAGAGAGAGAGAAATGAAATGAAATGATATATTTAACGTCTTCAAAATGACAAAATCACTTATGAGACCAATCCAATAAACTCCTTGTGGATCTTATCTAATGTTGGGGTACAAACATACAAGTGAAGTAAAGTGGAAGACGAAAATCATCATCAATTTTCAACATTGGGCGTTGTTTGAGAAAGTATGCATCGGTCGGTGAAGAGCTTCATCAATGTCCGCCTTGTAAATACACATAATGTGTGAAGTTGAGGGTTGCCAAAAAAAAAAAGCTCTTCGAGGTCGTACCAATGCAGTTGATGGTAGCAGGTCTTATGGTGTTTGTAAGCGGTGTTTTTGTCATAATTGGAGCAAACCATAGTCAAATCTTGTGCCATTTCTTTCCCCTTTCCCCCTTCTGGCATTTCCTTTGCTCAAAGTTTTTGGTACCAATTGTGTGAGTTGTGTGTGCCCCCCGGGCCATTTGTGAGTGAAGGAAAGGAGAGAGAGGTGTGTGCTATAAGATTGCTAAAAACGGGAAAAATTGTGATGGTGTGTTGTCTCTCAATTATGTGGAGTGTGTCTTCATTGGTAGGCGTTGGTGCACCCAAACTCTGTCAACCATAGCAGAGGACATAGGCACTGATGTGTATGCTTATGGATGCATGGGAGAGGGCTAGAACATATGGGAAGAGCCTAGACAGATAGGTGGCAGCAGAGATATATGCTTTATGTGGGTTTTAGACCCTAAAGTCTACAAGATGGGCCGGACAAGGTGGTAGGTGAAGGAGGCTCAAGGTGATGGTTTCTAGCTCAACAATGTAGAGCTTGAAGTGCTAAAGGAGCAAGTCCAGATGGCTCATTAAACGGAGCTACAAAGCGAAAGCCATCGCTATTAAAAGTTGAAGGTATTTGCAAATCTGAGATGAACAGAGCAGGTGATTCTAGGTAGTCCAAGTCATTTTGGAGCTATGTGTATGTAGTGCTTGATTTATGGAGCCTGCTGGTCTTTTCATATTGTCGTTTGGAACTTTGGAGGTCAAGATACTAGCAAATAAAAATTTGTCGAGGGCCAGTTCTCTGTCGGGTTGGTGGCATTGATAGATGTGTCATCTGAGATTTTCGAAGATTTTCTAGGTTTTGTATGAATTCTATGCAGCAAGTGAAGGCCATAGCAGTTTACGTCTCGTCAATCGAGCACCGCGTCGGTCAGGTATTAAAGTTTGAAAATGATGGCAGTTGCCGGTCAAGTGGTAGAAAACGGGTTTTTTAGGCACATCATTTGAAGGCACGGCAAAGCCAAAATGGTAGTGATATTTGTACAGTTTGTAGCCAACAAAGAGATCTATTGGTTGGAATTTGCGGCTCAATCATAGGGTTGGTGTGCACCAAATGGCATCGGATTGAAATGGTGAATGGAGGAGAATTTTTATGTAGTTAAAATGAAGAGTTGGTGAAGTTTTGATCATTGGGGGGTGATTTGAAGTGGATCTATCACGTATTTGTGGGTTAATACCACATGATAAGTACGAGGTTGACTTGGTAGAGTACATAAGCGCAAGGGAGACGTGCACTTATGTGTCATGGGGTAGGAGTTGAGCTCCGAGGGCTGTTCGCCATGGTGACTAGAGTGCGCACAACATTGTTGTGGTTGTGCCTGATGGACATGATGTTGACTTGGGGCGGTACCTGGTTGTTTTGTTGAAGCAAGTGGTGGATAGACCTGTTATCGACGGTCATTGACTCTGTAGTGGCATGATGATGTTGTAGAGGCCGATCACGCCCCCATAAGGGCCAAGTCGTGCCTTGGGTTCTCAAAGGAAGTAAATCCAAGAATAGAAGGTCAGCCTCACATGCAAGGGATACCAAAAATAGACGAGGAACTAAAAAAGGGAAGTGCCCACGCCCAAGAGGGGCCCGTTCTTCCATGTGGGGTTTCTCTTTTCCCAGGTCAGTGAGACGGGAGGACGAAGGGATTCTTGAGCCGAAGTGTGTCTATGGAGTTGGTGTGGAGCTGAAGGGCAGCCAGATTTTTGTGTTCTACTTGCCGATGCTTATGCCGGCTAAGAGCTAGAGCTGTATATACTCGTCTTTGTTGAAAGGAATCCATCATTATTGTGCATCTGGTGTCGATTCCCCTTACCCCTTCTCTTCTTTGTTGTGTGCATGTGGTTCCGGCGTGTGTAGGTAGTTGTGCCCCCCTGATGGTCTATTGTGCACAGAGAGGTTGAGAGAGGTTGTGTGTGCGGTGAAGGGATTGAATATAGCTATACAAGGTGATTGGCCTTTGTTGGTGGTGTCATATTGAGTGTGTGCAAACGGTGGTTCGTTGGTGAGTCGTGTGAGTTTTGAATGTGGACTCTAGTGGATTGGGGTGTGTAGTGATTGTCTTGGGCTATAGAGAGACAGATTACTTGGGTTTTGGGTCTGTTGCCCTTCCCCCTATCCATCTTCAAGTTACCCACGGAGCAGCATTGATGCTCCAATTTGAACTTTAAAGTGATGTTTGGAAGCCAACGAATGATTAGCGGATGGTCAAAATATTTGGCGTTTGTGTTTTAAGGTAAGAGAGATGATGGAGTCAAGCTTTGACCCCATAATTGGAGGTGTTGAAGACCCTGAAGATTGGTTGGCAAATTTTGCATTGTGGATGATATTGATGCATATGTTGAGACAGATGCGGAAAAGCTGCAAATGGTGTCGTTGCTGATGTGCAGACAAGCAAAGGTTTGGTACAATCATTTGAAGGGTGATGATCGAAGTTCATGACACGAATTGTGGAGGCAGTTTGGAAAGGTGATTGCCGCGACAGAGGCTAGTGCTAAGTTCAAAGCGGTACACCAAGAAGTAAGTAACGATTAATCTATTTTCCTTGAGACTTTTTAAGCTTGTTGAAAGTAGTTAGAATCCACACATAAACAAGCGCCAAGGGATAATGCAAGCACAAAGAGTATCAACTCAACACTCGGATAAATAGATCTTAGTTGAGCATAAAACGCATAACTTTATACACAAGTGGTGAGCAAACATTGTGCTCAAATCACATCCCACAAGTAGTGATGTTAATCTAACAATTGCATAAATCTATACCTGTAAGCATGTAGAACCTATAACCAATGACTATTTGTAAAATGTAAGCATTAGACTCACAATTAGAATGTTCGTCAATCAAAAACAATGTATACCATAGATCTACCTATAGCCACTATCAGCATACCATAAATCTCACTCCTACGACAGTGGATACAAGAGCACTAAATCCATATCCAAGCTAACAAAACCTATAAAAGTGAGAGTAAATACCTGATCACTATAAAAATGGGAGTAAATCAACCACTGCACCACCCTAGAATCAAATTGCAAATACTTGCAACATATGGCAAGAATTTGGGAATAGAGTTTCTGTTTTATTTTCAGTAAGATCTCAAATACAACTTAGTCATTCAAAGTGGCATGCCAAAAAATCATAGAAGTATAAATTAATCCAACTAGGCACTCTGCATAAACAAGAGACTCAGTCTCTCATCCACAAATGTCATACACTTTTTAAAAGTGATCAAATTCTCTCCAAACACAATGAATAGAAGCAAGACATTGTTGTCAGTTCTCACAAAAAGTGCATAAACTTGTCCAAGACAAAACCGTCTCAATCAGAAATCCACATATGGCATACATACACCATAAGCATGGCATAAGCTCATTCCCACATGAGTAGCTCTTTGGACACTCCACATCTGTGCTATCTATATACCCCTGAATCCATCACCTACGAGCTATCAAGAGCTCGATTTGTATTACCATATGCATACATAACATAAATTCCACACATAACGTGTGTTGAAAACCTCTGTGAAAAACCACACAATCTAAAGCATAAATCATCGACCGAATGTTCGTCGGTTAAAAAACGCACAACTTGTAATCTTGCACACTATCTCATTGATCAAAAACCTCATCGGTCAAAAACCAAACACATGGATAAGAAACCACTTGTCCGCATATGATGTATACATTTCCTCCAAGATTCATGCCGGGGAAAGGTACAATCTAGCTCACAAAATCCCTGTGAAGGTCAAGTTGGACCTATCATGGTGGCCGTAGACATCCGAGAGTCGATGTTGCTTCTCAAAAAAACGTACTTCCAGAAGACCATTGGAGCCATGCGTGCCATGGCGTATCTGTGCAAGAGAAGAAATCATAACATTGGAAAAGAGCCTGGACCCACTCTCTCTCGCTCTCGCTATGTTGAGGAAGTGGCCAGATAGACTCCGTCCATCTACCTTTGTGTGTATCTGTGCAAGAGAATAAATCAAAACACTGGAGGAGAGCCTAGACCCACTCTCCCTCGTTCTCGCTATGTCGAGGAAGTAACCAGATAGTCTCCGTCTATCTACCTGTGTGTGTACATGTGTGTGTGTGTGTGTGTGTGCATAGCTGTTTACATCTTAACTAATAAGACATAATTGAATTTTTTCATTCAAAAGACAACTGGCCAAGGAATAATGAACTGATATGTACAAAAATAACTCAGTATCAAAATTATTTAGGTACAATGATTGTAGGAAAGAGGTCCTCTTTCGGTAAGGTTGGTAGTAAAAAACTTCGCCGTTCCTCATTGGGTATTTTATCACAATAATGTTGCTTGTCAAAGAAAAGAAAACCCTCCAAGATAACATAGAGTCCTTACCTGCATCCATCCAAACAAGACAACAATTCAGCTAGCCTTGGATGTGTTTTACAGGTATCAATGGACGATATCAGTTGTTATCCATGTTCATCTTACAGATTTTAATTACTTTAGCCAAGCTTAGGTTATTAGATTTTTTTAGCAGTCTTTAGATATTCCTTCAGAAATCAATGGTGCAATCTACCTTCTAATCTATGTGGTGAAGTCCAAAAATTCTAAGCCATAGCTTGGTAGCTATGCTTGAGTCCATAGTAGAAAACATATATTTACTAATCAATAGTGTATCAAAAAAAGACTCCATTTTTTCAAGTGGAGCCTCATTTCTCGAGCCATATCTCGGTATTTATGCCAAGTTTTGAGGGTACCAGCCATATACTTACCTTCAAACTTCCCAAGTTTTCTCCATAGCTTGGTAGCTATGCTTACACTAACAATAGCATCCATATACTTACCAATCAGAAATAGAGTATCAAGTGGAACTTTATGTCATGAGCCAAAGGTCAGTTTTTTACGCCAAAGCTGAGAGTAATCTCCATATACTTACCTTCAAAACTTCAAGTTTTTAAGTTCTTAGTATTCAATAGAGTTCAGCATTGTTCAGCCCTGTTTTTCTCCAAGATACTTTCAAGTTTCCACCGTCATGGGTGCTAGATGGGTTAAAATAACCTTAACTCCTTCTCCCCATATGAAATCATGAGGGAAGGTATTATGAAGAAGTCCAAGAGTTGCCACATTGCATACAACAGAAAAGCCAGACGTATCCTTATCGATGTCAGACAGAGTTTCATCACCAAAACAAACACAAGCTTTTAGAAAGTCCAAGGTTTCATTCACATTCCAGGCGGTTACTAGCCTTAGCTACTACAGGCCAGAGCTAAAATGCATTAGCTATATATTTTACCCCCCCTTTTTTAAAGAAAACTCAAGTGATTCATCATACAAAAAATTGTAATGTCCGGTTACTGTTAGGTCTAAAAAAATAAGGAGACCAGTGTGGGCTAAAACAGAGCCCAAAAAAATCCTTCAACGGCTAAAACAAAGGCCTTTCTTTTTTTAAAACAAACCTTAGTTAGGTCGGTAAATGGCAAGACTTGTAGCAGCGGCTTAAGCCAAGCCAAGAAAACCAATGATGCACATTTTTTTTTCTAAGACCAGGAGACAACAAATCCACCCAATTTTTACAATAGGTTCCATTAGGTGGCTTTCAATCAGTCAGAAGATGCCTTGGTACCATATCTAAGGGCTACAATAGTTTTTTTGAAAAAAACCAGTCTACGCAGAGTACTGCCCAAAACAAATTCTTAAATTAAACCCCTAATGAATGTTATACAGCTCAACGCTATGCTATGAGAACTACTGCAAGTAGTACCAATGTAATGTTTTAATATTCAAAGCAACAGATAACCAAAGCTAAAAGATCTTTTTTCTCAAAAAGAGGCCTAGAGAAAAACCTGAGTATTTTGCGCAGTGAGCTCCATAGCTTGGACAGTGAAGCAAACGGTATATTGCCTTTAGTTAGAACAACAAAAATACACACAGGCTAAGTGAGGGGCAAAGTGCACCCTCACCTTTTTTATAGAGGTTGAGATGCATTTTATTGAGCGTGATCGATGAGAGAGGCAAGCAGCCCTGTTGTGTAGCGTCTTCAAGTGATGCACAGAAAGCCTTGCAAGGGGAGATCCATCCCTAGGATGCGTAGGCCGCCTACTATTTGCAATGAGAGCCCGGCATTTTTACTCACGCCCAATTCTAGGAGAGAATTATTATGCAAGGTCATAGTCCCATAGGCCATAAACAATGTCGGATTGATGTACATCCCAACCAAAATGAGTTGCCAAATGCACATACAAAATGCACAGTGGTCATACAACAATTGGGAACAAAAGTCTCTTCATAATCTATACCTTTTTGCTGTGCATAACTCTTTGCAACAAGTTGAGCCTTATAGCGATCAATCTCACCATCCGGCTTGTGTTTTAACTTGTAAACCCACTTTGTTCCAATTTCCTTTTTTCCAGGAGGCAAATCACATAAAGTCCATGTGTCATTTTCTATAAGTGCATCATATTCTGATTGCATGGCAACCATCCAATTTTTTTAATTATGTGCTTCATCAAAAGACAGAGGTTCCTCAACATAATGTAAGCTAGACACATCCAAAGCATAACAAGAGCCAGAACAAGTGCGACTAGACAAAGGTGCATCCAATTTACTATCATGCAATGTATGCACCAGCCATTTTGGCATACCTCTATCCTGCTCATTGTCAGCCCTTTCCTCATCAAGTACATCATGTACATCTTTATCAGTAATAGGATGACGTATAACATTTTTTGAAACCCCCATAGGCTATACATTTGCCACATGGAGTTTACATTTAAACTTCCACCACTGAAAAGAGGCAACAAAGTGTCATAAATGTCTTGTGAGCTTACATTGTTGTCTTTGGTACATGAAAGCAAGGGTTGAACAGAATGCTTTGTTTGTGGATGATACAACTTGTAACCTTTGCTTTCAGCACTATAACCAACAAACATACATTTGATAGCCTTATCATCCAATTTTTATGTGCCGTATTTGTGGAACCAAACCATACGCCAAACAGCCAAAAACATGCATGTGCTCAATAGATGACTTTCTATCATGCCATGATTCATATGGAGTCATAGACTACAATGCTTTTGTAGGACACTTGCTGAGTACATAAGTGGCACACATGACAGTCTCGAGCCAAAATGAATGTGGTAAAGCTTGACTCTTGACCATACATCGTGCCATCTTCATAAGAGACCTCTTTTTCCTCTCAGCAACACCATTTAATGGAGGTTAAAACAAACCCGAATAAAAAATCTGGGTAGACTAAGCTTTAAGAGCTATCCCAAAAATAAATTCAACCTGTAAACACTCGCAAAATCGAATGCTCTCCAAAGCTCACTGAAATTGGAGAAAGTGAGCAAGCATGTGTTGGAGCTGCTGGCAACTAAGCTCGGGAGGATGCAACGTGCTCTGATGCCAATTGTTCGAATTAGGGTTGCAGGGGAATGGACACAGCTTAGAGAAGACAAAGGAAGCTGAAGGAACACAACAGAAAGTATATTAATTAGTGTGCAATGGAAAGATAGATACTGCTAGAATGAATGGGTGTATATACAATGCACGGGGGGAAAAACCTCCTAGAGAGGGAAAAAATGGCACGGCTGTCCTAAGTGCATTCACACATATCACTACCACATATATATGATGGTAAGAACTGACTATGTAAAAACCTTTCCCTGATGGCCATTTTTGAGTCAAATGCCTTAATGACTCTTCTTGCATGAGCAGCTAGGGTTCCCAATTCTTCTTCAGTAACTGTAGATACATCCCTTGAGACAATCTGTTTTATGAACTCTGAGGCATCTATGAATCTCTAATGTTTCTGACTAGCTTCATGCTTTTCCACATTTTTGATGCATTGTTGCATTGAATCAGTCAAGAAAAGACATGCAAAAACAAGGTCAGTCTCAACATATCCTTTAATTTGTTGCATAAGTCTACTCATAAATAGCTTCAACATAGGATGCCTCAAAAAAAAGTTATTTACCATAAGTGAATGTTGGAGACCAGCATTATTAAACTCAAAATTAAGCACATCAGATAATGAAAAGACACAAGGGATGTTGTCTGCCATGGAGCATTTTATAATCAACAACCAAATCATCATCAGTAGGCAGCCAGTGAGTACAACAAAAATAAATCTTTCAAGCCAAGACCAAGAAGACAGATGAGACTGTGAATAGCAGGTAAATCCTTGGTTTTGGTATGTAGTTTCTAGCCAAGCATCCTATAAATTACCTGCACTCACCATTCTCTCCCTAGAATTACTCACTAGCTTGTTAATAAGAGAGACAGTAGAGGTGATATCTTGCCTTGCACATACCATGTTAAAGTCCCAAGCCATAATTCTATGAGATAGCTACAAGCCTACTATCCATTGCCAAAGATCACCCCTAAGTCTAGGGTTATTGTCTTCATAGTAATTAATCAACATCATTTTGCCCCATTGAGTGGATACAAAAAACTGAGCATCGACCATTTGGATGATCCAGAATCCAGATGGGATGAAGAGATGTCTTAATGCAAGTAAGCCCTCCTGGGAATCCCCCTTTCTTTCCTTCATAGAAGCACTCCATACCTCTATAGTGCATAAGTTGCCTTGCCTTGTCTTTCCTTTTATGCTCTTGAACTAAATACACATCAATCTCACTAAAAAACATCCACTTATTAAAATTGTGCAACCTTGAGGGGTCATTCTACCCTTTTACATTAAAGGTTGCAAACTTCATACTGTTATGAACCATGTGTGTTTCCTCCTCATTGTCTGTTTCTTGCATATGCACTTCTAGATGAATTCCTTGTTAAGTATGGAGCCTGATTTACCTTTGTAATTTTATGTGGTAAAAGCGCACATTTGTAAGGCCCCCATTATGAGGAGAAGCCATCGTGCGTGAAGGAAAATCACTTACCGGAAACCAAAATTTTCACGGACAAGAATCAGGGGCAACTTTAAAGGCCTCCGGGGCGGAGGCCCCCGAGACTTTTTTTTCGCCGGAATATTCTTTTTCGCCGGAATATTATGGCCGGACGATGGCCGCAAAGTGGTCGAAAAACAACCGGTCGGTTGGCTGGTGGCCAGTAGTCAATGGCCGGTGGCCGGTGGCCGAATTCGAAAGCGGACTTGTCTTTTGAAGGGCGGCCACACATGGGCAGATTGGAGGGTCCGATTTGGACTTATTCGCACAAGGGCGGCTACACATGGCTGTCTCTCATGAGAGAGGGCAGCCCTTTTGGCCTATAAAAGGAGGCCATTTCTACACACATTTCATAGTGTGAAGTTGATGCAACAAGGTGAGTGTAAGGTGGTGAGAGTGAAGCAAGGCGGAAGCTCCATTAAGGGTATAATCCCTTTGTAAACTACTTCTTGTTTTGAAGTACTAAAGCCATTGAGTGGCTGTCTTCCCGTGGACGTAGCCCACATTGGGTGAACCACGTATATCGTGACATGTACTCTCTCTCTCTCTCTCTACTCTATAATCTTGTGTATATAAATTTGTCTCTCTCCATTAAGTAATCTACTCAATTATCTATTTAGCTACGTCTTATTTCCTAACATTCCTCATGGGTCGGTTTCATTGTTGGATATTTTTGTTTCTTGGCTAACTCATGATTTTTCACGATTTTTTTTATGGCTACTGAGGTTCCACGAGATGGCATGTCCTCCATGAGGGCTTCATAATAATTATGTGGGATATACCCCAAGGAGAAGCCCCTTGATTTAAAAAATTCCCGGGTAGCAGCCGTGAAACCATACCCATCTACCACTCTCTTGCCTTTCTCTGTTGGTTTTGGATTGTTTGAAGATGATGGAATGTTACTCCCCACACTAGGTTTAAACAAAGGTCTTGGGTTGGGTGGTTTCCTACCACTAGGTGTCCTTGCATAAAGTGGGGATGATCCACCTTCTTGTTATTGGTTGTAGACACTTTTCCTCTATCAACATTGGAGACATTTTTTCCAAAGATCTGCTCTTGCAGGACTATATTTTTGCTCCCCGAATAAGATGGGATGAGGTGAGAGGCAGTAGATATTGTAGGGTAGTTTTTTGAAAAATGCCGTGAGTTTCCACAATGATATCACGACCCAGCAAGATTCCCCGATTTCAAGTAAAACACAAGCACTACAAGACGCCTTTAATGTAGTGATGCTTGTAGTGCGACGCTCAGATGGGGAAAATCTCGGCCTCGCTATAGGCATCGCTATGTAATAAATACTATAGAGACGCTTATAGTGACGTTCATAGCGACACTAACCCTTAAAAATAATTTGAGAGCACCAGAAACTTAGATCTGTAGATCTAAGTTTCGGTGCTCTCTGCACAATAGGTATAGGTGTCCCCCCCCCCCCTGCCCCCCCCGGCCCCCCCCTCTCCCCACGCACACACACACACACGAGGAGAGAAGGGAGAGCCAGGTATGCTCCCTCCCTCTCCTATATCTCATGTTCCTCCCCCCCCCCCCCCCCCCCCCCCCCCCCCCCCTCCCCCTCTCTCTCTCTCTCTCCACACACACACACACGAGGAGAGGAGGGAGAGCCAAGTATGCTCTCTCCCTCTCCTATCTCTCATGTTCCCTCCCCCCCCCCCGCCCCTCTCTCTCTCTCTCTCTCTCTCTCTCTCTCTCTCTCTCTCTCTCTCTCTCTCACACACACACACACACACACACACACACACACACACGAGGAGATGAGGGAGAGCGAGGTATGTTCCCTTCCTCTCCTCTCTCTTATGTTCCCTTCCCCTCTCTCTCTCTCTCTCTCTCTCTCTCTCTCACACACACACACACACACACACACACATTGTGTGTGTGTGTGTGTGTGTGTGTTCCCCCTTCTTGCATTTCCTTTGCTCAAAGTTTTTGGTGCCAATTGTGTGAGTTGTGAGTGCCCCCCGGGCCATTTGTGTGTAAGGGAGGAAGAGAAAGAGGTGTGTGCTATAAGATTGCTAAAAACGGGCAAAATCATGATGGTGTGTTGCCTGTCAATTGTGTGGAGGGTGTCTTCATAGGTAGGCGTTGGTGCACCCAAAGTGTGTCAACCCTAGGAGAGGACATAGGCACTGATGTGTATGATTATAGATGCATGGCACATGGCTAGAACATATAGGAAGAGCCTCGACAGATAGGTGGCAGTAGAGATATATGCTTTATGTGGGTTTTTAGACCCTAAAAACTACAAGATGGGCCGGACAAGGTGGTAGGTGAAGGAGGCTCAAGGTGATGGTTTCTAGCTCAAAAATGTAGAGCTTGAAGTGCTAAAGGAGCAAGTCCAGATAGCTCATCAAACGGAACTACAAAGCGAAAGCCATGGCTATTCAAAGTTGAAGGTATTTGCAAATCTGAGACGTACAGAGCAGGTGATTCAGGGTATTCCAAGTCATTTTGGAGCTATGTGTGTGTTGTGCTTGATTTATGGAACCTGCTGGTCTTTTCAGATTGTCGTTTGGAACTTTGGAGGACAAGATACTAGCAAATAAAGATTTGTCAAGGTCTAGTTCTGTGCCGGGTTGCTCGCATCGATAGACGTGCCATTTGAGATTGTTGAAGCTTTTCTAGGTTTTGTATGAATTCTATTCAGCAAGTAAAGGCCATGGGAGTTTACGGCTCGTCAATCGGGCACCGGGTCAGTCAGATATTAAAGTTTGAAAATAATGGCAGTTGCGGGTCTGGTGGCGCATCATTTGGGCATGGCAAAGCCAAAATGGTAGTGAGATTTGTACAGTTTGTAGCCAACAAAGAGATCTATTGGTTGAAATTTGCAGCTCAATCACAGGGTTGGTGTGCACCAAATGGCATCGGTTTGAAATGGTGAGAGGAGGAGAATTTTTATGCAATTAAAATAAAGAGTTGGGTGAAGTTTTGACCATTGGGAGGTGATTTGAAGTGGATCTATCACGTATTTGTGGGTTAATCCCACATGATAAGTACAAGGTTAACTTGGTAGAGTACATAAGCGCAAGGGAGACGTGCACTTATGTGTCCTGGGGTAGGAGTTGAGCTCCGAGGACTATTCGCCATGGTGCCCAGAGCACGCATAGCATTGTTGTGGTTGTGCTCGGTGGACATGATGTTGACGTGGGGCGGTACCTGGTGGTTCTGTTGATGCAAGTGGCGGGTAGACCCGTTATCGACTGTCGTTGACTCTGCAGTGGCATGATGATGTTGTAGAGGCCGATCACGCCCCCGTAAGGGCCAAGTCGTGCCTTGGGTTCCCAAAGGAAGTAAAGCCAAGAATAAAAGGTCAACCTCACATGCAAGGGATACCAAAAATAGACAAGGAACTAAAAAAGGGAAATGCCCACGACAAGAAGGGGCCCTTTCTTCCATATGGGGGTTCTCTTTTCCAAGGTCAGTGAGACGGGAGGACCAAGGGATTCTTGAGCCGAAGTGTGGCTATGGAGTTGGTGTGAAGCTGAAGGGCAACTAGATTTTTGTGTTCTACTTGCGGATGCTTATGCCGGTTGATGCATGGTTTTTAGGACCCCTTCTGAAGATGCAATAAAGGCACAGTCAGTTGTTGGGGAGATAAGGATACTCTAGTCCAAGGGATCTCGAAAGAGAAGAAAAATCTACTTCACAAGCACCAAAGAGTAAAAAGTGCCATGGACAGAAGATACGTGGGAACGAGCTCTTATGCATGCCTACAACCTATATCTTACAGAATAGCCCATTCTAGGTGTGAATTTCTAGTGAAATTTACACGAGGATGTTCGTATGGACTCACAGCACAGCATACTCCGTTTTCACTTTTTTACCGACAGTAAATATTTTTTACCACAGTAAATATTTTTTACCTACAGTAAATATTTTTCACCTACATGGTAAATACAAATCACTTTTTACCTACAGTAACTTTTTTTACCCATGGTAAATATTTTTTACAGCACCATAAGTATTTGGTAGGTAACAGTTCACTGTTACTAGAAGCAGTGATTGGGCATCAACAATGCAGTTACAGGAGGAGAAAAGGGGAAAATCTTATGGTAAAGGTGAGTCAACAGGGATAAAGAATTTTGAGTTGAAAAGAGACATGCTGATTTTTTCAAAGAACACATGTCAAAAGAAGCCATGGTTGAGGATTTTTTGAGAATTTGATATTCAGGAGGACCCAACTGCCACCTCCCCCCCGCAGGGCCCCCCCCTGACATGTGCAGAACCTCCAGTTTCAACAGCCACCTCACCTGCTCTTAAATGCTCGTCAAGGCCTTATCCCCATGTGTCACAATCAGAAAAATCAGCATTTACCCTCCCCTCTCACATCACTCTAGAGAATATCTTGATGGTGACATATCAGGTGACCTCAATCTGTTGACCACCCTAAGCAAAAAGTAACCCCAATCAACGGATTTAAGCATGTTTATCCTTAATCCTAAACCCTCTCAGAAACCTATATAAGGAGGCCTTCTCTCACTCAAAACCAACACTTCACCCACTTCACCAAGCAACGAAGCTATGAGGACATTGCTCACAACGAGGAGCTATGGATGGAGCTCTACTCTGTCTCCCTCTCTCTCTCTCCCTCTAGTATGCTACATTACTAGCCCTAAAACCTAAATAAGGAGTCTTCTCTCGTGCTCCATGGCCACCATCCTCGCCATCATTCTCTAAGGTATTGATGTGTTGCTAGTAGGATCATACCTACTTGCTGGGTTGATTGTTTTTGACAAGGGATTATGCCATCCTTGGCTTGCTTCTCTATATCCTTGTTATGTATGATCAGATGCCGTTGTATTGTTAAGGTGATTTCTTGTGTATATATATGCTACATAAGGTCCCTAAGATTCGTTTCTTTGTGTTTTGCCATATGTTTTGATGCCATCATAATGCTAGAAGTCTGACTTGCCTATGTGCACTATGTGTGAGGTCCCTAAACCTCTTAATTTAGGGTGGTGCCCCCTTTGTTTTGTTCTTTGCTTGTTTGCATGAGGCGTGGTTTGTGGAGTGTGCACGAGTACAGAGGCCACCCGATTGCACTGCTCTTTTTCCCACTATCATTTTGGTGCCCCCACTGAGGAGGGCTACACAGACCTTCAGTCCACAAGCAATGAAGATGTGCAATCTACAACATGAACGAATGGCGTGAGGAGTTTGCAAATTGGAGAACAGAAGAGGAGGAGGCTTTAGAGGCCTTAAAAGCTTTCATTGAGGTCTTGTTACCAGGTTGCAGTGTCATTGAAATTCAAGAAGTAAGTCCTTCTACATGCCTTGTTCGTGATCGTCGCCAACGAAGGAGAGTAAGAAGAAGAGCTTGATATACCTCTCCTCTCAACCTATGAGTGCTCTAGAAACCTCCAACACACACGAGCTTGAAATATTCTACATCAACATACACAAAGGTACTGTGACACACATTAAGGGAAGAGAAAGCATCACCAGACCTATCTTTCCTGAGGAGCCGACTAAGAGGAGGAAGATCACCTCTAGACCTAAGTGGCCCAAGGCCGCAGTGCGTGCTCAAGCGTAAGGTGACATTTGGCTTAATCTCATTAATAAGGGATTACATGACCACTACAGGCAAGAAAAAGGCTAGTGAGCAACCAACTTCAACCTCCAACTTGCAACCACGACTCTCACCCCTAAATCCTCCTGAAGCAAAGAGGCGAAGGCTTGCCTACAAGATTGCCGCCCGTCTGCGAGTGCTCCCAGTGCACTTTGTGAATCCAGACACCAGCAATCCCAAGCCAACCTCCTGTCCACGTGAAGATCACTTTGGATATTGTCCAAAGTGCTTTGGAGACCGGGTGAAAAGCCTCCCTGCCCTACCTTTGTTGCTAATTTTCAAGAAGTTATCTCAATCTAAGGAAACTATCTTAGTTGATGATGTGCTGCACATTAATGCTGTCACTTTCATTCGTCATGCTGATTATGGTAATAGCATCCAATTGTTGCTTGCTAAAAGGCTCAGCATTGTACAAAGTGTTGCCATCACGCCTTACATCTTCACAGATGCATCAAGAAGAGTCGAAGTGATCCGAGGTGCTGACCTTCTGTGGCTGATCAGGCTCATTGGTCCCAAGGTGGTGCAACTAAGCTAGGCTCTTGTGTGTAAGTATGGATGCCAATAATGAGAATGATGATCCCCGCATGTTTCCTTTCCATTTCGTGCATCATATCCGTGTGAATATTTGTATTGATAGAAAAATATTTTATCAGCAAAGAATAGCCATGTTGTTTGGAGCCGAGAGACTTGGGGAAATCTTGCGCTCTCCTCATCCTGTCATTCTACCCTTACTAGACTATTACCATTCCTTTGATGTGTCGATCTTCATCCTATTTTGAGCTAAGTTGTGCTAAAGCTCCAAATTGTAATTACCATACTCTATTTTAAAATAAATTGGAGCTGTTTGTGTAATTTTTTACTCTCTCACTTATGGCCTTCCCTAATTTTTATGGTAAGCCTGGGGAGGTTGCTCCAGACTTTTTGGATAATTTGGAAATGGCCTTTCTGGTATCGGGAAGGGATGACGAAGCTACTAAGTTAAGGGAATTTCCTTTGGTCTTGAGGGAAGGTGCAAAATTATGGTATCAAACCTTGGCACCTGAAGAAAGAAGAGACTGGGAGTCCTTAAAGATGGCCTTCATCGAAGAATTTTTCCGCCATGAGCCTCCAGAGGAGATATGGAGACAGCTCTTAGAGCTACGCCAAACATCACCCAATGACTATAGAAGCTATGAAGGAAAGTTTTCCAACCTGTGGGAGAAATGGTGTGCATCACTAGGTGAAGGAGAAAGGGCGCCAGAATGCCTAAAGAAGGACTGTTTCCTGGCAGGGCTTTACCCCATCCTTCGAGAAAAGGTAAAAGGTAAATTCCCAGATACCTTTGATAAAGCTATGACTTATGCAAGGGAGAAGGATAGGAAGTTAAAATTCCAAGCTCAACTACAAGGGGGCATGGAGCCTCCACCGCTAGCTCAACCTACGGCAAGGGTAGTAGTAGGGACAGGAGCAACAGACCAAGAGACCTCTCAACAAGAATTACTTCAACAAATCACCAATCAACTAGAGAGCCTGTCCATCAATCTGGTTCAAGGTGTAAGGGCTCCCCAGCCAAGAAATGAACGAAATAGACAAGAAGGACAAAGGCAAGCACGTGAGTACATTTGCTACAACTGTGGAGAGGTAGGTCACGGCATGTATTATTGCCCCCATCCACGACGCTATCAAGGAAATGGTAATCAAAGACGGCCTCCTTGCCAGCAAGTCACTCCTCCTCGAGCTAGGCCACTAAATGGACAAAATGCACAAGTGGCTCCACCAATCCAAATATTGAGACCCCCTCCTCCACCACCACAAGCACCAGCAGAGATCCCTCCACTACCATCGGGAGGGGAGGACAGGGCTGTCTCTGTCATAAGTCTTGACAATGGTAAGGATAAAGGGAAAGAAAAAATGGAGGAAGCTGTTGCCATGCCAATAAAGAGAGTTAGGAGACAAAGAACTGATGAAATGGAAGCTTCAGAGCCCGATAAAGGGAATGAGGGTTCCTCCCAAGTGATAGGAGACAAGAAAAGGAAGAGTAGGTCAAGGAGGCACATAGGAGTAGAAGACTTTCCACTTGGGGTAGGATCCATACCTTACGACCTGGTAGCAGATGTGAGTAAGGAAGGAACAAAGATTTCATGGCAGCAACTTCTCCACCTTTCCCCAAAGATGCGTAGAACCTGGTCTAAGATGGTCAGCACCAGGAGGGCTAAGGCAAAGTCAGTTGGGTCTATTAGTGCAAGAGGCATGAAGGATATCATGCCAGTCACTGATGCAGAGATTAAGAGTCAGCGAGTCTCCAATGTGTACATAGATGGTGGAGCCGAGATTTGTGTTATGACTGAGAAATTAATGCACAGGTTGGGTTTGGAAGTAAACGAGAAAACTTCCTTACAAGCTAAGATGGCAAATCATGTAAGGGTGGCTTGTGTGGGAAAGGTTAATGGAGTGAAGGTTTCAGCTTTTGGTGTGGCAATCTCAATTGATGCTTATGTGATCCCAACTAAGGGGGAGGGCTATCCGCTAATCCTTGGAAGACCTTGGCTTATGGCTATGAAAGCTAGGCAAGATTGGGAGACAGGTTCCCTTGAGTTGCGACCAAATCATAAGGTAGGTGGCAAGAAACAAAAAATTATGTATGACATGAAGCAGGGTAGACAACAAGACCTAGAGATGGAGACTTCTATGGATGAATGGAGCACAAGCAGCTGCTCTTCATCTGAGGATGAGTCATCTAAGGAGGATGCTATCTCTTTGGAAGTCATGGGTATAATACTGCGAAACCCAGAAGGAGAAGGTGGTCAAGACTCTCTAAACAAGGAAGAAGCCACAGGCTTAGAGGAGATGCTAGCTAAGGACCTACTAGAAGAAGAGAGAGAACCCTATTTGCAGGTACTAAAGAAGCATGCTGGCCTCTTTATAACTGATTACGAGCACATTAAAGGAGTGATGGTAACCCAACACCATATCCAATTAAAGGAAGGTGCCAAACTAGTGGTGCAAAGGCTAAGGAGATTAGGGCTAGTGCAACAAGATGCACTCTTAAAAGAAGTAAAAAGATTACTCAAGGCAGGATTTATCTACCCAGTGGAAGATTCTGAGTGGGTGTCTCCAGTTGTGGTAGCACCAAAGAAAAATGGGAAGTGGAGGGTATGTGTGGATTACAAGCCTCTAAACGCAGCCACAAAAAGGGACCATTTTCCTTTGCCTTTTCAAGATGAAATACTAAATGAAGTGGCTGGTCATGAAAGGTACACAGTGTGTGATGGGTACTCAGGCTACTTCCAAATCAGAATTGCAGATGAAGACCAAAGAAAGACTACCTTCATAACACCTTGGGGGTGTTTTGCTTATAGAGTTATGCCTTTTGGTTTAACTAATGCCCCAGCTACTTTCTAGAGGTTTATGAACTTGGTGTTTCAACCTTACTTTGGTAAGTCCATACGAGTCTTCATTGATGATTTTTGCATTTACAGCTCTAGGGAAGTACAACTGTCCAAGGTTGATGAAGGTTTCACCCGTCTGGCCCAATTGGGTGGGCAATTGAATAAAGACAAGTGCCACATAGGTGAGAGCAAGGTCACTCTACTAGGCCATGTTGTGTCTCAAGATGGTATTGAGGCTGACCCTGAAAAGGTAAAGACATTGTTAGCTTTACCTACTCCTTCAAACGTGAAGCAACTAGTCTCCTTCATTCAAAAGGTTCGCTACATGGGACGATTCATACATTTCCTTTCTCAGGCAATCTATCCTTTGCAGCAGCTCACTAAACACACTACATTGACATGGAGTGAGGAGGGTGAAAGGTGCTTTCAAGAAGTTAAAACCATTTTGAGCTCATTGCCTGTCGTCCTACAACCCACATGGGGTGAATTATTCTATGTAAATCCTAGTGTAGGTCCAGAAGCTCTAGGAGCTGTCTTGATGCAAAAAGACCCAAAGACATCTCTCATGAGACCAGTCTACTTCTCTAGTAGAGTGATGACAGCTGCTGAAAAGTTATCAGCGCAACTGAGCAATTGGTGCTAGCTCTTAAGTTTGCAGTGGAGAAGTTTCGGGCTTACTTACTTCCGAGACAATTTGTGGTGATCACAACTGAGGAGGTTTTTCCATATGCCCTACAACACATGGAATTGTCTCAAAGAATAGCAAAGTGGGTGGTGCAGCTTCAAGAGTTTGACTACACACTACAAGTAGAGGATTCCACCCGTGCTTGTTTGGCAGATGTTCTCACACAAAGGTGTTATGAGAAGGCCAAGAAAGAGGCACCTAGTAAGGTACCGCCTATCCCGGAGCCTGAAGTTCTATTGGGAGCACACAGTCTGTATTTTGATGGGGCTTACAAGAGGACCAAAGACAAGGCATCAGCAGGCATAGTAATATTAGGTCCAGAGAAGGAGAAGATCTTTGCAAAAGGGTTTCATCTAAAAGAGGTTCATTCTAACAATGAGGCTGAGTACCATGCCCTTGTTTTAGGGTTGCAATGTTGTCTTTCTCAGGGCATCACAAAGCTAAATGTTTTTGGTGACTCCATGTTGATTGTTAAGCAAATGGTTGGTGTATGGGCCTATAAAAATGACAAATTGTCTGTTAAGATGAGGGAAGCAAGGCCTTGTTGAAGGGTTTTAAAGAAGTTCGAGTGTACTTTGTACCTAGAGATCAAAATCGAGAAGCAGATGCCTTAGCAGGTGAAGAACTACAAACTCTCATAGTAGGTGCTATCCTTGTGAAAAGTCCTTTATACCAGGGAAAGGAGGAGCTGCATGATTTAATTTACTTTCTTGAGCATTGTGAAGCACCCTCTGGTATGAGTAAAAGTGAACGTAGGTGGTTGGCAAAAAAGTCTACCAGCTATAGCTTAGTGAATGAGGACTTGTATTGTAGAGGGAAAGATGCTGTCTTAAGGAGAGTTCTTGCATCCCAAGAGATAAAGGATATTTTGTTTAGTTGTCATGAAGGTGTGTGTGGTGGCCACTTTGCACAAGAGATTACTAGCAGAAAGATTTTACAAGCAGGGCTCACGTGGCCAAGCCTCCATCGAGATGTACAACATTGGTGCCGCACATGTGAGGTTTGCCAAAAAGCTGGACCAAGGCGTCTTACCCATGAAAATCAGCATCCAATCAAAACCTATGGGCCATTTGAAAAATGGGGGATAGATGCAATAGGGCCACTACCTTGCACTCAATCAGGGAAGGAATACATCATTATGGGGGTGGAGTACATGACCAGATGGGCAGAAGCTCGTCCCACAAAGCGCATCACAGCCAAGGACGTGAGTGATTTCATTTTTGAATGCCTTTGTTGCCGTTTTGGCACACCTTTGGAGATTCTCTCGGATAGGGGACCGGGATTTCGAGCTGATTTAGTCGGGCAATTGATGAGCAAGTTAAAAATCAAGCGCAGGCACTCTACACCGGAAAAGTAAATGGTCTTACATGTAAAATCATCACTAAGCAAGTGCATTTACATCCTAAGGCATGGGACAAACACCTAGATGCAGCACTTTGGGCCTACAGAACATCCTTTAAAACATCCTTGGGGTATACACCTTTTCACTTGGTTTACGGGCAAGAGGCACTATTGCCTATAGAAGTGGAGCTAGCGAGCCTCCGAGTTCTAAAAGCACATCAAGAGGATAGTCAAGAGAAGCAAGTGGAAGGAAGAATCATCGATTTGGAGAGGTTAGGGCTAGATCGAGAGTCAGCAGTGAAGTACTATGCAGCCCAGGCAGAGAAGAAACGAGAGAAGTTCAATCGCAACCTTGTCAAGAAAGGTATCAAGGAAGGTTCTTTAGTGCTCAGATACGACAATCGCTTTGATCGCAGGAAGGATGCTAAGTTCTTGCTTAAGTGGGAAGGCCTTTTGTAGTGATACAGAGGTTCTCAAATGGTAGTTACCAACTAGGTGACCTAGGTGGTAAGGTACATCAGACCCCGGTAAATGGTTGGCGATTGAAGGCCTACCAATGTCGTCTTTCACATCCATATGCTGGTGAAATCAATGCTAAGGATGGTTAAGAGGAGAGCTCATCATATTTGAGCTCCGACTAAGGTAACAATCATGTACATAGTCGTTTCAAAAAAAAAAAAAAAAAAAGAGGGGGAAAAAAAGAGAAGAAAAAAAGAAAAAAAGAGAATGCTACCAGTGAAAGCGGATATTGACAATGGATGGGGTATGGCTTTCAAGGGTCTAGGAGACCAGTTGTTAGTCATGGATGGATACAATTATTCATCAGAAAGGACTAAACAGGGTGCATCAGCCAAGAAAGCAGTAACATGGCAAATTCAATTGGTACCAGGTGGGTAAGTATTCAAGAGAACCCTATTGTAGCACAACATATAGCTAGAGGCATCAAATACCTCTAGCTTAAGAGGGAGGGCTATATGATGCATGGTTTTTAGGACCCCTTCTGAAGATGCAATAAAGGCACAATCAGTTCTTGGGGAGATGAGGATACTCTAGTCCAAGGAATCTCGAAAGAGAAGAAAAATCTACTTCACAAGCACCAAAGAGTAAAAAGTGCCATGGACAGAAGATACGTGGGAACGAGCTCTTATGCATGCCTACAACCTATATCTTACAGAATAGCCCATTCTAGGTGTGAATTTCTAGTGAAATTTACACGAGGATGTTCGTGTGGACTCACAGCACATCATACTCCGTTTTCACTTTTTTACCGACAGTAAATATTTTTTACCACAATAAATATTTTTTACCTACAGTAAATATTTTTCACCTACATGGTAAATACAAATCACTTTTTACCTACAGTAACTTTTTTTACCCATGGTAAATATTTTTTACAGCACCATAAGTATTTGGTAGGTAACAGTTCACTGTTACTAGAAGCAGTGATTGGGCATCAACAATACAGTTACAGGAGGAGAAAAGGGGAAAATCTTATGGTAAAGGTGAGTCAAGAGGGATAAAGACTTTTGAGTTGAAAAGAGACATGCTGATTTTTTCAAAGAACACATGTCAAAAGAAGCCATGGTTGAGGATTTTTTGAGAATTTGATATTCAGGAGGACCCAGCTGCCACCTGCCCCCCGCAGGGCCCCCCCCTTACATGTGCAGAACCTCCAGTTTCAACAGCCACCTCACCTGCTCTTAAATGCTGGTCAAGGCCTTATCCCCATGTGTCACAATCAGAAAAATCAGCATTTACCCTCCCCTCTCACATCACTCTAGAGAATATCTTGATGGTGACATATCAGGTGACCTCAATCTGTTGACCACCCTAAGAAAAAAGTAACCCCAATCAGCGGATTTAAGCATGTTTATCCCTAATCCTAAACCCTCTCAGAAACCTATATAAGGAGGCCTTCTCTCACTCAAAACCAACACTTCACCCACTTCACCAAGCAACGAAGCTATGACAACATTGCTCACAACGAGGAGCTATGGATGGAGCTCTACTCTGTCTCCCTCTCTCTCTCTCCCTCTAGTATGCTACATTACTAGCCCTAAAACCTAAATAAGGAGTCTTCTCTCATGCTCCATGGCCGCCATCCTCGCCATCATTCTCTAAGGTATTGATGTGTTGCTAGTAGGATCATACCTACTTGCTGGGTTGATTGTTTTTGACAAGGGATTATGCCATCCTTGGCTTGCTTCTCTATATCCTTGTTATGTATGATCAGATGCCGTTGTATTGTTAAGCTGATGTCTTGTGTATATATATGCTACATAAGGTCCCTAAGATTCGTTTCTATGTGTTTTGCCATATGTTTTGATGCCATCATAATGCTAGAAGTCTCACTTGCCTATGTGCACTATGTATGCGGTCCCTAAACCTCTTAATTTAGGGTGGTGCCCCCTTTGTTTTGTTCTTTTCTTGTTTGCATGAGGCGTGGTTTGTGGAGTGTGCACGAGTACAGAGGCCACCCGATTGCACTGCTCTTTTTCCCGCTATCACCGGTTAGGAGTTAGAGCTGTATATACTCGTCTTTTTTGAAAGAAATCCATCATTATTCTGCATCTGGTGTCGATTCCCCTTACCCCTTCTCTTCTTTGTTGTGTGCATGTGGTTCCGGGCGTGTGTAGGTAGTTGTGCCCCCTTCAAAACTTCAAGTTTTTAAGTTCTTAGTATTCAATACAGTTCGGCATTGTTCAGCCCTGTTTTTCTCCAAGATATTCTCAAGCTTCCACCATCATGGGTGCTAGATGGGTTAAAATAACCTTAACTCCTTCTCCCCATATGAAATCATGATGGAAGGTATTATGAAGAAGTCCAAGAGTTTCCATATTGCATACAACAGAAAAGCCAGACGTATCCTTGTCGATGTCAGACAGAGTTTCATCACCAAAACAAACACAAGCTTTCAGAAAGTCCAAGGTTTCATTCACATTCCATGCGGTTACTAGCCTTAGCTACAGGCCAGAGGTAAAATGCATTAGCGATATATTTTACACCCCCTTTTTTTAAGAAAACCCAAGTACGTGATTCATTCTACAAAAAATTGTAATGTCATGTTACTGTTGTTGGAGCTATATATGGCTCATTCTACTCAACTTGGTCTCACCTATATATTTGTATCTTGTCCTCAATATGAATCAGTCTTTGGTATCGTATATGGTGTGTCTCTTGTCTCGTCTCTCTCTCTTTCTCTCTACATCTCAACATGGTATCAAAGCGGTAACGATCACGCACCGATTCAATTCATGGTGACAAAACAGTATGTGTATGCGGTTCGCATGTAAGATTCAAAATTGCTACAAATGTTATTTTTTGAGCGTTCTTGTTAAATGTGGTTGTTTTGTGTTAGGAGAATATGATTAGTGTTTTGTGTAGTGTTTATTGCTTATCAATCTAATCGTTGATTACGTTTTCTTGTTGATGACACCTTGAACTTCATCTCAATTTTTGGGGGTCTTCTGCTCAAAATTTGGAGAAACGGAAAAAGCGCAATGGACCATAGCACAATGGCACTTTTCATCCAGAACTTGTTCATCTCCTCGAGCTCTTCGGTTTGAGTTCTAGGTTTGCGTCAATCGGAGTTCGCAACAGAAAGTTATGTTGTTTTTACTGCAATTGAGCTTGACGTAGCTTTCTTCGTCGTGAAGCGTCCGCGATCATTTTTCTAATTTTGGCGTTAACTTTTTTGAGAAAATTTAGCTTTTTGCTACTCATATTGTGGATGTCAATCTTGTGTCTCACGTCACTCTATTTTGAGGAATCTTTTATTATTTACGTCTCCTTTACCCAGCCTTTTTTGGGTGGCGCGTCTCTCACATCTTTGGACGTTCCTTGAGCATCCTTCTTGCGTTTATCATTACAGAACACAGTCCTCATATTTCTCTCATTCTCAATTGCAGCCTTCACCATATATGGTGTGCAGATTCTGCGATCTTATCTTATACGTCTTCTCGCAGCAAGATATGGCTATGACTATTCTCGTCAACGGCTTTCCTTCTGGCCAGTGTTTTGTTCCTCCTTTCCAAGGCCAAGGATTTCCAGGCTGGAAAGCAAAGATGTTGTTAATTCTTGAAGGCGATGAACTCTCTGATGTTGTTCTTGGTAATCATGTTTGTTCGCCTCAGCCTGTTGATACGGATAATGATAACGTGCTTATCACTAAAGGACCTATATTTGAAGATTGGAATGTTGCCTATACGGATTGGCAACGACGTGATAAAGCAGCTCGTCGGTATATTCTTTCTGCTCTTACTGATTCCCTTTTGCTTGATATGTATGAACTACCTACTTTCCACGACGTATGGAAGTACCTTATTGCAAACTTTCAGAAGAAATCTGTTACAGAAATACTTTATTTGAGAGGGTTGCTTATCAAGTTACAATATGAAGTTGGTACTGCGATGACGAGACATTTTGAATCTTTCAAATCTATCATTAATCAACTTGCTGCTGTCGGTGATCCTGTTCCACAAAAGCAATTGATTACACTTCTCCTTGATACGGTGAAGGACTCTTCTTATGATAACATTGTTACTATTCTCTCTAATAAAGATGGTCTTGATTTCGACCAAGCCTGCATTTCTTTAATTGCATACTCTCAACGTCAAGAACGTCGTAATGCTGGTCACGATACAACTATGATTTCACAAGAGGAGACCGCGTCACAACAGATGGAACGTGCTTTTTATGCTCGAAGGCGTCCATTTCAACGAGGAAACCGTAGAGGTGGCTGTCGCGGCAATATTTTCTCTCGTCTCAAATTTCCTAATAAGAAATGTTCTTATTGCAACATAAATGGCCATACTGAAGATGATTGTTGGACACATCAATATGATGAAGAACACAATATTACCACAAAACAACCACGTTTATCTAGAGACTCTTCTTCTTCTTCTTGTGTAAGATCCCCAACCCGCCTACACCAAGATCGGGATGGGATCCTTGACAGGTCTCTAGGCCTTATAAAAATCGGAGTCTCTAAACAAGAAAAATCCAAGGAATAAACCTTTGCCATTGACAATGGCTTGGGTCTATAGCCCTAGAAGAAGACCTAGTCCTGTCTCGCAGCGGAAACGGGACATTGTATTCAAACGGCCTACAAAAAAATTTCTTATTCCGGCCCTATAACTTCATCATTCAGATTATGGTTTCCTTAGCCAACGCTTTTTTCCCCCTAACATATGTGAGGGCACAGCCGTTGGTGGATTCCTCTTCCAAGTGAGAAGTTTCTAAAACGTTTTAGTGCACGGGAATGGATAGTTATCTGACTAATCAGGTCCACCCGTCCATGATTGACAACCTTAGTCAATCCCCACTTACCACCCCGCACTCACACATGATTCGTTTATCTTATTATCACATTTTTTTAACATTTAAAATAATGGTTTCTTTTTAACATTCCATCACAGTAATTCCTTGAAGACAACATTGAAAGCATTCTTTTAGAAAACAGACATCTTTAAACTTAAGACAGGGTACTATCAATCAAAACATTGTCCATAATAACCATGACTAGTACCCTTCTTGTCTCAAGACCACCTAAGGGTGAAAAATGGCACCCATTCCTTATTCAAATCCGGAGTGGATAAACCCCCACCCAAGGTTTCGGGTGCCCATACACCAAACCAGTTGCCCATACAACCGGGCGGCTCCCCTAGGATAAAAAAAACGGTATCCTAACTTATGTAGAAACATCAAGACATGACAGAGAGTAGAAACTCATCGTTCATGGGGGTAACCGACTTAACCGTGGCTAGAAAGCCAATCATTATCATCAATTTATATCAAGGAGTCGAAGGTGTCTTGAGACAAGCTATCTTAAGTATGATCAAACATATCTTTCCTAATTCAGCCAGTTTTAACCCAAACAATTCTTTCCTACATTCTAAACAAATACACGCTGGAAGTTACCTTCCGTTTTCAGCCAATTTATCCTTCTTACGTATGCAATGCTAACTTATAAAAGAACTTAAACTAATTAAAGACTTAATTGAATAATGGGAAACCCACCTAGGATTGATTGGCCATCTGTTGTTGCGCTGGTGCCCGAAGACTCTCCTCCGTAGGCCTACTACTAGACCCGGCTTCCTCGTCGTGCGACGTTCTAGTTCATTTTGGAGCTACGTCCTCATCATCAGATGTAGGATTTGCTCGGGTCCTTTTTAGTATCATTACTTATTATCCTTATAAAAAGGACGTCTAATCATTAGGTAAATAGTTCAAAATCTAAACTTAACCTTTGTATTCAACGGTAACCCATCCAAGGTTAAATATATAGTCTTAATTGGTAAATTCTTGACCTAGTAATTTCTTATTTGTCTATATAAGCATGATAACTTCTTCCACCGCTTCCCTAAAGGTTTTCTAAGCTCTCCTAACTTTCTTATAATTTTCTATATCTTTTTCCTAATTTTCCTATCAATTTTTAAGTTAATAATTTACTTATTTTGGGCTTAATATTTATTGTATTTAATTTCTCTTAAAGATTTCATTTTCTTAACTTGATATAATAGGTTTGCACTTACTATAATTTTTCTAAAAACTTTTAACCACAAGTCTATTTATTTTAATTAATCATTTGCTCAAAATAAGACTTTTGGTCAATTATGATTTACTAACCTCACTAAATTAACTATGGTATAATTACCACAAGTAGATAAGAATATTTTAGACCTCTGGTAATTATCTTATTATTTTCAAACTTAATTATATAATTTCCATCTTCAATTTTCAGCTAAAAATAGTGTAACTTGACTTTGATAAATATCTATACTACTTTTCTAACCTTGAAATAATTTTCACGGTCTCTTTATCCAATAATATAGCTATAATAAATAGCATGTAATCATATAGCATGATTTACTAGTTTCCCTCTTTAATTTTTAGCTAAAAATAGTGTAATTTGACTTACATAAATATCTATACTACTTTTCTAACCTTGAAATAATTATCACGGCCTTTCTACCCTATAATATAGCTTTAATAAATAGCATGTAATCATATAGCATGATTGACTAATTTCCCTCTTTAGTTTTTAGCTAAAATTAGTGTAATTTGACTTTGATAAATATCTATACTACTTTTCCAACCTTGTCATAATTATCACGGTCTCTTCACCGTATAATATAGCTCTGATAAATAGCATGTAATTATAGAACATGATTTACTAATTTCTCCCTTTAATTTACTCCTAAAAACAGCGTAATCTCACTAAGATAATTAGTTAAACTAAGTATCTGAGAATAGCATAATTATCACGGGTTTTCTAACTTCTAATTAACCTACAATAAATAACTCAATTCAATTTGAACCTATTTAATAATTTCCCTTATTTAAATTGTCCAAACAATAGAGTAATTCTGCTTAAGTAATTAGCTAGATTAATTTTTTGGGCTTATCTTAATGATCACGGGCTTTTGAACACCGAATTAACCATTGATAATTATATGGAAGTGTTTAAATTCGTTTAACTAATTTCCCCTATTAAAATTTCTAAAAAAACAGAGTATTTTAGCTAAAGTAATTATCTGAATTAACTTTCTGAACTTATCCTAATTATCACAGGTACTTGAACACTTAAATAACCACTGATAACTAAATGAAAGCATTTGAATTCCATTTACTACTTTTCCCTATTAAAATTTCTCAAAAAACATGGTATTTTAGCTAAAATAATTAGCTAAATTAACTTTCTGATTTTCTCCTAATTATCACGGGTTATTGAACACTTAATTAACCACTGATAATTATATGGAAGCATTTGAATTCCATTTACTAATTTCCCCTATTAAAATGTCTCAAACAACATGGTATTTTAGCTAAAATAATTAGCTAAATTAACTTTCTTATTTTCTCCTAATTATCACGAGTTATTGAACACTTAATTACCACTGATAATTATATGGAAGCATTTGAATTCCATTTACTAATTTCCCCTATTAAAATTTCTCAAAAAACAGGGTATTTTAGCTAAAATAATTAGCTAAATTAACTTTCTGAACTTCCCCTAATTATCACACGTTACTGAACACATAATTAACCACTGATAATTATATGGAAGCATTTGAATTCCATTTACTAATTTTCCCTATTAAAATTGCTCAAAAAATAGGGTATTTTAGCTAAAATAATTATCTAAATTAACTTTTGAAAATTCTCCTAATTATCACGGGTTATTGAACACCTAATTAACTACTGATAACTATATGGAAGCATTTTAATTCTATTTACTAATTTCCCCTATTAAAATTGTTCAAAAAACACAATAATGATGCCCAATTAATTTTCTCGATTAATTAATTCTCTAGATTAATTAACCATTGATAATTATATGGAAGTGTTTAAATTCGTTTAACTAATTTCCCCTATTAAAATTTCAAAAAAAACAGAGTATTTTAGCTAAAGTAATTATCTGAATTAACTTTCTGAACTTATCCTAATTATCACAGGTACTTGAACACTTAAATAACCACTGATAACTAAATGAAAGCATTTGAATTCCATTTACTACTTTTCCCTATTAAAATTTCTCAAAAAACATGGTATTTTAGCTAAAATAATTAGGTAAATTAACTTTCTGATTTTCTCCTAATTATCATGGGTTATTGAACACTTAATTAACCACTGATAATTATATGGAAGCATTTGAATTCCATTTACTAATTTCTCCTATTAAAATGTCTCAAACAACATGGTATTTTAGCTAAAATAATTAGCTAAATTAACTTTCTTATTTTCTCCTAATTATCACGAGTTATTGAACACTTAATTACCACTGATAATTATATGGAAGCATTTGAATTCCATTTACTAATTTCCCCTATTAAAATTTCTCAAAAAACAGAGTATTTTAGCTAAAGTAATTAGCTGAATCAACTTTCTGAACTTATCCTAATTATCACAGGTACTTGAAACCTTAAATAACCACTGATAACTATATGAAAGCGTTTTAATTCCATTTACTAATTTCCCCTATTAAAATTTCTCAAAAAACATGATATTTTAGCTAAATTAACTTTCTGATTTTCTCCTAATTATCACGGGTTATTGAACAATTAATTAACCAGTGATAATTATATGGAAGCATTTGAATTCCATTTACTAATTTCCCCTATTAAAATTGCTCAAAAAACAGGGTATTTTAGCTAAAATAATTAGCTAAATTAACTTTATGAACTTCTCCTAATTATCACGGGTTATTTAACACCTAATTAACCACTGATAATTATATGGAAGCATTTGAATTCCATTTACTAATTTTCCCTATTAAAATTGCTCAAAAAATAGGGTATTTTAGATAAATTAATTATCTTAATTAACTTTCTGAACTTCTCCTAATTATCACGGGTTATTGAACACCTAATTAACTATTGATAATTATATGGAAGCATTTTAATTCCATTTACTAATTTCCCCTATTAAAATTGTTCAAAAAACACAATAATTATGACTAGCTAATTAGCTAGATTAATTATCTGAGCTTTCTCCTAGTTATCACAGGTTCCTTAACACCTAATTAACCACTAATAAATGTATCTCAACAATTGAAATCAATTTACTAATTTCTCCTATTTAAATTGGTCAAAAAAACAGAGTAATTCTACCTAATTAATAAGCTAGATTCATTATCTGAGCTTTTTCTAATTATCATGGGTTTCTTAACACCCAATTAACCATTGATATATATATTATAGCAATTGAAATCAATTTACTAATTTCCCCTATTTAAATAGCTCAAAAAATAGAGTAATTCTGCCTAATTAATTAGGATAATTGTCCTAGCCTAATCACTGTCTAATGCAACTCTGATAATTACTTCATCTTAATCTAAGCTTAATTAATATATTTATCATTAATTCATGGTTAATTTGGCTAATTTCATCCATAATATGATAGGATAATTAATTAGCTTAATATTACTAAGCTTAATTACAATAATCAGCAGAGATTAATTAATTTAAAGAGGTTTAAGGAGCATGCATAGGCCTAATCTTTGATTTATTAACAATTTATCTTAATCTAACCTTGCTAATTAAGAAGGATTAGGTTAATTACCGTTAGGATTAATCAATTAGAGATTAAACTCTAATGATTTCTGCGTAGTGTTCTCTCTAGATGAGAGAGAGAGTAGCAAGGCTCCGAGTCTAACAAAATATGAAGAGAATGGTCCTCTTTATAGCTTTTCGTGGGCATCTGGAAGCTTTTGGCAGCTTTCCCCTAGTCCAAGCAACCCCCCAGGCTGAAATTTGCGCATTCTTTTGCCATCACTGCCCCTGGCAAGTTTCCACATCTTCCACACTCACCCCATACCTTCCAGAATTTGCCTGTTTGATTTTTGCAGATTTTCCATGATGAAATTTGGAACTTCCTATTTAACTCTAGAACCTTAGTGTAAAGAAGTCTTTGCTAATGATTAAAATGAACCCATCCAATTTTTATTATTAATTAAATTTATATGGTAATTTTCCAGGTCCCGTAATTGTTCCCGTTTTTATCGAAATCAGATTCTGAAAATTTCTAGACATAGTAAAGCTCTGCTTATAATTCCAAAAATACCAAAATTAATAGTGTTTGGAGTCCTGCAATAGTATTTTCCATTAAGTTTTTCAAGCTTAGTACAGTTTTGAAGGTTTCGTAAACTGGAAACCTTACATCTTGTGAATATTGTGGACGCTCTGATCATCCCACTCATATGTGCTATAAGCGTCGATTTGACACAGATCGTAATAGAGCATATGCTACTGAATATCGAAACAACATTGTACTTGAAACAAGCTGCGTCCTCTGTTCAGCTGCTCCATACAAAATACTTCATGTACGTGATGGATCACTTTTTACTGTCGATTCTGGTGCTACAGAAAATATGACGTATCAGTCTAAGTGGCTCCATAACTATCATCCACTACCAGCTCAACGTGTTGTTTATCTTGTTGATGATACTACTTGTCAAGTAAAGGGTATTGGAGACTTATATCTTGGTACCTTATCTTCCTCCACTCGAATTTTGGGAGGAGTATTACATGTACCAGATCTTCAACGTAATCTTCTTTCAGTTGCTAGACTTGTTGATCTTGGTCTGTTTGTTGGATTCGATCATACCAAATGCCGAATTGAGAAAGATGGACAGACTATAGCCCCAGACTATAGCCACTGCTCCTCGAAACGGTAATTTGTTTGAACTCTCTCTCAACGATGCTGTAGCAAATGTTGTTAGTGCTCTAGGTGATCATTATTGCAAAGTATGGCATCACCGTTTTGTTCATGCTGATTTCTCAAAACTCCTTGATCTTCAACGTCGTGATCTTGTTCATGGCATGGATCTTAAAGCCCATCCCCATATGGGAATTTGTGAATTTTGTGCTCTTGGGAAACACAATCGTAAACCCTTTCCTCTTTCAAATACAACCCAGTCTCATGACATATTGGATCTTGTTCATACGGATATATGTGGACCTCTACCTTCTTCGAGATCACAATATTGCTACTTCATTACTTTCATTGATGATTTTGCAAGGTATACGACTGTATTTCTACTTAGACAAAAATATGAAGCCTTTCTGTTTTCAAACAATTCCACAAGGCTGTGGAACTTCAAACTGGTCGTCGCCTTAAGAAGCTTTGTAGTGACAATGGAGACGAATATGTTTCTCGAGAATTTGTGAGTTACTATGCTAACAGTGGAATTCATCATGAACACACTATTCCATATTCGCCTCAACAGAACGGCGTTGCAGAACGAAAGAATCGCACTATTCTCAATGCTGTAAGATGTATGCTAATTCATTTTGTCTTATCTCGTGTTTTCTGGGCTGAAGCTACTTTGACAGCAGTACTTATTTAGAATCATCTTCCTACTACTACACCCTCTGGTAAGATATCCATCACAGCATGGACAAGTGACATTCCTTCTGTATCTCATTTTCGAACCTTTGGATGTATTGCTTATATTCATGTTCCCAAAGAAACACGAACAAAGCTTGATGCTCCTGGTCTTAAAGTTATTTTTATTGGATATTCTGACACTTCCAAAGGCTACAAATTCTGTGAACCTTCCTCCAAGAAATTAATTGTGAATCGTGATGCTACTTTTAACGAACAGCTTATGGGAGGCTCATGGTGCATGGATGATTCTGATGATACCAAATCATTGCTTCAAGCTTTTCCATTTCTTTCAGATGATGAAATCCTTCCTATAGAGCAACTTTCCTCTTCACAACCATCCATTACGAATGTTTCCAATGATGATATTGATACTTTTGTTGATCTCCCTATTGATTTTGAACATGGCTCATGTCATGTTTATGATGACGATATTGCTGATAATGCTTTTTCTGCTTCTGAAGATCCCGTTACTTATGATGAAGCTGTCTCTTCACCACAGAAGGATCAATGGCAAGAGGCTATGGAAGCAGAGTATGATTCTCTTATCTCTAAAGGTACATGGATACTAGCTGGATTACCTCCTGGTCGTATAGTTATTAAATGTTAGTGGGTGTATAAGACAAAAGTAAAAGTAGATGGATCTTTTGACAAGTTCAAGGCACGTTTAGTTTCAAAAGGTTACTCCCAAGTAGCTGGTGTTGATTATCAAGAGACTTTTTCACCAGTTGTTCACATTACAAGTGTTAGAGTTTTATTGGCATTTGCTGTTCAATTTGATTTAGAAGCTCATCAAATGGATGTGCGAACTTGTTTTCTTAATGGTGACTTGGAAGAGGAAATTTATATGGAACAACCAGAAGGGTTTGTTATTCTAGGTAAAGAAGACCTTGTTGCTCAACTCCATAAGGCACATATGGTCTCAAACAAGCTTCGCGAGCCTGGTATACAAAATTTGATCTTTTTCTCACCTCTAAAGGATTCATCTCTTGCTCTTCATACCCCAACTTATACATAAAACGCCAAGGTAGCAGTTTTTTGATTCTTGCTCTTTATGTGGATGATACCATCCTTGTTTCCAATGATTTGTGCTTTCTTCAACAAGTGAAAAAGTTATTGTCTTATGCATTTGATATGGTGGATCTTGGAGAGATTCACTCGTGTCTTGGCATTGAAATCCAACGGAACCGAACAAAATGTATTTTATTCCTTTGAGAGTCAAAGTTTATTGCAGATACTATTCAAAAATTTGGTATGGAATCTGCACATTCAGCCAACACACCTTGTCTTGCAAGCTCTACGAAGAACACTTTTGACAATGGTGGTCAACTTGCTACAAATTAACCTTATGCTAACTTGATTGGATGTCTTCAATTTTTTGGCATGAACACTCGTCCTGATATTCTATTTGCTGCTAATTATCTTGGACAACATCTTGCATGTCCTTCTCTTAAGCATTGGTCTGCTACAAAGCGTGTATTGAAATACTTGAAAGGCACTACAGATTTTGGTTTAGTCTATCGATGACAACTCACTTCGGATTCTATGAAATCTCTTTCTCTTTTCGGTTACACAGATGCAGACTGGGCAAGCTCACATTTATCTATGCGATCTACTAGTGGAAATTGCTTCTTTATAAATGGTTGTCTTGTTTCTTGGACCAGTAAGAAACAATGTTGTGTTGCAGTTTCTACAATTGAGTCAGAATATGTTCCGACATCACTTACAGCTCGTGAGTTGATTTGGATTCGACAAATGCTGGTTGATATTGTTCACTCTCCTCTTTCTAGCACACCCTTGCGGTGTGACAACCAAAGTGCTATTAGTCTTGCAAAAGACTATGTTCAACATAATAAGTCAAAGCACATTGCTGTCCATTATCATTATGTCAGGTATGAAGTACACAAAGGAACCATTATGGTTGAACACTGTCCGAGTGACCAAATGATTGAAGACATTTTGACCAAAGGCCTGAACGAGTCACGTTTCATTCTCTTGCGCTTGGAGCTTGGAGTTGTTTCGGCCTCACTCTTTCTAGATTAACTTCTTTGCTATTGTAATAGCTTTGTACATATGACATTGTAGTCTTTTAGGTACCATGCACTATGCGCACTCCACATTTGCACATTGTGATCTCTGAGTCACTTGAATATTTGTACATAGATACACAATTCACTTTCACATCATCATCACTGGTTCATATTTTCACATTCTATAGGGGCTTGGTTTTTTCCCTTGAACTCCTCAAGGGTTTTTTCATCCAAAGCTAGAGACCTTTGTTTGAGTGGGGGTGTTGGAGCTATATATGGCTCACTCTACTCAACTTGGTCTCACCTATATATTTGTATCTTGTCCTCAATATGAATCAGTCTTTGGGAGCGTATATGGTGTGTCTCTTGTCTCGTCTCTCTCTTTGTCTCTACATCTCAACAACTGTTAGGCCTGCAAAAAGAAGAAGACCAGTGTCGGCTAAAACAGAGCCCAAAAATATCATGTATCGGCTAAAACAAAGCCCTTTCTTTTGTTTAAACAAACCTTAGTTAGGTCGGTAAACGGCAAGACCTGCAGCGGCTTAAGCCAAGCCAAGAAAACCAATGATGCACAGTTTTTTTTCTACGACCAGGCGACAGCAAATCTCCCCAATTTTTGCAATAGGTTCCATTAGGTGTGCTTTCAATTAGTCAGAAGATGCCTTGCTACCATATCTAAGGGCTACAGTAGGTTTTTGAAAAAAACCAGTCTACACAGAGTACTACCCAAAACAAATTTTTAAATTAAACCCCTAATGAATGTTATACAGTTCAACGCTATGCTATGAGAACTACTGCAAGTAGTACCAATGTAATGTTTTAATATTTGAAGCCACAGATAACCAAAGCTCAAAGATTTTTTTTCTCAAAAAGACGCCTAGAGAAAAACCTGAGTATTCTGCACAGTGAGCTCCATAGATCAGACAGTGAAGCAAATGGTATATTGCCTTTAGTCAGAACAACAAAAATACACACAGGCTAAGTGAGGGGCAAAGTGCACCCTCACCTTTTTTATAGAGGTTGAGCTGCATTTTCCTGAGCGTGATCGATGAGAGAGGCAAGCTGCCCTGTTGTGTAGCGTCTTCAAGTGATGCACAGAAAGCCTTTTCAAGGGGAGATCCATCCCCAGGATGCGCAGTCCGCCTACTATTTGCAATGAGAGACCGACATTTTTACTCACGCCCAATTCTAGGAGAGAATTATTATGAAGGGCATAGTCAGTATCCGATGAGTGCTTCAGAAGGGGGGGGGGGGGGGGGGGGGGGGAAGGTTTTATATAGGAGGAGGGAAAAACTAAAGCATTAATAGTACCATAGTGTGTGTGTGTGTGTGTAGCTGTTTTATCATAAATAATAAGACATAATTTGAACTTTTACATTCAAAAGACAGCTGGCTTCAGAGAAAGAGAAATGATAATTACAAAGACAACTCAGGGTTAGAATTATCTTTGAACAATGTTTGTATGAATGAAGTCTCATTCCAGTATACAATAGATGTACTTCCCTTGCAATAGGTGTATGTATAATCCTGTATTGGACAATTTCTAAAAGCCAAAAAAACCTTCCAAGATAAGATAGAGTCCTTACCAGCATCCATCCAAACAAGACAACATATATATTAGCCTTGGATGTGTTTTATAGGTATCAATGGACTATACCAGTTGTTATCCACGTCTATCTTTTAAAATTTTTAAAAAACATTTGAGCTTAGTCCAAAGTACTTATGTTCTTTTATATATAAGGTTCAAAAAATAAAAATTTAGTATTTTAGTCTTAGCATAGAGTGCCATACCCCCTAGTACTTCAAATGGTAAGTTACCCAGCACAAAACAACTTTGAGTAAATTAATGGAGCTACATCTGTGAAGAAGTTTAAAACTTGCTATAAACGAGTATAGACCCATTGTAGAATAAATTCGGAACTGATATAGTTTACAACGTAATCCGATCCTTCTTATTTACTATAAGTCACAAAAACTCCCATCAAATGTTGAATGTAAATAGAGTTTTGCATTATCCTGTCTTATCAAAAACAGGTGCTAATATGCAGTGTAACTGGGAAAAATCCCATAGGGTCACCAAAAACAGCGTGTTTTAGCAGGCAATGTACAACAAAATAGGATTCCAAAGTACACCCAACCATAGGAGTTTATACCAGTTTAAAAAAAGCGACAGTTATTTTTCATGTCAACCAATTACATCGACAGTACCAATCATAGAAGCCAATAGTCATCCAGGGAATACCCCCATCCCAAAGCATGTTACTATAATGATAGCGACACATCCATATGCAATAAAAAACCCCTCTGGGTTGTACCCAAAGTTGTAATGCGAGATACTTACCTTCACAGTGAGCAGAGCTTTTTACCAAACCAGTGAGCCACTTATCACAAAGTTAACCGAATAGCTTAAAGTGTAAAGTGGTATCAATTACAATCCAATCAATTAAGTACAACCTTTCCAGAACAATTTTGTTAAGTGCATCCTTACCTTAGGCTAATATGTGTTTATCTGTAAACAACTGTAATAGGACTAGTCTTTGAAGTTCTTAAAGTCGAAAAGAATGTAGCAGGGCATATCTTTCGTTAGCACGATTTGAAAGATTGTTGAATAGTCTATTAAATAGAGCTTATACGAATGAGTTGAGATATTAAGAGAGAACATATATATATTTTTTAAATAATACACTAAAGACGGATTTGATAAAGATTAATGAATAACAGATAGTCTGTCCAATGTTTTATATTTATGTGTTTTAGCTTAAAATGCATGGGTAGGCTTAAAATAAGTTGTAAAAGTAGTGGAGACCCAAAAATAGAGGTTTTATGAGTCGCGACCTAAAATTTGCGTTTTTAGCCAAACAGAGATGTTCTTTGTAATTCTGTCCGCGATCCCTTGTAGACCAGACCTATTCCCGTTGTTTTGAGTACCTGGATCGCTCTGTTCTGAGTTCGTTTGTAAAAGTTATGATGAAAACAAACAGAAGGCAGCAACAGTGTAGTGTACACAGGGACAGACAGACATACAACATCATACAGTTCTCCCTGCTATCAACCAGGAAGTGGATTGTTTCTTCATGGTAGAGTATGGCAATTGAGATTATGAAGGTATGTAATTATATTTTTTTACTTTGATTATCATGTTGAATTGGTTGCACGAGTATGTTCTTTTGGCTATTTTGTAGGCGATGCAGAAATCAATGTGTGAAACAGGATATGTGCAAAGTGTCATGATAGAAATCTAACCTTTACGGATCGCTTAGCAATATGCAGAAATCAATGTGTGAAACAGGATATGTGCAAAGTGTCATGATAGAAATCTAACCTTTACGGATCGCTTAGCAATCATGTTCTTATATTATTCTCGCAGGTATACTTGGTACGAAAATCGTGCAGGCTTTTCGAGGAAAAGAAGGATAAAAGCACGACGAGTGGTGTGTTTGGGGATCATTCACCGATCTCTTCTTCTGCGAGTGCGAGTGCGAGTGCGAGTGAGAGTGAGAGTGAGAGTGCGAGTGCGAGTGCGAGTGAGACGCTGCATGCAAGCGAACTGAAGCTCGGGGGTGGTCGGGAGGTTCGAGCTCCGTACAACGGAGTGTGCCCATATATTTTGCTCCTCTGTTGTATCAAAACTCTACAAAGATTCATCAATACAAAGATCTCCTTCTCTATCTTTTGCTATCGATCTCTACTATTCGGTTCCCGTGACAATTGGTATCAGAGCAAGCGGTTGATTCCGGACATGGAAGGATACGAGAGGAGGATGAAGGAGCAAGAAGACCTGATTCAGCGACTATGCGAAGATCTGAAAATTGCAAATCGGGAGCGTGCTGAGGCTCTGCGGGGCAAAGCAGCACGAGAGCTTGATATCTATGTAGACTTGATGGCCAACATGAAGGTGAAAACCATGCTAATCCACCTGGAAACAATAATCATCGTGGCGACGCTGGGGTACCGCCAAAAGAAACGATGACGATATGGGAGAAGCAACAACCAAATCATTCTTAATGAAGGCTAAGCTTAAAGAGTTTGATGGCATAAGAAAGATATGCGAAGATTTAGAAGCGTGGATTGAAGAACTCAAAGATTTGGATTATACTTTCAATATCGAGAACACGACCACGAGACTTTCGAATGCTCGAGCAAGGTGACCGATAAGACAATACGTACCAAGATGGCTCAATTGGAGACTTTTGGCGATGCGTACGATAAAGGTAAGTCATCTACCCCTTCTTTGTGATGTTTTATGTCTTTGATACGTCCTTTGAAAGCTTCTGTGAGATCGAATTTATGCGTAGAAGTTGAGATTAAAATTTGAATTTCTTAATTGATTTGGATAGTATTCATTGCTTCTTATCGTCTAAATTGATTGAGAAATTAAACTTGAAATTAAATCGAGAAGTTAAAAGACTTGTGGACTTAACTAGTGGTAATAATAGTTCCACGAAAGAGTTAGTAGAAAATTTGTTTTTTTTTTCTTTGAAGAGTCAAAATCATAAAGATGATTTCTATAACATAAACATTGATATGCATGATATTATCATTGGTATCAATTAGATCATTGAAAATCATGTTTTGATTGATTATTAAGAAATAAAAATATATCTTTAATCATTTGATGATGATAAGTCACACTCTTTGTGGAAAGAAAGAGATTCTAAATCTAGTTTTGGCAATGGAATTGATAAGGTGACTTAGATAAGAGTGTGATACGTTGCTTGTGTTTGCTTGTGTGAGACGTTGCTTGTGTTTGCTAATGATATTAAAGAGAATCTGGGGATAAACATAAAGAGACAAATTGAGAATTTATAGAGGATCTCTTACATGAAGTTAAGGATGTGTTCCGGACGATCTTCCTGGTATACCTCCGCCTAGAGCGGTAGACCATGCCATAGATCTATATCCAGAAGCGACACCTTATTCCAGATCTCCATACAGGTTCAATATTGATGAGCTTAAAGAGCTCAAGATACAACTTGATGATCTTTTGAAAAAGGGTTTCATTAAACCTAGTGTATCTCCTTGGGGTATTCCTGTGTTATTCCAAAAGAAAAAGGATGGTACACATAGGTTATGCATCGACTATAGGAGATTAAACAAAAAGACCATTAAGAACAAATATCCTCTTCCTCACATAGATGAACTGCTTAGTCATTTGAGTGGTGCCACAATATTTTCAAAGGTTGATCTTCGTTCTCGCTACCATCAAATCCGCATTAAGGTCAAGGACATTCCAAAGATTTCTTTTCGTACACGTTATGGACATTATGAATTTAGAGTTCTTGCTTTTGGTTTGACTAATGCACCAACAACTTTCATGTGGTTAATGAATAATATTTTTCACCCGTATCTTGATGACTTCATTCTGGTATTCTTGGATAAAATTTTTGTGTATTCTACGAATGAAGAAGATCATGCATTGCACTTAAAGAAAACATTTGAGGTTTTGCGTGAACATAAATTGTATGCCAAAGCAAGTAAGTATTCTTTTGCAAAGGATCAGATTGTGTATCTGGGAAGAGTGATTTATAAAGAGGGGATTCATATTGATCTTGATAAAGTTAAGATTATGTTAGTAAGAGATGTAAGAAGCTTTATGGGTCTAGCACAATATGAGAGAGCACACATTAAAGATTTCTCTAAGATAGCAAGTCCTTTGACCGAATTGACCAAGAAAGACAAGGGTTTTGTGTGGACTTCTAGCTGTGAGACTGCTTTTGAGACCTTGAAGGCTAAAATAGCGGAAAATTATGTTTTAAAAGTTCCTGAGATGGGCAAACCATTTGTTGTGTCCTGTGACGCTAGTGGTTAACAATTAGGTTGTGTTTTGACACAAGAAGGAAGAGTGGTTGCATATGAGTTTAGGAAATTAAGACGACATGAATTGAACTATGCAACACATGATCTAGAATTGCTTGCTGTTGTTCATGCATTGAAGCATTGGCGTCATCTCTTGCTTGGTGTAAAATTTGAATTGCGTACTGATCATCAAAACTTGAAGTATATTTTCACTCAGCCATTGTTAAATAACAGACAAAGAAGATGGATTGAATTGCTGGCTGAGTATGACTTTGATTTGAAGTATTTGTGTGAAAGAGAAAATAAAGTTGCAGATGCATTGAGTTGTACGCCCATGGGTAATTTGTTGATTGTTGTGCGATCCAATTTGATTGATGATATGCATGCTGAAGTTGAAAATGATTCCTTTTATATGCCTATTTTGAAATTCTTGCGTGAGAATATTGGTGAGAGGTATGAGAACAGATATCACTTGTATAAGGAAAATCTGTATTATTATGACCGCTTGTGTATTCCTGCAAATTCTGCTTTTAAGAGTCAAATTCTGCATGAGTGTCATAATTCACCTTTTTCTGGTCATCCTGGATTGAATAAGACACATGAAAAGATTAAAAGTTCATTCTTTTTCCGCGTATGAAATTGGATGTTAAGAATTATGTGCGTGAATGCTTTCAATGTCAACAAGTTAAGATTGAACATAAGAGGATACTTGGTGACCTTCAACCCTTAGACATTCCTTTACAGAAGTGGGAGTGTATATCCATGGACTTTATCATTAGACTTCCTACTACTCGTGGAGGGTATGATTCGATCTTTCTGGTGGTAGATAGACTCACAACATAAGCTCACTTCTTTCCTGTAAAAATAACTTATACTGCATTGACCATTGCATACTTGTTTATGAAAGAGATATTTCATTTGCATGGCATGCCCAAGAGCATAGTGTCTGACAGAGATTCTAAGTTCACTTCTCATTTTTGGAGAGCGACTTTTGACTCTATAGGTACCCAGTTACGCATGTCTACTGCTTTTCATCCTCAAACAGATAGGGAAACGGAGAGAGTGAATTGTATTCTAGAAGATATGTTACAAATGTATGTCAATGAAAACCAATCTAATTGGAATGAATATCTGCCTTTGGTGGTTGAATTTGCATATAACAGTTCATATCATTCATCTATTAGGATGACTCCGTTTGAGGCAATGTATGGCTATAACTATCCTACACCTATTCATTTTCTTAATTCGAGAAATAAGGTAGAACTGTCATGTGAGATGCTTGAGAAAATGGATAGCGAGTTGGCCAAAATCAGGGGGAATATTAGAGAATCTCAAAAGAGACATAAACTGTATTATGACAAGAAACATCGTGTTGTGGAGTATGAAACTGGTGATATGGTTTTTTAAAGGTTATTCCTGAGAAGTCTCATTTGATTCTTGGAAATGATAGAAGATTGTCTCCACGATTTGGTGGTCGATTTAAAATTTTGAAGCGCATTGGTTCATTAGCTTACAAATTGGAATTGCCTTCTCATGTTAAAGTGCATCATGTATTCTATGTGAGTTTATTGAAAAAGTATGTTCCTAATGTGCATCATGTTCTAGAGGACAACTCTAAGTTGAAAGATGACGGACCATTGACTGTAGAACTAGACTTAGAACTAAATAGGCGTTTTAAACATCTGAGAAATAGAGACATTGTGGAAGTTTTGGTTAAGTGGCAGAACTATCCAGTAGAGGATGCATCATGGGTTGATCTTAGTGTTTTGCAAAGAGAATTTTCCTCTCTTTAGACCAACTCTGAGGACAGAGTTAATTTTGATAAGGGGAGAATGTAATAGGACTAGTCTTTGAAGTTCTTAAAGTCGAAAAGAATGTAGCAGGGCATATCTTTCGTTAGCACGATTTGAAAGATTGTTGAATAGTCTATTAAATAGAGCTTATACGAATGAGTTGAGATATTAAGAGAGAACATATATATTTTTTTAAAAATAATACACTAAAGACGGATTTCATAAAGATTAATGAATAACAGATAGTCTGTCTATGAACAGTAAAATTGAGATTTTTATTAATATCAATGTTTTATATTTATGTGTTTTAGCTTAAAATGCATGGGTAGGCTTAAAATAAGTTGTAAAAGTAGTGGAGACCCAAAAATAGAGGTTTTATGAGTCGCGACCTAAAAGTTGCGTTTTTAGCCAAACAGAGATGTTCTTTGTAGTTCTGTCCGCGATGCCTTGTAGACCAGACCTATTCCCGTTGTTTTGAGTACCTGGATCTCTCTGTTCTGAGTTTGTTTGTAAAAGTTATGATGAAAACAAATAGAAGAAAGTAGCAGTGTAGTGTACACAGGGACAGACAGACATACAACATCATACACTTCTCCCTGCTATCAACCAAGAAGTGGATTGTTTCTTCATGGTAGAGTATGGCAATTGAGATTATGAAGGTATATAATTATATTTTTTTACTTTGATTATCATGTTGAATTGGTTGCACGAGTATGTTCTTTTGGCTATTTTGTAGGCGATGCAGAAATCAATGTGTGAAACAGGATCTGTGCAAAGTGTCATGATAGAAATCTAACCTTTACGGATCGCTTAGCGATCACGTTCTTATATTATTCTCGCAGGTATACTTGGTACGAAAATTGTGCAGGCTTTTCGAGGAAAAGAAGAATAAAAGCACGACGAGTGGTGCGTTTGGGGATCATTCATTGATCTCTTCTTCTGCGAGTGCGAGTGCAAGTGAGAGTGAGAGTGAGAGTGCGAGTGCGAGTGCGAGTGCGATGCTGCATGCAAGCGAACTGAAGCTTGGGGGTGGTCGAAAGGTTCGAGCTCCGTACAACGGAGTGCGCCCATATATTTTGCTCCTCTGTTGTATCAAAACTCTACAAAGATTCATCAATACAAAGATCTCTTTCTCTATCTTTTGCTATCGATCTCTATTATTCGGTTCCCGTGACAAGAACCGAAACCCAGCTGAGGGGTTTAGCCAAAACCCAGCTGAGGGGTTTAGCCAAAACAAAAACCTTTAGTTAGTGCCATTTAGAGTAAAGCAGCCATAAAGTGGTTTTTATCAAAAAACACAACAGGTTATGCCCCCATATATTAAGTTGTTTCCACGCATTTTCATGTGAATGAAACCAGTAATCACCGGGTTAGACCCTTCCTTTTTTTAAAAACTATACCATACAGTCTGCAGAAAAATATATATTACATGGTCCAGCCAGCAGGAGGTAGTACCCCATTATCACAAGCAAATAAACAGTTTTCTCAGCGCAGCCAGAATGTTAGTAAGTTAAGCCCAAAGAATCAATCATTAACCATATGATGCTATGTATAGCCATTAAAAATCGGGGCTATAGCAGTTAACAATACTCCTTAGTGGTGTTACCAAAGCAATACCATCCCACACCATGGTTTTTACCAATTAACCAACTCATAGCATGCTCTGTCAAGCCAAGTCAATCCACCCATACACAGAGCAATACCATAATAATAATCTCAAAGAAATGACTGTAACGAAATCAGTGAGGCCAAACATGGTAACCAACCTATGTTGTAGATGTTGCAAGCTCCATTGTAGATGCAGTAGCAAAAAATATAAATAGTTCTCACACTTTATGCAATAAAAACTCACAGAAGGCTATGTGAGGGGCAGAGTGCGCCCTCACCTCTTAAATAAAAGAAGGAGGAAGGCCGCCATCCTTGAATATGTGTAGCATTTAGGTAGTATTGAGTGGAGTGAGCCCCTCCTGCAAGTCTGATCAAGCACGGCCGATTCTCATGCAGTTTTGTTATGGAAAATACCACCATAGCGCCTTCACGGTAGGTTTTAGAGAGGGCAGTAAACCACTTAATTTGCAAGATAAGGGTTTTTTCAAAAAACCTATTATACTTATAAGGGCGATATCCCATGGTGGATTCCTATAAGGTGAATTAGGAAGCTAGTTTAACACAATTGTTATTTGTGCTACAAAATCACAAAGGTAAGTACCACAGTGTGTGGGTGTGTGTATGTGGTGTTGCATACACGCTCTCTGTTGCACTATTATATAGAGAAAAACTCACAAGCATTTTGTACTCATCGGTCACTGAAATTCTCAACGTTGTCCTACCTTCAGTTTTCACAAACTCCAACGCTCCCACTCTCCAATTGTTTTCATCAACGCTATGGTGTTTTTTTTCTTGCCTCATAGCGCTACTGCAAAGAAAGAGTCTCTAGTGCTGCTCTTTTTTATGAGGTTCAACACTTCTCATTAAAGAAAATATCTACAATGCCTTTTGTTTAATGCTCCCAATACCTTTATTGAGGTGTCAATTTCCTATAGATCTGTGATTGTGGATTTCCTCCTCCTCCTTTTGATTCTATTGCTTTGTGCTAAGGTATTGAACCTTAGCTTCTCTCAAAGCTTTTGCACGTACGTCAAGCGTAGGTCAAGAAATCAAAGCTTTGATACCACTTGTGAGTGTGCAATGTGTGCGTATAGTATAGGTGGGGGAAGAGATTAGACCCTATGTAGGTTGAGAATGGAGCAGGAAGCTCTATCTCCTTATTCTCTGTATATAAAGAATATAAAAATAATAAAGGGTCGATGGTTAATGAGTCATTGAGCAGTCAAACATCGGATGCTCGGTTCAGGACAAGGCACACTACCTTTACCCCAACATATTTAGCAATATGATACATGATGTAATACATCAACATCAAGTGTTATGGTGATGTTAGTCAGTATTATCTATCTAGATGAAAGCAGGGTTTGGTGGTACAAAAATTGTACCCATTTGGTTGTTTGCCACTTGGGTAGTTGTAGGAGGGAACTTGCATTTGGACTTTTAAAAGGTTACATTTTAAAAGGTACAGTTCAAAGACTATAAGACCGAGTGCAATCAATGGTACATTGTAAACCATGTAAAGTAATGGTACTTACCCCTCTTCTTTGTTGTGGATGTGTTCACTTGTGCAACACAGAATTTTCCCATGCTCTATGTCATCTCTGATTTATCAATGTTCTGCCTCTCTTTGGGGGCTGTAGTACCACTGCTGCTACGACGCTCGTTCTTGTTGGTATGAGGCTAAATGTAGCTACTACTAGGAGTTTTGAATGAAATCCCCTTCATCCTAGCTTGCCTCTCTTCAGAAGCTTTGGGTGTGGCTCTAGGTGCACATTTGCAGGCTGGTGTCCTCATGTTGGCAGAGGCCAATGGAGGAAGGAAAGGTCACAAGGGGAGATATGGCAAGGTGTTTGTGAACAACCTGTAGAGTGCTCTCATGCACGGTGGGGAGAGAGAGAGAGTTCAAAGTGCTCTCGCGCGTGTTAGGGAGAGAGAGAGAGAGAGTTGAAATGAGTCCTAGACGTGTGACCACAATCACGTAGTATACCTTGCTAATTAAGGTTTTTTAAGACATTATCTACATGTTGGTTGCATTAATATGGTTGCATGCTAAGTACTTTATACATTTGGTACTATAGTGGCAACTTTAATTGTTTTCTCTTTCTATATTTTAGGGAAAAATAGAATGGATGAGTACCCAATACTCAACAAATTCTGCTATACTGCAGAAGAATTATATGAGAAGTATGGTTTGAGTCTAGAAGAAAAGGTTGCTACAAGGACTTATCTGACTATGATTTGCCAGATGATCAGTGGCTTACTCTTTTCCAACATCGGTATCAGAAGAATGCAAAGGTCTACATTCACATTTGTAGCCTTCTTTCATTAATGATTGCAGACTTCTTTTTCATAAGGTGTACCAGGGTCCCCCATCATGTTGGGAGATTACAGCTAAGTTTGCTAGGTGTTATGGTTTTGAGAAGTTTCATGCTGCTAAGAATGACCCAACAAGACATAAAATTTCATGGTCAAGGTTTGGGGACAGTGTGTTGAGCATGTGCAGTAGTAAACCTGCGGATTGGAGAGGAAGGTGGAAAATTGTAAGAGGGCTAATGGAGCATTTTATGGTGGGCTATTAGGGTCCAACAAGAAGAGTTAGTACACACAAGGTGCCAGTAATATGTGTAATATTGAAGAGAACAAAGTTTTGTAGTTTGAAACAGTGACAGTAGATTACATTTCTAATCTGGATGCCATTGTTTGTGGAGTTTTGACAAGCTCTACATAGAATTTGAACAGGTTATCTAAGTTGAGGGCAAGTATCCAACAAAAGAAAGAGACTGTATTGAGGTTTGAGGGCTCCAATGCTGTCACAAAGAAAATTAAGGAGGATATTCTTTTGTTTGAGAAACGCCTTGATGAACTACATCGGCAAGTTCCTTGTGACGTTGATGAGATAAATGATGTGGAAGCTAATATAAATGTGTCAAAATGCATGCTATGTCAACTCGAAGGCATTGCGGAGATGAAGAATCTTGCTCTAGAAATGGAAATTGAACAGGTATTTTTACATATGGTACCTCTTGTTCTTCATGTTATTTTTCTCTAACTATGCTTGTATGTAGTGCCATATTCTTGATAGGAACTTTTGCTGCCTGTCCTAGCTAGTTTATACTTTTTGTACAATGTCATGAACAAACTTGGGTACTATTTGAATTGTTTTGGTACTTTTGGTATATAGCTAGTCCTTCAAGTGTCCTTTGGTGCATCCTGAATATTTCTTATGTACATCTTGTAGGAGCATTTGGTACTTCTTGTAGGAACATTTGGTACTTTACATTTGGTGCCAAATGTTTTGTTGGAACATAATATTTATATCTGTGTATTGACATGTACATATTAGGTGCTTTTAAGTACCTTGGTTTGACCACGAGTACTTTCATTTGGTACTTCTTGAAAAATTCAATATTTTTGGGTACTTTGGGGTCCTTTTGGTACTTTCTGTAGGAACATCATATGTATATCTGTGTGCTATGAAATGTGATGTACATATTAGGTCTTTAAGTACCATGTTTTGACCTAAGGTACTTTACTTTTGGTACTTCAATATTTTTGAGAACTTGGAGACCTCATTTTGTACTTTTTGGTACTTTATAATTTTATTGTTGTGCTTTGGGTACTTCACATCAAGTAGTTTTATTGTTTGGAACTTTTCATACTGATTATTTGGTACTATTTACTATTTAGTACTTAACATTTGGTACTATTTATGGTGTACTAGATTGTTGTGCTTTGGTAGGAGCATGATATACTTAACAAGTACTTTTAGGTATTGTCTGCTAGTTTTTCTACTTACCATATTGGTTACTCTTTTCTATTTGATACTACTAAGTGCTTATTAGATTATTGTCCTTTGGTACTAGTTGGTCCTTTAGGTACTCTGAACATTTGGTACAATTTACATTTGGTATTGTCTGCTATGTAGTACTAGTAATTGTCATGACATTTACATTTTCTACTGTTTACTTTTCTCTAGGACACTACTTTGGTAATATTCACTATCATAACATTTCCATATGTGACATGCAGAGGGAATGTGGTGTCCTCGAAATTGAGTGTGAAGAGGCTCAGGTCTAGAGTGAATTTGTCAGAATGATAATTTCAAGAATCAACGAAGGAAGAAGATTCATATTATTTCCAAGGCCCCATATCAAGGATGAAGACAACACAATCTATGCTTTAGAATCTTGTATTGCTTGTGGGGAGTGCTTGGGCTCCGTCCATGTGGTTGGTTCTTTCATGCTGGCCTATAGGCACAAATACCACCCTCTCTATTTCACTGCCACTCTAATGAAAAAAGACTTTGTTTGCGAAATTTGGATGCAACGAGCGCATCTCCGAAGTGGCCAAGACCTGGGCTCACAACAAGGACATGTTCAGAAGAGGTAAGCAATCGTCTTGCTTCTTGTTTTGAACACAATTTTGATTTTTCTTATCATAAAATGTTTTTTGGTTGTTGAACTATGTAGAATACGAGGTCAAAGAGGAGTATACGGACAACCATGTTGCAGACAAGCACTCGAAGGTTGGACATATGTGTGATGAGGAAATGGCAGATGGTGGTAAGTTCTATGATGTGGAGATGCACGAGGTAGATACACACACATTTCAAGGCATTTCTAATGAAGTGCAATCAGACAAGCTAGATGAAGACAAGGACACCACCACAGGGGCCCATGAGGGAGTAAATGACCGCAAGGAAGAGCAGGACCATGAGGTGCTACCAGAACAGCAGGATGTAGGCACGGACCAGCAGGTTGGAGACAAGGACCAGCAGCATGGGGGCAAGGACCAAAAGGGGGAAGTAGATGATGACAAGTCGCTACGGGAGACGAAGGATGGAGACAAGGATCCCACTATAGAGGACTCAATGGTGGACACAGGTGGGAATAAACTGTTAACACTAGAATGGTAACCTAACAGGACATAAAAGTGTCCTTTCAGGGTTTTGGGAAAAAATTCCAAAACCATAGTAGATCCACTCATTTTGAAAAATCCTTTCATGAGCTTATAGTTCAATAACTACTACATATGGAAAAAATGAGAAACTTGTAATTTTTATCATCCCTTGGTCACTACAAGCCTCGAAAGTTGATGGACCATTGCATTTTGCCCAAAACAACAATTTCTTACGGTTGATTGCATATAAATAAGAGTGGAGATTTTTGTAGGACATGAGATAAAATGCCCCATTAACTTCAATGGGTTGGTGACCAAAAAATATGGTTGCTTTTACCTCACTAATGTTTTTTTGGGCAAAAAAAATAGATACAAAAAAGTTGCATTTTTCCCATTCTGCAGACCTATCATCAAAGTTTCTATAGTCACGCTCAATACAGATACTATATACATGTTTTCTTAGTTCCCTTTGGGCCTCTGGATTCAAAAGGAGCCATGGAGCATGTCAAAAGGATAATGGATCTCTTACAATTGGAACCTTGGGGGCAATCATAAGGTGCTAAATACAGCAAACATGAAAAAATTGGGTTCAGCATTATGACCTATAGAAACCCATAGAAACTACTCAATATCTAGCCAAGTTTGTAGTCTATGATTAGATATGGTTACTACCTACAAAATACACACAATTGTCCTAAGAAACTAGCAATATTGAGAAAGTTATACTTGATACTCTAAAATGTATCGTATTTTTTAGCAATCAAAAAACTCAACCATCATCATATACTATGCTATATAGCATATTAGGTCCCCCAAAACTCAAGGATGTGTAGCTTTATGTTATACATTACACTTACACAATCAAAATTGAATTTGGATATCAAGAGAGCCACCAAAAAAATCATAAAAGTGCTAATTTTGGCCAAAAAACAAGATTATGCAATTCTTCTAAATTGGTCATAACTTTCAATTTTAACACTTAGCTCTCCCTACAAGCATCAAAACATGGTATAGTTGCCAAAAATTGAAAAAAAGCCAAAAACAGGATCCGTTTTTTCACACAGTTTAGGTTCAAAAATGTTGTGCAAGAATAAGGTTAATGGTGAGATCGATACTAAAAAAAAAAATGCTAAGTTTTTTTCAGCTCATAAGGCAACTTTGTGGATATATAGCACCTAGAAATTCATTTTTATACTCTTCAAATAATTCAAGCAAAATGGTCACTTAACAGGACACAAAAGTGTCCAAGGACATAAAAGTGTCCTGTTACCATTCTAGTGTTAAAGGAAGAGGACCCAAAGGTGGATGATACTGGTGTGAGCAAGGAGCTCCTTGAGGAACGCTTACCTCTTGATGATGCATTGCACAAGGCGCAGTTTCTGAGAGACAAGGACTTCCCTATAGGGGTTGATGTTGATGAGCATACAACAAGTGATGATGACGTTCCTCTAGCAGATATATTTTGTATCAAAAAGAATCTCTCTCGAGTGCGTGTGCCTAAGACCCGTGTGTGCAAGATGTAATGCACGTGTTGTGCCACATTGTATTATCGACCATATTTCAACCATTTGTTTTGAGCCAAATATGCCGATTACTGTCTAGTGTTTAATGAGCAGTTATATGTTTTCTGTCTCTTTTTCCTATTCTTGTTTGTTAGGGTTCAAAGCTTGGTGGTTAGATGAGCCTACTGCTATAGAGCGTAATGCTCCAAAGGATCTTCCTACATCAAAGGGCAGACTGATTATTCTTGATGTCAATGGGGTGGTCTTGAAGAGTTGGTCTAGGTTACCAAAATATGAATGGAAATTCAAGCAAGAATTACAAGAATTACGTGTCAATAATTTATGTTTTTGTAAGTTGAGGCCAGGTGCCCAAGATTTCTTGGAAGTAATGGCAGCCCGAGAAATTGTTATGATTTGGAGTTGTTGCATGAAGCCTAAGATGATGCGAATCTTGAATACTTGCTTCCCAAAAGTTATGAAGAACCCAAAATTCATAAAAGGTAGTGTAACTTGGAGTAAGTGAGTAATAATCTAATGTGCAGCCTTGTTTTGATTTCTTTTGTATGAGCAAACATATTTTCTCAAGAGGATTGTGAGATTTGGCAAGAAAGTCTTAAATATGTTTCATACGTTTTGACAAAAAATTCTAGTAGAAGCCTATTTTCCTGAAGAAGTCGCAAACAGTTTGGGAATAACACCCACAATTCAACGCTCACAACACGATCCTTCTTGAAGACACCCGCTACAAGTCTTTGAAGAATGATTACGGCAAGTGCTTGTCAATCTGTTCTTTTGAGCCAAGAGTGGAGCCCGAGGGTTCCTCATATCTCGCTGATATAGTAGAGCCTTGGTTAGTTGAGTGGATCAGAGATCCTTGCCCACTTGCCTATTGTAGAAAACACCCATTGTTTGATGTTGAAGATGATTTGTCCCCACTGGTTTGCTGATTATTTTGTAGAGATGGAAGGCTATTCCTATCGGTTTGACCCCCCAAATATATGATGTATCCCAATTGGCTACTAATTTTCAATATCCAACTTACATTATTCCTAATATTTATGGTAATTTTGTTATTTCCAACTACTTGCAATGTGTATTTTTGTCACAGGAACAGAATAATAGAGCTAGACAACAAAAGATAGAGAAAGAGATCTTTGTATTGATAGAGTTTGATACAATAGAGGAGCAATAAAATATATGGGCACACTCCGTTGTACGGAGCTCGAACCTCCCAACCACCCCCGAGCTTCAATCCGCTTGCATGCAACGTCTCACTCGCACTCGCACTCGCAGAAGAAGAGATCGGTGATTGATCCCCAAAACGCACCACCCGTCTTTCTATTCTGATTTTCCTCTAAAAGCATGCGACCTCTCAAAATAGCCGCTTTTCTATTTTTGGTGTTTGGTCAACTCGACTTGCGCGCCAAGTATACCTGCGAAAATAAGGTAAGAATGTGATCGCAAAGCGATCCATAAAGGTTAGATTTTCAGTTGTCTTCAACTGAACATAACTCCCAAACGGAGCCGAAACAGTCGAAGTCCGTCTCACACAATCTTGTTGCCCTCGTTGAGCTCTTCGACGGCTATGTGATGGAAAATTTCCATAGCCTGCTCTGTTTGCTGAAAATCAACCTGCAAAACAGCATTTTCTACAAAAACGATGCAAAAACAACAAATCCCACTTTTTCCTTAATCTTTGGCCCTTAACGAGCATCAAAACATCAAAATCTCTAAAGACTTGGAGAACCAAAGTTGTTCCTTATAACACAAGCTTTGATCGCTTCATACATCACTTTTTCAAAATCCCATGTTAACACCTTAAAAAATGCTCCAGAAAGTGCCTTCCGGATCAAAAAAGTTTATTGGACGAAAACAATCCACACATCCTTCTACATAGTGGACTAACTTTAAAACGACCAAAACTTCCTAGAAAAACAAAATTTATTGCTAAAACACCTCAAATCAAGTTCTGTTACAATTTTCTAACTTGTTTACTTCAATTTGGTCTTCTTGCGTACTATTTTGGTACTATACATGTTAGGCACTGCAACATTTGGTTCTGTAACTATTTGGTACTATTAAGTACCAAATTGGTACTGTATATTGCTACTGTAATAGTACCAAATTTGGTACTATGGACATTAGCCATCAAGAGAGGATGCACTAAAATATCATGCATGTGGGTTACAGTTGGTGCAGTACTAGTTTTGGTACTACGTACTATTTATCTTTGGTATTGCAACATTTGGTTCAGTAACTATTTGGGATTGTATAGTACCAATTTTGGTACTATATAGTGTCATGTTTGAAACTATATCTTAGGCAATGAAAAGAACATGGTTGGTTTTTTGGTAATTATTATAAGTTATTGGGATAGGGTGAATAACTCACGTTATTCTTCGGTACCTGCTATCAGAACACAAGAATAGAAAGAGAGGAAACTCAAGAGAGAAACAAAAAGACATTAGGATATCAAAAGAAGTACATGGTTGATTTTTTGGTAACTAACCCAAGTATTATCAGAGATCCTAAAAGTGATCTATTTGTACTTTCTACCTCTGTGTTTGGTATTGTTTGTTACATGATTAGTGCATCTTGATCACTCTCATCATCATACGGCATGTTATTGTATATGTTTTCATAAAATTCAGTAGATAACTTGAACCTATTTTGGCATCCAGGATAGGCTCCATGGGAAACCGTATTGCTCTTACAAGGTGTGAGTAGATCATAACTAGAGGTGTATGATTTAGAAGGCTGTATGTATCAAAAATGCCTTCAACTTGGCCATAGTACTTTCCCCCCTCTAACAATTTTGTTGTGCTGTGCATCCTTTTGTGCCTTCATTTTCTCGTACCTCTTTTTGGTGCATTTAATCAGATACAAATCATGTCCTTTCTCTGTTGCCTTGGTTGCAAAGTTGTCACCAATTGACAACAATTCACACAAACACTCAGGGTTCCCTTCATACATGGGGAGGTTAGAGACATTATGCATTGGCAAATTGAAATCAGAACTATTATTTTGTTTGGCATCATCATCTTCATCGCTGCAAGGATCGTATGATTCCAGTAATGGTTGAACTATCAAATATTTCCATTCTTCTGCATGTTGTCTATTCTACATCTTCTCCATTGCCCACAGATACATGAATCACAAAAACATCAGAGTGTACGATATCATAGAGAGCATGGACTATCTTGTGAATATCCATCAATGCAATGAAATGATCATGAGCCTGTAATATGCTGACAATCCCATTGGACATTGCGTCGCACCTCATCCTTGAAACTAGCCAAAAAACTCTTTGTGTACTTGATTTATGCTGAAATATTTCATTTAGATAGTTGACTACATCGGCTACAGACTTCATAGGCTAGACATCTGGTTTCAACTCCTCATGAGTAAGGGTTCTCTTTATGATTACCTCTGCTCCATCGTGATTGCCTTCTCCATGTCCTCGTGCTGAAAAGTTATGCATCATCTGCAGACCTTTCAACCGATAATACCTAGCCACAAAGTAGAAATTTCTTCATGCTTAATACTGAGACACTACACCATCTGACAGCACCCAATGATGTCTTAAACAATGGCCTTTCTATTTCAACCACTTGTTATGAAGAAGAAAACAATGTTGTACAAACAAAGTGTCATGTATTATATCATGAGATATGTAAACACATAAGTAATGTGAACAAGTATTGTAACCTAATTAGACCACTAGTGCATGGACTGTATCTCATTTTCTATTTTAAATCGATAATTCTTGGCAAAGTCAATGATCGAAACAACAACATCTGATGGAAACTTGAGTAATCACTCTTTAAATTGTTGTGCCTGCCACCAAAAAATGTAGTTATGCTTGATGAATCTCTTAAGAGGAGATGAGAATAGGTCAATAAAAGTAGAGCTTCTTATTTGTTGCACTACCAAGTCCTTTCTATTCTTCTCAGACCCACCTGCATCAACTTACCCAGTTGAAACATCTGTGAAGATCTTCACAGTGACCTCCCGATTATCCACTGAAATTTCATCAGGACACAATGTCAACCTGTTTATGCCAAATCTGGAGCAAATCCAAATGAGCATTTTTTTGCATAGTATTTGGCATCATGAGCCTTTGGACATAAAAGTGATTCCCACATATCAGTGATTCTATGACACACTAATTGGTTTGCAGTACACTTACCTGAATCATCACTACAGTAAACGGAACATGTGTAGGCATGATCCTTTCCATGATGCCCAAACTTATTTTGTCGCATCTGATTAAATGCCTCTTTAAAATATATCATTTGGACATGATATACACAACAACACGTATATCGATCCTTCATTTTTTGGACAAAGTAAGGCTTTAAAGCCTCAAAACAACTAAGATAAATTTCCACTTCTGGATTGGCCCTCTTGAATCTTTGGTACAACTCAACGTGTGACATTAAAACAAAACAACTTATGAGAGTAAAATATTAGCCATTTTGTACAGTACCATTTGGTTTTGTACAATACCATTTGGTACAGTACATAAGAAAATGTGAGGTTGTAAAATATTAGCCATTTTTTATAGTACCATTTGGTACAGAATAGTACTTGTATAGTACCAATTTTTGGTACTGTATAGTACCAATTTTGGTATATTTGGTAGAGTACATTAGCAATTGGATTTTGTACAGTACCAGATTTGGTATAGTAAGACATTAGATATTTAGTACTTTACCATTTGGCGCAGTAGAGTTAACCAATTTGGTACTGTTCAATACCAAGTTTGAAACTAGTTTGGAAATGTCTTAAAGAGTACCTTAAATGGTGGTATGAGGTGGATGCCATAAATTACCAATTTGGTGGTATATAGTACCAATTTTGGTACTATAAGACTTTATCAATGAAATATATTTTTGTTTTGTACTAGGAAATGTACTATAGAGTACCTTGAGTAATGTTATAGGGTGGATGGGGATATTATGTAGTACATAACATGGAATTATATGGTACTCTTTAGTACATTTTAGGGTGCTCCATATAACATGCTACTATATGGTAGATAAATGTAGTTTGGCCTACATCACAAGGTTCTATAGAGTACTCAAATCAGATTGAATGTACTATGGTGTACCTTATACGGTAGTTTAGGGTAGATGAACGACCTATGAACATTATTATAGGGTACTCCAATGACATGAAAAGTGCTATTGAGTACCTAACGTGGAAGCATAGGGAATTTTAAGGTATAACAATGGAGTACCTTCATATAAATAAAGCTACTATTATACCTTAGGTTGCTACATGTACCAAATGATATACCTTTAGCAAGTTAGTAGAGGTAAAACAAATGGAATACCTTCAAGTACTATAAGTAGAGTACATTACACCTGAGCAAATAGAGAAGCACAAAAGACATTAGCAACGGTTTGAATTTACCTGAGAGTCATAAAGAAGATGCACTGGATGTTTGATAACAGTTTTTCTTCCAATCCTCTTCCGACATATATCCTTTTTGTTGGGTGAAACTCGAGTCTCTTAGCTCCAAAAGACATAAACTAGATCTCTTACTTCACATGTGACAATGTTACCTTGAGGCAATTATCTTTGACATGCACTCAATGGAAAAACTTCCTCATTATCTTTAATCTCAAGATGATAACTGACTGTAGCAACATTTCTTTGATGAACACTCAAAATACCTACTATCCTTGTATGGTTCGTTACCATCGTCAAAGAAGAGCTCATCTTTTGAGCGGGGCACCTTGAGCTGGCTGAGGGTGTTCCGGATGTTAGATAGAAGAGTTCTTTCAAAATTAGCTGTTGATGTTTGCAGATCCTTAAAAGTAGGATGGAGCAAGTGTTGATGGAATAACTCTGTATGGATACTTCTTGTAAGCCCTAGTGTCTGTGTGCGCCAAAACTTTGCCTTAGCTGAACAAATTTTCTTTCTTGATTTGGCTCCATCCATTAAAGATGGATCTTGTTACTTTCTTTTTCTTTCCTTCTCTATTCTCATTTCTTAGCAGTCCAATACTCAAGCATAGAAGCGGTGTCCATGCTGTGAACACTTGCATTCCGCTCCATAGTCCAATCCCTATTTCGGCAGCCTTGCACAGTAGTCCAATCCCTGTTTGGATAACCTTGCTCATTCACCATGCCAGAGAAGTAGTTGTGAATTCCATGCCTAGAGGATTATCCATGTTTACGTAGCCCTGCATATTCTCCATGCTAGGATAACTATTCTCCATATTCTCTAGTCAATCTGTGAATTCCATGCTGGCAAGAGTGTGGGTAGTGTATCGAGTTAAAGAGCTACAACTACATAATCGGCTATGATGTGGACGAGGAAGAAGACATGAACAGAGAGAGAGAGAGAGAAAGAGAGAGAGAGATAGAGAGAGAGAGAGAGAGACTCGTCTATAATCATTACATAGATCTATGATGATACAAACCAAACGTTTTTTTTACATAAAATAATTCCCGAAAAAAGGATAAAAACGAATTTCCCAATAAAGTGGATTAAAAAGACTTCCCCAAAAAATGCTAATTTTCTACCCAAGAAAAAGTAGTGTCCTTGACAGTGCATAGTGTACCACCAAACCATGCTTTTAGCCATCTACACAATACACTATATAGCTACACATTAAGTACTTCCCATAGTACAAAATAGTAATAAAGTGTCCTACATATTTGTAATATTATGTAGCTATTTAACTCTATGTGCTATGTAGTGTTATCTAGTAAACTATGAGATACTATATACTTATATGGTGGAATATAGTTTTATGTGCTATATAGTGGTATATGGTAGTATATAGTTCTTTACACTACAATTTCGTATGCACTATATAAATCTATAGTGTCATATAACAGTATCGTTGTGTATTGAACCAGACACTATAGAGCTATATAATGCCACATGGAAAATATATATCAATATAGTTCTTTGCACTATATTGATGTATGCTTATATAGCACCATATATGTAGCAATAAATGTCTATATATTGCTATATATCAGTATATAGATTTAAAAAGCACCATATAGATATATAGTGTACTTCACAGCTTTATATAGTTCTCTACGTATGTATATGTCTACACTCAAATAATAATATTGTCCACTACATTATCATTTTGCTACTAATATATAGTGCAGTACTGAAATGGCTAGTTCACATAGTGTATAGCAATGAACATTCTAATATAGTGATACATGAATTGATTATTCTTCATTGATAGATTGAAACCAACTTTTGTTACTGGCTTTTGAAGGCTAAATTGGATTTGATAGAGACAGAGCACATGTATGCCCTATAGAGGGTGAAATTTTGCAATTCCTTGGGAACACTACTTTCCATCCAATGCCACCTTGTACATGTGTTGTTTTCAAGATCATAACAAATTTTTGATCGTGTAATCGATGTGGGTTTGGTTCTTTGCAAAAGTCTTTGGTTGTTTAGCCACCACTTACTTGTGGTCATTGCTATCACTTTCTTTGTTTTGCACACATGGCACGTTCTTATGAAAGGCATGTGGCGTCTGATTGTGGGAAGCATGTGCCATTCTAGGATGATGGTAATGTAGGGCTTCCAATCAAGGCATCTACCATAACTACCTCCAATGTAAGTAAATTCCTACAACTACAACATTTCCTTTATATGTGGGGTTCGGTGATTATTTTTCTTGGCTAATAACACAATGATGCATTTGCAGATCAACATTCACAAAGTTCCAACAATTCATTGAGCCTCTGTGGCATGGTGTTGATGCCACATTCCATGCCCTAGAGAGAGTGCTTGTTAGTGGATTGGATGCTTGACCGATTGATCTTAGTCTCTCCATTAGCATGGGTGTCATTGCGTACTTATAGTGCACATAAATGTCAATGTGATACATAGCTCTATTTTTTCCAACAAAGGTGAACCATTTCATGTGTTTTATTGATTTTTTCCCTTTGGTTTTTCAAGGTAGTCATGTGAAACTGCTAATATGAAGAGGGATAAAATCCCAATGGTGATAAAACCTGTTGTTGATGCTAGTGTAAATGCTACCACTATGATGGCCCAAAATTGTATGGAGAAAGAGTCAAAGGTTTATATTTCATCAGTAGAGAGACCACAATCTACTAATACAAATGATGGACAAGTGCATCCTATTCCATCCACTAGTAATGGATGCCATTGTATACTTGCATTAGCAAGTCTTGTAGAAAATGGCATCCTACCTTTCCAATTTATATGGAAATCATTCGTAGATGCTGCAACTATGGTGGCTAAAAATTATGTGGAGGAAGAACCTGCTACTCATACATCCTTGGCACATGCACATTTCAAGGAAATCATTGACCTCTTGGGAGCATGGGACAACGATAGTCCGCAAGTATGGCCGCATGGGTAGAGGCCATAGGGCAAGGCTCTACTAAATGGATGGCATGCATGCTATTGGGGCACTCTATACAAGTGCATGGTTGGGAGGTTAGAGGCATGTCAAACTCCCGTTATCTCAAATGCACATCGCATCTATCAAACACAAACTTGACCACAAGAGGCCAAGTTTTTCAAGTGCAAATACATGCAAATGGTTCTTCCAAATCCCAAGTACATATAAATCATCAATAAGTGTGAAAGAATTGTCACCCATAGTAGTAAGTATGATTGTTTCAAATTTTGTAACTAGATAAGAGAATTGTTGCAAACGTGACAATACTCTCGTTAGGGACAGAAGTCAAAAAATCACGATGAGAAGTATTGTGCTTAGTCACACCACTATGAGATCACCACACATAAGCCCCATGTTTTGGCAATACCACATCATGAACAAAAGGTTCATGTCAGTATCGTACGCAAATCCGGGTTGCAAGTCCATTATTTTTATAATTATCTATATTTCTTGAAGTGCACATCCTACATCATGTGCAGCCTTAGTTTTTTCCATTTGAAGAAGGATCTTCAATCACTGCACTTGTCTCTTTCTTGCAAGCCCTTTTAGCCTTAAGCTTAAAAAATTATTTACTAAGATGGTCGTTTGTCTTATGGTAATGACCTTTTATCTTCTTTTTGCCTTTATCCCAATACTTCTCATATTTATTGTTGTTTGAAGAGGCAACAGATGTGGGCGCATGCCTGATTCTACAAGAAGCATTAGAGATTCCAACAATTTTATTCTTCTTTTGTTGCACATCCATAAATGACTATTCAATAACATGTTGCTTAGACCTTTTTCTCTAGAGTGAGCCCCTTGTAGCAATACAAAGATAAGGCCATCAAATTTCACATGAAACACTAGTTCTCTTTCTCAATTCTTCAAGTGGAGGCAAAAGTTATCTTCTATCAAAGTATCAAAAACCATCTACGAAAGAGAACTATCAGGAATAATGGAAATTAATTACTCATTATCCCATGCTTGCTTTCTTATATGTGATGAAAAAATCTATCAAATAATAAAACGCTTAATAGAAAGTGAAATAAATACATGAATATGCACATCCTTTGCATCCTAATGTGTTTGGTCAGTAGTGCTCAGTAGTAGGCAAATCAACTCCAGTAGTGGTTGTTAGAACTAGCACCATCATCCACAAAAATTGTATATACAAAACGTCGTCTTTCATCATAGCCCCACAACATTACAAAATGCCCTTAGCAACAACACGATGATGCATCTTATATGCCACAAGTGGGTAGTTGTCCCCAAATAGTTTTTCCTATGAAGACAACATATGAATTACGCCATTAGGTAGTTTGGTCATAACTTTCAACTTTAACAGTTAATTCTCCTTAGAAGCATCAGAACATGTTGAGAACAACTAAGGCAAATCCTCTAGCAAAAATATCACAAACAAAAATTTTAGAGTAGAGTAGTTGCAGAACTTTGGAAAAAAAAAGCAAAAAACAGGACTCGTGCAAGAGTAAGGTTAATGGTCATTGGTGAGATCAATATTCTAAAAAAATGTCAAGTTTTTCATCTCATAAGGAAACTTTGTGGATATATAGCACCTAGAAAATCATTTTTAAACTCTTCAAATAATTCAAGCAAAATGGTCACTTAACAAGACATAAAAGAGTCTTGTTACGATTCTAGTGTTAAGAATGTTTGTAAAATGGGTGGGACATACCATGAATTGGAAAAAATAGGACATACCATTCTAGTGTTAAAAATGTTTGCAAAATCAGAGGACATACCATGAACTGGACAAAATTGGCATATTTTAATAAATTTTGTTTAAATTCGCCTGAATATTGGTGTATTCTAAAATTATTTTCAAATTGAGAAATACTTTGTAAATTTTCATGAATTACACGAGCATTGGTAATTTTACCTTTCATAGTCGTCACTTGTGGGACTTTTATTATTTCTCAATCTTACCACTCATATGGACTCTCCCATTCTGCCATCATAAACTAATGAATATTCTCTAATCTTTCTCGATGGGTGGCAATCTCTACTATCAAGCTTGAAGCATCTTATTGCTCAAAAGCATAAGAGCAATTGCAATTGCAATTCCTGGTGTCATCATGAGAAGGTTCCTAGAGCCTAGTTGTGCACACAAGGATTTAAAAAATAACAAAGGACTAAGGCTTCCACCTTGCCAAAATTCCCAATGGTTGGCGTTGGATAAAATGAGAACTTCCAGTTGCTTCATACCTCCGTATCACAATAGAGAACTTCCGGTTGCTTCATACCTCGTAGCACGAATCAAAACATCAAAAATTCCAACTTGTTTTTGGTTTCCTCATCATTGCCAACTTTGGAACTTGCATCTACCCAAGATATTTAGAAATTATTGCAGCCCAACAGAAGGTGAAGCCTCCCGTAAACATTTCGAAACAAAATGTAAAGGAAGTCATTGTGGCCCTTTAATGAAGGGACCCATTTAGTAAACAAGCTGGCTCTCCGCCTCTACAAACCATGGCACTCCCTTCCAATGAGAGAGAGAGAGAGAGAGAGAGAGAGAGAGAGAGAGAGAGATAGAGAGAGAGAGAGAGAGAGAGAGAGAGAGAGAGAGAGAGACCAACTATTATTTCCACCCACATGGCTCGACTCGAGAAAATCATGCCCTTTCTACACCGGCGCAAAAAGCCTCCATATGAACACTCCCATTTGATGCACACTCCCGTTCTTGCGAAAGGGAGTGCGAACAAAGGCACAAAAGAACTTGGCATGCCTTTCTTCCTCTTTTTTAACATGCGTGCCCGTTTTACAACAGCTCAAAAAACTCCTCTCTCTCTCTCTCTCTCTCTCTCTTTGGGGAATGCCAAAAAAGGCACAAAAAAACATGGGGACCTTTCTTCCTCCTCTTTTTAAAACACCAAAACGTATTTCAAACGGCATATGCCACATTAATTTCAAAGGAGTTCACTATCTAGAATTGTGACTATTTCTAGGGCTAACTTCTGCCTTTTCTTCCCGTTGTGATGAATCCCAAGGGGCATCTCATGTCTATATGCAAAAAGAGCTTCACCTCCATCCCAGTAGCTCCAATCTTCCTTTGCGTCAACCAAATTCCATTATTCTGTAAAACCTTGCCCCATACAAGAGCTTGAAATAGCCCAGAGAGTCGATCTCGCTTGTCAAAAAAACGTACTTCTTGAAGACCATTGGAGCCATATGTGTCATGGCGTATCTCTCCAAGAGAAGAAATCAAAACACTGGAAAAGATCCTTGACCCACTCTCTCTCACTCTCGCTATGTTGAGGAAGTGGTGAGATAGACTCCGTCCATCTACCTTGGTGTGTATCTGTGCAAGAGAGGTAGATAGACTTCGTCCATCTACCTCTGTGCGTATCTGTGCAAGAGAAGAAATCAAAACACTCAAGGAGAGCCTAGACCCACTCTCTCTCGTGCTCGCTATGTCAAGGAGGTGACTAGATAGACTTCGTCTATCTACTTGTGTGTGTGTGTGTAGCTGTTTTATCATCAATAATAAGACATAATTTGAACTTTTACATTCAAAAGACAGCTGGCTTCATAGAAAGAGAAATGATAAGTACAAAAACAACTCAGGGTTAGAATTATCTTTGTACAATGTTTGTATGAATGACATCTCATTCCAATATACAGATAGAAGTACTTCCCTTGCAATAGATGTATGTATAATCCTGTATTGGACAATTGCTAAAAGCCAAAACAACCTTCCAAGATAAGATAGAGTCCTTACCAGTATCCATCCAAACAAGACAACATATATATTAGCCTTGGATGTGTTTTACACGTATCAATGGACTATACCAGTTGTTATCCATGTCCATCTTTTAACATTTTTAAAAGAACGCAAAGTAAAAGAGACCATTCGATCTTTGCGGACCCCCACTGGCGTAATGCACTCGCTTCAAACGTGTTTTACTAAAGAAGGAAAGCTTACCGGTTTTAAGTCACACGATTGGCATAAAATGTGTCAGGTACGTTCATAGTGGACTTTAATATCATTGCATAAAATGTGGACTTTAATATCATTGCTGCACATACTTTACAGTTTATTTTACCGGTTGCGATTGAGGGATGTTTGTCTCTCGACATCCGTAACACAATCTACAAACTTGCAAAGCTGGTGCAATGGATCTCACAAAAGGAGATCAACGTAGACTCCATACCATTCGCCAAACTAAATGCTGCGGAGCTTGTGTGCATGTTTGAGAAACATTTTCCTACTACCATGCTAACCATTCAGGTGCATCTTCTTGTTCACATAGTTGATGAGGTGGAAATAGCTGGCACAGTTCATTCTAGATGGATGTTCTTCTTAGAACGTTTCATGAAAACGCTTAAGGGATATGTGCGTCAAAAGGCACGTCCGGAGGGTAGCATGGCACAAGGTTGGTTGGTATCAGAGTCCCTAGTGTACATTGGAGAGTGGCTAGACGGATTTGATAAAGCCCAGGACACGCTATGGCGAACCATAGATGATGAGCGCATATCTTGGATTGTCATGTGCAATCTCGGTGTTGAGAAGAAGATGACGGAAGATCTAGAGGCTAAAATAAACCGATTTTGCATGCTTCACAATCTAGTGATGCAAAAGTGGATTTCACAATATGAGGATGCAAAGCAAGAGCGACAAAGGGCACGAATCGAGTGGAGACAGGGAAGACGACCACCGATGCACTATCCGACGGGTCTGGAGAGCCTACCAACATTCATGATCTTAAGATGGTTGCACAACCAATTGAAAAGCGCACAACAATGCGGTGACGAAGTGACTGACGAAGAGTGGGAGTACTCTCGGGGTTGCGCGACCAAGGTAAGTTTGCAATGTACGACTAGCTAGTGACTTTATTTCTAAACGTTTGAACGGCCACTCATAATCTTTGTTCGTTGTAGTATAAGTCATACACAACAGCATGGTGTAAAGGTCGACATTTTAGGGTGGAACGGATCGACAAAAAGCGTTTTACTCAAGATTGTGGAATCATGGCAAAATTTGAACAGTCTAGTCGACGACGTTCCTCTGATGCAGATCCTGTGGTGGCGGAACTCACTTACTTCGGCACGCTACAAGAGATTTTGAGGATCGATTACAGAGGATTTTTTGTCGACTTGTTCGACGTGCAATGGTTCAAGATAATCATGGAGGGTCGCAACGCTTCTGTGCGTAGAGGAGAGTCTGGTTTTCTTGAGGTGGATTCTACTAAGAAATGGACTGACCTAAGAGACACTTTCGTACTACCCGAGCATTGTGAACAAGTAAGTATGTAAATAGTTAACATCCCCCTTTTACAAGTTATGTGCTTGAAAGCTCTCATGTAAGTTATGTGGCTCTGGCAGGTAATATTTCATCCTACAAAGTCTACATCAAACTGGTGGTACGTCATAGAGGTAGCCCCTCATAGTGCAAGGACGTATGAAGGCTACCATGTGCCAATCACAACGGCATCAATGGAGGAGATCAGAGAAGATGCTCAATCAAAAGCCGTTGCGGTGGTGCCAGACGAGCATCAAGATGCTACTACTCTATATGGGGTGCATGCAGAGGAGCTACAAAATGAAACAGAGGATATGTGTTTAAACGGAGAGCTCTATATAGATATAGGAAGTTATGCTGAGTTATGCGAGGATGAGAGAGAGATCTCTTAAAGCCACAAATATTGTATTTGAACAATTTTGCTCCGTGTTGTAAAAGCTCTGGCTCTCTAAGTACCTTCCATGGTGTATAACGCTCTTTTCTACTCGCGCTCACATCTTTTGATTGAAAATTCTGAGTTTTCAACTTGCCTCTTCTATCACTCAATTCATTGCGTCATTGTATTTATATGCATCATTACGTCATTGTATTTAATGGTCTTTGCGTCATTGTCTACTCTATTCATTCAATATTAAGTTTCTTTCTTCTTTGTCACCGCAGCAGAGACAGTGGTATGTGGAGCGTCATCGCTCTGGCGCATCATCGTGCGTTCCTACTTCATCCGCATCTCCCTCTCTTTCGGAGCATTCGGCGCGCTCCGAAGCTTCGGTGTCGACGAGACGATCTTCACACTCGTCTAGACACCAGCGCTCTAGTGGTGGTGGTGGCGGTTGTTGTGGGGATTCCGCCGCCGATGCCTCCACACCGCCTCGTGTTCGACGAGGCTCTTTACCCTCCCCTTCTTTGCCCACCCCCACACCAGCCACAGCATCGCCATCTATGCCAGGTTTTGCGCGGCTGACTATTCCTAGCAGCTACACACCTCTACCTACTCTGCCAGGAGCCACCCCACTCGACACTCCTCGCTTCGGGGCCCAAACGCCGGTGGAGACACCTGACGTCCGTATCCCCATCGACAGGCCGCTAGAGACCCCTGCCGGGACACCCAGGTTCACGCGTCACCGGCCAGAGGGCTTGCCTTACTCCGTCGACTTCAGCGGCGGCATCATCATGGATGATGACGGCAAGAAGGTGATCTCGCGCATGTGTGGTCTTTGCTCTCAGCTGTTTAGACACTACATACTAAACAAATGGAGTGAAGTACCAAGTGATTTAAAAGCCAGAGTCATCAGCATACTTTATGATGAGTTTCCCGTTCCAACACGGGATCAGCGCTTCAATGAAGACCTGATGAAGATTCGAATGCACGAATACTGCAAACACAAGCGTTCCGAAGTGCAAAAAGCAATCAAGCATGGGTGGAACATGCCAGATTGGCTGGCCAAAGAAGATTGGAAGAATGCGAAGAAAGCAGCGCGCGAGAATCCTGACAAGTGGAAGCAACAAAAGGATGCAGTGAGAGCGCGAGTAGAGGCAGGGAGCTCGCACCACTTGGGGAGCGGTGGATGGGCATCATTTGAGGCCGATTTTGTAAGTGTTTTCGCATTGCTCTTTATGTTCGATAGTTTAGGGTTTATGAGTTTTTTAATTCTAACACAATGAAATCTTTGTATGTTTTGACAGTGGTCGATGACAGGACGTGATCCCACACCGTACGAGCGCGAGTACGCAGGCAGGAAGGGCTTAAACGCCCTGATGGACATTCTCAGTTCTCACGGCGGCATGGTTAGTATTAGGGTTTACTCTTTTCTATTTTTTGTATTGTTTTATAAATGTCGTTATATGTTTATACTTACTGAAAGCTGCCTTATTGTCTTTTTTTGCAGAATTCGACAGATACGCCGCTTGGACGCGATGAGACGTCTGACTAGCCGACGTCAGTTTAGCCGTAGCTAGATAGCATTAGTTTAGGGTTTCTCATAGCTTATGTATCATGAGACGGATTTTATACGTCTTTTTGAACCATGTATATTATTACATTTGTCACCGCAGTTCATTTTGCCAATCAATTCTTTATGCCTATGATGTTGTACAATTGTCATTTTACATTTGCCAGTCAATTCATTTTGCCTATGATGTGTACAATTGTCAATTTTACGCTTGTCAATTTTGCAAACAATGCGTCTTGTGGGTGACTATTTTGGGTCTATTATCTACCCTTGCACTTTGTTTAAAAAGTGAATCAAGTACAATATGGTTGATGGGTGGCAGGGCATTCAATGCCCTGTCACCAAAAAAAAATTCTCTCGGGCGTCACTATAACCGTCGCTATTTATGGCTCTGTAGCGTCGCTATAGAATTCTGTGTAAACGTCGCTATAACCGTCGCTATGAGAGTCTCTATATAGCGATGCATATAGCGACACCTATAGCGACGCATATAGCGACGCTCTTGTAGCGACGCTATTAGCAATGGTTTTAGCGACGCCGGGGGTTATAAAAACCCAGTGTATTTCCGTCGCTAACAGCGTCAGAAGAGCACACAACCTCTTGTAGTGCTTGAACTACATCAGCAAGTTCCTTGTGACATTGATGAGATAAAAGATGTGGAAGCTGATATAAATGCGTCGAAACGCATCCTATGTCGACTTGAAGGCACTTTGGAGATGAAGAATCTTGCTCTAGAATTTTACATAGGGTACCTCTTGTTCTTCATGATAATTTTCTCTAACTGTGCTTGTATGTGGTGCCATATTCTTGATAGGAACTTTTGCTACTTGTCCTGGTTTATACTTTTTGTACAATGTCATGAACTAACTTGGGTACTATTTGAATTGTTTTGGTACTTTTGGTATATAGCTAGTTCTTCAAGTGTCCTTTGGTACATCCTGAATATTTCTTATGTACATCTTGTAGGAGCATTTGGCACTTCTTGTAGGAACACACTATGGGAGAATGTTGTTGTTACCACACAACATTACCACATAAGAGGAGAGAGAGAGGTTCAAGAAAGAGAGAGATTGTATGATGCATCCCCACCGGCGCATTTTTTGAATTTTTCGCGAGTATTACCGCACATATAGCCGCGCATATTACCGCAATAAAAAAAAGAATCCCGGCCCCCATTCCTCTCCCACTTTTCCCTTTCTATAAATCCTATTGTATTTTGTTACTTTTCAGAAATTGGTACCCCCTTTTTGCATGGAGTGTAAGAAATCCCATTCTCATTGGGATTTTTAGTACCTCTCTTCTCTTTGCTTGCCTCATCTATTGGTATGATTTTCCTACTCTACTCATTTGTACTCCATGAGATTCTATATCAAAAAATTATTTTGTTTCCACCTCAAAATCTTATGTCAAATATGCATTCATATGGAAATGGCAAGCGAACGATGATCAAAATTGTATTGTCCCGTGTTCATAAACAAATAGCCCTTTTGTACAGCATAAGTAGAGAAAGAAGACAAAATCCAAAAGATATTTATTAATTTTCATCCTCCAAGTGATCTCTACAAGTGCTTACATCCATGTCCAACCCCATGGTAGCTAAATCAACAAATAAATCTATTGATTCATCCTCGACAGACTCTCCTATTGAATCATCATCATCCTCTCCATCGTCATCCTCCTCCTCACTATGGTTGGTTATTGGGAATGGTTGGTTCTCCTCGACCTCAACTGCATCATCGTCATTGGTGTCTTCTTGAGATGGTATGGTGGGATCTACCAAAGTCTCTATGTTCGTATCTACAAAGATAGATCTGCTCCGTGGTGTGACTGGAATAACATACCAAAGTCGTCTTTGATACATACAAGGCACATAAAACACCTGTAGGTCATAGAGAAAACAACAACATGAATGTAGTTTTATATGTATCATATAATGTTTTAGTGAGTTGCACATGGAATTTAATTGCTCACAACTCCTAGGTTGCACCAAGTTGTCGGTCTTCCCGCGATGAAATTGCCTGGAGTCTACCATATAGAGCCCATTCTCATGTCTCTTAACCTCACCCGCAAACCATCGGCAGTCAAAGAGATACTTGTGAAATGTTCTGAAACCCAATTTGATTATCCTCTCTATTGTTCCACATTCCCTCACCTGTTGTGTTGTCATGTCAAAGTTGCCCATAACTCCACTATCGTTAGTGGTTCGACGCTCATCCATCTTGCGGGCTCGAAAATGACGTCCTTCGGACCACATAGAGTTGAATGTGAAGGCCTGCAAAAACCAATCAGGATAGATGAGAGAGAGAGAGAGAGAGAGAGAGAGAGAGAGAGAGAGAGAGAGAGAGAGAGAGAGAGAGAGAGAGAGATGACACACACACACACACACACTCGCACACACACACTAAACACATTGAGTATATTACCCTTGGTAGACATCCTCGCGCGTACTCCCATTCTTTAGGGCTTATTTGTTCTGTTTGTGCCTTGGCCTTGGTCATGGCATTGTGTATCCACCCAATTGGAATTAGATCAGAGTATTTGGCAAGATCTTTAGGAAAGTGAGGTGCTCGCCTACCGCCATGTGACCTCTTCCATGCTTCCCTCTCCCTTTCTCTCGTTGTACGCACCCCCACATACATATCCACCCATTTGCCCATGATGGGAGCATTGAGTAGACAATGGTTGTTGACTATGGTTGGAAATTCCCTATCCAAAATCAAGAGACAACCTTTCCCACTTGGAATGTTTGCGTGTTTTTTTGGATCCTCTTCCTCCATCTTTAAACGAGGCAATGATGGGTCTATTGTGAAAAGATATTGAGAGACATACACAAAAGCCTTTTATACAACCCAACCCTCTGCCATGCTTGCCTGAACACGTGAAACCATTAGTGATTAAAGTAACCAATAAAAAGCGTTGTGAATACAATCCAATCCTAATAAGGTTTAAGGCTTAAGATCGATGAATTTTTTGGGGGGTGGGCACATGGTCGAGGACAAGGGAGAGGTAAAGTATGTGATTGAAGGATCTTTCAATTCATGGATTTCATTTTAGATGAGTGACTAGGATGATTAGGATTGCTATCTATAAAAAATATAGTTTGTAGTTACCATGTCAAAGTAACTATTTAAAGCCTCGAGTAATGTAGCCAAAAAAAATCTTAGATTAAGAAGTATACTTTAGCTATTTTGAACTAGAAAAATGGAATCTTTCTACTAGTTTCAGTAGTTTGCTTGTCAGTTTGCCACATAATACACACTTTGTTCCTAGTTGGGTAATCAATGGTTGGGCCAAAGAGTACTTTTCCTAAAGAGGCTGTTAAATCTCCCATATAGGGCCATAAGAAGGCAAGCAACTCCACAAAATCTATGAATATGAGACATTTAAACAACATCTCCTCTTTGCAAGGAAGCTGCCGGGTGTTTCTATAAAGAGGATGTTTCCAAATGTCGTTTCTTTTTTCGAGAAAAAGATCCTTCTATTAGTTAATGAAAACTGCCCATAGGGCTACATCCACCTCTGCAAGAGAGGGCTATAACAAGCATGATGGGGAGACTCTCCCAATGAAAAAACAACATATATACAATGAGGCTAAGTCAAGAGATGGGAGGAGGGAAGAGCCACACAGGTGGACAGTAGTGCCATCTGAGCACCCCCTGGACTATGGTGTAGAAAGGCCTAGGGCGCCAGAGTCGAAGGAAAGCCTTGCGGCGCTCCTACATGCGGTCGGAGCTGCCCTGTAGTCTCTCAAGATGTCCTCTGAGAGTATGGATCAGCTCTAGCCAAAATTCACGAACAATCTCTGCTGGTGGCACAGGGCGAGTCTCAAAGATGAGGAAACAGTGGGCCCGCCAGATGAACCAAAGTGCCAGGCCACTGATGAGCTCCCAACACTCCTGTCTCTCACTGCACCACTCCTGTGGAGTAAGCTCTATAGCAGGATGGAGTGTAGGTCGCCCCCCCCTGCATCACTATCATCCTGCTGGTGGAAGATAGCTCAAACTGAAGTGCCGGGCCTGTGAGTGTGGACCAGGCCGCTGCCCCCCAAGTGTACCGTCGAGCCGTGGAGAGATCAGGCATCAACCGAAGAACTCGTAGCCACACCTGCCGGGCCGAGGGACAGTCCCAAAGACAATGACGCTCACTCTCCACCAATTGGTCACAGGCTGCACATACGACCGAGAGACCACTATGCACAAGCCAACTCCCTACTGCTGTGGCTCTGTGTGCAACCAATCACTAAAACAAAGTGACGCGCCTCAGCTGTTTGGAGTCCCACAGCCTCTGCCAGAAGGCTGCCAAGAACTCGACTGTGAGGCCCTCCTCCTGCCAATGACGTGCTGCAGCGGGGTGAACCTCTCTCTGTGCTGCAAGTATATGACTTCCAAGCCGAACAGTGTACTCAAAGAAGGGGACTCCTGGGCGGTCTGCAGAAGAGAAGGGGTCCCTTCATAGCCACTCACCAAGATCCCACTGTACTCGTGCCAGTGGACAACACTCCCAAGCCCATATACTCCAGTGTCCAGTCTCAAGACCTGCTGGGTCAGGGTCTATGACGAAAGTCCTCCCATAGATGCCCACCACTCGGATCCTCTGGAAACAGCACTCTGCTACATACGGGCCCTCTACTGCAACTCGCTGTAATCGTCCCCCACCCTGAAGCTAGAAGAACAGGGCTGGGAGAGTCGCTGAGTAGGCCCTGACTGAAATGAGAACCTCCAGTCATGTGAAGGCTCCCATCCACCGGGGTGCTACTGGCTCGAGAGGCGTGAGCCACTTAGTTGGAACTGACTTTGAGATGTCCTAACACATGCTCTGCACCCCTCTCATGCCCTATAGCTGGAAACCCTGCACCTCCTCTGACAAACCTGTGAACTCTAGCCAGTCACCTAGAGAGCGTGCTGAACCTGCTGCCATGGGACCCCAAGAAACATGAGGCCGACTCCCAACCAAGTGGCCTCTCTGAGTGCTAACCATGGGGTTCCAGACGAGGGGTTGTCTCTGCTCTAGGCCACGCCGTAAGAGCTCCCAAGATCAAAGCAAACTCACAGCGAAGCGGTCCTCCAGTCTCCTGCTCAAACCAAGTCGGTGCAACTCTATAAAGATCCATCTAGTCGAAGGTTGCCAAGGGCCTTCTGAATGAGGCACCCTGGCACGAAGCCTCTACAGCAAGAACTACTTCCAGGGCTCCTCGCCTCGAAGAAGTCCTCTAACGACGAACTTCCCAACAAGGGCTCTGCTCTGCTGTGCTGGATCAATGATCCCAAGCCCTCCGAATGTAGTTTCATATGTTTGTAACTTGCAAGGATGTTTCAACACTAGGGTTTTGGGCAGAGACCAAGAGAAGGCCTTTCCCCAACCTATGCTTACATCTCGAAGGCGTGTGGCCTTTGGGGCTTTCGGAAGAAGATTCATACTTGGTGGTACATACTGGAGATCCCAATGCCCACCTTGTGTGAATTGACCCCTACCAAGCTACCGTTTACATCGAGCATAGCCACTTGGAAATGCCACCATCATTGATCAATGCTGCTCATGTGCATGCATGCGACACCCAACACAATGCCCATGAAATGGAAAGGGGGAACGAGCCATAACTCCTCTCTCTTCCCTTTCTCAATGAAGACCATCTCCCCGTATAAATACCCTAACACCTCATCCCCAAAACTCGTACGTGGGATTTTTTCCACCACGTGCCACTTTTTTTTTGTAGTACTTTGAACCACAATAACTTTTAGCTTTAGAGTCAGATGGACCTCTTGTAAAGCCATAGTGAAACTCTACTTTGTCGACTTTTCATTTTTAGAACCCCGTTGCAATTGCAAGTTGACAACCAAAAGGAAGTTAACAGAAGGCCCCAAAATGGGATAAATTCACTTGCTTGCAACCTCATTGCTAGATTGCTAACTGCCAACTTCCCGTCACAATAGCTTGGTGCTTGTAGCCTTGATCGATGACTTGTCACTTTTGACTAGCTTCAAATACCTTATACACCCTCTGTAAACATTGAAGGCTTGAGAAAACATACAATGGCACATATACCAAGGTAGTCAAAATGGTGTAGAAACAGTCCTTGACAAAACTTCAATTTCTCCTCTGTTTACTGTCTCGGTTCGGATTGTAGATGTGAAAAGATCGACATGATCCATAAATCAAACACTTCAGTCCTATTGATTCACATATGCCCTGATCATCATCCGTGCAATCTTGTGAGGATCTACGAAGCACTTTCCCCTTTAATGCAAGATCATACACCTTGTAGATTGATGAGCTGTCTAGGAACCAACCTAGAAAACATCTTGAAGACAACCTTTTGCTACATAATCAATGCATTATGAACATCTTGAGTAGCCCTCTTGATGAGCCCCAAATAGAGCTTCCTAGCCTAAAAACCAATAAAGACATGCATCCCTGGATAGCCCTAGTTGTACCTGATCTTCGTACTTGCTTTGTCACGTTGGCAGATGCACTGGTGGATGCACATGGCCTTGCGTGCTCCTTATTTTAGCTACACCAATGATGCTATATAATCATTTGAGTCCATGTGAAGGGTGGACCACCACAAGCCTAGTGCAAGAATGGTGCACCTTCTAGGCTTCTAGTGATCCTAATAAATAAATAGCATGCTCTTTCTCCCTCTAGGAACTTTTTAGAACTTATAGATAGGAAGTTTCAAGGGCACATATCTCGATGTTTGCATCCAAACAATTGCAGAATAATTATTCTCTAAGAATGTGGTATTTCCTTGACTCTATGGTTGTGCTTTTGGATTTCAATTGATTCACATTAACCATGTTATCCTCGAGATAATGGTAGATACGCTCTAAATATGTATCCCATATAATTTTGGCAATCCCATAGGGTGATATGATACAATGTTGAGTGTTTGCAAAATTTGTTGTATTTTCAATGGGTGCAAGCATGGACAAAGTCTATCACATCTTGTCTCATGTGGGCCACCATAGACCTTGGAATTAAAGCACCCTAGTCATGGGTTTGGGGCTAGGTGTTGCCCACATGGAATCCTATGGGAATGGTGCACAAGGAGAGAGTACTTGTTGGGGCATGACACTCTTTTAAAGATCAATTCATCATCCTTCTAATACAAATGGCCTGCTATTAGCTGGTAAGCATAGCGCTCTCTTAAGAATCATGGTGCATGTTTATTGAAAGTGGGAGGTATAGTAGTAGTGGTGAGAAGCATCACAATGTTCTTGGTCCAGTCTGGAACCCATTCAATGGAAAAGAAGAAAGAACCGGGAAGGTCATCATTCACCCGGATGGGATCCTGCCCTGAGGTTAATTTAGAAAAGTGGTCTACGTCACTACAAGAGGTTGTGTGCTCTTGTGACGCTGTTAGCGACGGAAATACACTGGGTTTTTATAACCCCCGGCGTCGCTAAAACCGTCGCTACGAGAGCGTCGCTATGAGCGTCGCTATATAGCGACGCATATAGCGACGTTTACACAGAAGACTATAGCGACGCTCATAGCGACGCTACAGAGCCATAAATAGCGACGCTTATAGCGACGCCCGAGAGATTTTTTTTTTGGTGGCAGGGCATTGAATGCCCTGCCACCCATCAACCATATTGTACTTGATTCACTTTTTAAAAAAAGTGCAAAGGTAGATAATAGACCCAAAATAGTCACCCACAAGACGCATTGTTTGCAAAATTGACAATTGTACACATCATAGGCAAAATGAATTGATTGGCAAATGTAATAATGACAATTGTACAACATCATAGGCATAAAGAATTGATTGGCAAAAGGAACTGCGGTGACAAGTGTAATAATATACATGGTTCAAAAAGACGTATAAAATCCATCTCATGATACATAAGCTATGAGAAACCCTAAACTAATGCTATCTAGCTACGGCTAAACTGACGTCGTCTAGTCAGACGTCTCATCGCGTCCAAGCGGCGTATCTGTCGGATTCTGCAAAAAAAGACAATAAGACAGCTTTCAGTAAGTATAAACATATAACGACATTTATAAAACAATACAAAAGATAAAAATGAGTAAACCCTAATACTAACCATGCCGCCACGAGAACTGAGAATGTCCATCAGGGCGTTTAAGCCCTTCCTGCCTGCGTACTCGCGCTCGTACGGTGTGGGATCACGTCCTGTCATCGACCACTGTCAAAACATACAAAGATTTCATTATGTTAGAACTAAAAAACTCATAAACCCTAAACTATCGAACATGAATAAAGAGCAATGTGAAAACACTTACAAAATCGGCCTCAAATGATGCCCATCTACCGCTCCCCAAGTGGTGCGAGCTCCCTGCCTCTACTCGCGCTCTGGCTGCATCCTTTTGTTGCTTCCACTTGTCGGGATTCTCGCGCGTTGCTTTCTTCACATTCTTCCAATCTTCTTTGGCCAGCCAATCTGGCCTGTTCCACCTATTCTTGATTGCTTTTTGCACTTCGGAACGCTTTTGTTTGCAGTATTCGCGCATTTGAATCTTCATAAGGTCTTCATTGAAGCGTTGATCCCGTGTTGGAACGGGAAACTCATCATGAAGTATGCTGATGACTCTGTTTTTTAAATCACTTGGTACTTCACTCCATTTGTTTAGTATGTAGTGTCTAAACAGCTGAGAGCAAAGACCACGCATGCGCGAGATCACCTTCTTGCCGTCATCATCCATGATGATGCCGCCGCTGATGTGCTGGTGACGCGTGAACCTGGGTGTCCCGGCAGGGGTCTCTAGCGGCGTGTCGATGGGGGTACGGACGTGAAGTGTCTCCACCGGCGTCTGGGCCCCGAAGCGAGGAGTGTCGAGTGGGGTGGCTCCTGGCGGAGTAGGTAGAGGTGTGTAGCTTCTACGAACAGTCAACCGTGCAAAACCTGGCATAGATGGCGATGCTGTGGCTGGTGTGGGGGCGGGCAAAGAAGGGGAGGGTAAAGAGCCTCATCAAACATGAGGCGGTGTGGAGGCATCGGTGGCGGAATCCCCACAACAACCGCCACCGCCACCACTAGAGCGCCGGTGTCTAGACGAGTGTGAAGCTTGCTCGTCGACGCCGAAGCTTCGAAGCGCGCCGAATGCTCCGAAAGAGAGGGAGATGCGGATGGAGTAGGAACGCGCGATGATGCGCCAGAGCGATGACGCTCCACGTACCACTGTCTCTGCTGCGGTGACAAAGAAGAAAGAAACTCCTCATCATCCATACCTGCATTAAACACACGAATATTTAAACTTAATATTGAATGAATAGAGTAGACAATGACGCAAAGACCATTAAATACAATGACGTAATGACGCATATAAATACAATGACGCAATGAATCGAGTGATAGAAGAGGCAAGTCGAAAACTCAGAATTTTCAATCAAAAGATGTGAGCGCGAGTAGAAAAGAGCGTTATACACCATGGAAGGTACTTAGAGAGCCAGAGCTTTTACAACACGGAGCAAAATTGTTCAAATACAATATTTGTGGCTTTAAGAGATCTCTCTCTCATCCTCGCATAACTCAGCATAACTTCCTATATCTATATAGAGCTCTCCGTTTAAACACATATCCTCTGTTTCATTTTGTAGCTCCTCTGCATGCACCCCATATAGAGTAGTAGCATCTTGATGCTCGTCTGGCACCACCGCAACGGCTTTTGATTGAGCATCTTCTCTGATCTCCTCCATTGATGCCGTTGTGATTGGCACATGGTAGCCTTCATACGTCCTTGCACTACGAGGGGCTACCTCTATGACGTACCACCAGTTTGATGTAGACTTTGTAGGATGAAATATTACCTGCCAGAGCCACATAACTTACATGAGAGCTTTCAAGCACATAACTTGTAAAAGGGGATGTTAACTATTTACATACTTACTTGTTCACAATGCTCGGGTAGTACGAAAGTGTCTCTTAGGTCAGTCCATTTCTTAGTAGAATCCACCTCAAGAAAACCAGACTCTCCTCTACGCACAGTAGCGTTGCGACCCTCCATGATTATCTTGAACCATTGCACGTCGAACAAGTCGACAAAAAATCCTCTGTAATCGATCCTCAAAATCTCTTGCAGCGTGCCGAAGTAAGTGAGTTCCGCCACCACAGGATCTGCATCAGAGGAACGTCGTCGACTAGACTGTTCAAATTTTGCCATGATTCCACAATCTTGAGTAAAACGCTTTTTGTCGATTCGTTCCACCCTAAAATGTCGACCTTTACACCATGCTGCTGTGTATGACTTATACTACAACGAACAAAGATTATGAGTGGCCGTTCAAACGTTTATAAATAAAATCACCTGCTAGTCGTACATTGCAAACTTACCTTGGTCGCGCAACCCCGAGAGTACTCCCACTCTTCTTCAGTCACTTCGTCACCGCATTGTTGTGCGCTTTTCAATTGGTTGTGCAACCATCTTAAGCTCATGAAGGTTGGTAGGCTCTCCAGAACCGCTGGATAGTGCATCGGTGGTCGTCTTCCCCATGTCCACTCGATTCGTGCCCTTTGTCGCTCTTGCTTTTCGTCCTCATATTGTGAAATCCACTTTTGCATCACTGGATTGTGAAGCATGCAAAATCGGTTGATTTTAGCCTCTAGATCTTCCGTCATCTTCTTCTCAACACCGAGATTGCACATGACAATCCCAGATATGCGCTCATCATCTATGGTTCGCCATAGCGTGTCCCGGGATTTATCAAATCCGTCTAGCCACTCTCCAATGTACACTAGGGACTCTGATACCAACCAACCTTCTGCCATGCTACCCTCCGGATGTGCCTTTTGACGTACATATCCCTTAAGCGTTTTCATGAAACGCTCTAAGAAGAACATCCATCTGGAATGAACTGTGCCAGCTATTTCCACCTCATCAACTATGTGAACAAGAAGATGCACCTGAATGGTTAGCATTGTAGTAGGAAAATGTTTCTCAAACATGCACACAAGCTCCGCAGCATTTAGTTTGGCGAATGGTATGGAGTCTACGTTGATCTCCTTTTGTGAGATCCATTGCACCAGCTTTGCAAGTTTGTAGATTGTGTTACGGATGTCGAGAGACAAACATCCCTCAATGGCAACCGGTAAAATAAACTGTAAAGTATGTGCAGCAATGATATTAAAGTCCACATTTTATGCAATGATATTAAAGTCCACTATGAACGTACCTGACACATTTTATGCCAATCGTGTGACTTCAAACCGGTAAGCTTTCCTTCTTTAGTAAAACACGTTCGGAGCGAGTGCATTACGCCAGTGGGGGTCCGCAAAGATCGAATGGTCTCTTTTACTTTGCGTTCTTGGGCTCCTGTGAAAATCCATGGTGCTTTAGGGAATTTTATCGATCCATCAGACGCTGTTTGCGGCCAATATTGCTCCATACGATCCACATTTCTAAGGTCAACTCTGGCTCCCAAAGTATCTTTCTTGCCGGTCAAATGGTCCCATAGTAGATTACCCACATTCTTGAATATGTGCATTGGATCGAGCAAGTGATTGATCATGAGTCGGGGCCAGTATGGTAACTCGTACCATAGAGATAGTCTCTTCATCCCTGGAGGCAATCCGTCATCGCACATCTCCTTCTGCTCTAACCATGCTTGTGCAGACATCCTTGGTGGCTCTCTTCCCAAAAAGCCGTCGCGTAACACATGATTCTCTGGAAGATACGCTTGATGACCTTCGTAGATTTGCTTCTTCAGTGAGGGTGCCCTACGTGCATTCAGTCTAGGTCCACATGTGACACATGCTCTCTATCCGCTTGTTTGAAGCCCTGCATGTATACACATGATAATAGATCAACTATGGGAAAAAACAAGATTTACAGTGTCTGAGTGAGGAGTGTCAATAGATCACCTGAGCATTCTGTTAGCCCGGGATAGTCATGCATGGTCCACATTAGAATGCCTCTGATCAAAGCATTCCGTCGTCCTGTGTGTCGGCTCATATCCACCACCTCTATGCCAATCCACAATTGTTGTAGCTCTTCCAATAGTGGACGAAGATACACATCCATATTCCCCACTTTATATCGCCCTGGCACAATCAAGCTTAGCCATAGGTGCCCCTTCTTCGTAGTCAACCACGGGGGAATGTTGTAGTTGACGATGACAACGGGCCATACACTGTAAGATGTTGATCTTTGACCAAATGGATTTACGCCATCCATAGCCAGGCCTAAGCGCAAATTTCGAGCTTCCCTGGCAAAATCCGACCATGTTCCATCTATATGTTTCCACGCTACGCAATCTACAGGAATTCGTAGCACACCATCCGAAGATTTATTCTCCTCATGCCATGATGCTAGGGCGGCCATGGACTTACATTCGAAGAAATGCTTGATGCGAGGAAGCAGAGGGAAATGTCGCAAAACCTTTTGTGGAATTTTTGTCCCGTGGAGATCTACTCGATATCTTTCGGAATCACATTTCGGACACTTCTCCATGTCTATGTATTCCCCTCTGAAAAGAATGCAGTCATTAGGACAAGCGTGGATAGAATTGTAATCCATCCCCAAGTTTCGCAAAATATTTCTTGCTTCATCTCGGTAATCTGGCATCACATTGTCAGCTGGTAGTATGTGCTCTTTCAGCAATCTACACAACATAAAAATATGATACAGTCGTGTAAAAATCTATCAGATCATTATACATTTAGAGTTCTATTAAAGTAAACTAATTGTAATAGATCACCTAAAAAGCGCTGTGACGCTAGTGTCACTCCATCCAAACTTTGCCTGCATGTTGAGAAGAACCAGGAGTGCTTTCAATCTAGACATACGTGCTCCATTATACAATGGCGTATCGGCTTCACTTTTCATATCATCATAGATAAGCCTTTCTGAATCCATGATCGTCTCGATCATTTCATCAATCTCGGGCTCAAACATTGCCTCGTTGGGAATGTGCTCTGCATGATCATCCCCCGAGCTGTCAGAGGCTACATCTTGTGGCCTCACATATGCTGCTTAACCAAAGCGCCTGCGAACACGTCTATTGGGTTGCAAGATTGCTGCTTGTTGGCCAGCGTCAGAGTCCGACGAGTTATAATTGGCAACAACTCGATCTATAATAGATGGATAGAACTCGCCAAATTCGCGAACGTGCTGCAAAGAAACACGTCTTGTCCGTCGCACAGCATGCTTGCATTGATTACAAGGACATAAGACCCTCGTTGAGAGATAGGTGTTTCGGTTGGACGGTCCCACATCCTCGTCGCTACTCATAATGAGGATAAAAAACTTATAACCTGGACAACAAATTTAATATTCTATTGGCATTCTTCGTCTTATCTCTCTCTCTCTCTCTCTCTCTCTCTTTACCTCACATTCTCTAGTCATGTCCAATCCACGCACACCTCGGTCTAGAGGTGCACGGAGATCAGAACCACCGGGTTATAATCTCGTCTTTATTGGTCAATACCTATATTTGTGGGTACAAGAAATCTACACACCCACGTCTACATGATACTGCATGTAGTGGACAAAACCCCTTTGCCTCTTCTCTAGCTGTAGCACTTCACAGCATCTTAACATCTTTTCACAGTAGATCTTTTCACTGTTCGTCTAACTCTAAACCCTAAACCGTAAGTAATTCTTGCGTGGACTCGATCTAACGTAAATAAGCGTAAATCTAAATAAACGTAAATCTAACTAAAAATAAAGCTAAATCGAATTTAACGTAAGTCTAATGACTAGAGGTTGTCTAGATGGTCATTGTGTCGGGGATGTAGTGACTCTTGCCGCCCTGAAGATCCACCTTCTTCCCTATCTTCTGAAGACATTTCACCAGTACTTTTGGATCGACGGAGCCCACCATGAGTTAAGGCAGCAATACCCTATATTCCATTGAGGGCTTTCTTCACCCGCTTCATGCAGGCATCGCAGTCTATGGAGACCTAAATCTAATCTAATATAACGTAAATCTAAATCTAGCTTAAATAAACGTAAATCTAGTTAAAAATAAACCTAAATCTAATTTAATGTAAGTCTACATATAGCCTAATCTTTAACGTCTTTTAAGATAGTTTCCTACGACGTTATAACTCTCTTCTTCTTGTGTGTGTGCGCGTGTGTGGATGTGTGTGCCAATAAAAAGAGATAAATGGTATAACCTTACTATCACCCATGCCAAGTATGATAGATTGATTATGCCATTTCCCTCTTGAATAATAGGTTTTGAGTTCAACTCCTCGTCGGCTAGATCTTTAGGTCTTTTAATTTTAATTAGTTTCCTACGACCTTAAATTAGTTTCTCTCTCTTTCTCTCTCAATGTGTGTGCGTTTTTTTGGATCGTATGCATGTTTTCTCTCTCTTTTCCTCTCTCAATGTGTGCGTTTTTTGTTTATGCATGTTCTCTCTCTCTTTTCCTCTCTCAATGCGTGCGTTTTTTGTTTATGCATGCTCTCTCTCTCTTTTTCTCTCTCAATGTGTGTGTGCATTCTTTGTTTATGTATGTGTGTGTGCGTTTTTGTTTTTGTTTGTACTCTCTCTCTCTCTCTCTCTCTCAAAAACACTATGTGTGTGTGTGAGAGAGAGAGAGAGGGAGAGAGAAAGAGGGGAAGGGAACATGAGAATGAGGAGAGGGAAGGAGCATACCTGGCTCTCCTTCCTCTCCTTGTGTGTGTGTGTGTGTGTGTGTGTGGAGAAGAAAGAGAGAGAGAGAGAGAGAGAGAGAGAGAGAGAGAGAGAGTGAGGGAGAGCGTTACCTGCTCCTTGCTTGAGGGTGCCGAAAAACTCAGATCTGAGATCTGAGTTTTTGGGCGCGCTCGGTTATTTTTTTACCCCAACCGGCGTCGCTATGAGCGTCGCTATAAGCGTCGCTATGAGCGTCGCAAATTTCTTTGTAAATTTGCGACGCTCATAGCGACGCCGGGAATTTTTTTTTTGAGCGTCGCTGTGTGAGCGTCGCTAATATGAAGAGCCTCTTGTAGTGCGTGTTGGTGCTTTCCTCTTCTTGACCGCCACCTCAAGATTGAATTCTAGCAAAATTATAAACCAACACACTATCCTACCCATGTTGCATTGTTTGTGCTTGATGGTTGATGAGCAGGAAAAAATAATTTACAAGCAAATAGCGTTAAAACTTCTCTACCTACATTGAAAGCCCCTCTCGTTCCATGGTCGTGTGATTTTTCTCAGCGAGGTTCAATTTTTGGCTAGCATATGCAATAGAAAGAAACGAGATTTCCGTCAACAAGCTGAGCCAAGATGTAGCCAATGGCATAGTCACTGAAATCAATATGTGTATGAAAGATGTTACCCCACTCCATTGAGGTGCTTTCAGAATATGAGTGTCACCAATGCAGATTTGAGCTTCTCAAAAGCCACGTTGCAACTAGTAATTGATATAAGGGCCGATCTATCTTAGGACACATGTAGAAAAGTCCTCGGTAGTACTTATGATGGCGAATGAAAACTTGTACAACTCATGGGCTTGCCAACTTGAGAAGATTTATGATAACCAACATTTTATCTCAATAAGTGATGATACCATAGTTGGACACTAAATGGCCAAGAATTCTGCCATGCCTAACCATCAGTGTTCGGACAAAATGTGTCTCAGCTTAATATGGTGCCGTTTTCAATTTCAAAAATGCCGGTTGAGGGCAGGGAGGAAAGGAGAAATACCGCCCCAAAATAGAGAAAAATAGTGTAAAAACCCGAAACAAAATGAAAGAAAGGAATTTTGTATGTTTGGAAAAATGATTTTTCCCGAAAACTGCTAACCATAGACTTTTAGTGTGGCATTGTCTAATTTGGCTCTAACTTTAACGACACGCTTTACTTTAAAAAAAGCATAAGAATGGCTAGCGGAGGGGTTTGCGCCTTAATGTTTCTAGAAGGCATTTTCCAGTATCATAAAAAGCAAAGAATGAATGCGTTTACGCGGAAAGCAATTAGCAGTAGAGCAAGTAGAGCAGGTAGGGTTTAGGGTTATAAAAGGAGGCCGTGCGTCCATTTCCATTTTGTGGCATAAAATTCGAGCAGTTTGTTGCAATATTGCAGGTCGGTGCTTCCTACTCAGATTGTCGTCGTCAAGGTTGTTGTGCGCCTCCAATATCCCTCCACCATGGCCAACCTTAGGCAGACGCTTGCAGGTATACGCAAAAGGTCTGCAGATCAAGAGGATCTCTTGCAACGTCATGATCAGCAACCGAGTATATCATCATCACCAGCAGCGCCTTATTATCATGAGAAGCAACGGCTGACTAGGCGACAGCCCAAGCTCAAGAGCCGCATCCTCAAAGACAATGCCTTCCTCACGAAAGATGAAGGCTCTGCGCCTGTGCAACAAGACGTCAATGAGGCGTCAGCTAGGGATCTGCATATTAAGGAAGGCTCTATATTAAGTAAGGATGATGGTATCCTGACGGACTTGGAGGTGGCGTCCATCTTCTTGAGCTTTATAAGCGAGGTCAATAATATTGCGAATTCCAAGCTGCAAAAGCTGTACAAGCAACGATGTCGGGCTGGCTCTGATGATCATCAACAGCACCACGCCATGGCCAACGTTAACAAGCTGCCCAGTACAGCAATTGGATCCAAGAAGATCAAGCGACACATGAAGATCGGCTCATTAGGAACGTCTGAGCAAGGGCAGCATAAAGATGTTCGCCGGATCATTGAACGGGTCGCATTGACGCCGGAAGGTCCAATGAATTGCTGCAGCTAACGTACTGGAATGAAATAAAATAGCTATGAAATATCTTAAGGAGGCCTTCACGTGCTGCTGACAAATTAATCATGTATAACAAGCTTAATTTGACTTGGATTAAATTAATGGCATTACTTGCCTTGTCGACTTAATGGACAAGCTTACCTTGCCTTGTAATCAAATTTGGCTCGCGTGAACTTCACATTGCACTATAATCTATGCTATTTTTCACAATTTATGTTTTTTGCTTGAAATGTTATTGAAGATATAGCTCTCTTAATGTAGAGTTTCCTAAGGCTTCTCTTCATTTTCTTTATTAACATCCAATAAATAAGTGGTCCCACCCAAACATTCTCTTGAATATTGATTTTACGTGGAAAATTTCCATATCGTTGTCCCACGTAGAATACGTCTTTTTCATCAAGGGAAAACGTACTAGATTATCTTGCCTCCATGAAACATGCATCCCACATGGGTCCTTCGCTTTCCATGAGGCAAAGCAGATTTTGAGGTTTCAGAGCGACGAAACAAGTTTGTAATGCTCAGATTAATGTAATGGCTAGATATCGACCATGCAAAAAACTCTACTTCACATACAACAATTGTGTTCACAATAGACGAGCATCTTTACACATTTGTGGGAAACATGAATGTGAAGCCTGGAGGATGGAGTCCAGCAATAGGACCAATAATCTTGTGGTTGTGGCCTCGAAAGCCATTAAAATTGTAGGGAGATCTGAATGGTATAGGAGATGTGGGGGTTGGGATTTCATGATAGATGTTTGAGAGAGTTCTACTGTGCAAGAATTTAGGCTGATCATGACTTCAAAGCCTCTTACACCTCACATGCTCCTAATGCCCACAACAAAGCATGGGAAATGCTTGCATAGTCTTTTCTTATACAAGAATCGAAATGTTGTAGATTTTGTTCATCTTTAAACTTTGAGAATGGTTTGATATAGTTTTCTCTGACAGGAAATGGGTGCTACCTAGATTTTGAATGTTGGCACCAATTGATTACAATGAAGCACAATGCATCCTATAGGAAGAGTCCCATAGGTTTGGCATGAAGAGACTATCTTGCTTTTTTGTGTAGGATGTGGAGCCCGAGGGGCTCCAAGGTAAGCCTATCGGCCACAAGAAGTGCCATGACCTTTGTCCTTCACGGTGGATTGGAAACACTCTTTCAGAGTGTTTGGACATGCCAAGTGCAAGTCACCATTGAAGCTCTCAGACCTAGAACATAAGAGTTTGGCAAGGTGATTGTTGGGGTGCTTCATCCACAAAGAGTGCACAATGCCAAATAACAATCAAATTGCAGTATACTTAATACAAAAAGTATGCTTCAATATGGCATGGATCTCTAAAGCTACCTTCTCTATTAGCATAATCAACACGTTGTTGGAAAGCTTCTCTATCCTTGTCACCTGAGAGAAATTGTTTGCATACCGTTTTCAAAGTCTCCCACGACCTCTCTGTTAGAGCCTTGACTATGTAGTTGAAATTTAGGAACCAAAATAAATGCCGCTCCATGCAAACGTGTACGCTTTTGGGCCCAACATCTTTTTGCAGCCCCTACTACTTGTGCCTTTTCTCTAGTAAATTGGTTAAATTATTGTGTTTGTCTACTAGCTTATGACATCAACCAAAATCTTTTTGTAGCCCCTACTGTTTGAACACATTTACCTGGAAAGCAATTAGCGATAGCAGGTAGGGTTTAGGGTTATAAAAGGAGTCCGTGCGGCCATTGCCATTTTGTGGCATAAAACTCGAGCAGTTTGTTGCAATATTGCCCATCGGTGCTTCCTACTCACATTTTCATCGACAAGGTTGTTGTGCGCCTCCAATATCCCTTCACCATGGCAGCCTTAGGCAGACACTTGCAGGTATACGCAAAAGGTCTGCAGATCAAGAGGATCTCTTGCAACGTCATGAGCAACCGAGTATATCATCATCACCAACAACTTATTATAATGAGAAGCAATGATTGACTAGGGGACAACCCAAGATCAGGAGCCGCATCCTCAAAGACAATGCCTTCCTCGTGAAAGATGAAGGCTATGTGCATGTGCAGCAAGTTGATGATGCGTCAACTAGGGATTTGCATATTAATGAAGGTACCCCGGGCTCTAAATAAATTTTTTGGTGTCAATAGGCCTTGGATCTCCACATAAGGCTTGTTAATACGACATACCTTCTCTATATTATTCCAAAAAATCAACCATTGGATAAGATGCATAAAAGTTTGGATAGCACCTTGATAACTTGGATACTTTTAGATCCCTTTCTAGGGCTGTATGTAAGAACTATATAGTTTACATTTTTATACAATCTCAATATACATCAGAGTTGTGGAAGCAAGTGAGCGATAATGCATTTGAGCCATACACACTCAACCGTAGTTGTGAAGACTGCCCTATACTGAGCCTCACTTGCTTCTGAGTACATTCTTCTTTCTCAACCATGATGTACATGAACTGCCAAGCATGAAATAAAAACCACTTGTGAACACCTGCGTGTCAAAACAACCAGCCCAATCTGAGTTCGAAAAATCATGTAAGTCTGGCGTAAATGATCCCCCCTTGCGATAAAACTAGCCAAGATATAAAGTGCCACTCAAGTAGTGGAAAATCCTTCTGAAGTACTACCAATGCTTAGACCCTGGGATATGCATCAATCTGCTGACTTGTGAGACTACAAACTGAATATCCAACCTCGTGTTGCATACATAAATGAGGCAGCCAACAACAATTTGGTAAAGAGTGACATCAACAATATCACCAACATCATGTAGACTTAACTTCAAACTAGCTTCCATGGGAGTGGCAATAGGTTTGCAATCCTCAAGTCCAAACTTACATAGCAATGCCTCTATGTAGCTTCTTTGAGACAAGGCAATACCACCATCACACTGCTTAAACTGTATGCCCAAGTAATGATGCAACAACTCCAAATATTTCATCTTGAAAGTAGCATTCAAATCAGCCTTGAATTCAAGAATATTGCCTCATTGGGAACAATGATCAGCAAATCATTCACATAAAGAACAAGAATGAGAAGTACATTGCCCTCATGCTTGACATACAATGTGCTTTCTATTGGACTGTTACAAAAGCCTTGTTTGACCAAATGAGTGTCAGACTTCTCATACCAAGCATGAGGAGATTGCTTCAATCCATACAAAGCTTTGCTACATTTTCACACCTTATCCTCTTGTCCTTTCTTGACAAAACCGCGAGGCTGCATTACATAAAGTTTCTCAAATATGTCACCATTCAACAAAGCAGTAACAATGTTGGATTAATGTACATCCCAACCAAAATGAGTTGCCAAATGAACATACAAAATGCACAGTGGTCATACAACAATTGGGAACAAAAGTCTCTTCATAACCTATACCTTTTTACTGTGCATAACTCTTTGCAACAAGTTGAGCCTTATAGCGATCAATCTCACCATCCGGCTTGTGTTTTAACTTGTAAACCCACTTTGTTCCAATTGCCTTTTTACCAGGAGGAAAATCACATAAAGTCCATGTGCCATTTTCTATAAGTGCATCATATTCTGATTGCATGGCAGCCATCCAATTGTTTTAATTATGTGCTTCATCAAAAGACAGAGGTTCCTCAACATAATGTAAGCTAGACACAGCCAAAGCATAACAATCTGATGCATAAGATGGATGGCGAGAGGCTGAACAAGTGGGACTAGACAAAGGTGCATCCAATTTACTATCATGCAATGTATGCACCAGCCATTTGGGCATACCTCTATCCTGATCATTGTCAGCCCTTTCCTCATCAAGTACATCATATACATCTGCATCAGTAATAGGATGAAGTATACCATTTTCTGAAACCCCCATAGGCTATACATTTGCCTCATTGGAGTTTACATTTGAACTTCCACCATTGAAAAGAGGCAACAAAGTGTCATAAATGTCTTGTGAGCTTACATTGTTGTCTCTGGTACACGACAGCAAGGGTTGAACAGAATGCTTTGTTTGTGGATGATACAACTTGTAACCTTTGCTTTTAGCACTATAACCAACAAAAATACATTTGATAGCCTTATCATCCAATTTTCTACACCGTATTTGTGGCACCAAAGCATACGCCAAACAGCAAAAAACATGCATGTGCTCAATAGATGGCTTTCTATCATGCCATGATTCATATGGAGTCATAGAGTACAATGCTTTTGTAGGACACTTTCTGAGTACATAAGTGGCACACATGACAGTCTCGAGCCAAAATGAATGTGGTAAAGCTTGACTCTTGACCATACATCGTGTCATCTTCATAAGAGACCTCTTTTTCCTCTCAGCAATACCATTTAATGGAAGTCAAAACGAACCCGAATCAAAAATCTGGGTAGACTAAGCTTAAAGAGCTATCCCAAAAATTTTGTCAACCTGCGAACGCTCGCCAAAGCAAACGCTTTAGTGAATGCTCACCAACGCTCACTGAAATTGGAGAAAGTCACCAGGCATGTGCTGGAACTGCCGGCAACTAAGCTCGGGAGGATGCAACGTGCTTTAATACCAATGGTTGGAATTAGGGTTTCACGGGAATGCACACAGCTAAGAGAAGACAAAGGAAGCTCAAGGAACACAACGGAGAGTATATAAGCTAGTGTGAAATGGAAAGATAGATACCCCTAGAATGAATGGGCGTATATACAATGCACGGGGGGGAAAACCTCCTAGAGAGGGAAAAAATGCCACGGCTGTCCTAAGTGCGCTCACACACATCACTACCACATGTATATGATGGTAAGAGCTGACTATGTAGAAACCTTTCCCTGATGGCCATTTTTGAGTCAAATTTCTTAATGATTCTTCTTGCATCAGTAGCTCGGGTTCCCATTTCTTCTTCAGTAACTGTAGATACATCCCTTGAGACAATCTATTTTGTGAACTCTGAGGCATCTATGAATCAATAATGTTTCTGATTAGCTACATGATTTTCCACATTTTTGATGCAATGTTGCATTTAATCAGTCAAGAAAAGACATGCATAAACAAGGTCAGTCTCAACATATCTTTTACTTTGCTGCATAAGTCTACTCATAAATAGCTTGAACATAGGATGCCTCAACAAAGAGTTATTTACCATAAGTGAATGTTGGAGACCGACATTATTAAACTCAAAATTAAGCACATCAAATAAGGAAAAGACACGAGGGATGTGGTTTGCCATGGAGCATTTTATAAGCAACAACCAAATCATCATTATTAGGCAGCCAGAGTAGAATAAAAAAAATTTCTTTCAAGCCAGGACCAAGAAGACAGATGAGACTGTGAATGGAAGGTAAATCCTTGGTTTTGGTATGTAGTTTCTAGCCAAGCATCCTGGAAATTACCTGCACTCACCATTCTCTCCCTAGAATTACTCTCTAGCTTGTTAATAAGAGAGCCAGTAGAGGTGATATCTTGCCCTGCACATACCATGTTAAAGTCCCAAGCCATAATTCCATGAGATAGCTACAAGCCTACTATCCATTGCCAAAGATCACCCCTAAGTCTAGGGTTATTGTCTGCATAGACATTAATCAACATCATTTTTCCCCATTGAGTGGATATCTGAAAAACTGAAAATTACTCTCTAGCTTGTTAATAAGAGAGCCAGTAGAGGTGATATCTTGCCCTGCACATACCATGTTAAAGTCCCAAGCCATAATTCCATGAGATAGCTACAAGCCTACTATCCATTGCCAAAGATCACCCCTAAGTCTAGAGTTATTGTCTGTATAGACATTAATCAACATCATTTTGCCCCATTGAGTGGATATCTGAAAAACTGAGCATTGACCATTTGGATAATCGAGAATCCAGATGGGATGAAGAGATGTCTTAATGCAAGTAAGCACTCCTGGGAATCCCCCTTTCTTTCCTCCATAGAAGCATTCCATACCTCTGTAGTGCATAAGTTGCCTTGCCTTGTCTTTCCTTTTATGCTCTTGAACTAAATACACATCAATCTGACTAGAAAACATCCACTTATTAAAATTGTGCAACCTTGAGGGGTCATTCTACCCTTTTACATTAAAGGTTGCAAACATCAACTGTTATGAACCATGTGTGTTCCCTCCTCACTATCTGTTTCTTGCATATGCACTTCTAGATGAATGCCTCATGGGTCGGTTTCATTGTTGGATATTTCTGTTTCTTGGCTAACTCATGGGTTTTCATGATGTTTTCTATGGCTACTGAGGTTTCATGAGATGGCATGTCCTCCACGAGGGCTTCATAATAATTATGTGAGATATACCCCTAGGAGAAGCCCCTTGATTCTCGGGTAGCAGCCCTGAAACCATCCCCATCTACCACTCTCTTGCCTTTCTCTGTTGGTTTTGGATTGTTTGAAGATGATGGAATGTTACTCCCCACACTAGGTTTAAACAAAGGTCTTGGGTTGGGTGGTTGCCTACCACTAGGTGTCCTTGCATAAAGTGGGGATGATCCACCTGCTTTTTATTAGTTGTAGACACTTTTCCTCTATCAACTTTGGAGACATTTTTCCCAAAGATCTGCTCTTGCTGGACCATATTTTTGCTCCCCGGATAAGATGGGATATGGTGAGAGGCAGTAGATATTGTAGGGTAGTTTTTTGAAAAATTCTGTGAGTTTCCACAATGATATCACGACCCAGCAAGATTCCCCGATTTCAAGTAAAGCACAAGTACTACAAGACGTCTTGAATGTAGCGATGCTCGTAGTGCGACGCTCAGATGGGGAAAAACTCGACTCACTATAGGCGTCGCTATGTAACAAAGACTATAGAGACGGTCATAGAGACGCTTAAGTGACGTTCATAGCGACGCCGACCCTTAAAAATAATTTGAGAGCACTAGAAACTCAGATTTGTAGATATGAGTTTCGGTGCTCTCTGCACAATAGGTATACATGTCCCCCCCCCCCTCTCTCTTCCCTACACACACACACAAGGAGAGGAGGGAGAGCCAGGTATGCTCCCTCCCTCTCCTATCTCTCATGTTCCCTTCCCCCCCCATTCCCCTCTCTCTCTCCACACACACACACACACACACACACACACGAGGAGAGGAGGGAGAGCCAAGTATGCTCCCTCCCTCTCCTATCTCTTATGTTCCCTGCCCCCCCCCCCCCCTCTCTCTCTCTCTCTCTCTCTCTCACACACACACACACACACACACACAAAGAGATGAGGGAGAGCGAGGTATGCTCCCCCCCCCCCCCCCCCCCCCCCCCCCCCCCCTCTCTCTCTCTCTCTCTCTCTCTCTCTCTCTCTCTCTCTCTCTCTCTCTCTCTCTCTCTCTAGGACACACACACACGGACGCGCACGCGCACACACACACACACACACACACCCACAACACAAGAAAGTAGAGAGAGAGAGAGAGGTTAAAGAGAGGGATAAAGAAAGTAGAGAGAGAGATACAGAGAGAGAGAGAGAGCTAAATAAAGAGAGACGGAGAGAGAGAGAAATGAAATGAAATGATATATTTAACATATTCAAAATGCCAAAATCAGTTATGAGACCAATCCGATAAACTCCTTGTGGGTCTTATCTAATGTTGGGGTACAAACATACAAGTGAGGTAAAGTGGAAGACTAAAATCATCATCAATTTTCAACATTGGATGTTGTTTGAGAAAGTAGTGCATTGGTCGGTGAAGAGCTTCGTCAATGTCTGCCTTGTAAATAGACATAATGTGTGAAGTTGAGGGTTGCCAGAAAAAAATTATGCTCTTCGAGAGGTCGTACCGATGAAGCTGATGGTAGCAGGTCTTATGGTGTTTGTAAGCGGTGTTTTTGTCATAATTGGAGCAAACCATAGCCAGATCCTGTGCCATTTCTTTTCCCTTTTCCCCTTCTTGCATTTCCTTTGCTCAAAGTTTTTGGTGCCAATTGTGTGAGTTGTGTGTGCCCCCCAAGCCATTTGTGTGTGAGGGAGAAAGAGAGAGAGGTGTGTCCTATAAGATTGATAAAAACGGGCAAAATCATGATGGTGTGTTGTCTCTCAATTGTGTGAAGTGTGTCTTCATTGGTAGGCATTGGTGCACCCAAAGTGTGTCAACCCTAGCAGAGGACATAGGCAGTGATGTGTATGCTTATAGATGCATGGCAGAGGGCTAGAACATTGGGAAGAGCCTGGACAGATAGGTGGCAATAGAGATATATGCTTTATGTGGGTTTTTAGACCCTAAAGGCTACAAGATGGGCGGGACAAGGTGGTAGGTGAATGTCACAGGAACAGAATAATAGAGATAGGTAGCAAAAGATAGAGAAATAGATCTTTGTATTGATGGATTTTTGTAGAGTTTTGATACAACAGAGGAGCAATAAAATATATGGGCGCACTCCATTGTACGGAGCTTGAACCTCCCGACCACCCCCGAGCTTTAGCTCGCTTGCATGCAGCATCTCACTCGCACTCGCACTCGTAGAAGAGGAGATCTCTGAATGATCCCCAAACGCACCACCCGTCGTGCTTTTATCCTTCTTTTCCTCGAAAAGCCTGTGACTTCTCAAAATAGCCGCTTTTTAGACGTTCAGTCAACTCGATTTTCACTCCAAGTATACCTGCGAGAATAAGATAATAACGTGATCGCTAAGCGATCCGTGAAGGTTAGATTTTTATCATGACACTTTGCCCAGATCCTGTTTCACACATTGATTTCTGCATCGCCTACAAAATAGCCAAAAGAACATACTCGTGCAACCAATTCAACATGATAATCAAAGTAAACAAACATAATTATGTACCTTCATAATCTCAATTGCAATAGTCTACCATGAAGAAACAAACCCACTTCTTGGTTGATAGCAGGGAGAGCTGTATGATGTTGTATGTCTGCCTGTCCCTATGTATACTACATTGCTGCTGCCTTCTGTTTGTTTTCATCATAACTTTTACAAACAAACTCAGAATAGAGCAATCCAGGTACTCAAAATGACGGGAATAGGTTTGGTCTACAAGGAAACTCGGACAAAATTGCGAAAAACGTCTTTATTTGGTTGAAAACGTAACTTTTAGGTCGTGACTCATAAAAGCTCTTTTTTTGGCTCTCCACTACTTTTTCAACTTATTTTAAGCCTACCTATGTATTTTAAGCTAAAACACATAAATATAAAACATTGATATTAATAAAAATCCCAATTCTACTATTCATAGACAGACTATCTATTATTCATTAATCTTTATCAAATGCGTCTTTAGTGTATTATTTAAAAAATATATATATGTTCTCTCTTAATATCTCAAACTCATTCATATAAGCTCTATTTAATAGACTATTCAACAATCTTTCAAATCGTGCTAAACGAAAGATATGCCCTACTACATTCTTTTCGACTTTAAGAACTTCAAAGATTAGTCCTATTACAGTGAAGGAGCTCAAGGTAATGGTTTCTAGCTCAAAACTGTAGAGCTTGAAGTGCTAAAGGAGCAAGTCTAGACGGCTCATCAAATGGAGCTACAAAGCGAAAGCCATGGCTATTCAAAGTTGAAGGTATTTGCAAATCTGAGACGGACAGAGTAGGTGATTCCAGGTAGTCCAAGTCATTTTGGAGCTATGGGTGTGTAGTGCTTGATTTATGGAGCTTGCTGGTCTTTTCAGATTGTCGTTTGGAACTTTGGAGGTCAAGATTCTAGCAAATAAAGATTTGTCGGGGGCCAGTTCTGTGTCGGGTTGGTCGCATGGATAGATGTGCCATCTAAGATTTTTGAAGCTTTTCTAGGTTTGGTATGAATTCTATGCAACAAGTAAAGGCCATGGGAGTTTACGGCTCGTCAATCGGGCACCGGGTCGGTCAGATATTAAAGTTTTAAAATGATGGCAGTTACCGATCAAGTGGTAGCAAACGGGTTTTTTAGGCGCATCATTTGAGGGCACAGCAAAGCCAAAATGGTAGTGAGGTTTGTGCAGTTCGTAGCCAACAAAGACATCGATTGGTTGGAATTTGCAGCTCAATCACAGGGTTGGTGTGCACGAAATGGCATCGGATTGAAATGGTGAGAGGAGGAGAATTTTTATGCAATTAAAATGAAGAGTTGGTGAAGTTTTGACCATTGGGGGGTGATTTGAAGTGGATCTATCACGTATTTGTGGGTTAATCCCACATGATAAGTACGAGGTTGACTTGGTAGATTACATAAGCACAAGGGAGACGTGCACTTATGTGTCGTGGAGTACTAGTTGAGCTCCGAGGACTGTTCGCCATGGTGCCCAGAGCGAGCACAACATTGTTGTGGTTGTGCCTGATGGACATGATGTTGAAGTGGGTTGGTACCTGGTGGTTTTGTTGAAGCAATTGGCAGATAGACCCGTTATCGATGGCCGTTGACTCTGCAGTGCCATGATGATGTGGTAGAGGCCTATCACGCACCCGTAAGGGCCAAGTTGTGCCTTGGGTTCCCAAAGGTAGTAAAACCAAGAATAGAAGGGCAGCCTCACATGCAATGGATACCAAAAATAGACGAGGAACTAGAAAAGGGGAGTGACCACGCCCAAGAGGGGCTCGCTCTTCCATGTGGGGGTTCTCTTTTCCAAGGTCAGTGAGACGGGAGGACCAAGGGATTCTTGAGCCGAAATGTGGCTATGGAGTTGGTGTGGAGCTGAAGGGCAGCCAAATTTTTGTGTTCTACTTGCCGATGCTTATGCCAGTTAGGAGCTAGAGCTGTATATAGTTGTCTTTGTTGAAAGAAATCCATCATTATTGTGCATCTGGTGTCGATTCCCCTTATCCCTTCTCTTCTTTGTTGTGTGCATGTGGTTCCGGGCGTGTGTAGGTAGTTGTGCCCCCCTGATGGTCTGTTGTGCACAGAGAGGTTGTGTGTGCGGTGAAGGGATTGAATCGAGCTATACAAGGTGATTGGGCTCTGTTGGTGGTGTCATATTGAGTGTGTGCAAACGGTGGTGTACAAATGGTGGTTCGCTGGTGAGTTGTGTGAGTTTTGAAGGTGGATTCTAGTGGATTGGGGTGTGTAGTGATTGTCTTGGGCTATAGAGAGGCAGATTACTTGGGTTTTGGGTGTGTTGCCCTTCCCCCTATCCATCTTCAAGTGCCCCACAGAGGAGCGTTGATGCTCCTATTTTAAGTTTAAAGTGGTGTTTGGAAGTTGACAAACGGTTAGCGGATGGTCAAAATATTTGGTGGTTGTGTTTAAAGGTAGGAGAGATGATGGAGTCAAGTTTTGGGCCCATAATTGGAGGTGTTGAAAACCCTGAAGATTGGTTGGAAAATTTTGAATTGTGGATGATATTGATGCATATGTTGAGGCGGATGCAAAAAAGCTGCAAATGGTGTCGTTGCTGATGCGCAGACAAGCAAAGGTTTGGTACAATGATTTGAAGGGTGATGATCGAAGTTCATGACACGAATTGTGGAGGCAGTTTTTGGAGCACTTTAATTGGAAAGGTGATTTCCCCGACAGAGGCTGGTGCTAAGTTGAAAGTGGTACACCAAGAAGTAAGTAAGGATTTTTCTATTTTCCTTGAGCAATTTGAAGCTTGTTGGAAGCAGTTAGAATCCACGCATAAACAAGCGCCAAGGGATAATGCAAGCACAAAGAGTATCAACTCAACACTCAGATAAATAGATCTCAGCTGAGCATAAAACGCATAACTTTATACACAAGTGCTGAGAAAACATTGTGCTCAAATCACGTCCCACAAGTAGTGATGTGAATCTGACAATTGCATAAATCTATATTTGTAAGCATGTAGAACCTATAACCAATGACTATTTGTAAAATGTAAGCATTAGACTCACAATTAGAATGTTCGCCATCAATAAAAAACAACGTATACCATAGATCTACCTATAGCCACTATGAGCATACCATAAATCTCACTACTACGACAGTGGATACAAGAGCACTAAATCCATATCCAAGCTAACAAAATCTATAAAAGTGAGAGTAAATACTTGATCACTGTAAAAATGGGAGTAAATCAACCACTACACCATCCTAGAATCAAATTGCAAATACATGCAACATATGGCAATAATTTGGGAATAGAGTTTCTCTTATATTTTCAGTAAAATCTCAAATACAACTTAGTCATTCAAAGTGGCATACCAAAAAATCATAGAAGTATAAATTAAGACAACTAGGCACTCTGCTTAAACGAGAGACTCAGTCTCTCATCCACAAATGCCATACACCGATCAAAAGCGATCAAATGCTCTCCAAACACAATGAATAGAAGCAAGAAATTGTTGTGAGTTCTCACAAAAAGTGCATAAACTTGTCCAAGACAAAACCGTCTCAATCAAAAATCCACATATGGCATACATACACCATAAGCATGGCATAAGCTCATTCCCACATGAGTAGCTCTTTGGAAACTCCACATCTCTGCTATCTGTATACCCGTGAATCCATCACCTACGAGCTATCAAGAGCTCGATTTTTATTAGCATATGCATACATACATAAATTCCACACATAACGTGTGTTGAATTTTGAGAGAGAGAGAGAGAGAGCGCAGGTAGACGAGAAGAGAGAGAGACGACACCATCATATGCAAACCCCAAAGTGTGCCAACTGATCACACGAGATGCGTTTATATAGAGGGGACCAGGGTGCTATATATAGAGATACTATATATAGCTCAACACCCCCACTGAAATGAAGGTCCCTAACTGTGGATGAAAAAACCCTTGGGGGCTCAAGGGAAAAACCCACAGCTCTATATATACCCACCGTTTTATTGAAATGTTTTAAATATATATTTACAATGTTCAAAGGAGCTACATCACTCCTGTTTTACAATGTACCCTTTCAAGGGTCTTTAACAACCCTATACATACAATTGAATTGATGCAAATTCTTCAATATCTTTGAACATCTTCAATATATTTGAGCCGCTTCAATACCTTTGAGCCCATGTACACATTGCTTGACGTGTCTTTCATCCTATAAACAACATCAACTCAAGAAACATATCGAGATGTGAAGGCTAGAAATAAATACATCACATTATCCTTAGAGACGGTTCGCGACACCGCTCTAGAGATGACATAGAAACAAACGTAATGCCGATGCAATCACATGTGTGGATTACATAGAAACAAACGTAACATCAATGGTATCACTTGTGCACAAATATATACAAATTCAGCATGTAATAAATACATTGGGACCCCCAAGATCTCAACTAGCAGTTGTCATCATCATGGATTTATGTACCATGGCATCATGGTGTTCACCATGGCATTAAGACGCTTAGAAAAAAATTGAATATCAATTATCATGGCTTTACGTACCATGGCATCAGAGACGCTTTCAATAAATAAAAACTTTGAAATACCAATCATCGTGGCTTTACGTACCATGGCAATATCACGATATTCACCATGGCATAAGAGATGCTCAGAAAAGCTTGAAAATACCAATCATCATGGTTTTATGTACCATGGCATCAGATACGTCTTCTTCAAATCAAATAAAAATTGTAACATAATAATCACCATCATGGCTTTACGTACCATGGCATCAGAGACGCTAGTTTTGTGCAAAATCTGCAAAACCTCAAGACAATGAATAGTTAGTATAGATAATGGCGTGGTAAATCTTGTCATCTCTACGTTGATGATTCCCATCAAAACCATCACACACGTTAGTGTACGATCACATAAAACGAGTATTTTATGACAAATTGCAATGAGATCAGTAGCATTCATTGCAATAAATCGCATCAAGTGGTGTGACCATGCTATCATTGAGGTAGAAACAAATTACAAGAATTGACGCTCAAACATACAACCTAAAGGTGGCAAGGTCAAGGTGGCTCTAGGGCAATCCCTAGTGATGAGGAAGGCCGAACGCCACATGCCCCATCTATTGATCAAAGGTTGTTCAAAGATATGTAGATTTATTGATCAAAGGTTGTTCAAAGATATGTAGATTTTTGACTAAATAAAACAACAATTGAGCACGATCAAAACGATGCAAAAACTTATTACCGAACTTTGAATAACGGAGCTAGCTGACACATGCAGACACCATCAATGTGCATGACCTCTTAGATTTTATGAGCATCCAAAAGCAACTCTAAAAGTACAAGCCACCAACAATTTTAACGCCAGGTCATTCACTATTCTTAAAATAACATTTAATATAGCACTGTTTGTGGTCGTGCTGCCAACCATAGCACCATTTCTCCTCCATGTGTTTCCAACCGTCACAGGGTTTCATTAGTTTTCGTGGCTAACAAATTAAAGTGTCACTATCTTAGGGAAACAAAATAACCTAAAATATTGGAGGCTTTTGTCTTAAGTCGATGTCTGTCAGTTGTTCGTGCTATATATATGAACGAGACTGCTTTTGTTGCTTGCTTCCTGTGCTGCTCTTGGCATCTGCCGCTGTGGGTGCGGATTGTTTAGACTTGGGAGACAATATGGTTTGTATTCAGACTATGGAGGAAACGCAAAAGACTTGGATGCATCTAGACGACCACCGCCGACTCCTTCTAGGCTTGGTCCTCACCAACTCACGCTTGTGCAAACAACCTACATGCACAGATTTTCTCATCGTGCTCTTCCTATTTGCATGGCCGTCATGACTCCAATCGGAAGCATATGGAAAACAATCCTATTCAGTACTCATGTAGCCCTCGCATATCACCTGCACCCCTGCATAGCTTTGATGAAGGAGGACCAGTCCTCACGAGTTTTGAGTCCTGATCACGTGGACGACTTACGTTGAGAATAGGGAGGTGTGTTCCGCAGACATCATCAGTTGTAGTGCTGTAGCATGAGGTGTTAAAGCAACTGCATAGTGAAATAGACAGCGGGGCCCGGGGGGGAATGAAAGGTAGTCTCTCGGGCTCTTCCATACTCATGAAAAAGGCTCTGCAGGGTTGGGCGACTCGATTGATGTTGGACTTGTCCTGAACATTGCAAGTCAAATCCCCTCCTCTCCTTGTGATCCAAGGACCCTCCTCACAAGGAATCTTGCCAATGTCTCACCGCTATATAGAGAGCTCGGCTTGAATAACGCAGACTACAAATACCAATATAATAGCGGGTATTTTCTTAATATATATATGTTGCCGATTGGGGCACCACAATAAAAATAGACTTGTTGGGGCCGATGGTTGCATGAGTAGCCCTCGCGAGATACACTTAAACGGTAAAAACCTGTTGCACACGCGAGGCACAGCTCCTACTACAGTTCCTGAGTGCACTGTGCAGGGACATGAGTACCTTCAACCGCCAGTTTATGAGCTGATACCATCGCTTATGAACTGCCAATTTCTTATCTACGAGTACCCAGCCGCTACTCTTCCTATGCATGCTACTATACCCTGAATTGTCAGCCTACATCTCTAGGTTTCTACGCTTAACCACAAACAAATTGAATAAAACATATCATCATGTTTGCATGTACTTCTTGTGGTTGCACTCGTATAAAAAACGCGAACTGTTTTTCTCTGAAACATTAGCACAACAAGAAAGCACAAAAATACAAAGCTTCTTCAATCATCTTAAGAAAAGAACAGCATGAGTAAACTTATCTTTCATGTCTATGTTCTCCATAGCTCTGATACCATGTTGAGAGAGAGAGAGAGCGCAGGTAGACGAGAAGAGAGAGAGAAGACACCATCATATGCAAACCCCAAAGTGTGCCAACTGATCACACGAGATGCGTTTATATAGAGGGGACCAGGGTGCTATATATAGAGATACTATATATAGCTCAACATTGAAAACCTCTATGAAAAACCACACAATCTAAAGCATAAAGCATCGGCCAGAATGTTCGTCAGTTAAAAAACGCACAACTTGTAATCTTGCACACTATCTCGTTGATCAAAAACCTCATCGGTCAAGAACCAGACACATGGATAAGAAATCACTTGTCTGCATATGACAGACATTTCCTATGACATACATTTCCTCCAAGATTCATGCCGGGAAAAAGTACAATCTAGCTCACAAAATCCCTGTGAAGGTCAAGTTGTACCTATCATGGTGGCCGTAGACATCCGAGAGTCGATGTCACTTTTTCAAAAAAACGTACTTCCAGAAGACCATTGGAGCCATGTGTGTCGTGGAATATCTCTGCAAGAGAAGAAATCAAAACACTGGAAAAGATCCTAGACCCACTCTCTCTCGCTCTTGCTATGTTGAGGAAGTGGCCAGATAGACTCCGTCCATCTACCTCTGTGTGTATCTGTGCAAGAGAAGAAATCAAAACACTGGAGGAGAGCCTAGACCCACTCTCTCTCGTTCTCGCTATGTCAAGGAAGTGACGAGTAGACTCCGTCTATCTACCTGTGTGTGTGTGTGTGTGTGTGTGTGTGTGTGTATAGATGTTTAAATCTTAACTAATAAAACATAGTTGAATTTTCACATTCAAAAGACAGCTGGCCAAGGAATAATGAACTGATATGTACAAAAAGAACTCAGTATCAGAATTATTTAGGTACAATGATTGTAGGAAAGAGGTCCTCTTTCAGTAAGGTTGATAGTAAAACACTTTCCCGTTCCTCAGTGGGTATTTCATCACAATAATGTTGCTTACCAAAGAAAAGAAAACCCTCCAAGATAAGATAGAGTCCTTACCTGCATCCATCCAAACAATACAACAATTCAGTTAGCCTTGGATGTGTTTTACAGGTATCAATGGACCATATCAGTTTCTATCCATGTCCATATTACAGATTTTAATTACTTTAGCCAAGCTTAGGTTATTAGATTTTTTTAGCAGTCTTTACATATTCCTTCAAAAATCAGTGGTACAATCTACCTTCTAATCTGTGTGGTGAAGTCCAAAAAGTTTAAGCCATAGCTTGGTAGCTATGCTTGAGTCCATAGTAGCAAACATATACTTACTAATCAATTGAGTATCAAAAAAAGACTCCATTTTTTCAAGTGGAACCTCATTTCTCGAGCCATATCTCGGTATTTATGCCAAGTTTTGAGGGTACCAGCCATATACTTACCTTCAAACTTCCCACATTTTCTCCATAGCTTGATAGCTATGCTTACACTAATAGTAGCATCCATATACTTACCAATCAGAAATAGAGTATCAAGTGGAACTTTATGTCATGAGCCAAAGGTCAGTTTTTTACGCCAAAGCTGAGAGTAATCTCCAAATACTTACCTTCAAAACTTCAAGTTTTTACGTTCTTAGTATTCAATACAGTTCGGCATTGTTCAGCCCTGTTTTTCTCCAAGATACTTTCAAGCTTCCACCCTCATGGGTGCTAGATGGGTTAAAATAACCTTAACTCCTTCTCCCCATATGAAATCATGAGGTTAGGTATTATGAAGAAGTCCAAGAGTTGCCATATTGCATACAACAAAAAAGCTAGACGTATCCTTGTGGACGTCAGACAGAGTTTCATCACCAAAACAAACACAAGCTTTCAAAAAGTCCAAGGTTTCATTCACATTCCATGCGGTTACTAGCCTTAGCTACAGGCCAGAGCTAGAGTGCATTAGCTATATATTTACCCCCCCCCCCCCCCCCCCTTTTTTTTAAGAAAACCCAAGTGATTCATCATACAAAAAATTGTAATGTCTGGTTACTGTTAGGCCTGCAAAAAGAAGAAGACCAGTGTCGGCTAAAACAGAGCCCCAAAAAAACCAGTGTCAGCTAAAACAGAGCCCAAAAAAAGCATGTATCGGCTAAAACAGAGCCCTTTATTTTTTTTAAACAAACCTTAGTTAGGTCGGTAAATAGCAAGGCATGCAACGGCTTAAGCCAAGCCAAGAAAACCAATGATGCACTGTTTTTTTTCTAAGACCAGTCGACAACAAATCTCCCCAATGTTTGCAATACGTTCCATTAGGTGTGCTTTCAATCAGTCAGAAGATGCCTTGCTAGCATATCTAAGGGCTACAAATGTTTTTTGATAAAAACCAGTCTACGCAGAGTACTACCCAAAAAAAATTCTTAAATTAAACCCCTAATGAATGTTATACAGTTCAACGCTATGCTATGAGAACTGTTGCAAGTAGTACCAACGTAATGTTTTAATATTCGAAGCAACAGATAACCAAAGCTCAAAGATTTTTTTGCTCAAAAAGAGGCCTAGAGAAAAACCTGAGTATTTTGTGCAGTGAGCTCCATAGCTCGGTTAGTGAAGCAAACGGTATATTGCCTTTAGTCAGAACAACAAAACTACACACATGCTAAGTGAGGGGCAAAGTGCACCCTCACCTTTTTTATAGAGGTTGAGCTGTATTTTCCTGAGCGTGATCGATGAGAGAGGCAAGCCGCCCTATTGTGTAGCGTCTTCAAGTCATCCATAGAAAGCCTTGCAAGGGGAGATCCATCCCCAGGATGCGCAGGCCGCCTACTATTTGCAATGAGAGCCAGGAATTTTTACTCACGCCCAATTCCCGGAGAGCATTATTATGCAAGGGCATAGTCCCATAGGACATAAGTGCCACGTAATGAGTCAGTATCCCATGAGTGCTTCGGAAGGGGGGGGGGGGGGGGGAGGTTTTATATAGAAGGAGGGAAAAACTAAGGCATTAATAGTACTAGAGAGAGAGTGTGTGTGTGTAGCCGTTTTATCATAAATAATAAGACATAATTTGAACTTTTACATTCAAAAGACAGCTGGCTTCAGAGAAAGAGAAATGATAAGTAAAAAAACAACTCAGGGTTAGAATTATCTTTGTACAATGTTTGTATGAATGAAGCCTCATTCTAGTATACAGATACAAGTACTTCCCTTGCAATAGGTGTATGTATAATCCTGTATTGGACAATTGCTAAAAGCCAAAAAAACCTTCCAAGATAAGATAGATTCCTTACCAGCATCCATCCAAACAAGACAACATATATATTAGCCTTGGATGTGTTTTACAGGTATCAATGGACTATACTAGTTGTTATCCATGTCCATCTTTTAACATTTTTCAAAAAAATTTGATCTTAGTCCAAAGTACTTTTGTTCTTTTATATATAAGGTTCAAAAAATAAAAAATTAGTATTTTAGTCTTAGCATATAGTGCCATACCCCCTACTACTTTAAATGGTAAGTTACCCAGCACAAAACAACTTTGAGTAAATTAATGGAGCCCCATCTGTGAAGAAGTTTAAAACTTGCTATAAACGAGTATAGACCCATTGTAGAATAAATTCGGAACTGATATAGTTTACAACGTAATCCGATCCTTCCTATTTACCATAAGTCACAAACTCCCATCAAATGGTGAATGTAAATAGAGTTTTGCATTATCCCATCTTATCAACAATAGGTTCTAATATGTAGTGTAACTAGGAAAAATCCCATAGGGTCGCCCAAAACAGCGTGTTTTAGCAAGCAATGTACGACAAAATAGGATTCCAAAGTACACCCAACCATAGGTGTTTATACCAGTTTTAAAAAAAGCGACAGTTATTTTCATGTCAACCAATTATAGCGACAGTACCAATCATAGAAGCCAATAGTCATCCAGGGAATACCCCCATCCCAACGCATTTTACTGTAATGATAGCGACACATCCATATGCAAGAAAAAACCCCTCTGGGTTGTACCCAAAGATGTAATGCGGGATACTTACCTTCACAGTGGGCAGAGCTTTTTACCAAACCAGTGAGCCACTTATCACAAAGTTAACCGAATAGCTTAAAGTGTAGAGCGGTATCAATTACCAGCCAATCATTTAAGTATAACCTTTTCAGAACAATTTTGTTAAGTGCATCCTTACCTTAGGCTAATATGCGTTTATCTATAAAGAACCGAAACCCAGCTGAGGCGTTTAGCCAAAAATAAACCTTTAGTTCGTGCCATTTATAATAAATCATCCATAAAGTGGTTTTTATCAAAAAACACAGCAGGTTATGCCCCCATATATTAAGTTGTTTCCAAGCATTGTCATATGATTGAAACCAGTAATCACTGGGTTAGACCCTTCCTTCTTTTTAAAATTATACCGTACAATCTGCAGAAAAATATATACTGCATGATCCAGCCAGGTGGTAGTACCCCATTATCACAAGCAAATAAACAGTTTTCTCAGCGCAGCCAGAATGTCAGTAAGTTAAGCCCAAAGAATCAATCATTAACACAAGCAAATAAACAGTTTTCTCAGCGCAGCCAGAATGTCAGTAAGTTAAGCCCAAAGAATCAATCATTAACACAAGCAAATAAACAGTTTTCTCAGCGCAGCCAGAATGTCAGTAAGTTAAGCCCAAAGAAGGAGGAAGGCCGCCATCCTTGAATATGTGTAGCGTTTAGGTGGTATTGAGTGGAGCATTTAGGTAGTAGTGGAGCGAGCCCCTCTTGCAGGTCTGATCAAGAACGGCCGATTGTCATGCAGTTTTGTTATGGCAAATACCATCATAGTGACTTCACGGTAGGTTTTAGAGAGGACAGTAAACCACATAATTTGCAAGCTAAGGGTTTTTTTTTAAAACCTATTATACTTATAAGGGCGATATCCCACAGTGGATACATATAAGGTAAATTAGGAAGGAACACAATTGTTATTTGTGTTACAGAATCACAAAGGTAAGTACCACAGTGTGTGTGTGAGTGTGTGTGTGTGTGTGTGTGGTGTTTCATACATGCTCTCTGTTGCACTATAGAGAGAAAAACTCACTAGCATTTTGTACTCATCTCGCTGAAATTTTCAACGTTGTCCTACCTTCAATTTTCACAAACTCCAACGCCCACTCTCCAATTTTTTTCATCAACGCTATGGTGTTTTTTTTTTTTGCCTCATAGCGCTAGTGCAAAGAAAGAGTCTCTAGTGCTGCTCGTTTTTTATGAGGTTCAACACTTCTCATTAAACAAAATCTCTACAATGCCTTTTGTTTAATTCTCCCAATACTTTACTGAGATGTCAATTTTCTATAGATATGTGATTGTGGATTTCCTCCTCCTTCTTTTGATTCTATTGCCTTGTGCTAAGTAAGGTATTGAACCTTAGCTTCTCTCAAATCTTTTGCACGTACGTCGAGAGCAGGTCAAGAAATCAAAGCTTTGATACCACTTTTTTGTGAGTGTGCAATGTGTGCGTCTATGGTATAGGTGGGGGAAGAGGTTATACTCTATGTAGGTGGAGAATGGAGCAGCAAGCTCTATCTCCTTATTCTTTGTATATAAAGAATATACAAATAATAAAGGGTCGATGGTTAATGAGTCATTGAGCAGTCAAACGTCGGATGCTCGGTTCAGGACAAGCCACACTACCTTTACCTCACCATATTTAGAAATATGATACATGATGTAATACATCAACATGAAGTGTTATGGTGATGTAAGTTAGTATTATCTATCTGGCTGAAAGCAGGGTTTGGTAGTACAAAAATTGTACCCATTTGGTTGTTTGCCACTTTGGTAGTTGTAGGAGGGAACTTGCATTTGGACCGAGTTCAAAGATTATAAGACCAAGTGCAATCAATGGTACATTGCAAACCATGTAAAGTAGCGGTACTTACCCCTCTTCTTTGTTGTGGATCTGTTCACTTGTGCAACGAAGGATTTTCCCATGCTCTCTGCCATCTCTGATTGGTCAATGTTCTACCTCTCTTTGGGGACTGTAGTACCACTGCTGCTACAATGCTCGTTCTTGTTGGTATGAGGCTCAATGCAGCTACTACTAGGAGTTTTGAATGAACTCCCCTTCATCTAACATTGCCTCTCTTTAGAAGCTTTGGGTGTGGCTCTAGGTGCACATTTGCAGGTTGGTGTCCTCATGTTGGCAGAGGGAAGTGGAGGAAGTAAAGGTCACAAGGGGAGATATGGCAAGGTGTTTGTGAACAACCTGTAGAGTGCTCTGGTGCACGGTAGGGAGAGAGAGAGAGAGTTCAAAGTTCTCTCGCGCGTGGTAGGGAGAGAGAGAGTTCAAATCAGTCCCATACGTGTGACCACAATCACATAGTATACCTTGCTAATTAAGGTATTTTAAGACATTATTTACATGTTGGTTGCATTAAAATGGTTGCATGCTAAGTACTTTGTACATTTGGTACTATAGTGGCATGTCTAATTGGTTTCTCTTGCTATATTTTAGGGAAAAACAGAATGGATGAGTACCCAATACTTACCAAACTCTACTATACTTCAGAAGAATTAAATGAGGAGGATGGTTTGAGTCTAGAAGGAAACGTTGCTAAGGAATTATCTGACTATGATCTGCCAGATGATCAGTGGCTTACTCTTTTCCAACATCGGTATCAGAAGAATGAAAAGTTCTACATTCACATTTGTAGCCTTCTTTCATTAATGATTGCAGACTTCTTTTTCATAAGGTGTACCAGGGTCCCCCATCATGTGGGAAGATTAGATCTAAGTTTGCTAGGTACTATGCTTTTGAGAAGTTTCATGCTCCTAAAAATGACCCAAAAACACATAAAATTGCATGGGCAAGGTTTGGGTAGAGTGTGTTGAGCATGTGCAGTAGTAAACCTACGGATTGGAGAGGAAGGTGGAAAATTGGAAGAGGGCTAATGGGGCATTTCATGGTGGGCTATTAGGTTCCAACAAAAAGAGTCAGTACACCCAGGGTTCCACCAATATGTGTAATATTGAAGAGGACAAAGTTTTGCAGTTTGAAACAGTGGCAGTAGATTACATTTCTGATCTCGATGCCATTGTTCACGGAGTTTTGACAAGCTCTACCCAGAAGTTGAATAGGTTATCTGAGTTGAGGGCAAGTCCCCAACAAAAGAAAGAGAGTTTACTTAGGTTTGAGGGCTCAAATGCTGTCACAAAGAAAATTAAGGAGGATATTCTTTTGTTTGAGCAACGCCTTGATGAACTACATTGGCAAGTTCCTTGTGACGTTGATGAGATAAAAGATGTGGAAGCTGATATAAATGCATCAAAACGCATGCTATGTCAACTCGAAGGCACTGCAGAGATGAAGAATCTTTCTTTAGAAATGGAAATTGAACAGGTATTTTTACATATGGTACCTCTTGTTCTTCATGTTATTTTTCTCTAACTATGCTTGTATGTAGTGCCATATTCTTGATAGGAACTTTTTCTCCTTGTCCTAGTTTATACTTTTTGTACAATGCCATGAACAAACTTGGGTACTATTTCAATTGTTTTGGTACTTTTGGTGTATAGCTAGTTCTTCAAGTGTCCTTTGGTGCATCCAGGATATTTCTTATGTACATCTTGTAGGAGCATTTGATACTTCTTGTAGGAACATTTGGTACTTTTGGTACTTTACATTTGGTGCTTTCTGTTGGAACATAACATTTATATCTGTGTTTGACATGTACATATTAGGTGCTTTTAAGCACCTTGGTTTGACCACGAGTACTTTCATTTGGTACTTCTCGAAAAATTCAATATTTTTGGGTACTTTGGGGTCCTTTTGGTACTTTCTATAGGAACATCATATGTATATCTGTGTGCTATGAATTGTGATGTACATATTAGGTCTTTAAGAACCATGTTTTTACCTAAGGTACTTTACTTTTGGTACTTCAATATTTTTGGGAACTTGGAGACCTCATTTTGTACTTTTTGGTACTTTATATTTTTATTGTTGTGCTTTGGGTACTTCACATCTAGTAGTTTTATTGTTTGGAACTTTTCATACTGATTATTTGGTACTATTTACTATTTGGTACTATTTATGGTGTACTAGATTGTTGTGCTTTCGTAGAAGCATGATATACTTAACAAGTACTTTTAGGTATTGTCTGCTAGTTTTGCTACTTACCATATTGGTTACTATTTTCTAGTTGATACTACTTAGTGCTTATTAGATTATTGTCCTTTGGTAATAGTTGGTCCTTTAGGTACTCTGAACATTTGGTACAGTTTACATTTGGTATTGTCTGCTATTTAGTACTAGTAACTGTCATGACATTTACATTTGCTACCGTTTACTTTTCTCTAGGACACTACTTTGGTAATATTCACTGTCATAACATTTCCATATGTGACATGCAGAGGGAATGTGGTGTCCTCGAAATTGAGTGTGAAGAGGCTCAGGTCTAGAGTGAATTTGTCATAATGATAATTTCAAGAATCAACGAAGGAAGAAGATTCATATTATTTCCAAGGCCCCATATCAAGGATGAAGACAACACAATCTATGCTTTAGAATCTTGTATTGCTTGTGGGGAGTGCTTGGGCTCCGTCCATGTGGTTGGTTCTTTCATACTGGCTATAGGCACGAATACCACCCTCTCTATTTCACTGCCACTCTAATGAAAAAGACATTTGTGTGAAAGTTGGATGCAACGAGCGCATCTCTGTAGTGGCCAAGACTTGGGCTCACAACAAAGGACATGTTAAGAAGAGTAAGCAATTGTCTTGCTTCTTGTTTTGAACACAATTTTGGTTTTTCTTATCGTAAAATGTTAGTTTGTTGTTGAACTATGTAGAATACGAGGTCAAGGAGGAGTATACAGACAACCATGTTGCATAAAAGCACTCCAAGTTTGGACATATGTTTGATGAGGAAATGGCAAATGGTGGTAATTTCTATGATGTGAAGATGCACGAGGTAGCTATACGCACATTTCAAGGCATGTCTAATGAAGTGCAGTCAGACAAGCTAGTTGCAGACAAGGAAACCACCATAGGGGCCCATGAGGGAGTAAATGACCGCAAGGAAGAGACGGACCATGAGGTGCTACCAGACTAGCAGGATGTAGACAAGGACCAATAGTGTTAAGTATGGAGCTTGATTTACCCTTGTAATTTTATGTGGTAAAAGCATACATTTGTAAGGCCCCCATTATGAGGAGAAGCCATCGTGCGTGAAGGTAAATCACTCACCGGAAACCAAAATTTTCACAGTAAAAAACCAGGGGCAACCACCAGAATATTCCTTATCGCCGGAATATTATGGTCGAACGACGGCCGGAAAGTGGTCGTAAAACAACCGTCGGTTGGCCGGTGGCCTGTGGCCGAATTCAAAAGAGAACTTGTCTTCTCAAGGGCGGCCACACATGGGCGGATTGGAGGGTCCGATTTGGATTTATTCACACAAGGGTGGCTACACATGGCTGCCTCTCATAAGAGAGGGAAACCCTTTTGGCCTATAAAAGGAGGCCATTTCTACACACATTTCATAGTGTGAAGTTGATGCAACAAGGTGAGTGTGAGGTGGTGAGAGTGAAGCAAGGCGGGAGCTCCATTAAGGGTATAATCCCTTTGTAAACTACTTCTTGTTTTGAAGTACTAAAGCCATTGAGTGGCTGCTTTCCCGTGGACGTAGCCCACATTGGGTGAACCACGTATATCGTGTGTACTCTCTCTCTCTCTCTCTCTCTCTCTCTCTCTCTCTCTCTCTCTTCTCTATAATCTCGTGTATGTAAATCTGTCTCTCTCCATTAATAATCTACTCAATTATCTATTTAGCTACGTCTTATTTCCTAACAACTGGTATCAGAGCAAGGTTTGCTCGTAGCTAAATTATCTCAAGGAAAGGATTCCTTGAATTGAGTGGGAGTTATGGCGAAGGAAGGGAAGCTCAAGATTGAGAAGTTCATTGGAAAAAACTACCAACATTGGAAGATGCAGATTGAAGACTATCTCTATTAGAAGGACCTCTATTTGCCACTAGGCAGTCTTGCGAAGAATCCTGCAACAATGGCAGATGAATCATGGATTGTCCTTGATCGAAAGGCACTGGGAACAATCCGGTTAAGCTCGGTGTCAATGGTGACCTTCAATGTTTCGGAGACCACAGAGGACTTGATGAAGTCACTTGACGACTTCTACGAGAAACCATCGGCATCCAATAAGGTATTTCGTATGAAGCGCTTGTTCAATATAAAGATGGCAGAGAATGGTTCAGTTGCAGAACACCTAAATGACTTTAACACAAACATAAGTCAACTTTGATCGGTGAAAATCAATTTCGATGTCGAAGTGCGAGCTCTTCTTATACTATCATCTCTAACGGATAGTTGGGACAGCCTTGTGATGGCTGTAAGTAATTCTATCTCTGGTACAAATACTCTTAAGTTTGATGATGTTGTGGGTGTTCTCCTAAGAGAGGAAATATGAACGAGAAGCACAGGAGAATCATCAAGTGCTGCATTGTCAGTGGAAACAAGAGGAAGGCCTAAGGAGAGGTTCAAAAACCAAAAGGGTCATGATCGCTCAAGATGGAGTAAGTCATGCACAAAGTCAGTTCTTGAATGTTGGAATTGCGGCAAGAAGGGCCATGTCAAGAAGGATTGCTGGTCCAAGAAGAAGAAGGAGACTGAGTCTCAAGACAACAAGCCAACATCGGAGGCCAATGTGGCAGGTAAATTAGAGCAAGATGCTCTAATTCTCTCATTAGACAATGTGTCTAATTCCTGGATAGTAGATTCCGGGGCTTCATTCCATGCGACACCACACAAGCAACATTTCCAAGACTACACCAAAGGTAATTTTGGGTATGTATACTTGGGAGATGATGAAGCTTGTGAGATTTTTGGCAAAGGTACAGTTTCTGTCAAAACTGCTAACGGAAATGAATGGAAGCTTAAAGATGTTAGGCATATTCCTTCTCTTCGCAAAAATTTGATCTCTACAGGACAATTGGACAATGGAGGTCACAACATTGCATTCGAAAACAAATGGTGGAAGATCTCAAAGGGATCTTTGTACAGAAGTTGACAGTGCAGTGTGGCACTACCGACTTGGGCATATGAGTGCCAAAGGAATGCAAATCCTTCAAATAAAGAAGCTTCTACCAGGTTTGAAAGAAGTGGACTTAGAGTTCTTTGAAGATTGTGTTTATGGTAAACAAAAGAGGGTGAAATTTCAAAAATCAGGAAATGAAAGAAAAAATAAAAAAACTTGAGTTGGTTCATTCTGTTGTTTGGGGTCCTGCAGGCACACCATCACTTGGTGGCTCATTGTACTATGTAACATTCATAGATGATGCGACTAGAAAAACATGGGTTTATGTTATAAAGAATAAGTCCAATGTATTTTCCATATTTCAAAGGTGGAAAGCCTTTGTGGAGAATGAAACAGGTACCAAGGTTAAATTCCTCAGATCCGACAATGGAGGCGAATATTGCAGCCAAGCGTTTGAAAGCTTTTGCACTAGCAATGGTATTCGGAGGCAAAGGACAACCCCAAGAACACCTCAACAAAATGGGATTTCGGAAATGATGAACAGGACAATCATGGAGCGAGCACGAAGCATGCGGCTACATGCAGGCCTACCGCTTGAGCTTTGGGCGGAAGCTGTAAGTACGTCTGTATACTTAATCAATCGGTCACCCTCAACGGCATTAGATGGGGGAGTTCCAGAAGAGGCATGGACTGGTAAACCGGTGAATTATGCATTTCTCAAAGTGTTTGGGTGTGAGGCTTTCATGCACATAGATAGAAGCCTAAGATCAAAGCTAGATGCAAAGTCCAAAAAGTGTTTCTTCATTGGCTATGGAGAAGGTGACTTTGGGTATCGCCTATGGAATCCTGAAGATGGTAAAATCTTAAGGAGTAGGGATGTAATTTTTAACGAACAAAATATGTACAAAGATTACTTGGAAAGAAATAAAAAAAAAGAAATACGTGATGAGTACATGGAGCTTGAGGACTGTGAAGACTCATTCAAGGACTGCAAACGGTGACAATGTGCAACAACGTCAACCAAATGAGGAGCCTCAACCTATTCCCCGAAGATCTACAAGAGCAACTAGACCTCCAGAAATATTTGTTCCTTCCTTCAACCATCTCTTGATCTCAGATTCTGGAGAGCTGAAATCATACGAAGAAGCTATGCAACATGAATCCAAAGAAGAATGGACGAAGAGCATGCAAGTGGAGATGGACTCACTACATCGCAACCAAACATGGGAGTTGGTTGAGTTGCCTAAAGGTAAGCGGGCACTTCAAAACAAATGGGTGTACAAGGTGAAGGAAGAAGAAGGTGGGAAGAAAAGGTACAAGTCTAAGCTTGTGGTAAAAGGGTTTTCTCAAAAGAAAGGTATTGACTTCAATGAAATATTTTCTCCTGTTGTAAAAATGAACTCAATTAGGCTTGTCTTAAGCCTTGTGGCTGCTCATGATCTAAATCTCAAGCAAATGGATGTAAATACGGCATTCCCTCATGGTGACTTAGAGGAGGAAATCTACATGCTTCAACCAAAGGGGTATGAAGTAAAAGGTAAGGAGAAAATGGTTTGCAAATTAAAGAAGAGATTGTATGGTTTAAAACAAGCATCAAGACAATGGTACTTGAAGTTTGATCGATGGATGTTGGATCAGGGATTCACAAGATGCAACTCGGATCACTGCGTCTACACGAATAATTTGGGAGATGGGAAATTCATCATCCTAATTTTGTAGGTTGATGACATGTTGATTGCAAGTGCTAACATGCAGGACATCAAAGACCTAAAAGAGGAGCTGTCTAAATCTTTTTCAATGAAAGATTTAGGTGCTGCAAAGAGGATACTTGGTATGAAAATATCAAGGGACAGGACGAAGAAGACAATAAAGTTATCTCAGGCAGATTACATCAAGAAGGTACTAGAAAGGTTTGCAATGCAAAATGCAAAACCAGTTTTTACACCTTTGGCTGGTCATTTTAAACTAACAAAGGATATGTGTCCAAAGACACAAGAGGAGATAGCCTATACGTCTAAAGTTCCATATGCTACAGCGGTAGGTTCTCTAATGTATGTTATGGTCTCGACAAGGCTAGACATTGCACATGCAGTGGGAGTTGTGAGTAGGTTCATGGACAACCCACGTAAAGAGCATTGGCAAGCTGTGAAGTGGATACTGAGGTATCTAAAAGGGACAACAACAAATGCTTTGTATTTTGGAGGAACTGATATTTTTCTAGAAGGGTATGCTGATGCAGATATGGCAGGTGACAAAGATACTCGAAGGAGCACTACTGGCTATGTGTTCACGATTGGAGGCACAATAGTAAGTTGGGCTTCAAAGCTGCAGAAAGTGGTCTCACTTTCTACCACGGAAGCAGAGTATGTAGCAATGACAGAGGCAAGCAAAGAAATTATGTGGCTTCACAGATTCTTAGAAGAGCTTGGATTCAAACAAGATAATTGTGTCTTGTACAGTGATATCCAAAGCGCAATCCATCTTGCGAAGAACTCAGCCTTTCATTCAAGGACAAAGCACATTGAGGTGAGATATCACTTCATACGCACTCTTTTGGAAGAGGGACAACTAAAGCTAGGAAAGTTGCATATACAAGTGAAAATCCTGCAGACATGTTTACAAAGGTGGTCAACAAGGAGAAGTTGAGCTTTTGCTCATCTTCAATTGGCATTCAAGGATAAGAAGCCAGGATGGAAAGCACTCACAGGTTTGGTTTGGAGATCAGTCTCCAAGTGGGAGATTGTTAAGTATGGACCCTGATTTACCCTTGTAATTTTCTGTGGTAAAAGCGCACATTTGTAAGGCCCCCATGATGAGGAGAAGCCACGTGCGTGAAGGTAAATCACTCACTAGAAACCAAAAATTTCACAGACAAAATTTTCCCTCGCCAAAATATTCCTTATTGCCGAAATATTATGGTCGGACGACGGCCGGAAAGTGGTCGGAAAACAACCGTTGGTTGGCCGGTGGCCGGTGGCCGAACTCAAAAGCGGACTTGTCTTCTCAAGGGCGGCCACACATGGGCAGATTGGAGGGTCCGATTCGGACTTATTCACACAAGGGCGGCTACACATGGCTGCCTCTCATAAGAGAGGGCAACCCTTTTGGCCTATAAAAGGAGGCCATTTCTACACACATTTCATAGTGTGAAGTTGATGCAACAAGGTGAGTGTGAGGTGGTGAGAGTGAAGCAAGACAGGAGCTCCATTAAGGGTATAATTCCTTTGTAAACTACTTCTTGTTTTGAAGTACTAAATCCATTGAATGGCTGCTTTCCCGTGGACGTAGCCCACTTTGGGTGAACCACGTATATTGTGTGTACTCTCTCTCTCTCTCTCTCTTTCTCTCTCTACTCTATAATCTCGTGTATGTAAATCTGTCTCTCTCCATTAAGTAATCTACTCAATTATCTATTTAGCTACGTCTTATTTCCTAACAAATAGGATATAGACAAGGACTAGCGGGTTGGAGACAAGGACCAAAAGGGGGAAGTAGATGATGACAAGTCACTACCGGAGAAGCAGAATGGAGACAAGGATCCCATTATAGAGGACTCAAAGGTTAACACTGGTGGGAATAAAGTGTTAAAGGAAGAGGACCCAAAGGTGGATGATATTGGTGTGAGAAAGGAGCTGCTTGAGGAACGCTTACCTCTTGATGATGCATTGCACAGCGCGTAGTTTCTGAGAGACAAGGACTCCCCTATACGGGTTGATGTTGATGAGCATACAACAAGTGATGATGACGCTCCTCTAGCACATATATTTTTTATAAAAAAGAAGCTCTCTTGAGTGCGTGTGCCTAAGACCCGTGAGTGCAAGATGTAATGCATGTGTTGTGCCACATTGTATTATCGACCTTATTTCAGCCATTTGTTTTGAGCCAAATATGCCTACTACTGTCTAGTGCTTAATGAGAAGTTATATGTTTTCTTTCTCTTTTTCCTATTCTTGTTTGTTAGGGTTCAAAGCTTGGTGGTTAGATGAGCCTACTGTTATAGATCGTAATGCTCCAAAGGATCTTCCTGCATCAAAGGGCCGGCTGATTATTCTTGATGTCAATGGGGTGGTCTTGAAGATTTGGTCTAGGTTACCAAAATATGAATGGGAATTCAAAAAATCATTACAAGAATTACGTGTCAATAATTTATGTTTTTGTAAGTTGAGGCCAGGTGCCCAAGATTTCTTGGAAGTACTTGCAGCTCGAGCAATTGTTATGATTTGGAGTTGTTTCATGAATCCTAAGCTGATGCAAATCTTGAATACTTGCTTCCCAAAAGTTATGAAGAACCCAAAATTCATAAAAGGTAGTGTAACTTGGAGTAAGTCAGTAATAATCTAATGTGCAGCCTTGTTTTGATTAAGTCTTATATGATTTCTTTTGTATGAGCAAACATATTTTCTCAAGAGGATTGTGGGATTTGGCGGGATAGTCTTAAATATGTTTCGTACGTTAACAAAAAATTCTAGTAGAAGCCTATGTTCCTGAAGAAGTCGCAAAGAGTTTGGGAATAACACCCACAATTGAAAGCTGGCAACACGATCCTTTTTGAATACACCTGCTACAAGTCTTTGAAGAATGAATATGACAATTGCTTGTCAATCCGTTCTTTTGAGCCAGGAGTGGAGCCCGAGGGTTCCTCGTATCTCATTGATATAGTAGAGCCTTGGTTAGTTGAGTGGATCAGAGATCCTTGCCCACTTGCCTTTTGTAGAAAACACCCATTGTTTGATGTTGAAGATGACTTGTCCCCACTGGTTGCTGATTATTTTATAGACATGGAAGGCTATTTCAATCGGTTTGACCCCCCAAATATATGATGTATCCCAATTGGCTACTAATGTTCAGTATCCAACTTATATTATTACTAATATTATGGTAATTTTGTTATTTCCAACTACTTTCAATGTGTATTTTTTAACTTGTTTACTTCAATTTGGTCTTCTTGGGTACTATTTTTGTACTGTACATTTTAGGCACTGCAACATTTGGTACTGTAACTATTTGGTATTGTACAATAGCAATATACAGTACCAAATTTGGTACTTTGTAGTTTCAATTTTGGTACTGTGGACATTAGCCATCAAGAGAGGATGCACTGAAATATCATGCAAGTGGGCTACAGTTGGTGCAATACTAGTTTTGGTACGAGGTACTATTTATCTTTGGTATCTCAACATTTGGTTCAGTAACTATTTGGGATTGTACAGTACCAATTTTGGTACTATAGAGTGTCATGTTTGAAACTATATATTAGGCAATGAAAAGAACATGGTTGGTTTTTTGGTAATTATTCTAAGTTATTGGGATAGGGTGATTAACCCAAGTTATTCTTTGGTACCTGCTATGAGAACACAAGAACAGAAAGAGAGGAAACTCAAGAGAGAAACAAAAAGACTTTAGGCTATCAAAAGAATTATATGGTTGAATTTTTGGTAATTAACCCAAGTATTATCAGAGATCCTAAAAGTGATCTATTTGTACTTTCTACCTCTGTGTTTGGTATTGTTTGTTACATGATTAGTGCATCTTGATCACTCTCATCATCATACGGCATGTTATTGTATATGTTTTCATAAATTTCTGTAGATAACCTGAATCTATTTTGCCATCCACGGATAGGCTCCATGGGAAACCGTTTGCTCTTACAAGGTGTGAGTAGATTATAACTAGAGGTGTATGATTTAGAAGGTTGTATGTATCAAAAATGATTTCAACTTGGCCATAGTACAAGCCCTTAAATACTTTCCCTCCTCGACAATTTTGTTGTGCCGTGCATCTTTTTGTGCCTTCACTGTCTCGTACCTCTTTTTGGTGCATTTATTCACATAGAAATCATGTCCTTTCTCTGCTGCCTTAGCTGCAAAGTGGTCACCAATTGACAACAATTCACACAAACACTCAGGGTTCCCTTCATACATGGGGAGGTTAGAGACATTCTGCATTGGCAAATTGAAATCAGAACTATTATTTTCTTTGGCATCATCATCTTCATCGCTGCAAGGATCATCTGATTCCAGTAATGGTTGGACTATCAAATATTTACATTATTCTACATGTTGTCGGTTCTGCATCTTCTCCATTGCCCACAGATACATGAATCACAAAAACATGAGAGTGTACGATATCATAGAGTGCATGTACTATCCTGTGAATATCCATCAATGCAATGAAATGATCGTGAGCCTGTAATACGCTGACAATCCCATTGGACATTGCGTCACACATCATCCTTGAAACTAGCCAAAAAACTCTGTGTACTTGATTTATGTTGAAACGTTTCATTTTGATAGTTGACTACATCGGCTACAGACTACATAGGCCAGCCATCTGGTTTCAACTCCTGATGAGTGAGGGTTATCTTTATGATTACCTCTACTCCATCGTGCTCACCTTTTCCATGTCTTGATGTTGAAAATCTATGCATCATCTGCAGACCTGTCACCCGATAATACCTAGCCACAAAGTAGAAAGGTCTTCATGCTTTAAACTGAGACAATGCACCATCTGACAACGCTCAATGATGTCGTAAAGAATGGCCTTTCTGTTTCAACCACTTGTCATGAAGAAGGAAAACAATGCTGTACAAACAAAGTGTCATGTATTATATCATCAGATATGTGAACAAGTATTGTAACCTGATTAGACCACTAGTGCATGGACTGTATCTCATTTTCTATTTTAAATCGATAATTCTTGGCAAAGTCAATGATCGAAAAAACAACATCTGATGGAAACTTGAGTAAGCACTCTTTAAATTTTTGTGCCTGCCACCAAAAAATATAGTTATGTAACAAGACTTGATTTTGAGGTGTTTTAGTAATAAATTTTGTTTTCTAGGAAGTTTTGGTCGTTTTAAAGTTAGTCCAGTGTATAGAAGGATGTGTGGATTGTTTTCGTCCAATAAAATTTTTTGATCCGGAAGGCACTTTCTGGGGCATTTTTGAAGGTGTTAACATGGGATTTTGAAAAAGTGATGTATGAAGTGATTGAAGCCTGCGTTATAAGGAACAACTTTGGTTCTTTGAGTCTTTAGAGATTTTGATGTTTTGATGCTCGTTGAGGGCCAAAGATTTTAAAAAAAAAGTTGGATTTGTTGTTTTTGCATCGTTTTTGTAGAAAATTCTGTTTTGCAGGTTGATTTTCAGCAAATCAGAGCAGGCTATGGAAATTTTCCATCACATAGCCGTCGAAGAGCGCAGTGAGGGCAATAAGATTGTGTGAGACGGACTTGGGCTGTTTTGGCTCCGTTTGGGAGTTATGTTCAATTGAAGACAGCTGGAAAATTTGTGGACTTAAAAAAATAAAAAATAAATAATAAATAAAATAAAAAATCTAACCTCTACGGATCGCTTCGCGATCACGTTTTTACCTTGTTCTCGCACGAATATTGGCGCGCAAGTCGAGTCGACCGAACACCAAAAATAGAAAAGCGGCTATTTTGAGAGGTCGCAAGTTTTTGGAGGAAAAATCAGAATAGAAGGACGGCTGGTGCGTTTTGGGAGGATTCACCGATCTCTCTTCTGCGAGTGCGAGTGCGAGTGCGAGTGAGACGCTGCATGCAAGCGAATTGAAGCTCGGGGGTGGTCGGGAGGTTCGAGCTCCGTACAACGGAGTGCGCCCATATATTTTGCTCCTCTGTGGTATCAAACACTATCAATACAAAGATTTCTTCCTCTGTTTTGCTGTCTATCTCTATTATTCGGTTCCTGTGACAAGTTATGCTTGATGAAGCTCTTAAGATGAGATGAGAATAGGTCAATAAAAGTAGAGCTTCTTATTTGTTGCACTACCAAGTCCTTTCTTTTCTTCTCAGACCCACCTGCATCAACTTGCCCAGTTGAAACATCTGTGAAGATCTTCACAGTGACCTCCCGATTATCCACTGAAATTTCATCAGGACACAATGTCAACCTGTTTATGCCAAATCTGGAGCAAATCCAAACGAGCATTTTTTTGCATAGTATTTGGCATCATGAGCCTTTGGACATAAAAGTGATTCCCACATATTAGTGATTCTATGACACACTAATTGGTTTGCAGTACACTTACCTGAATCATCACTACAATAAACGAAACATGTGCAGGCATGATCCTTTCCATGATGCCCAAACTTGTTTTGTCGCATCTAATTAAATGCCTCTTTAAAATATATCATTTGGACATGATATACACAACAACACGTATATCGCTCCTTCATTTTTTGGACAAAGTAAGGCTCTAAAGCCTCAAAACATCTAAGAGAAATTTCCACTTCTGGATTGACGCTCTTGAATATTTGGTACAACTCAACGTATGACATTAAAACAAAACAACTGATGAGAGTAAAATATTATCCATTTTGTACAGTACCATTTGGTTTTGTACAATACCATTTGGTACAGTACATAAGCAAATGTGGGGTTGTAAAATATTAGCCATTTTGTACAGTACCATTTGGTACAGAATAGTACCTGTATAGTACCAATTTTTGGTACTGTATAGTATCAATTTTGGTATATTTGGTAGAGTACATTAGCAATTGGATTTTGTACAGTACCAGATTTGGTATAGTAAGACATTAGCTATTTAGTACTTTACCATTTGGTGCAGTAGAGTACCAATTTGGTACTGTTCAATACCAAGTTTGAAACTAGTTTGGAAATGTCTTAAAGAGTACCTTAAATGGTGGAACCAGGTGGATGCCATGAATTATCAATTTGGTGGTATATAGTACCAATTTTGGTACTGTAAGACTTTATCAATGAAATATATTTTTGTTTTGTACTAGGAAATGTACTATAGAGTACGTTGAGTAATGCTCTAGGGCGGATGGGGATATTATGTACTACATAACATGGAATTATATGGTACTCTTTAGTACATTTTAGGGTGCTCCATATAACATGCTTCTATATGGTAGATAAATGTACTTTGGCCTACATCACAAGGTTCTATAGAGTACTCAAATCAGATTGAATGTACTATGGTGTACCTATATGGTAGTATAGCGTAGATGAAGGACCTATGAACATTATTATAGGGTACTCCAATCACATGAAAAGTGCTATTGAGTAACTAACGTGGAAGCATAGGTCATTTTAAGGTATAACAATGGAGTACCTTCATATTAATAAAGCTACTATTATACCTTACGTTGCTACAGGTACCAAATGATATACCTTCAACAAGTTACTAGAGGTATTGTATAAGGTAAAACAAATGGAATACCTTCAAGTACTATAAATAGAGTACATTACACCTGAGAAAATATAGAGGCACAAAAGACATTGGCAACGGTTTGAATTTACCTGAGAGTCATCGAGAAGATGCACTGGATGTTTGATTGTTGGAGCTATATATGGCTCACTTTACTCAACTTGGTCTCACCTATATATTTGTATCTTGTCCTCAATATGAATCAGTCTTTGGAAGCGTATATGGTATGTCTCTTGTCTCGTCTCTCTCTCTTTCTCTCTACATCTCAACATGGTATCAGAGCAGTAACGATCATGCGCCGATTCAATTCATGGTGACAAAACAGTATGTGTATGCGATTTGCATGTAAGATTCAAAAATTGCTACAAATTTTATTTTTGAGCATTGATTCTTGTTAATTGTGGTTGTTTTGTGTTAAGAAGAATATGATTAGTGTTTTGTGTGACGTTTATTGCTAATCAATCTAATCGTTGATTACGTTTTCTTGTTGATGACACCCTGAACTTCATCTCAATTTTTCTTGCTGTTCTGCTCAAAATTTGGAGAAACGGGAAAAGCGCAATGGAGCGTAGCACAATGGAACTTTTCATCCACAACTTGTTCGTCTCCTCGAGCTCTTCGATTTGAGTTCTAGGTTTGCGTCAATCGGAGTTCGCAGCAGAAAGTTATGCTGTTTTTACTGCAATTGAGCTTGACGCAGCTTTCTTCGTCCTACTTCTTCGTGAAGCGTCCGCGATCGTTTTCCTTATTTTGGCGTTAACTTTTTCGAGAAGATTTAGCTTTTTGCTATTCATATTGTGGCCGTCAATCTTGTGTCTCACGCCACTCTATTTTGAGGACTCTTTTATTATTAACGTCTCCTTTACCCTGCCCTTTTTGGGTGACGTCTCTCACATCTTTGGAAATTCCTTGAGCATCCTTCTTACGTTTATCGTTGACAGAACGCATTCCTCATATCTCTCTCATTCTCAATTGCGGCCTTCACTATATATGGTGTGAAAATTCTGCGATCTTATCTTATACGTCTTCTCGCAACAAGATATGGCTATGAATATTCTCGTCAACGACTTTCCTTCTGGCCAGCGTTCTGTTTCTCCTTTCCAAGGTCAAGGTTTTCCAGGCTGGAAAGCAAAGATGTTGTTAATTCTTGAAGGCGATGAACTCTTCGATGTTGTTCTTGGAAATCGTGTTTGTCCGCCTCAGCCTGTTGATACGGATAATGATAACGTGCTTATCACTAAACGACCTATATTTGAAGATTGGAATGTTGCCTATACGGATTGGCAACGACGTGATAAAGCAGCTCGTTGGTATATTCTTTCTGCTCTTACTGATTCCCTTTTGCTTGATATGTACGAGCTCCCTACTTCCCACGACGTATGGAAGTACCTTATTGCAAACTTTCAGAAGAAATCTGTCACAGAAATACTTTATTTGAGAGGGTTGCTTAACAAGTTACAATATGAAGTTGGTACTGCCATGACGGGACATATTGAATCTTTCAAATCTATTATTAATCAACTTGCTGCTGCCGGCGATCCTGTTCCACAAAAGCAACTGATTACACTTCTCCTTGATACGGTGAAGGACTCTTCTTATGATAACATTGTTACTATTCTCTCTAATAAAGATGGTCTTGATTTCGACCAAGCCTGCATGTCTTTAATTGAATACTCTCAACGTCAAGAACGTCGTAATGCTAGTCATGATACAGCTATGATTTCACACGAGGAGACTGAGTCACAACAGATGGAACAGGCTTTTTATGATCGAAGGCGTCCATTTCAACGAGGAAACCGCAGAGGTGGCCGTCGCGGTAATATTTTCTCTCGTCTCAAATTTCCTAATAAGCAATGTTCTTACTGCAACAGAAATGGCCATACTGAAGATGATTGTTGGGCACGTCAATATGATGAAGAACACAATATTACCACAAAACAACCACGTTTATCTAGAGACTCTTGTTCTTCTTCTTGTGAATATTGTGGACGATCTGATCATCCCACTCATATGTGCTATAAGCGTCGATTCGACACAGATCGGAATAGAGCATATGCTACTGAACATCGAAACAACATTGTACCAGAAACAAGCTGCGTCCTATGTTCAGTTGCTCCAGACAGAATACTTCATGTATGCGATGGATCAATTTTTATTGTTGATTCTGGTGCTACAGGAAATATGACATATCAGTCTAAGTGGCTCCATAACTATCATCCACTGCCAGTTCAACGTGTTGTTTATCTTGCTGATGATACTACTTGTCAAGTAAAGGGTATTGGAGACTTATATCTTGGTACCTTATCTTCTTCCACTCGAATTTTGCGAGGAGTATTACATGTACCAGATCTTCAACGTAATCTTCTTTCAGTTGCTAGACTTGTTGATCTTGGTCTGTTTGTTGGATTTGATCATACCAAATGCCGAATTGAGAAAGATGGACAGACTATAGCCACTGCTCCTCAAAATGGTAATTTGTTTGAACTCTCTCTCAACGATGCTGTAGCAAATGTTGTCACTGCTCCAGGTGATCATGATTGCAAAGTATGACATCACCGTTTTGTTCATGCTGATTTCTCAAAACTCCTTGATCTTCAACGTCGTGATCTTGTTCATGGCATGGATCTTAAAGCCCATCCTCATATGGGAATTTGTGAATTTTGTGCTCTTGGGAAACACAATCGCAAACCCTTTCCTCTTTCAAATACAACTCATTCTCATGACATATTGGATCTTGTTCATACTGATATATGTGGACCTCTACCTTCTTCGAGATCACAATATCGCTACTTCATTACTTTCATTGATGATTTCTCAAGGTATACGACAATATTTCTACTTAGACAAAAATCTGAAGCCTTATCTGTTTTCAAACAATTCCACAAGGCTGCGGAACTTCAAACTGGTCGTCGCCTTAAGAAGCTTCGTAGTGACAATGGAGGCGAATATGTTTCTCAAGAGTTTGTGAGTTACTGTGCTGACAATGGAATTTATCATGAACATACTATTCCATATTCGCCTCAACAGAACGGTGTTGCTGAACGAAAGAATCGCACTATTCTCAATGCTGTAAGATGTATGCTGATTCATTCTAGCTTATCTCGTGTTTTTTGGGCTGAAGCTACTTTGACAGCAGTATTTATTTAGAATCATCTTCCTACTACTGCACCCTCTGGTAAGATACCCATCACAGCATGGACAGGTGACATTCCTTCTGTATCTCATTTTCAAACCTTTGGATGTATTGCTTATATTCATGTTCCCAAAGAAACACGAACAAAGCTTGATGCTCCTAGTCTTAAAGTTATTTTTATTGGATATTTTGACACTTCCAAAGGCTATAAATTCTATGACCCTTCCTCCAAGAAAGTAATTGTGAATCGTGATGCTACTTTTAACGAACAGCTTATGGGAGGCTCATGGTCCATGGATGATTCTGATGATACTAAATCATTGCTTCAAGCTTTTCCATTTCTTTTAGAAGATGAAACTCTTCCTATAGAGCAACTTTCCTCTTCACAACCATCCATTCCGAATGTCGCCAATGATGATATTGATATTTTTGTTGATCTGCCAATTGATTTTGAACATGGCTCATGTCATGTTTATGATGACGATATTGCTGATAATGCTTTTTCTACTTCCGAAGATCCAATTACTTATGATGAAGCTATCTCTTCACCACAAAAGCATCAATGGCAAGAGGCTATGGAAGCAGAGTACGATTCTCTTATCTCTAAAGGTACATGGATACTAACTGAATTACCTCCTGGTCGTACAGCTATTAAATGTAAGTGGGTGTATAAGACAAAAGTAAAAGCAGATGGATCTTTTGACAAGTTCAAGGCGCGTTTAGTTGCAAAAGGTTATTCCCAAGTAACTGGTGTTGATTATCAAGAGACTTTTTCACCAGTTGTTCGCATTACAAGTGTTCGAGTTTTATTGGCATTTGCTGTTCAATTTGATTTAGAAGCTCATCAAATGGATGTGCGAACTGCTTTTCGTAATGGTGACTTGGAAGAGGAAATTTATATGGAACAACCAGAAGGGTTTGTTATTCCCGGTAAAGAAGACCTTGTTGCTCAACTCCATAAGACACTATATGGTCTCAAACAAGCTTCGCGAGCCTGGTATACAAAATTTGATATTTTTCTCACCTCTAAAGGATTCATCTCTTGCTCGTCAGACCCCAACTTATACATAAAACGCCAAGGTAGCAGTTTTGTGATTCTTGCTCTTTATGTGGATGATACCGTCCTTGTTTCCAATGATTTGGGATTTCTTCAGCAAGTGAAAAAGTTATTGTCTTCTGCATTTGATATGGTGGATCTTGGAGAGATTCACTCGTGTCTTGGCATTCAAATCCAACGGAACCGTACAAAAGGTATTTTATTCCTTCAACAGTCAAAGTTTATTGTAGATACTATTCAAAAATTTGGTATGGAATCTGCACATTCAGCCAACACACCTTGTCTTGCGAGCTCTACGAAGAACACTTCTGACAATGGCGGTCAACTTGTCACAAATCAACCTTATGCTAACTTGATTGGATGTCTTCAATTTGTCGGCATGAATACTCATCCTGATATTCTGTTTGCTTCTAATTATCTTGGACAACATCTTGCATGTCCTTCTCTTAAGCATTGGTATGCTGCAAAGCATGTGTTGAAATACTTGAAAGGCACTACAGATTTTGGTTTAGTCTATCAACGACAACTCACATCGGATTCTATGCAATCTCTTTCTCTTTTGGGTTACACAGATGCAGACTGGGCAAGCTCACATTTATCTATGCGATCTACTAGTGGAAATTGCTTCTTTATAAATGGTTGTCTTGTTTCTTGGACTAGCAAGAAACAACGTTGTGTTGGAGTTTCTACGACTGAGTCAGAATATGTTGCGGCATCACTTGCAGCTCGTGAGTTGATTTGGCTTCGACAAATGCTGGTTGATATTAGTCACTCTCCTCTTTCTAGCACACCCTTGCGGTGTGACAACCAAAGTGCTATTAGTCTTGCAAAAGACTATGCTCAACATAATAAGTCAAAGCACATTACTGTCCATTATCATTATGTCAGGTATGAAGTACGCAAAGGAACCATTATGGTTGAACACTGTCCAAGTGACCAGATGATTACAGACATTTTGACCAAAGGCCTCAACGAGTCACGTTTCATCCTCTTGCGCTCGGAGCTTGGAGTTGCTTCGACCTCACTCTTTCTAGATTAGCTTCTTTGCTATTGTAATAGCTTTGTACATATGACATTGTAATCTTTTAGGTACCATGCACTATGCACACTCCACATTTGCACATTGTGATCTCTAAGTCACTTGAATATTTGTACATAGATGCACAATTCACTTTCACATCATCATCGCTGGTTCATATTTTCACATTGTATAGGGGCTTGGGTTTTTCCCTTGAACTCCCCAAGGGTTTTTTCATCCAAAGCTAGAGACCTTTGTTTGAGTGGGGGTGTTGGAGCTATATATGGCTCACTTTACTCAACTTGGTCTTACCTATATATTTGTATCTTGTCCTCAATATGAATCAGTCTTTGGGAGCGTATATGGTGTGTCTCTTGTCTCGTCTCTCTCTCTTTCTCTCTACATCTCAACATTGATAACACTTTTTCTTCCAATCCTCTTCCGACATACACTACAAGACGTTATTCATATTAGCGACGCTCAAAAAAAAAATTCCTCGCGTCGCTATGAGCGTCGCAAACTTACAAGTAAATTTGCGACGCTCATAGCGACGCCGGCTGGGCTAAAAAAATAACAGAGAGCGCCCAAAAACTCAGATCTCAGATCTGAGTTTTTCGACGCCCTCAAGCAATCAGCATGTAACGCTCTCCCTCTCTCTCTCTCTCTCTTTCTTCTCCACACACACACACACACACACACGAGGAGAGGAAGGAGAGCCAGGTATGCTCCTTCCCTCTCCTCACTCTCATGTTCCCTTCCCCTCTTTCTCTCTCCCTCTCTCTCTCTCTCTCTCTCACAAACACACACACACACACACACATAGTGTTTTTGAGAGAGAGAGAGAGAGAGAGAGAGAGAGAGAGAGAGAGAGAGAGAGAGAGAAAGAGTACAAACATAAACAAAAACGCACACACACATACATAAACAAAGAATGCACACACACATTGAGAGAGGAAAAGAGAGAGAGAGCATGCATGAACAAAAAACGCACACATTGAGAGAGGAAAAGAGAGAGAGAACATGCATAAACAAAAAACGCACACATTGAGAGAGGAAAAGAGAGAGAAAACATGCATAAACAAAAAAACGCACACACATTGAGAGAGAAACTAATTTGACGTCGTAGGAAACTAATTAAAATTAAAAGACCTAAAGATCTAGTTGACAAGGAGTTGAACTCAAGACCTATTATTCAAGAGGGAAATGGCATAACCAATCTATCATACTTGGCATGGGTGATAGAAAGGTTATACCATTTATCTCTTTTTATTGGCACACACATCCACACACGCGCACACACACAAGAAGAAGAGAGTTATAACGTCGTAGGAAACTATCCTAAAAGACGTTAAAGATTAGGTTAGATGTAGGCTTACGTTAAATTAGATTTAGGTTTATTTAAGTTAAATTAGATTAGATTTAGGTTTATTTTTAGTTAGATTTACGTTTATTTACGCTAGATTTAGATTTACGTTATATTAGATTAGATTTAGGTCCCCATAGACTGCGATGCCTGCATGAAGCGGGTGAAGAAAGCCCTCAATGGAATATAGGGTATTGCTGCCTTCACTCATGGTGGGATCCGTCGATCCAAAAGTACTGGTGAAATGTCTTCAGAAGATAGGGAAGAAGGTGGATCTTCAGGGCGGCAAGAGTCACTACATCCCCGAAAATGACCATCTAGACAACCTCTAGTCATTCAACAACAACTTCAAAGTTAGTAACAAGAGCAAGAACGGTCCAAAGGGCCAATTGCTGTCGTCAGATGTGGATGGAGATGAGGCAGCGTCACCGTCGGAAGTTAACTCTCATATCTTTAGTGATGAGAATGCCAACTCTTGCCGAGTTATGTGAAAAATTATGTGTTAAATCAGTTTTAAGGTTCTTATAATCCCTGTTAGTTTAGTTCTTTGTTTTTAATATAGCATAATTTACGTTAGATTTAGATTTATGTTATATTAGATTAGACTTAGGTTTATTTAGGTTTACCCACACACACACACACACACACACAAGAAGAAGAGAGTTTTAACGTCGTAGGAAACTATCCTAAAAGACGTTAAAGATTAGGTTAGATGTAGACTTACGTTAAATTAGATTTAGGTTTATTTTTAGTTAGATTTACGTTTATTTAGATTTACGCTTATTTACGTTAGATCGAGTCCACGCAAGAATTACTTTCGGTTTAGGGTTTAGAGTTAGACGAACAGTGAAAAGATGTACTGTGAAAAGATGTACTGTGAAAAGATGTTAAGATGCTGTGAAGTGCTACAGCTAGAGAAGAGGCAAAGGGGTTTTGTCCACTACATGCAGTATCATGTAGACGTGGGTCTGTAGATTTCTTGTACCCACAAATATAGGTATTGACCAATAAAGACGAGATTATAACCCGGTGGTTCTGATCTTCGTGCACCTCTAGACCGAGGTGTGCGGGGATTGGACATGACTAGAGAATGTGAGGTAGAGAGAGAGAGAGAGAGAGAGAGAGAGATAAGACGATGAATGCCAATAGAATATTAAATTTGTTGTCCAGGTTATAAGATTTTTATCCTCATTATGAGTAGTGACGAGGATGTGGGACCGTCCAACCGAAACACCTATCTCTCAACGAGGGTCTTATGTCCTTGTAATCAATACAAGCATTCTGTGCGACGGACAAGACGTGTTTCTTTGCAGCACGTTCGCGAATTTGGCGAGTTCGATCCATCTATTATAGATCGAGTTGTTGCCAATTATAACTCGTCGGACTCTGACGCTGGCCAACAAGCAGCAATCTTGCAACCCAATAGACGTGTTCGCAGGCGCTTTGGTCAAGCAGCATATGTGAGGCCACAAGATGTAGCCTCTGACAGCTCGGGGGATGATCATGCAGAGCACATTCCCAACGAGGAAATGTTTGAGCCCGAGATTGATGAAATGATCAAGACGATCATGGATTCAGAAAGGCTTATCTATGATGATATGAAAAGTGAAGCCGAGACGCCATTGTATAATGGAGCACGTATGTCTAGATTGAAAGCACTCCTGGTTCTTCTCAACATGCAGACAAAGTTTGGATGGAGTGACACTAGCGTCACAGCGCTTTTCAGGTGATCTATTACAATTAGTTTACTTTAATAAAACTCTAAATGTATAATGATCTAATAGATTTTTACACGACTGTATCGTATTTTTATGTTGTGTAGATTGCTTAAAGAGCACATACTACCAGCTGACAATGTGATGCCAGATTCCCGAGATGAAGCAAGAAAGATTTTGCGAAACTTGGGGATGGATTACAATTCTATCCACGCTTGTCCTAATGACTGCATTCTTTTCAGAGGGGAATACATAGACATGGAGAAGTGTCCGAAATGTGATTCCGAAAGATATCGAGTAGATCTCCACGGGACAAAAATTCTACAAAAGGTTTTGCGACATTTTCCTCTGCTTCCTCGCATCAAGCATTTCTTCGAATGTAAGTCCATGGCCGCCCTAGCATCATGGCATGAGGAGAATAAATCTTCGGATGGTGTGCTACGAATTCCTGCAGATTGCGTAGCCTGGAAACATATAGATGGAACATGGTCGGATTTTGCCAGGGAAGCTCGAAATTTGCGCTTAGGCCTGGCTATGGATGGTGTAAATCCATTTGGTCAAAGATCAACATCTTACAGTGTATGGCCCGTTGTCATCGTCAACTACAACATTCCCCCGTGGTTGACTACGAAGAAGGGGTACCTATGGCTAAGCTTGATTGTGCCAGGGCGATATAAAGTGGAGGATATGGATGTGTATCTTCGTCCACTATTGGAAGAGCTACAACAATTGTGGATTGGCATAGAGGTGGTGGATATGAGCCGACACACAGGACGACGGAATGCTTTGATCAGAGGCATTCTAATGTGGACCATGCATGACTATCTCGGGCTAACAGAATGCTCAGGTGATCTATTGACACTCCTCACTCAGACACTGTAAATATTGTTTTTTCCCATAGTTGATCTATTATCATGTGTATACCTGCAGGGCTTCAAACAAGCGGATACAGAGCATGTGTCACATGTGGACCTAGACTGAATGCACGTAGGGCGCCCTCACTGAAGAAGAAAATCTACGAAGGTCATCAAGCGTATCTTCCAGAGAATCATGTGTTACGCGATGGCTTTTTGGGAAGAGAGCCACCAAGGATGTCTGCACAAGCATGGTTAGATCAGAAGGAGATGTGCGATGACGGATTGCCTCCGAGGATGAAGAGACTATCTCTATGGTACGAGTTACCATACTGGCCCTGACTCATGATCAATCACTTGCTCGATCCAATGCACATATTCAAGAATGTGGGTAATCTACTATGGGACCATCTGACCGGCAAGAAAGATACTTTGGGAGCCAGAGTTGACCTTAGAAATGTGGATCGTATGGAGCAATATTGGCCGCAAACAGCGTCTGATGGATCGATAAAACTCCCTAAAGCACCATGGATTTTCACAGGAGCCCAAGAACGCAAAGTAAAAGAGACCATTCGATCTTTGGGCATAAAATGTGTCAGGTACGTTCATAGTGGACTTTAATATCATTGCATAAAATGTGGACTTTAATATCATTGTTGCACATACTTTACAGTTTATTTTATCGGTTGCCATTGAGGGATGTTTGTCTCTCGACATCCATAACACAATCTACAAACTTGCAAAGCTGGTGCAATGGATCTCACAAAAGGAGATCAACGTAGACTCCATACCATTCGCCAAACTAAATGCTGCGGAGCTTGTGTGCATGTTTGAGAAACATTTTCCAGCTACCATGCTAACCATTCAGGTGCATCTTCTTGTTCACATAGTTGATGAGGTGGAAATAGCTGGCACAATTCATTCCAGATGGATGTTCTTCTTAGAACGTTTCATGAAAACGCTTAAGGGATATGTGCGTCAAAAGGCACGTCCGAAGGGTAGCATGGCAGAAGGTTGGTTGGTATCAGAGTCCCTAGTGTACATTGGAGAGTGGCTAGACGGATTTGATAAAGCCCGGGACACGCTATGGCGAACCATAGATGATGAGCGCATATCTGGGATTGTCATGTGCAATCTCGGTGTTGAGAAGAAGATGACGAAAGATCTAGAGGCTAAAATCAACCGATTTTGCATGCTTCACAATCCAGTGATGCAAAAGTGGATTTCAAAATATGAGGATGCAAAGCAAGAGCAACAACGGGCACGAATCGAGTGGAGACAGGGAAGACGACCACCGATGCACTATCCGACGGTTCTGGAGAGCCTACCAACATTCATGAGCTTAAGATGGTTGCACAACCAATTGAAAAGCGCACAACAATGCGGTGACGAAGTGACTGAGGAAGAGTGGGAGTACTCTCGGGGTTGCGCGGCCAAGGTAAGTTTGCAATGTACGACTAGCTAGTGACTTTATTTCTAAACGTTTGAACGGCCACTCATAATCTTTGTTCGTTGTAGTATAAGTCATACACAGCAGCATGGTGTAAAGGTCGACATTTTAGGGTGGAACGGATCGACAAAAAGCGTTTTACTCAAGATTGTGGAATCATGGCAAAATTTGAACAGTCTAGTCGACGACGTTCCTCTGATGCAGATCCTGTGGTGGCGGAACTCACTTACCTCGGCACGCTACAAGAGATTTTGAGGATTGATTACAGAGGATTTTTTGTCGACTTGTTCGATGTGCAATGGTTCAAGATAATCATGGAGGGTCGCAACGCTACTGTGCGTAGAGGAGAGTCTGGTTTTCTTGAGGTGGATTCTACTAAGAAATGGACTGACCTAAGAGACACTTTCGTACTACCCGAGCATTGTGAACAAGTAAGTATGTAAATAGTTAACATCCCCCTTTTACAAGTTATGTGCTTGAAAGCTCTCATGTAAGTTATGTGGCTCTAGCAGGTAATATTTCATCCTACAAAGTCTACATCAAACTGGTGGTACGTCATAGAGGTAGCCTCTCGTAGTGCAAGGACGTATGAAGGCTACCATGTGCCAATCACAATGGCATCAATGGAGGAGATCAGAGAAGATGCTCAATCAGAAGCCGCTGCGGTGGTGCCAGACGAGCATCAAGATGCTACTACTCTATATGGGGTGCATGCAGAGGAGCTACAAAATGAAACAGAGGATATGTGTTTAAACGGAGAGCTCTATATAGATATAGGAAGTTATACTGAGTTATGTGAGGATGAGAGAGAGATCTCTTAAAGCCACAAATATTGTATTTGAACAATTTTGCTCCGTGTTGTAAAAGCTCTGGCTCTCTAAGTACCTTCCATGGTGTATAACGCTCTTTTCTACTTGCGCTCACATCTTTTGATTGAAAATTCTGAGTTTTCGACTTGCCTCTTCTATCACTCAATTCATTGCGTCATTACGTCATTGTATTTAATGGTCTTTGCGTCATTGTCTACTCTATTCATTCAATATTAAGTTTAAATATTCGTGTGTTTAATGCAGGTATGGATGATGAGGAGTTTCTTTCTTCTTTGTCACTGCAGCAGAGACAGTGGTACGTGGAGCGTCATCGCTCTGGCGCATCATCGCGCGTTCCTACTCCATCCGCATCTCCCTCTCTTTCGGAGCATTCGGCGTGCTCCGAAGCTTCGGCGTCGACGAGATGATCTTCACACTCGTCTAGACACCGGATCTCTAGTGGTGGAGGTTGTTGTGGGGATTCCGCCGCCGATGCCTCCACACCGCCTCTTTGTTTGCCCGCCCCCACACCAGACACAACATCGCCATCTACGCCAGGTTTTGCGCGGCTGACTGTTCCTAGCAGCTACACACCTCTACCTACTCCGCCAGGAGCCACCCCACTCGACACTCCTTGCTTCGGGGCCCAGATGCCGGTGGAGACACCTGACGTCCTTACCCCCATCGACACGCCGCTATAGACCCCTGTCGAGACACCCAGGTTCACGCGTCACCGGCCAGAGGGCTTGCCTTACTCCGTTGACTTCAGTGGCGGCATCATCATGGATGATGACGGCAAGAAGGTGATCTCGCGCATGCGTGGTTTTTGCTCTCAGCTGTTTAGACACTACATACTAAACAAATGGAGTGATGTACCAAGTGATTTAAAAAAGAGAGTCATCAGCATACTTCATGATGAGTTTCCCGTTCCAACACGGGATCAACGCTTCAATAAAGACCTGATGAAGATTCGAATGCGCGAATACTGCAAACACAAGCGTTTCGAAGTGCAAAAATCAATCAAGCATGGGTGGAACAGGCCAGATTGGCTAGCCAAAGAAGATTGGAAGAATGCGAAGAAAGCAGCGCGCGAGAATCCCGACAAGTGGAAGCAACAAAAGGATGTAGCCAGAGCGCGAGTAGAGGCAGGGAGCTCGCACCACTTGGGGAGCGGTGGATGGGCATCATTTGAGGCCGATTTTGTAAGTGTTTTCGCATTGCTCTTTATGTTCGATAGTTTAGGGTTTATGAGTTTTTTAATTCTAACATAATGAAATCTTTGTATGTTTTGACAGTGGTCGATGACAGGACGTGATCCCACACCGTACGAGCGCGAGTACGCAGGTAGGAAGGGCTTAAACGCCCTGATGGACATTCTCAGTTCTCGCGGCGGCATGGTTAGTATTAGGGTTTACTCTTTTCTATTTTTTGTATTGTTTTATAAATGTCGTTATATGTTTATACTTACTGAAAGCTGTCTTATTGTCTTTTTTTGCAGAATCCGACAGATATGACGCTTGGACGCGATGAGACGTCTGACTAGACGATGTCAGTTTAGCCGTAGCTAGATAGCATTAGTTTAGGGTTTCTCATAGCTTATGTATCATGAGACGGATTTTATACGTCTTTTTGAACCATGTGTATTATTACATTTGTCACCGCAGTTCATTTTGCCAATCAATTCTTTATGCCTATGATGTTGTACAATTGTCATTATTACATTTGCCAATCAATTCATTTTACCTATGATGTGTACAATTGTCAATTTTACGCTTGTCAATTTTGCAAACAATGCGTCTTGTGGGTGACTATTTTGGGTCTATTATCTACCCTTGCACTTTTTTTAAAAAGTGAATCATGTCACCAAAAAATTTTTTCTCGGGCATCGCTATAACCGTCGCTATTTATGGCTCTGTAGCGTTGCTATGAGCGTCGCTATAGACTTCTGTGTAAATGTCGCTATAACCGTCGCTATGACCGTCACTATGAGCGTCTCTATATAGCGACGCTTATAGCGACGCTTATAGCGATGCCTATAGCGACGCTCTCGTAGCGACACTATTAGCGACGGTTTTAGCGACGCCGGGGGTTATAAAAACCCAGTGTATTTCCGTCGCTAACAGCGTCACAAGAGCACACAACCTCTTATAGTGATATATCCTTTTTGTTGGGTGAAACTAGAGTCTCTGAGCTCCAAAAGACATAAACTATATCTCTTACTGCACCTGTGACAATGTTACCTTGAGGCAATTATCTTTGACATGCACACAATGGAAAAACTTCCTCATCATCTTTAATCTCAAGACGATAACTGGCTGCAGCAATGTTTCTCCAATGAACACTCAAAATACCTGCTATCCTTGTATGGTTCATTTGTGTTGTGCCATCAATATTATTCATTACCATCGTCAAAGAAGAGCTCATCTGTTGAGCGGGGCACCTTGAGCTGGCTGAGAGTGTTACACACGTTAGATAGAAGAGTGCTTTCAAAATTAGCTGTTGATGTTTGCAGATTCTTAAAAGTAGGATGGAGCAAGTGTTGATGGAATAACTCTGTTTGGATACTTCTTGTAAGCCCTAGTGTCTGTGTGCGCCAAAACTTTGCCTTAGCTGAACAAATCTTCTTTCTTGATTTGGCTTCATCCATTAAAGATGGACCTTGCAACCTACTGCTTTCTTTTTCTTTCCTCCTTTATTCTCATTTCTTAGCAGCCCTATACTCGCGCATAGAAGAGGTGTCCATGCTGTGAACACTTGCATTGTGCTCCATAGTCCAATCCCTGTTTAGGAAGCCTTGCACAGTAGTCCAATCCCTGTTTGGACAACCTTGCTCATTCACCATGACAAGAGAAGTAGTTGTGAATTCCATGCCTTGAGGATTATCCATCTTTACGTAGCCCTGCATATTCTGCATGCTAGGATAACCATTTGTATTCTCTGGTCAATCTGTGAATTCCATGCTGGCAAGAGTGTGGGTAGTGTAGCGAGTTAAAGAGCTACAACTACATAATCGGCTATGTTGTGGACGAGGAAGAAAGATAGGAAGAGAGAGAGAGAGAGAGAGAGAGAGAGAGAGAGAGACTCATCTATAATCATTACATAGATCTATGCTGATACAAACCAAACATTTTTTTTACATAAAAGAATTCCCCAAAAAAAAGATAAAAATGAATTTCCCAATAAAGTGGATAAAAAAGACTTCCCCAAAAAATGCTAATTTTCTACCCAAGAAAAAGTAGTGTCCTTGACAGTGCATATTGTACCACCAAACCATGCTTTTAGCCATCTACACAATACACTATATAGCTACACATTAAGTACTTCACATAGTACAAAATACTAATAAAGTGTCCTACATATTTGTAATATAATGTAGCTATTTAACTCTATGTGCTATGTAGTGTTATTTAGTAAACTATGAGATACTATATACTTATATGGTGGAATATAGTTTTATGTGCTATATAGTGGTATATGGTAGTGTATAGTTATTTACACTACAAAGTTGTATGCACTATATAAATCTATACTGGAGTATAACAGTATGGTTGTGTATTGAACCAGACACTATAGAGCTATATAATGCCACATGGAAAATATATATCAATATAATTCTTTGCACTATATTGATGTATGCTTATATAGCACCATATATGTAGCAATAAATGTCTATATATTGCTATATATCAGTATATAGATTTAAAAAGCACCATATAGATATATAGTGTACTTCACTGCTTTATATAGTTCTCTACATATGTATTTGTCTACACTCAAATAATAATATTGTCCACTACATTATCATTTTTCTACTAATATATAGTGCAGTACTGAAATGGCTAGTTCACATAGTGTATAGCAATGAACATTCTAATATAGTGATACATGAATTGATTATTCTTCATTGATAGATTGAAACCAATTTTTGTTACTGGCTTTTGAAGGCTAGATTGGATTTGATAGAGATAGAGCACATGTATGCCCTACAGAGGGTGAGATTTTGCTATTCCTTGGGAACACTACTTTCCATCCAATGCCACCTTGTACATGTGTTTTTTTCAAGATCATAACAAATTTTTGATCGTGTAATGGATGTGGGTTTGGTTCTTTGCAAAAGGCTTGGTTGTTTAGCCACCACTTACTTGTGGTCGTCGCTACCACTTTCTTTGTTTTGCACACATGGCACGTTCTTATGAGAGGCATGTGGCGTCTGATTGTGGGAAGCATGCGCCATTCTAGGATGATGGTAATGTAGGGCTTCCAATCAAGGCATCTACCATAACTACCTCCAATGTAAGTAAATTCGTACAACTACAACATTTGCTTTATATGTGGGGTTCGGTGATTATTTTTCTTGGCTATTAACACAATGGTGCATTTGCAGATCAGCATTCACAAAGTTCCAACAACTCATTGATCCTTTGTGGCATGGTGTTGATGCCACATTCCATTCCCTGGAGAGAGTGCTTGTTAGTTGATTGGATGCTTGACTGATTGATCGTAGTCTCTCCATTAGCATGGGTGTCATTGCATACTTATAGTGCACATAAATGTCAATGTGATACATAGCTCTATTTTTTCCAACAAAGGTGAACCATTTCATGTGTTTTATTGGTTTTCCAAGGTAGTCATGTGAAACTGCTAATATGAAGAGGGATAAAACCCCAATGGTGATAAAACCTATTGTTGATGCTAGTGTAAATGCTATCACTATGATGGCCCAAAATTGTATGGAGAAAGAGTCAGAGGTTTATATTTCATCACTAGATAGACCACAATCTACTAATGCAAATGATGGACAAGTGCATCCTATTCCATCCACTAGTAATGAATGCCATTGTATACTTGCATTAGCAATTCTTGTAGAAAATGGCATCCTACCTTTCCGATTTATATGGAAATCATTCGTAGATGCTGCAACTATGGTAGCTAAGAATTATGTGGAGGAATATCCTGCTACTCATACTTCCTTGGCACATGCACATTTCAAGGAAATCATTCACCTCTTGGGAGCATGAGACAACGATAGGCCGCAATTATGGCCGCATGGGTAGAGGCCATAGGGCAAGGCTCTACCAAATGGATGGCATGCATGCTATGGGGGCACTCTATACAAGTTCATGGTTGGGAGGTTAGAGGTGTGTCAAAGTCCCCTTATCTCAAATGCACATTACATCTATCAAACACAAACTTGACCACAAGAGGCCAAGTTTTGCAAGTGCAAATACATGCAAATGGTTCTTCCAAATCCCAAGTACATATAAATCATCAATAAGTGTGAAAGAATTGTCACCCATAGTAGTAAGTATAACTTTTTCAAATTTTGTAACTAGATAAGAGACATTGTTGCAAACGTGACAATACTCTCGTTAGGGACAGTCTTAGAGAAGTCAAAAAATCACGATGAGAAGTATTGTGCTTAGTCACACCACTATCACATCACCACACATAAGCCCCATGTTTTCGCAATACCACATCATTTCTTGAACTGCATCTTCAATCACTGCACTTGTCTCTTTCTTGCAAGCCCTTTTTCTCTAGAGTGTGCCCCTTGTAGCAATACAAAGATAAGGCAATCAAATTTCACATGAAACACTAGTTCTCTTTCTCAAGTCTTCAAGTGGAGGCAAAAGTTATCTTCTAGCAAAGGATCAAAAACCATCTACGAAAGAGAACTATCAGGAATAATGGAAATTAATTACTCATTATCCCATGGTTGCTTTCTTATGTGTGATGAAAAAATCTATCAAATAATAAAACGCTTAATAGAAAGTGCAATAAATACATGAATATGCACATCTTTTGCATCCTAACGTGTTTGGTCATAGTGCTCAGTAGTAGGCAAATCAACTCTAGTAGTGGTTGTTAGAACTAGCACCATCATCCACAAAAATTGTATATACAAAACCTAGTATTTCATCATAGCCACACAACATTACAGATGCCCTTAGCAACAAGAAGATGATGCATCAAGTTGGTAGTTGTCCCGATATAGTTTTTCCTAAGAAGACAACATATGAATTACGTCATTAGGTAGTTTGGTCATAACTTTCAACTTTAACATTAATTGTCCTTAGAAGCATCAGAACATGTCGAGAACAACTAAGGCTAATCCTCTAGCAAAAATCTCACAAACATAAGTTTTAGAATAGAGTAGTTGCAAAACTTTGGAAAAAAAAGCAAAAAACAGGTTTCGTTTTTTCACATAGTTAAAGTTCATAAATGTTGTGCAAGAGTAAGGTTAATGGTCATTGGTGAGATCAATATTCTAAAAAAATGTCAAGTTTTTCATCTCATAAGGCAACTTTGTGGATATATAGCACCTAGAAAATCATTTTTAAACTCTTCAAATAATTCAAGCAAAATGGTCACTTAACAAGACATAAAAGTAAAGACATAAAAGTGTCTTGTTACCATTCTAGTGTTAAAAATGTATGCAAAATCAGAGGACATACCATGAATTGAACAAAATTGGCATATTTTAAGAAATCTTGTTTAAATTTGCCTAAATATTGGTGTATTCTAAAATTATTTTCAAATTGAGAAAGACTTTGTAAATTTTCATGAATTACACGGGCATTGGTTATTTTACCTTTCATATTCGTCACTTGTGGGACTTTTATTCTTTCTTCAACCTTGACACTCATATGGACTCTCCCATTCTGCCATCATAAACTAATGAATATTCTCTAATCTTTCCTGATGGGGGGCAATCTCTACAATCAAGCTTGAAGCATCTAAGTCCTCAAAAGCATAAGAGCAATTGCAAGTGCAATTCCTGGTGCCATCATGAGAAGGTTCCTAGAGGCTAGTTGTTCACACAAGGATTTAAAAACAAAGGACTAAGGCTTCCGCCTTGCCAAAATTCCCAATGGTTGGCGTTGGATACAATGAGAACTTCCGGTTGCTTCATACCTCGTAGCACGAGTCAAAACATCAATAATTCCAACTTGTTTTTGGTTTCCTCATCATTGCCAACTTTGGAACTTGCATCTACCCAAGATATTTAGCAATTATTGCAGCCCAGCAGAAGGTGAAGCCTCTCGTAGACATTTTGAAACAAAATGTAAAGGAAGTCATTGTGGCCCCTTAATGAAGGGACCCATTTAGTAAACAAGCTGGCTCTCCGCCTCTGCAAACCATGGCACTCCCTTCCAATGGGGGAGAGAGAGAGAGAGAGAGAGAGAGAGAGAGAGAGAGAGAGAGAGAGAGAGAGAGAGAGAGAGAGAGAGAGAGAAAGAGAGAGAGAGAAAGAGAGAGAGAGAGAGAGACCAAATATTCTTTCCACCCACATGGCTCGACTCGAGAAAATCATGCCCTTTATACACCGGCCCAAAAAGCCTCCATATCAACACTCCCATTAGATGCATACTCCCGTTCTCGCGAGAGGGAGTGCCAATAAAGGCACAAAAGAACTTGGTATGCCTTTTTCCTCTTGTTTAACATGCGTGCCCTTTTTACAACAAGATCAAACAACTCAAAAATCTCTCTCTCTCTCTCTCTCTCTCTCTCTCTCTCTCTCTCTCTCTCTCTATGGGGAATGCCAAAAAAAGGCACAAAAAGCCTTGGAAACCTTTCTTCCTCCTCTTGTTTAAAACACCAAATCAAAACACTGGAAAAGAGCCTAGACCCACTCTCTCTCACTCTCGCTATGTTGAGGAAGTGGCCAGATAGACTTCATTCATCTCTCTCACTCTTGCTAAATGAGGGGCAGACTGCGCCCTCACCTCTTAAATAGAAGAAGGAGGAAGGCCGCCATCCTTGAATATGTGTAGCATTTAGGTAGCATTGAGTGGAGGAAGCCCCTTCTGCAGGTCTGATCAAGCACGGCCTACTGTCATGCAGTTTTGTTATGGAAAATACCACCATAGCGCCTTCACGCTAGGTTTTAGAGATGGCAGTAAACCACTTAATTTGCAAGCTAAGGGTTTTTTCAAAACCCTATTATACTTATAAGAGCCATATCCAACAGTGGATACCTATAAGGTAAATTAGGAAGCTAGTTAAACACAATTGTTATTTGTGCTACAGAATCACAAAGGTAAGTACCACAGTGTGTGTGTGTGTGTGTGGTGTTGCATACATGCTCTCTATTGCACTATAGAGAGAAAAACTCACTAGTATTTTGTACTCACAATTGTTATTTGTGCTACAGAATCACAAAGGTAAGTACCATAGTGTGTGTGTGTGTGTGTGTGTGTGTGTGGTGTTGCATACACGCTCTCTGTTGCACTATAGAGAGAAAAACTCACTAGCATTTTGTACTCATCGCTGAATTTTTCAACGTTGTCCTACCTTCAGTTTTCACAAACTCCAACGCTCCTACTCTCCAATTTTTTTCATCAATGCTATGGAGTTTTTTTGTTGCCTCAGAGCGCTATTGCAAAGAAAGAGTCTCTAGTGCTGCTCTTTTTTATGAGGTTCAACACTTCTCATTAAATAAATTCTCTACAATGCCTTTTGTTTAATGCTCCCAATACCTTTACTGAGGTGTCAATTTCCTATAGATCTGTGATTGTGGATTTCCTCCTCCTCCTTTTGATTCTATTACATTGTGCTAAGGTATTGAACCCTAGCTTCTCTCAAAGATTTTGCATGTACATCGAGAGCAGGTCAAGAAATCAAAGCTTTGATACCACATGTGAGTGTGCAATGTGTGCGTATATGGTATAGGTGGGGGAGGAGGTTATACTCTATGTAGGTGGAGAATGGAGCAGCAAGCTCTATCTCCTTATTCTTTGTATATAAAGAATATACAAATAATAAAGGGTTGATGGTTAATGAGTCATTGAACAGTCAAACGTCGAATGCTCGGTTCAGGACAAGGCACACTGCCTTTACCCCACCATATTTAGCAATATGATACATGATGTAATACATCAACATGAAGTGTTATGGTGATGTAAGTCAGTATTATCTATCTGGCTGAAAGCAGGGTTTGGTGGTACAAAAATTGTACCCATTTGGTTGTTTGCAACTTTGGTAGTTGTAGGAGGGAACTTGCATTTGAACTTTTAAAAGTTTACATTTTAAAAGGTATAGTTCAAAGATTATAAGACCGAGTGCAATCAATGGTACATTGCCAACCATGTAAAGTAACGATACTTACCCCTCTCCTTTGTTGTGGATCTTTTCACTTGTGCAACAGAGGATTTTCCCATGATCTCTGTCATCTCTGATTGATCAATGTTCTGCCTCTCTTTGGGGGTTGTAGTACCAATCCTGCTACGACGCTCATTCTTGCTCGTATGAGGCTCAATGCAGCTACTACTAGGATTTTTGAATGAACTCCCCTTCATCCTAGAATGCCTCTCTTCAGAATATTTGGGTGTGGCTCTAGGTGCACATTTGCAGGCTGGTGTCCTCATGTTGGAAGAGGGAAATGGAGGAAGGAAAGGTCACAAGGGGAGTTATGGCAAGGTGTTTGTCAACAACCTATAGAGTGGTCTCGTGCACGGTGATGAACTACATCGGCAAGTTCCTTGTGACGTTGATGAGATAAAATATGTGGAAGCTGATATAAATGCGTCGAAACGCATGCTATGTTGACTCGAAGGCACTGCGGAGATGAAGAATCTTGCTCTAGAAATGGAAATTGAATAGGTATTTTTACATATGGTACCTCTTGTTCTTCATGTTATTTTTCTCTAATTGTGCTTGTATGTAGTGTCATATTCTTGATAGGAACTTTTGCTACTTGTCCTGGTTTATACTTTTTGTACAATGTCATGAACTAACTTAAGTTCTATTGAATTGTTTTGGTACTTTTGGTGTATAGCTAGTTCTTCAAGTGTCCTTTGGTGCATTCTAAATATTTCTTATGTACATCTTGTAGGAGCATTTGGTACTTCTTGTAGGAACATTTGGTACTTTTGGTACTTTATATTTGGTGCTTTCTGCTGGAACATAATATTTATATCTGTGTATTGACATGTACATATTAGGTGCTTTTAAGTACCTTGGTTTGACCACGAGTACTTTCATTTAGTACTTCTTGAAAAATTCAATATTTTTGGGTACTTTGGGGTCCTTTTGGTACTTTCTGTAGGAACATCATATGTATATATGTGTGCTATGAATTGTGATGTACATATTAGGTCTTTAAGTACCATGTTTTGACCCGAGGTACTTTACTTTTGGTACTTCAATATTTTTGGGAACTTTGGAGACCTCATTTTGTACTTTTTGGTACTTATATTTTTACTTTTGTGCTTTGGATACTTCACATATGGTAGTTTTATTGTTTGGATACTTCACATATGGTAGCTTTACTGATTATTTGGTACTATTTACTATTTGGTACTATTTATTGTGTACTAGATTGTTGGCTTTGGTATATACTTAACAAGTACATTTAGGTATTGTCTGCTAGTTTTTCTACTTACCATATTGGTTACTGTTTCTATTTGGTACTACTTAGTGCTTATTAGATTATTGTCCTTTGGTACAAGTTGGTTCTTTAGGTACTCTGAACATTTGGTACAGTTTACATTTGGTATTGTCTGCTATTTAGTACTAGTAACTGTCATGACATTTACATTTGTTGTTGTTTACTTTTCTCTAGGACACTACTTTGGTAATATTCACCGTCATGACATTTCCCTATGTGACATGCAGAGGGAATGCGGTGTCCTCGAAACTGAGTGTGAAGAGGCTCAGATCCAGAGTGAATTTGTCAGAATGATAATTGCAAAAGTCAACGAAGGAAGAAGGTTCATATTATTTCCAAGGCCCCATATCAAGGATGAAGACAAGACAATCTATGCTTTAGGATCTTGTGTTGCTTGTGGGGAGTGCTTGGGCTCCGTCCATGTGGTTGGTTCTTTCATGCTGGGTGTAGGCACCAATACCACCCTCTCTATTTCGCTGCCACTCTAATGAAAAAATACATTCGTGCAAAAGTTGGATGGAACGAGCGCATCTCCGAAGTGGCCAAGACCTGGGCTCACAACAAGGGACATGTTCAGAAAAGTAAGCAACCATCTTGGTTCTTGTTTTGAACACAATTTTGTTTTTTCTTATCGTAAAATGTTTGTTTGTTGTTGAACGATGTAGAATACGAGGTCAAAGAGGAGTATACGGACAACCATGTTGCAGACAAGCACTCAAAGGTTGGACATACGTTTGATGAGGAAATGGCAGATGGTGGTAAGTTCTATGATGTGGATATGCATGAGGTAGCTACATGCACATTTCAAGGCATATATTATGAAGTGCAATTAGAAAAGTTAGATGAAGACAAGGACACCCCCACAAGGGCCCATGAGGGAGTAAATGACCGCAAGGAAGAACCAGACCATGAGGTGCTACCGGATCAAAGGTGGTGTGCTTGGTGGTGCTTTCGTCGATGTATAGCAGCCAAACAAGGATTTTTTGGGGGTTGGGGGGGGGGGGGGGGGGGTGTGGTCTCATGGTAGAGGAGAAGGGAGAGGTAAAGTATGTGATTGAAGGATTCCTTCAAATCATTCAATTCATGGATTTTATTTTAGACGAGTGACTAGGATGATTAGGATTGCTATCTAGAAAAAATATAGAGTTTGTAGTTACCATGTCAAAGTAACTATCTAAAGCCTCGAGTAATGTAGCCACAAGGAATATTAGATTAAGAAGTATACTTTAGCTATTTCGAACTACAAAAATTGAAGCTTTCTACTAGTTTCAGTCGTTTGCTTGTCAGTTTGCCACATAATACACACTTTGTTGCTAGTTGGGCAATCAATGGTTGGGGCAAAGAGTACTTTTCCTAAGGAGGCTGCTAAATCTCCCATATAGGGCCATAAGAAGGCAAGCAACTCCACAAAATCTATGAAGATGAGACATTTACACAACATCTCCTCTTTGCAAGGAAGCTGCCGGGTGTTTCTATAAAGAGGATGTTTCCGAATGTAGCTACATATGTTTTTAACTTGCAAGGATGTTGCAAGACTAGGGTTTTGGGCAGCCTAGCGTTTTGGGCAGAGACCAAGAGAAGGCCTTTTCCCAACCTATGCTTACATCTCCAAGGCGTGTGGCCTTAGGGTATTTCGGAAGAATATTTCATACTTCGTGGTACATACTGGAGATCCCAATACCCACCCTGTGTGAATTGACCCCTACCAAGCTACCGTTTACATCGAGCAGAGCCACTTGGAGATGCCACCATCACTGATCAATGCAGCTCGTGTGCATGCATGCTACACCCAACACAATGCCCATGAAATGGAAAGGGGGAACGAGCCATAACTCCTCTCTCTTCCCTTTCTCAATGAAGACCATCTCCCCGTATAAATACCCTAACACCTCATCCCCAACACTCGTACATGGGATTTTTTCCACCACGTGCCACTTCCATGAGAGATCCTTGTCCCACGTAGAATATTATCTTGCCTCCTTGAAACATGCATCCCACATGGGTCCTTCGCTTTCCATGAGGCAAAGCAGGTTTTGAGGTTTCAGAGCGACGAAACACGTTTGTAATGCTCAGATTAATGTAATGGCTAGATATGGACCATGCAAAAAACTCTACTTCGCATACAACAATTGTGTTCACTATAGACGAGCATCTTTACACATTTGTGGGAAACATGAATGTGAAGCATGGAGGATGGACTCCAGCAATAGGACCAATAAGCTTGTGGTTGTGGCCCCGAAAGCCATTATAATTGTAGGGAGATCTGAATGGTATAGGAGATGTGAGGGTTGGGATTTCATGATAGATGTTTGAGAGAGTTCTATTGTGCAAGAATTTAGACTGATCGTGACTTCAAAGCCTCTTACACCTCACATGCTCCTAATGCCCACAACAAAGCATGGGAAATGCTTGCATAGTCTTTTTTTATACAAGAATCGAAATGTTGTAGATTTTGTTCATCTTTGAGAATGGTTTGATATAGTTTTCTATGACAGGAAATGGGTGCTACCTAGATTTTGAATGTTGGCACCAATTGATTACAATTAAGCACAAAGCATCCTATAGGAGGAGTCCCATAGGTTTGGCATGAAGAGACTATCTTGCTTTTTTGTGCAGGATGTGGAGCCCGAGGGGCTCCAAGGTGAGCCTCTCGACCACAAGAAGTGCCATGACCTTTGTCCTTCACTGTGGATTGGAAACACTCTTTTCAGAGTGTTTGGACATGCCAAGTGCAAGTCACCATCGAAGCTTTCGAACCTAGAACATAAGAGTTTGCCAAGGTGATTGTCGGCATGCTTCATCCACAAAGAGTGCACAATGCCAAATAACAATCAAATTGCAGTATACTTCATACAAAAAGTTTGTGTACAAGATATATTAAGACGAAGTGTAGACTAGGTAAGCAAACCACACAATGGAAGTGTGGATTTGGAAGGGCCAAGGAGGGGTTCCAACAACCAACGAAAAAAAGAGCCAACCCCCGTCCCCTCCCAAAAAAAAAAAAGGCCTATTGGGCTACTACCATAGGAGCATGATCAAATGATAAATATGGTCACCCAAGGGGCCATGTGTTGAAGTTTCACTTTGTCTCCCCCAGATTCTTTCCAGCACGCTAGAGCTCAGTCCTTCATGATGCTTCAATATGGCATGGATCTCTAAAGCTACCTTCTCTATTAGAATAATCAACACGTTGTTGGAAAGCTTCTCTATCCTTGTCGCCTGAGAGCAATTGTTTGCATACCATTTTGAAAGTCTCCCATGACCTCTCTATTAGAGCCTTGACTATGTAGTTGAAATTTTCGAACCAAAATAAATGCCGCTCCATGCAAACGTGTACGCATTTGGACCAACATCTTTTTGCAGCCCCTGCTACTCGTTCCTTTTATCTAGTAAATTGGTTAAATTATTTTTTTTCTCTACTAGCTTACGACATCAACCAACGTCTTTTTGTAGCCCCTACTATTTGAACGCATTTACCTGGAAAGCAATTAGCGATAGCAGGTAGGGTTTAGGGTTATAAAAGGAGGCCGTGTGGCCGTTTCCATTTTGTGGCATAAAACTCGAGTAGTTGGTTGCAATATTGCCCATCGGTGTTTTCTACTCACATCGTCATCGTCAAGGTTGTTGTGCGCCTCCAATATCCCTCCACCATGGCCAACCTTAGGCAGACACTTGCAGGTATACGCAAAAGGTCTGCAAATCAAGAGGATCTCTTGCAACGTCATGAGAAACCGAGTATATCATCATCACCAACAGCTTATTATAATGAGAAGCAACGGTTGACTACGGGACAGCCCAAGATCAGGAGTCGCATCCTCAAAGACAATGCCTTCCTCGTGAAAGATGAAGGCTCTGTGTCTATGCAGCAAGTTGATGATGCGTCAGCTAGGTATTTGCATATTAATGAAGGTGCCCCGGGCTCTATATAAATTTTTTGGTGTCAATGGGCCTTAGGAGCTCCACATAAGGCTTGTTAATACCACATACCTTCTCTATATTATGCCAAAAAATCAACCATTGGATACGATGCATAAAAGTTTGGGTAGCACCTTGATGACTTGGATACTTTTAGATCCCTTTCTAGGGCTGTACATAAGAATTATATAGTTTATATTTTTATACAATCTCAATATACATCAGAGTTGTGGAAGCAAGATAGTGTTGGCAGTGTCCTGTCGAACACCCAAATTAGCGATAATGCATCTGAGCCATACACACTCAACCGTAGTTGTGAAGACTGCCCTATACTCAGCCTCACAACTAGAAGTGGCCACAATAAATTTCTTCTTTCTCAACCATGATGTACATGAACTACCGAGCATGAAATAAAAACCACTTGTGAACACCTGCGTGTCAAAACAACCAGCCCATTCTGAGTTCAAAAAAGCATGTAAGTCTGGCGTAAATGATCCCCCCTTGGGATAAAACTAGCCAAGATATAAAGTGCCACTCAAGTAGTGGAAAATCCTTCTGAAGTACTACCAATGCTTAGACCCTGGGATATGCATCAATCTGCTGAACTGTGAGACTGCAAACTGAATATCCAACCTCGTGTTGCATACATAGATGAGGTAGCCAACAACAATTTTGGTAAAGAGTGACATCAACAGGATCACCAACATCATGTAGACTTAACTTCAAACCAGCTTCCATGGGAGTAGCAATAGGTTTGCAATCCTCAAGTCCAAACTTACATAGCAATGTCTCTATGTAGGTTCTTTGACACAAGGCAATACCACCATCACACTGCTTAAACTGCATGCCCAAGTAATTATGCAACAACCCCAAATCTTTCATCTTGAAAGTAGCATTCAAATCAGCCTTGAATTCAACAATATGTGCCTCATTGGGACCAATGATCAACAAATAATCCACATAAAGAACAAGAATGAGAAGTACATTGCCCTCGTGCTTGACATACAATGTGCTTTCTATTGGACTGTTACGAAAGCCTTGTTTGATCAAATGAGTGTCAGTCTTCTCATACCAAGCATGAGGAGATTGCTTCAATCCATACAAAGATTTGCTACATTTTCACACCTTATCCTCTTGTCCTTTCTTGACAAAACCGCGAGGCTGCGTTACAAAAAGTTCCTCAAATATGTCACCATTCAACAAAGCAGTAACAATGTCGGATTGATGTACATCCCAACCAAAATGAGTTGCCAAATGCACATAAAAAATGCACAATGGTCATAGAACAATTGGGGACAAAAGTCTCTTCATAATCTATACCTTTTTGTTGTGCATAACTCTTTGCAACAAGTTGAGCCTTATAGCGATCAATCTCACCATCCGGCTTGTGTTTTAACTTGTAAACCCACTTTGTTCCAATTGCCTTTTTCCAGAAGGCAAATCACATAAAGTCCATGTGTCATTTTCTATAAGTGCATCATATTCTAATTGCATGGCAGTTCTCTAATTTTTTTAATTATGTGCTTCATCAAAATACAGAGGTTCCTCAACACAATGTAAGCTAGACATAGCAAAAGAATAACAATCTGATGCATAAGATGCATGGCGAGAGCCTGAACAAGTGCGACTAGACAAAGGTGCATCCAATTTACTATCATGCAATGTATGCACCATCCATTTTGGCATACCTCTATCCTGCTCATTGTGAGCCCTTTCCTCATCAAGTACATCATGTACATCTGCATCAGTAATAGGATGACGTATAACATTTTTTGAAACCCCCATAGGCTATACATTTTCCTTATTGGAGTTTACATTTGAACTTCCACCACTGAAAAGAGGCAACAAAGTTTCATAAATGTCTTGTGAGCTTACATTGCTATCTCTAGTACATGACAGCAAGGGTTGAACAGAATGCTTTCTTTGTGGATGATACAACTTGTAACCTTTTCTTTCAGCACTATAACCAACAAAAATACATTTGATAGCCTTATCATCCAATTTTCTGCGCCGTATTTGTGGCACCAAAGCATACGCCAAACAGCCAAAAACATACATGTGCTTAATAGATGGATTTCTATCATGCCATGCTTCATATGGAGTCATAGACTACAATGCTTTTGCAGGACACTTGCTGAGTACATAAGTGGCACACATGACAGTCTCGAGCCAAAATGAATGTGGTAAAGCTTGACTCTTAACCATACATCGTGCCATCTTCATAAGAGACCTCTTTTTCCTCTCATCAACACCATTTAATGGAGGTCAAAACGAACGCGAATCAAAAATCCGGGTAGACTAAGCTTTAAGATCTATCCCAAAAATTCTGTCAACCTGCGAACGCTGGCCAAAGCGAATACTTTGGTGAATGCTTGCCAAAGCTCACTGAAATTGGAGAAAGTGAGCAGGCATGTGCTGGAGCTGTTGGCAACTAAGCTTGGGAGGACGCAACATGCTCTGATACCAATTGTTGGAATTAGGGTTGCAGTGGAATGCACACAACTTAGAGAATACAAAGGAAGCTCAAGGAACACAACACAGAGTATATTACTTAGTGTGAAATGGAAAGATAGATACCCCTAGAATGAATGGACGTATATACAATGCACGGGGGAAAAAACCTCCTAGAGAGGGAAAAAATGCCATGGCTGTCCTAAGTGCATTCACACACATCACTACCACATTTATACGATGGTATGTCATAATAATCAATATCTAATTCTCCTAAATGATTTTCTCATATTAAACTGATCATTTAATGTGGGGAAGTGCTAGGGGAGAAAAAGCTAGAATATTGGTTAAGCTAGCAGACCTGCCACAATAGGGATCCAAAGGAGGGAAAATAGGGATCCAAAGGGGGGGCCATCTGCAAAAGAGCCATGTGCAACAATGGGCTAAAACGACCCTAAGGTTCAGCCCATTAAGACTTCCAAAATGCTAAGGTTCCAAAATTCAAAGGTTGTGTCCAAAGGTCAACCCTAGGGGAATTGGATGCTTTGTGTGTGTCCAAAAAAGTCTTTGCAATCCCTACTTGGGAGGGGGAGAGCCTTTCTTGTAGGGGATGAGAGAGAAAGCCACACACACACACACACAAGCTCCCTTTACACAAAGGGAATGAGGGACACATGTCAGCTCCCTAGGCCAGATGCCCACAAGGTGTGCCCAATTCCTATTGGATGGACTTGGAGGTGGACCAATGAGAATTAGGCTAGAGTACATCTAGTTTAATTAATTAAATAACACTTAATAAATAGAACCAATGAAAATTAAGTCTCCTGGAAGACTATTGGACAGTCTCCCAAGGGGTCGAATGAGCATTCAGCAGCCCAATGGCTTGCCTGATTTCTATTGGCTAGGAGGCAAAGGGGTCCAATGAGAGTTTAGTTGAATTATTAATTTACCTAAAGATCTCACAAAAGGGGAAAGGGGGACACATGTCAGAAGGCTATCACTTATGTTGTTTAATTGTCATTGGCTTGACTTGGGGAGGTCCAATGAGGGTAGAGCAAGAGCAAATAGCAAGAGGGCTTGCCCAAGAGAGAGAGAGGGCTGATTTTTGCAAGTCATTATCACACACACACTCAAACAATCTCATGTGTGAAGAAAGAGAAGACTATCTCTTCCCAAGCTTTAATGGAGAGCTCTTCACCTACTCCAAGCTTGTGAGATAGAAGCCTACATCGACACAATCTTGGCATGTGGATGCAAATCCAACCAAGAGGAAAGCTTCAATTCATGCTCATCTCCTCTACCATGCTAATTACTAAGCTAAGGTAAGCTAATATCAGTGATTATGTGAGGAGATGTACATCTTTCTCGTAAGATACTCCTTCTTCCTCTCAAACTACTCTCATACCCTGCTAGCTCTCACCATCTTCGAAGGTGTGTGAGGTCTTGGGTCTGAGACCGGGGATAATTGATGGTGTTTGCTAAGTGTTTTGCTTAGTTCATGAAGATTTCATCTTCATTGCACTAGCTAGTCTTGAAGGAACACAAAGAACTGTATTGTACAATGTCTCTCTTGATGGGAGAAACCATAATACAAATCCTTTTGTAGGGGGGACAGGCTCCATGAAAATCCAGTCCTCAACTGTTGTCAATAGCTTAATTTCTCTCTCTTTTTAAAGTATTGTTCATACTATCTAACTAGGTGTTAGGATTTTTGTTGCTCTCTCCACCCAAGCACTCTTGTAATTCTCATTAGGAATCTATTCTAATGAAATGCCGACTATGTTCATGCTAACTTCAGCTACACACAAGTTTTTAGGCCATTAAATGTTACATTGTTATCAGAGCACAAGGTTTCTCTTTTCTTGCTCAAGAAGGGAGGTCCTGAAGCTAGCTATAAATGGTTGGTATTATTAATTGCCTGTGAGTAAGTAGAATAGGGATTTTTCAGCCTTGCAGTGCACCTGCCTTCATGCAGTTAATGGGGCATCACCGTCGAGAGCTATGGTCTTAATAGTGGAGTCCTATGGGGCTTGCCTATGGCTTAACCACTATTGAGCTATTAGAAGCTTGACAGGAGCCCGTGTTGTTTCGGTGTTGAAATACCCTCTTTTCTATTCCTTGCAATTAATGGTATTCGAGCCACAGGTAGAGTAGCTTAAGTGCTTTTTCTAAAGGGGTAAAGAGGAGTAGCAACTAGGGCTTGAAGTGCCAAAGTACACCTAAAAGTTGTTAGAATGGTTAACAATAGTAAAGAGAGTGAAATTAATGTTGATAACTTTGATTTTGCTAATGAACAAGCTACTAATGATGCTTCGATGCTTGTTAACTATCTTGTTTCTAGGCTTCAACAAGCCATGGGAAATCCATCTTTCCAAAGTGAACTACAACGGCAGCTTCGTGCTCACGGGATTCTCCAAGCTCATCACCATGATGAGAGAACACCTAGGAAGCCTCCTTGTGAGACTCCCAAAAGAGGTCTCACTCCGATTCGGGAAGAATAAGAGAATCCATACAAAGGGCTCAAGAATTTACTTCTCGATGATGCATCTCCTTCTCAAAGGAGAACTCAAGAGCCTCCACCGAAGGAACGAGAAAGAAGTGAGTCTCCCGTCACCTCGGCGGAGATGGCTCCACGAAGACGGCAGGCTAAACGCTCTTCATCACCACCAAAGCGGAGAAGACCATCACACTCTTCTCCACGCCATAATTCAAAGAGGGATGGTAAAAAGCAAGATAAGAAAAAGGAGAGAAAGAGGAAAACCTCTTCTCCATCTTCTTCATTCTCTTCCTCTTATGAAAGTGATGGTGAAGACAACGAAGATCAAGACAAGAAAAAGGCGAGAAAGAGGTCACCCTCTTCTCCACCTTCTGCAAATTCTTCACCTTCTGAAGAAAGTGATGGTGCAACCTTTGAACCATCAAAAAGAAGAGGCCATAGGAAATCCTATGCAACATGGAAGAGGTCATCCAAGCTGAAGAAGTTCAAAGAGGGAGGGAAGAGCATCTCTTTCCTTACCTATGATGGAACCTTTGGTGCTACGGACAAAGTCTTGGCCTTTATCTAGCAATTTGATGCGATGTTTGGAGATGAGGGCTTCACGAAGTCCTCTAAGCTACGCCATGTAGCTATGCACTTGCCAAGAAATGGTGGTCCAACCTATGAGCCAATGGTGAATCTCCACGAACATGGAAAGCTTTAAGAGCTTCCATTATGAAGCAGTTTTTGGCCAACGATGCCAAAGACAAAGTACTCACCCAATGGCGAAGCTTAAAGCTCTTTCCCTATGAATCCATCCACAAATATGTAGACAAGTTTTGGGACCTACAACTCAAAGCCACTGTCTTCAAAAAGTTGGATTTTGGAGAGCAAAAGCAACAATTTTGTGCGGGCTTAACCGAAGAAATGGCGGAGTATGTCAACTCCCAAAGGCCACGTACCATATCGGCGGTAATACACCATACTATGGTGGCCTCTTGAATCAATTTCCAAATGGGGGCTAAAAGAAATAATAAGCCCACGGAAAACAAGGGTTCCAACGAGCCCAAGGGGAAGGACAATCTCCACAAGTCTCCTAAGGCCAACTCCAACAAATCTAAAGAGAAGGGAGTTTACAAAGGTAAGAACAAACTCTCTCCTGAAGAGCTTGAGCGTTATCATAAGGATAACCGGTGTTTCAAGTGCGGCGAACAATGGCATGCGTACCGCGCTTGTCCCCAAAAGAACAACCGCCAAGATCCTCCTAGAGCTTCCTTGGTTGAAATCCAAGAGGAGGAGACTCACCAAACTCATCACAAAGGATCTCCTCTATGCCATGCTTGGGGAAAGGTAAGAGAACATCATGCTTTTATTCTCTTTGACCCTAGTTCTACTCACAATTTTATATCTATAGAGTTGACCACCAAGCTAGGCATACAAGCTTACGAGATGGGAGATGTCCTACCCGCAGACAGTGCTTTCAAGGAGCAAGAAGCTTCAGTCACTCCCTTAATCGGGACATTGAGGCTTCATGTTCAAAGCTATGTGGACAAAGAGGACTTCTTTATCTCTCCTCTCAAGCATGAGGATGTAGTCATAGGGGCACCATGGTTTGACCACCTGGCTGCCAATGTTAAATTTCCTGAAAGGAGAATCTCCTTTAAGTTCAGGGAAAAAGACATGTATATAGATGCTAAGGAAATGGGTAACACTATTCCCATTTTACATACACCAGCTTTCAACAAGTCAATAAAGAGCTTTATTTCCATGTACATGATTTTTGTTAAAGATTCTCAAAATGAACCTACTGCTTTAGCAAAAGAAAATAAAAGAAACCAAAAGGAACTAGAGTTATCCAATTTTCTCAAGGGATTTCAAGATGTTTTTATTGACGACATCCCTTGTGAGCTACCTCCTAAACGAGGTAATGTTGAGTCTTACCATCACCCTAGCAAGCTTTCTCGAGCGAACTAAAACCCGAGCGAATATCTAAATGGCATCTACCCATGTTGTGCTATGTTTACTATTGATTTTACATTTCATTTCATGTACAAGTGAAAGGTGTTCAGGTGTTTTCTACCTTTGCAATGTCGCACAGCATTGGGCCTCACAAGCATTGATGTTGCACATTGCAACGTGGCTCAACCTCAGCATCGCGCAAGGTGAGGGACTCATATATAGGCATCACTGCTACATTGTTTCTCTCTACGTATCCTGCATGGTTAGCGATATGATCTCCATCTCTAGTCAGTGCCCGTCATGTAGTTGGACATCATCGCAATTATGGTAGTACTCAATGATGGCCCGAGTAACTCTGCATTGAGGCTGGGTGTCATGGCCCGAGTAAGGATGGCCAGTGGCAAAGTTCCTCCTCCACTTATTCACTATTGGCCTCCTTGTCGCCAACTTTTAGCCCCTCAATAAACTCGCCCACCTCCTTGGGGTGCCTGACATCTCCTTTTGAGCAGCCTCAAAAGCTTTTTGTAAATGCTTGAGCGTGTTCCACACTCCCAACAAAGAAAATGCAAAACATTTCATCTTTTAACTCTCCTTCTGCAAAATCAGAAGCATGCCACACCCAAGCCTTGTCACTACCCTCATGTTCCTACAAGCAACTTATAGAAGGGAACGATTGTGTGATTTGCATAGATTTCATGACCAATCGAACGTTTTTGGTCTTCTTATGCTAGAGTAGCTTTACCTGCCTCATACCTCTCTCTTTCCACTGGTTGTCGTCCTTATCAAATTGGTATAGCTAATTGGCCTTTAGGTCAATGAGAACATTCTCATTCTCCTTGCCAATACTGACAGCAAGGGCATCAAGCTTGATGATGCGGCACCTGTGTCTTCCTCCTCAATTGCAGATCTTGCATCATCACCTTCCTCTATAGCGGCATTTTCCACGGGCTCTTTCTCTTCGTTGAGTGCTTAGCATCCATTTGGGCTAAAGTGGGCTGAGAGAGAGAGAGAGAGAGAGAGAGAGAGAGAGAGAGAGAGAGAGAGAGAGAGAGAGAGAGAGAGAGAGAGAGAGAGAGAGAGAGGAAACAACCTACAACGAGGATGGACGAGCTCGTGGGTGTCAAACTTTGCACCAAGTACTATATAGCAAGGGCGAGAATCAAAGTTTGCAATATTTCATTACTTGCTGCAAGGACCGCACGTCGGCGTGCACACGACTCTCCAAAAAAAGTAGGTATATTCAAACTTTTTGAGGTGTTACATTTTGGGGAATGTGTTGTTTTGGTCCAGTGTAAAGAAAAAATCATTTTTCCAAACATACAAAATTCCCTTTCTTGAATTTTCCAAGAGGAAATCTTAGAAAAATAGTTTTATTTTTCGGGTTTTACACTAATTTTCTCTATTTTGGGTGGAGTTTCTCCCTTTTCCTTGCCTTCAACCGGCAGTTTTGAAATTTTCTCTATTTTAAGGAATAATTTCTCCCTTTTCCTTGCCTTCAACTGGCATTTTTGAAGTTGAAAACGTATTATGCTGAGACATATTTTTCTCGAACACTGCTTTGGGAAAAAAAATAAAGTCTTGTCAAGTTTTATAAAATCAGTTTTTGGGAGACTCTGTTCGACCGCGCGCCGGCGCGCGCTCCTTGAAGTAGGAAAAGTTATCGTCATCGTCGACTCTCTTCATCCTACAGTCGCCCTCTCCGCCTTCTGCCCTCCTTGCCTCCTCCTGTCATACACCACCCTTTGCAACAATAATCCCTGCCGGGATGCCGCATTTTTAATACCTGCAAGCTCGTCATGCTGAAAGCTGTGCGTGTTGCACTCCTGCTGCGAGGCGCCAATCTGCAGCACTCCATTTGAGCTCTAAGCTCTCACAATCAAGCAGAGAAGAGCCTTGCATCCAAGTCTCGCAACCTGCCTCCCAACCCACTGCATACTTTCCCCTCCCTTCCTGCACGCCTATCAACCTGCCTCCCAAGCCGTTTCATGCTTCACCCTTCCTGCTATTGTGATTCCACTGAGCTCCCATCTTTGTCTCCTTCCCGCCCTAAGGAAAAAACACAGACGCACGCGCACACAGATTGTAGATGGATGTGTGAGAACAAGGTTGCAAGGGAGTCAGACTTTTGATGCAAGGGAGATAGCAATCTAGAATCTCTCTCTGTCTCTCTCTCTCTCTTGAAACTAAGTTTACTGATTTGAAGGATGTTGTCTTTCTCTCTACCATGAGAGAGAGCCTAGAGGTGTTGCCGATTGGATACGCAGACTATAGTGAAGAAGGGGAGGATACAGGATGGCGACCTGGGGGCACGTGGGTAATCTGGCAAAGCTAGCGACCGAGGATATGAAGCATGGTGGCATGTGCCATATGCTGGACGATGTGCAGCAAGGCTGCAGGTGGCTTGCGATGAGTTTTTCTTTAAGTGAGTTCGTACTATGCAGCAGCTATGCCTTTGCGCTCGATTAGCTTAGCTCTAGAGTCCAAAAGGTATCAAGATCGAAGTCCATTGCTGCAGGGGAGCTTTGCATCAATTCAACCATGCAATTGGAATTTATCAAGATTTTGTGTAATAAAAACGGATGGACTGAGGGTATATCCAGTAGGTCTTGTCCCTTTAATATTCCAAAAGTTGTACTACTTGAGTGTGACTACGATACAACAATATCTACTTAGTCAAAAATGCCAGTTGAGGGCAAGTGTAAAAGGCCTCAAAATAAACCTAATTTTCTAAAGTTTTCTCTTGCTAAATTCAAGGTAGGGAATTTTGTATGTTTGGAAAAATGATTTTTCTTGAACAGTGATATGAAGAAAGGCATACCCTTTGCAACTACTCTTGAGAGAGAGAGAGAGAGAGAGAGAGAGAGAGAGAGAGAGAGAGAGAGAGAGAGAGAGAGAGAGAGAGAGAGAGTTGTTATATAAAATGTAGGCGCTGGGACAAACGTGGACCATGCATGAGTGGCAATATAAATTGTGGGCACCAGGAGCAAGCGATATGCTGATCTTCACAAAGGCATATGTACAAGATTCTTCCTTTTGACGGTTTTCATTGAATTGTCAGAACATATTCCGCAACATTTAGACAAAATTGCTTTTTCCCTAAGATTCTTTGGAATCTAAGATGCAAACCACTTTACCACTCTACCTCCTGAATGGAATCACATCATGAGATTTGTACTCACCTTGTTGTGCCTCATAGTCTCTCTCTCTCTCTCTCTCTCTCTCTCTCTCTCTCTCTCTCTCTCTCTCTCTCTCTCTTTCTCTCTCTCTCTCTCTCTCTCTCTCTCTCTCTCTCTCACACACACACACACACACACACGGGAAGTCCTTGAAGCAAAAAATGCAGCTTGAGAGCAAGAGGAGAAGGAAAAGTCCCTCTTAGATTTTTACAAAACTAGTGAAAAATTATCGCGATGGAAAAAATGGGTTTGTAAAGTCAAGAGATGAATATTTCAAATATAAGGGAGAAAGTTGTGAAGAAGAAGAGGCTAATCTTTGAGGAGGTAAGTGTGATATTGGAGGAGGATAGCTAATCTTTGTGGACGTAAGTGTGGTATTGGAGGAGGATACCTATAAGCATGAGTCTGTTACAGTCATTGAACCCATTGGTCGGAGAGGATATGCATCTGCACATAGGGATACACACAATTTTGGCCCAAAGTACAGGTTGCAACAAAGACGGTATGGGCAATTAGAAGAATTGAACCAGGTATGTATGATTCATTAATGATGGCTCACATGATATTATGCATGGGGTTGCCCCACCATGTTTTTGGGGCTGCAAAAAATACCCCGCATCCAGGTTGAACCTTAGGGGGGTTGTGCCAAGGTTATGTTGGGTTTTTTGTTTACTTTGCTACACTACCCTCTATAGAGTAATGATTGATGTCTTGATCAAGTATTTTTCATTGTATACGCTCGCTCGGTTTCTTGTGCACGCGTAAGTACTCGCTCAAGGATTGGGATTCCTCGATAATGATGACCATGCAATTGAGCTTCTTCCAGGAATTTCACCGCCTAACAAACCTACTTATACAGTTTCTCAAGCTCAACAAGAGGAGATTATGCGGCAAGTGCATGAGTTAGTTGAGAAGGGCATGGTTAGGCCTAGCTCATCTCCATTTTTGTCACCTGTGGTATTAGTGCAAAAGAAAGACGGCACATATCGTATGTGTGTCGACTACAGAGCACTAAATAGGATCACTATCAAGAATAGGTTTTCCGTTCCACGCGTAGAAGACCTATCTGATAAGCCACAAGGATCGACCTGCTTCAGTAGGATTGACCTAAAAAGTGTCTATCATCAAATAAGGATAGTTGATCAAGACATTGTAAAGACCACATTTCACACCACATTTGGTCTTTATGAATACATTGTCATGCCTTTTGGCCTGACCAATGCACCAACCACATTCAACCTCTTGATGGAGAAGCTGTTCAGGCCTCCTTGAACCTTCACTGGAGTGTTCTTTGATGATATTATCATCTACTCTAATTCATTAGACGAACACCTCCAGGTAATATTTCAAGTTTTGAGAGAGAATAAACTTTATGTTAATGGAAAGAAAAGTGAATTTTTCTTGCAATAGATTCAGTATTTAGGTCACATTATCTCTCAAGATGGCATCCAAATGGATCCATCAAAGCTAGAGGTAATAAAAGAATGGCCTAAACCAAGGAATCTTCATGAACTAAGAAGCTTTATAGGTATGTTTGCATACTATAGAGGCTTCATAGAAAAGTTCTCACAAATTGCGGGACCATTACATGACCTAACAAACAAAAGCACTAGGTATACATGGTTTGCTAAGGAGAACAATGCTTTCGAAAAGCTTAAAGAAAAGCTTATCTCTCAACCTGTGCTTACACTACCGGATCTCTCAAAACCATTTGAGGTCCAATGTGATGCTTGTGGTGATTGCCTTGGAGCTGTTTTGCTCCAAGAAGGGCATGCCATAGGCTATGAGAGTCGAAGGCTCGACCCTATTGAGCAAGCTTTAGGCATATATGAAAAGGAACTCCTTGCAGTTCTACATGCCTTAGACTCATGGAAGCACTATTTATTGGGGACTCCTTTCATTCTGCGAACGGATCACCAAAGTCTTAAGTACTTCATGACGCAGACCAAGCTCTCCGACAAACAAATGAGGTGGGAAAGTTTTCTTTCTCAATCTGATTTTCATATTGCTCACATTGCTGGCAAGCATAATCAAGTAGCCGATGCACTCTCAAGATGGCTGAGAGTGAATGCAGTTTCCATATCAACTCACAATAATCTATCTTCAATGATAGATGAGTTTGCTATTGATCCCGATTTTAGAGATTTGATTTCAGCCCTTGCATTAGGGAAGAAAGAAGAACCATTTACTTTACAAGATGGTTATCTTCTCTATGGCAATAGACTATGCGTTACTAACTCACTACGTGAGAAAGTAATGTATGAATCTCATGCTCCACCTTATGCGGGGCATAGAGGGATTCAGTCTACCTTGAAGGGAATTAAAACATATTTCTATTGGCCTACCATGAAAGTGAACATAAAAGAGTATGTTTCTAAATGTGTGGTATGCCAAAAGACAAAATTTGATAGAGGGAAGCAACTTGGATTTCTTCAACCCTTGCCAAGCCCTAATTCAACATGGGAAACGATATCAATGGATTTTATCTTTGGATTGCCTAAGTCTATCCATGGGAATACGGGAATATGGACGATAGTAGACAGGTTCAGTAAACAAGCTCATTTTATACCTATCAAAAAGACTATCAAAGCCCATCAAATGGCAACCATCTTCATTTCACAAATTTTCAAGTACCATGGCTTTCCACTGTCCATAGTGTCAGATAGAGATCCTAGAATGACCAGTAATTTATGGAAGGGTCTCTTTCAGAATTTAGGAACAAGGCTAAACTTCTCTTCGGCCATCATACACAAACGGATGGTCAAAGTGAAATAGCTAACCTAACCATTCTCGATCTACTAAAAACCCATGTAACGGAAGTAGATCAAAGATCCCTATGGGAGAAGTACTTACCCTTAGTGGAGTATGCTTACAATAACACTGTACATACTTCCACGGGAAATGCACCTTTCGAGGTAATTGAGGGGAGATCAAAAAGTCACTTGCTACTTAAGGTACATGGGAAGATCTTCGCTACAGATGAGTATAGCTGAGACCTACAATAATCTTTCCAAAAGATTAAGGATGCTCTCTATCTCACAGCAAAGGCAAAAGGTTGCTGCTGACAAGCACAGAGGAGCCCAAGCCTTTAAAGAAAATGATTGGGTCTTGTTAAAGTTTCCCAAGGCTCGATTAAGGCACACGACGGGCAAGAATCGTACGGGCACCAAAAGTACTATGCTAAACTAGCAAAAAGGTACTATGGTTCCTTTCAGATTCTTAGGCCAATCAATGAGATGGCCTACCAACTCAAGTTGCCCAATCATTGGCTCATACACAATGCTTTTCATGTGAGCCTATTAAAGCCTTACAAAGGAGAGCCACCTCAAGAACCAACTATTGAAGACCCACCAGAGATCGAGGATCAAGAGGAGGTGCTGCAGCCCGACATGAAGACAAGGTACTAAGAGGCAGTAAGACTCTCCGACGATATCTTATTAAGTTTAAGAATTATCCTTTTGAAGATGCTAGATGGATGCAAGGCATACAATTAAAGGATAACCTAAACCTTGTCAATGCTTACAATGCTTCCCAAGAGTAAGCAAATGTATAAAATGTTAAAAATGAACAAAGTTTTTGTCTTATAAGACTTTCTTTTTCTTCATTGTGCACAAAAATGAAGTAGTATGCATGCTTAGATCAAGTTTGTGGAGACGACGTCTCCCAAACACCAAGTAGAGCTTGTCACTCTACTATGGAAGACTGATAGGACTAATGTGCAGACATGCTTGCGGCAGCCTCAGGCTCTCAAGTGCCAAATGGACTAGTCATCCATTGTGGAATGATGTCGTAGGGTAACATAGGGATCCCCTACCCGCTAAGAAAAGGACTCATGAATATGCTTTATCTTCTCTACACCATAGTCGAGGACGACTATGATTTCAAGAGAGAGGTAATTTCATAATAATCAAAATCTAATTCTCCTAAATGATTTTCTCATATTAAACTGATCATTTAATGTGGGGAAGTGCCAGGGGAGAAAAGGCTAGAATATTGGTTAAGCTAGCAGACTGGCCACAGTAGGGATCCAAAGGAGGGAAAATAGGGATCCAAAGGGGGGGCCATCTGCAAAATAGCCATGTGCAACAATGGGCTAAAAAGACCCTAAGGTTCAGCCCATTAAGACTTCCAACATGCTAAGGTTCCAAAATTCAAAGGTTGTGTCCAAAGGGTTAAAGCTTAGGGGGAAATTGGATGCTTTGTGTGCTCTCCAAAGTCAACACATATCCCTACATGGGAGGGGGTGCGCCCTTCTTCTAGGGGATGAGAGAGAAAGCCACACACACACACACACACACACAGGCTCCCTTTACACAAAGGGAATGAGGGACACATGTCATCTCCCTAGGCCAGATGCCCACAAGGTGTGCCCAATTTCTATTGGATGACCCTTGAAGTGGACCAATGAGAATTAAGCTAGAGTAAATCTAGTTTAATTAATTTAAAAACATTTGATAAAAGAAACCAATGAGAATTAAGTCTTCTAGAAGACTATTGGGCAGTCTCCCAAGGGGTCCAATGAGCATTCAGGAGCCCAATGGCTTGCCTGATTCCTATTGGCCAGGAGGCAAAGGGGTCCAATGAGAGTTTAGTTTAATTATTTAATTACCTAAAGCTCTCACAAAAGGGGAAAGGGGAACACATGTCAAAATGCTATCACTTATGCTGCTTAATTGTGATTGGCTTGACTTGGGGAGATCCAATGAGGCTGGAGCAAGAGCAAATAGCAAGGGGGCTCGCCCAAGAGAGAGAGGGGGATGATTTTTGTAAGGCATTATCACACACACACTCACACAATCTCATGTGTGAAGAAAGAGAAGACTATCTCTTCCCAAGATTTAATGTAGAGCTCATCACCTACTCCAAGCTTGTGAGATAGAAGCCTACATCAACACACTCTTGGCATGTGGATGCAAATCCAACCAAGAGCCAAGCTTCAATGCATGTTCATCTCCTCTACCAAGCTAATTACTAAGCTAAGCTATGCTAATATGAGTGATTATGTGAGGAGATGTACATCTTTCTCGTAAGATACTCCTTCTTCCCCTCAATCTACTCTCATACCTCGCTAGCTCTCACCATCTTCGAAGGTGTGTGAGGTCTTGGGTCTGAGAACGGGGATAATTCATGTTGTGTTTGCTAAGTGTTTGCTTAGTGCATGAATCTTTCATCTTCATTGCACTAGCTAGTCTTGAAGGAACACAAAGAACTGTATTGTACAATGTCTCTCTTGATGGGTTTACATGATGTTTTCTATGGCTACTGAGGTTTAACGAGATGGCATGTCCGCCATGAGGGCTTCATTATAATTATGTGAGATATACCCCAAGGAGAAGCCCCTTGATTTAAATAATTCCTGGGTAGCAGTCGTGAAACCATCCCCATCTACCACTGTCTTGCCTTTCTCTATTGGTTGTGGATTGTTTGAATATGATGGAATGTTACTCCCCCCACTAGGTTTAAACAAAGGTCTTCGGTTGGGTGGTTGCCTACCAGTAGGTGTCCTTGCATAAAGTGGGGATGATCCACTTGCTTGTTATTGGTTATGACACTTTTCCTCTATCAACTGTGGAGACATTTTTCCCAAAGATCTGCTCTTGCGGGACCATATTTTTGCTCCCGGATAATATGGGATGAGGTGAGAGGCAGTAGATATTGTAGGGTAGTTTTTTGAAAAATACCGTGAGTTTCCACAATGATATCACGACCCAACAAGATTCCCCGATTTCAAGTAAAACACAAGCACTACAAGACGTCTTTAATGTAGCGATGCTCGTAGTGCGACGCTCAGATTGGGAAAAGCTCGGCCTCGCTATAGGCATCGCTATGTAACAAAGACTATAGAGACGCTCATAGAGAAGCTTATAGTGATGTTCATCGCGACGCCGACCCTTAAAAATAATTTGAGAGCACCAGAAACTCAGATCTATAGATCTGAGTTTCGGTGCTCTCGGCAAAATAGGTATACGTGTCCCCCCCCCCCCTCCTCCCCCCCCCCCCCCCCCCCCCCCCCCCCCCCCCACACACACACACACACACACGAGGAGAGGAGGGAGAGCCAAGTATGCTCCCTCCCTCTCCTTTCTCTCATGTTCCCTTCCCCCTCCCCCCCCCTTCTCTCTCTCTCCACACACACACACACGAGCAGAGGAGGGAGAGCCAAGTATGCTCCCTCCCTCTGTTATCTCTCATGTTCCCTCCCCCCCGCCCCCCCCCCCCCCCCCCGCCCCCTCTCTCTCTCTCTCTCACACACACACACACACGAGGAGATGAGGGAGAGAGAGGTATGCTCCCTCCCTCTCCTCTCTCTTATGTTCCCTTCCCCTCTCTCTCTTTCTCTCTCTCTCTATCTCTCTCTCTCTCTCACACACACACACACACATTGTGTGTTTGTGTGTGTGTGCGCGCGTGCGTGTGTGTGTGTGTGAGAGAGAGAGAGAGGTTAAAAAGAGGGATAAAGAAAGGAGAGAGAGAGAGAGAGAGAAATGAAATGAAATGATATATTTAATGTCTTCAAAATGCCAAAATATCTCATGAGACCAATCCGATAAACTCCTTGTGGATCTTATCTAATGTTGGGGTACAAACATACAAATGAAGTAAAGTGGAAGACTAAAATCATCATCAATTTTCAACATTGGGCGTTGTTTGAGAAAGTAGTGCATCGCTTGGTGAAGAGCTTCGTCAATGTCCGCCTTGTAAATAGACATAATGTGTGAAGTTGAGGGTTGCCAAAAAAAAATTATGCTCTTCGAGGTTGTACCAATGGAGCTGATGGTAGCAGGTCTTATGGTGTTTGTAAGCGGTGTTTTTGTCATAATTGGAGCAAACCATGGCCAAATCTTGTGCCATTTCTTTCCCCTTTCCCCATTCTTGCATTTCCTTTCCTCAAAATTTTTGGTGCCAATTGTGCGAGTTGTGTGTGCCCCCTGGGCCATTTGTGTGTGAGGGAGAAAGAAAGAGAGGTGTGTGCTATAAGATTGCTAAAAACGGGCAAAATCATGATGGTGTGTTGTCTATCAATTGTGTGGAGTGTGTCTTCATTGGTAGGCATTGGTGCACCCAAAGTGTTTCAACCCTAGCAGAGGACATAGGTAGTGATTTGTATGCTTATAGATGCATGACAGAGGGCTAGAACATATGGGAAGAGCCTGGGTAGATAGCTGGCAACAGAGATATATGCTTTATGTGGGTTTTTAGACCCTAAAGGCTACAAGATGGGCCAGACAAGGTGGTAGGTGAAGGAGGCTCAAGGTGATGGTTTCTAGCTCAAAAATGTAGATCTTGAAGTGCTAAAGGAGCAACTCCAAATGGCTCATCAAACGGAGCTACAAAGCGAAAGCCATGGCTATTCAAAGTTGAAGGTATTTTTGCAAATCTGAGATGTACAAAGAAGGTGATTCCAGGTATTCCAAGTCATTTTGGAGCTATGTGTGTGTAGTGCTTGATTTATGGAGCCTGCTGGTCTTTTTAGATTGTCGTTTGAAAGTTTGGAGGTCAAGATACTAGCAAGTAAAGATTTGTCCAGGCCCTGTTCTGTGTCGGGTTGGTCGCATCAATAGATGTGACATCTAAGATTTTTGAAGCGTTTCTAGGTTTTGTATGAATTATATGCAGCAAGTAAAGGCCATGGGAGTTTACGGCTTGTCAATCGGGCACCGAGTCGGTCAGATATTAAAGTTTGAAAATGATGGAAGTTGTCGGTCAGGTGGTAGCAAACGGGTTTTTTAGGCGCATCATTTGAGGGATCGGCAAAGCCAAACTGGTAGTGAGGTTTGTACAGTTCGTAGCCAACAAAGAGATCTATTGGTTGGAATTTGCGGCTCAATCACAGGGTTGGTGTGCACCAAATGGCATCGGATTGAAATGGTGAGAGGAGGAGAATTTTTATGCAATTAAAATGAAGAGTTGGTGAAGTTTTGACCATTGGGGGGTGATTTGAAGTGGATCTATCACGTATTTGTGGGTTAATCCCACATGATAAGTACGAGGTTCACTTGGTAGAGTACATAAGCTCAAGGGAGACGTGCACTTATGTGTTGTCGGGTAGGAGTTGAGCTTCGAGGACTGTTCGTCATGGTGCCCACAGCGCGCACAACATTGTTGTGGTTGATGTGGGGCGGTACCTGGTGGTTTTGTTGAAGCAAGTGGCGGATAGACCCGTTATCGATGGTTGTTGACTCTACAGTGGCATGATGATGTGGTAGAGGCCGATCACGCGCCCGTAAGGGCCAAGTCGTGCCTTGGGTTCCCAAAGGAAGTAAAGAGAAGAAAACAAGGGCAGCCTCACATGCAAGGTATACCAAAAATAGACAAGGAACTAAAAAAGGGGAGTGCCCACGTCCAAGAGGAACCCGTTCTTCCATGTGGGGGTTTTTTTTCTCGCGGTCAGTGAGACGGGAGGACCAAGGGATTCTTGAGCCAAAGTGTGGCTATGGAGTTGGTGTGGAGCTGAAGGGCAGCCAAATTTTTGTGCTCTACTTGCCGATGCTTATGTTGGTTAGGAGCTAGAGCTGTATATAGTCGTCTTTGTTGAAAGAAATCCATCATTATTGTGCATTTGGTGTCGACTCCCCTTACCCCTTCTCTTCTTTGTTGTGTGCATGTGGTTCCGGGCGTGTGTAGGTAGTTGTGCCCCCCTGATGGTCTGCACAGAAAGGTTGAGAGAGATTGTGTGTGGGGTGAGGGATGGACTGGAGATATACAAGATGATTGGGCTTTGTTGGTGGTGTCATATTGAGTGTGTGCAAACGGTGGTTCGTCGGTGAGTCGTGTGAGTTTTAATTTGAAGGTGGACTCTAGTGGATTGGGGTGTGTAGTGATTGTCTGGGGCTATAGAGAGGCAAATTACTTGGGTTTTGGGTGTGTTGCCCTTCCCCCTATCCATCTTCAAGTGCCCCACGGAGGAGCATTGATGCTCCGATTTGAAGTTTAAAGTGGTGTTTGGAAGCCGACAAACGGTTAGCGGATGGTCAAAATATTTAGCAGTTGTGTTTAAAGTTAGGAGAGATGATGGAGGCAAGCTTTGGCCCCATAATTGGAGGTGTTGAAGACCGTGAAGATTGGTTGGAAAATTTTGAATTGTGGATGATATTGATTCACATGTTGAGACGGATGCGGAAAATCTGCAAATGGTGTCGTTGCTGATGCGCAGACAAGCAAAGGTTTGGTACAATGATTTGAAGGGTGATGATCAGAGTTCATGACACGAATTGTGGAGGTAATTTTTGGAGCAGTTGGGAAAGGTGATTGCCTCGACAGAGGCTGGTGCTAAGTTGAAAGTGGTACACCAAGAAGTAAGGATTTTTCTATTTTCCTTGAGAAATTCGAATCTAGTTGGAATCAGTTAGAATCCATGCATAAACAAGTGCCAAGGGATAATGCAAGCACAAAGAGTATCAACTCAACACTCAAATAAATAGATCTCAGCTGAGCATAAAACTCATAACTTTATGAACAAGTGGTGAGAAAACATTGTGCTCAAATCACGTCTCACAAGTAGTGATGTTAATCTGACAATTGCATAAATCTATACTTGTAAGCATGTAGAACCTATAACCAATAACTATTTGTAAAATGTAAGCATTAAACTCACAATATAATTAGAATGTTCATCAATCAAAAAGAATGTATACCATAGATCTACCTATAGCCACTATGAGCATACCATAAATCTCACTCCTACGACAGTGGATACAAGAGCACTAAATCCATATCCAAGCTAACAAAATCTATAAAAGTGAGAGTAAATACTTGATCACTATAAAAATGGAGTAAATTAACCACTACACCATCCTAGAATCAAATTGCAAATACATGCAACATATGGCAATAATTTGGGAATAGAGTTTCTCTTATATTTTCAATAAAATCTCAAATACAACTTAGTCATTCAAAGTGGCATGCCAAAAAATCATAGAAGTATAAATTAATCCAACTAGGCACTCTGCATAAACGAGAGACTAAGTCTCTCATCCACAAATGTCATACACCGATCAAAAGGGATCAAATGCTCTAGAAACACAATGAATAGAAGCAAGACATTGTTGTGAGTTCTCACAAAAAGTGCATAAACTTGTCCAAGACAAAACCGTCTCAATCAAAAATCCACATATGGCATACATACACCATAAGCATGGCATAAGCTCATTCCCACATGAGTAGCTCTTTGGAAACTCCACATCTCTCCTATCAGTATACCCATGAATACATCACCTACGAGCTATCAAGAGCTCGATTTGTATTAGCATATGCATACATAACATTGAGTGTCATAAAATGGTAACCATCATTTTGCAACATTTGTTAGCCTACTCAACGTCCTCTTCCTCATATGTGTATATAGTTTTCTACGCTATTAAGTTATCTAGAGTAAATTTCCCCTCCTGATTTAACCTTTGTGGCGACACATACATTATACTCTTCCCAAAAATGTCACCTTAGTCATATATTTATATTACCACCCTTTTCTTTTTTTCTTTGTAAATAGAATAAGCATACAATAACCAACTATATACCCCCAAACTTTCTTACCTCTTGTGAATTAGTAGTAGAAAAATAATATATCCATCTTCCACCCCATATAGATAAATTCCCATGGAAATCAACTCTCCACTTGTCTTTACCAAAGATTATGGTCCCTCTCTACAAGTCTTCTATGCCCCCTACATAGGTGGCCCAATATCTCTTAAGAATATACATATAGTTTCTCTCCTTTCAAAAAGACTCCAATTGTATATTCTTTTCACAATAAAATAATATTGGGGCCTCCTCTATTTGTTTAAGCATCATAGCCTTTTGAAAAAGCATGATTCCCCTTGGATGCATACAAGCAAAGGGCCCATACAAGAAGACTTGGAAGCAAAAGGTTCCCTAGCCTAGTGTGGACCTTCCAAACCGAATTCCTTGGTGCATGGGCGTGAAGAATAGTCCAAATTCATATCAAACATGTTGAGAAGGTCAATTTTGCCTTTTGAAGCATGTCATTCCGAGCTACAGGTAAAAAGTTATGGTCAAAATAGTGTAAATCTGTCAGATTCGCAGCAAAAGGGAACTGTAAATCAAGTAAATCAAGAGGGTGAGATCTTATTTTTCCCCTAATCATCTTCTAGAAGAGAAATGAGTGTTCAAGGTCACTTGCATGTGATGGGACCAACCTAAAGATGCTTTCTAAATGCCAAGACAGACAAGTTGAGATACCCCGCAGGAGCCACCCGTAGGGCCTCATGGTGGGGCCCACCTACATTATGCACCCCTATGGAGCCTTCAGGGTCTAAAATGATATTTTTGGTGAATAAATAGTCCCTTTTATGTCCAATATTCAGTGAGTGGTCAAAGGACACTTAATTAGGTCTAATCACTTACTCTAATTAAGTGTAGCATAATCCCACTCCTACACAACTATAAATAGCCCCCCTTGGAGAGACTCAAGGACACACACCTATATTTTCAACTTCATGTTGTTTTCTTGATCAATAGTAGAGAAAACCCCAACTCTCCCTCTTTCACATCCTCCCTCCTAACCCTCCTCTTTGGAGGAAGTGCAACTCTATTCTCCACTCTTTCCATTCTACAATCTCTTACTCCATCAACCCAATAAATCATTTGTAGCACCTCAATAACTTGTAAATACATCATGATCTCTCTCATGGTTATGTTAATGATCATGAAATCATCTTCAAAACTTTCAAGTGTCACAATTCGTGATGGTTAGCCAGCGTCCGTCCTCCCCTTAAAAGGTGTGCGAGAAATCAAGTAAGTGTTCTATTCTCAATTTACCATTGGTTTGTTTCTCCACACTTATTCAATTGGTAAAAAAACTTCCCCGTTCCTGAGTGGGTATTTCATCACAGTAAGATAAGATAGAGTCCTTGCCTACATCCATCCAAACAAGACAACAATCAGTTAGCCTTGGATGTGTTTTATAGGTATCAATGGACCATATCAGTTGTTATCCATGTCCATCTTATAAATTTTAACTACTTTAGCCATGCTTAGGTTATTATATTTTTTTAGTAGTCTTTACATATTCCTTCAAAAATCAGTGGTACAATCCACCTTCTAATCTGTGTGGTGAAGTCCAAAAAGTTTAAGCCATAGCTTGGTAGCTATGCTTGAGTCCATAGTAGCAAACATATACTTACTAATCAATAGAGTATAAACAAAAGACTCCATTTTTTCAAGTGGAACCTCATTTATTGAGCCATATATCGGTATATATGCCAAGTTTTGAGGGTACCAGTCATATACTTACCTTCAAACTTCCCAAGTTTTCTCCATAGCTTGGTAGCTATGCTTACACTAACAATCGCATCCATATACTTACCAATCAGAAATAGAGTATCAAGTGGAACTTTATGTCATGAGCCAAAGGTCAATTTTTTACGCCAAAGATGAGAGTAATCTCCATATACTTACCTTCAAAACTGTCATAATAATCAATATCTAATTCTCCTAAATGATTTTCTCATATTAAACTGATCATTTAATGTGGGTAAGTGCCAGGGGAGAAAAGGCTAGAATATTGGTTAAGCTAGCAGACCGGCCACAGTAGGGATCCAAAGGAGGGAAAATAGGGATCCAAAGGGGGGGCCATCTGCAAAAGATCCATGTGCAACAATGGGCTAAAAAGACCCTAAGGTTCAGCCCATTAAGACTTCCAAAATGGTAAGGTTCCAAAATTCAAAGGTTGTGTCCAAAGGGTTAAAGCTTAGGGGGAAATTGGATGCTTTGTGTGCTCTCCAAAGTCAACACATATCCCTACATGGGAGGGGGCGAGCCCTTATTCTAGGGGATGAGAGAGAAAGCCACACACACACACACAGGCTCCCTTTACACAAAGGGAATGAGGGACACATGTCAGCTCCCTAGGCCAGATGCCCACAAGGTGTGCCCAGTTTCTATTGGATGACCCTTGAAGTGGACCAATGAGAATTAAGCTAGAGTAAATCTAGTTTAATTAATTTAAAAACATTTAATAAAAGAAACCAATGAGAATTAAGTCTCCTAGAAGACTATTGGGCAGTCTCCCAAGGGGTCCAATGAGCATTCAGGAGCCCAATGGCTTGCCTGATTCCTATTTGCCAGGAGGAAAAGGGGTCCAATGAGAGTTTAGTTTAATTATTTAATTACCTAAAGCTCTCACAAAAGGGGAAAGGTGGACACATGTCAAAAGGCTATCACTTATGCTGCTTAATTGTGATTGGCTTGACTTGGGGAGGTCCAATGAGGCTGGAGCAAGAGCAAATAGCAAGGGGGCTCGCCCAAGAGAGAAAGGGGGCTGATTTTTGTAAGGCATTATCACACACTCACTCACACAATCTCATGTGTGAAGAAAGAGAAGATTATCTCTTCCCAAGCTTTAATGGAGAGCTCATCACCTACTCCAAGCTTGTGAGATAGAAGCCTACATCAACACACTCTTGGCATGTGGATGCAAATCCAACCAAGAGCCAAGCTTCAATGCATGCTCATCTCCTCTACCAAGCTAATTACTAAGATAAGCTATGCTAATATGAGTGATTATGTGAGGAGATGTGTAAAGAATGAGGATGCAAGAGAGCTACACAAGACAAGCACAAAGCACACAGAGATGGAAAGCTTCTTCTTCTTCTTTACAGAAAAGAGAGTACAAAATGACTAAGTGCTAAAGCTGAAAAGTAGCAGATATGTACATGCGGTCACTAAGTGTGAACTCGCTAGAAGCGTACTAGGCTGGCACAATAAGTGTAGTCCAGCTGTAGAATCACTGGCAGAGATCCTCCGTGTCGGTCACCTAACGCGCCAGTGAGTAAATGTCGTAAGCGGCCAAGACCCGTAGTGGATGCCAGCTCAAGGTGTAGAGCTCGACATCTCAACACTCCTCCTCGAGCTCTGCATGTTTCAGAGTCCAAGCATAGTCTGGAAACGTCGAAGATTCTCAGCTCCGAGGGCCTTGGTAAAGATATCCGCTATCTGCTCCTCTGTGCTGACGTAGACCAAGTCGATGTCGCCCGCCAACACTCGCTCTCGAACGTAGTGGTAATGGACCTCTATGTGTTTGGTCCTGGCATGGAACACTGGGTTCCTAGCCAACTGCATGCTGCTGAGGTTGTCACAATGGATGAAAATCTATTGGTCCACCTGCACTCCCAAGTCCTCAAGTAATGTGCATAGCCAAGCTACCTCGCACGTCGCAACTGCTGCACCTCTGTACTCGGCCTCTGTGCTCGATAAAGCAACCATAGGATGCTTTTTGCTGCTCCAAGTAACAGCAGCACTCCCAAAAGAGAACATGAAGCCACTCGTAGATCTCCTATCAACAATGCTACCTACCCAATCTGCATCTGTATACCCATACAATGCTAATGGTGCATCTGCTGCATAGAACAATGCGTAGTCAAGAGTACCTTGCACATACCTAAGTGTGCGTCGTACTCCATCCAAATGTGGCTTCCTCGGAATCTGCATGAACTCACTCTCCAAGCCTACTGTGTAGCTCAAGTCTGGCCTCGTGATAGTCAAGTAGATTAGACTACCCACAATCTTCCTGTACATGTTGACATCCTCAACAACATCACCCTTCTCTGCACTCAGCTTTGCATTCACATCCAAGGGAATAGAAATTGGCTTACAATCAGCCATACCATACTTTGACAACATGTCCAAAGCATACTGTCTCTGTGATAGCCATACACCCTCTGGAGTCCTGATCACCTCAATGCCAAGAAAGTAGCGCAACTCGCCTAAATCTTTCATTTCAAACTCCTGTTTGAGAAGACCCTTCACATGGTCAATCTCCATAGCATTGTCACCAACAATAATAAGGTCATCTACATATATGGTAATGAACAAAATCCCCACATCACTCTCACGTACATAGAGTGAATGATCAGCATGAGCTCTCCTAAAACCAATATTGACAAGATACTTGCAATCCTGTCATACCATGCTCTAGAGCCCTGCTTCAAACCATACAAAGCTTTGAGAAGTCTGCATACATAATCTGGGTAACCTGGATCGACATAACCAGGTGGCTGATCCATATACACTTCCTCTTGCAACTCACCATTCAAGAAGGCATTCTTTACATCCATTTGATGCATAATCCATCCTCTAGATGCAGCCACTGTTATGACAGATCTCACAGTCGTCATCTTTGCCACTGGAGCAAAGGTCTCCTCATAGTCTATGCCATACGTCTGTGCATAACCCTTTACGACCAGCCTTGCCTTGTGACGCTCAATGTTACCATCAGCCTTATGCTTGGTTTTATACACCCATTTACAGCCAATAGCTTTCTTGCCACTTGGTAATGGCACCAACTCCCATGTGTCGTTTGCTTCCAATGCAGCCATCTCTTCATTCATTGCATCATCCCAATGCACATTTCCAACTGCATCCTCAAAACATGTGGGCTCCACATCCTGTATCACCTTAGCCATGTAGGCTTGGTGATGCACTAGATACCCATCATAAGTCAATTTTTGAACTGGATTTCTGACTCTATTAGATCTGCGTGGTCCTGGGTCACTCCTTTGCCCTCTAGCATCTTCTTGTACTTTCCTTACACCAGGTGTCCTGACAGCCGGAATTCCAAATTTCTCATCAAGACTTTGTTCAGAACCATCTGAATCCATGTCTACATGTGAAAAACCTGATGATGCATCAGCCATAAAGGGAGGTTCATCAACCTTTTCCTTTCCTTTTCGTGATACATTCCCTGTACCTGTTGGTGGAGTAACCTGCGTACGTAGTCTACCATTCCATGGTTTCTCAACAGAGCCACGAGAAGAGGACTCTTGTGGTCCACTCAAAACCTGTGACTGTGGCCTCACATTTTGTACAACCACATCATCTTTTACATCAGCCCCAATAGTGCCATGTGCATTACTGTACCAGCTGCTCATCTCATCAAAGACTACATCTCTGCTCACTCGTAATTCTCGTGTAGTAGGATTGTAGCACCTGTACCCCTTTAGTTCAAGGGAATATCCCACAAGAATACATTTCTCTGCTTTAGGATCCAATTTCCTACGCAACTCATCTGGTACATGTACGTAAGCTATGCAGCCAAACACTTTCAAGTGTGCCAAATCAGGCTTTGTACCTGTAAACGTTTCCTCAGGTGTTACATCATGCACCACAACTGTAGGTGTCCTCTTCATAATGTACACAGCTATATTTACGGCTTCAGCCCAGAAATGATGAGGCATGTTCTTCTCATTCATCAATGCACGTACAACCTCTGCAATGTGCCTGTTTTTCCTTTCTGCGACCCCATTCTGTTGTGGAGTATATTTGCATGTAAACTGCCTGCTATACCATGCATTTGCAGAAAATCTGAAAAATCATTGGAGAAGTACTCTCCCCCTCCATCTGACCTCAATGTCTTGATTTGCATATCTGTCTCCTTCTCAATCATGACTTTGAAGTCTTGAAAGTGACCAAACACTTCACTTTTGTTACGCATGAAGTAGACCCATACTTTCCTTGTATGGTCATCAATGAAAGAGACATAATACCTGCAACCATGTATACTTGCAGTATCGGTTGGACCCCAAACATCTGTGTGCACCACCTCAAGTGGCTTTTTACATACATTGCGCTCATGTGGAAATGAGCCCTTTGACTGTTTTCCAAACTGGCATGCTGCACACACTTTATGCATACCATCTCTACTCATTGACATGGCCAATGCGTTTGTGCCAAATGTCAACATCAGCCACAACACCTGTGCCCTGTGCAAATAATGCAGCTTTTACCTCAGGCATGTCTACATTCAGCGTAAGCATTCTGCCCACACATTTGCCCTCTGTGATCAGCTTACAGCCATTGGGATTGAAGCGAACCTGCAAACCTTGCTCAAACATTTGTCCAACAGAAACAAGATTCTTTGTAATGTTTGGGACATGAAGTACATCTGCTAACTACTTTGATTTCCCACTCTTCGTATTTAGAGGTATGTCCCCTACATGAGCAATGGGGTGAGCTGTGTCATCTCCTATCTGCACATAGCCTGACACATCTGGTTTGCGCATATCTCTAAACCACTCTCCATGAGACGTCATGTGATTAGAGGCACCTGAATCCACATACCAAACATCATCTTGGGTGGAATTCTCTGCAGTCATTGTATTCATTACATGCTGCATAACAAACATGCGCTCGTTTTTGCTGTCATCTGCATCTCTGCTAGTAGATGCATAGTTGCCCTGTTCTCTCTTTCTACTTGCTTTTCCCTTTGGATAGTCATGTGACATGTGACCTCTTTCACCACAAGTCCAACATTCTCTGCTATCTGGAGTATGTTGCTGCCTGGTTGATCCTGCACCACGACCTCTTTGACTCCCCCTGCCTTGAGAATGGTTTCCCCTGCCACCTGTATTGTTTTGATTTGATTGACCTTCTAGAAATTGGCCCCTGCAACCCCTTGGGCCTCGACCATGACCTCTACCTCTACCTCTGTTGGAGTTAGAATAGAAGGCCTGTTCAGAATGATTTCTGCCATGAGAAGAAGATGTTTCAAGGTTCTTCTCCTCAAGAATAAGAATAGAAATCAAATCTTGGAACACGAGGATGTCGTCTCTTGCATTCATGGAAGACCTAAAATGTACATACTCATCTGCTAGACCATCCAAGCATGCACAGACAATGTCATCGTCTTCCACTGAGACTTTAATAGATGCAAGAGCCTCAATGATACTCTTGATCTTCAAGGCATAATCATTGATTGAGAGGTTTTTCCTCTTAACCTCATTTAGCTCCGACTTTAGTTGAAGCTTCCTGGCCTTGGTGTTCACCTCGAACACTCTGCCTAAGTTTCTCCATGCAATGGCGGGGATTTCAGCATCCTGTAGATAGCCCATCATGCCATCTGTGATGCTCATAGAAAGCAAATACATCACTTTGCTCTGGCCTTGTTGCCAATCCCTCAAAGCTTTCCTTTGTTCTGCTATAGCATTTTCCTCGGGAATCTCTGGTTCCTTTTCATTGTCTCCTTCTACATAGTCCCAATAACCTTTTCCTTTTAGGAAATTTGTTATTCTGAACTTCCATGCAAGATAGTTATTTTTCTCAAGCTTCTCAGTAACAATCTAACTGAAACCGTCAGACATCTTGAAGCACTAAGACAAAAAAGCTGCAATCTGCAAAAACCTGCAAATCTGTTGAACCTGCTATCGTGGTACCTGTAACACTTTCTACACTCAACGAGTGTCCACAATCAAGCGTACATACAACCACTGTACTTGTACAGTAAATCTCTGTATACTGCACTTTGGAGACCTGTTCATAAACTTGTGCGAAAAACGGCATCTGGGCATGGATTGCGAACGAAGGGATTGTGATGCTCTTGCTCTCTTAGCCTCTCTTGCCTGCACCAGGCTCTGATACCATGTAAAGAATGAGGATGCAAGAGAGCTACACAACACAAGAACAAAGCACACAGAGATGGAAAGATTCTTCTTCTTCATTACAGAAAAGAGAGTACAAAATGACTAAGTGCTAAAGCTGAAAAGTAGCACATATGTACATGCGGTCACTAAGTGTGAACTCGCTAGAAGCGCACTAGGCTGGCACTATAAGTGTAGTCCAGCTGTAGAATCACTGGCAGAGACCCTCCGTGTCGGTCACCTAACGCGCCAGTGAGTAAATGCCGTAAGCGGCCAAGACCCGTAGTGGATGCCAGCTCAAGGTGTAGAGCTCGACATCTCAACAAGATGTACATCTTTCTCGTAAGATACTCCTTCTTCCTCTCAATCTACTCTCATACCCTACTAGCTCTCACCATCTTCGAAGGTGTGTGAGGTCTTGGGTCTGAGAACGGGGATAATTCAAGTTGTGTTTGCTAAGTGTTTGCTTAGTGCATGAAGCTTTCATTTTCATTGCACTAGCTAGTCTTGAAGGAACACAAAGAATTGTATTGTACAATGTCTCTCTTGATGGGAGAAACCATAATACAAAGCCTTTTGGAGGGGGGACCGGCTCCATGCAAATCCGGTCCTCAACTATTGTCATAAGCTTAATTTCTCTCTCTTTTGAAAGTATTGTCAATGCTATCTAACTAGGTGTTATGCTTTTTGTTGCTCTCTCCACCCAAGCACTCCTGTAATTCTCATTAGGAATCTATTCTAATGAAATTCCCACTATGTTCATGCTCATTTCCGCTACACACAAGTTATTAGGCCATTAAATGTTACATTGGTATTAGAGCTCAAGGTTTCTCTTTTCTTGCTCAAGAAGGGAGGTCCTCAAGCTAGCTACAAATGGTTGGTATTATTAATTGCCTGTGAGTAAGTCGAATATGGATTTTTTAGCCTTGAAGTGCGCCTGCCTTTTTGCAGTTAACGGGGCATCACCGTCGAGAGCTATGGTCTTAATAGTGGAGTCCTACGGGGCTTGCCTACGGCTTAACCACTATTGAGCTATTAGAAGCTTGACAGGAGCCGGTTTTGTTTTGGTGTCGAAAGACCCTCTCTTCTATTCCTTGCAATTAATGGTATTCGAGCCGCGGGTACAGTAGCTTGAGTGCTTTTTCTAAAGGGGTAAAGAGGAGTAGAAATTAAGGCTTGAAGTGCCAAAGTACACCTAAAAAGTTTACACCTAAAAGTTGTTAGAATGGCTAACAATAGTAAAGAGAGTGAAATTAATGTTGATAACTTTGATTTTGCTCATGAGCAAGCTACTAATGATGCTTCAATGCTTGTTAACTATCTTGTTTCTAGGCTTCAACAAGCCATGGGCAATCCATCTCTCCAAAGTGAAGTGCAAGGGCAGCTGCGTGCTCACGGGATTCTCCAAGCTCATCACCATGACGACAGAATACCTAGGAAGCCTCCTTGTGAGACTACCAAAAGAGGTCTCTCTCCAATTCGGCAAGAAGAAGACAATCCATATGACGGGCTCAAGAATTTACTTCTTGATGATGCATCTCCTTCCCAAAGGAGAACTCAAGAGCCTCCACCGAAGGAACGAGAAAGAAGAGAGTCTCTCGTCACCTCGCGGAGATGGCTCCACGAAGACGGCGGGCTAAACGCTCTCCATCACCACCAAAGCGGAGAAGACCATCGTATTCTTCTCCTCACCACAATTCAAAGAGGGATGATAAAAAGAAAGAGAATAAAAAGGCGAGAAAGAGGACACCCTCTTCTCCATCTTCTTCATCCTCTTCCTCTTATGAAAGTGATGGTGAAGAGGACAAAGATCAAGACAAGAAAAAGGCGAGAAAGAGGTCACCCTCTTCTCCACCTTCTGCAAATTCTTCACCTTCTGAAGAAAGTGATGGTGCAACCTTTGAACCATCAAAAAGAAGAGGCCATAGGAAATCCTATGCTGCATGGAAGAGGTCGTCCAAGCTGAAGAAATTCAAATAGGGAGGGAAGAGCATCTCTTTCCTTACTTATGATGGCACCTTTGGTGCTACGGACAAAGTATTGGCCTTTATCCAGCAATTCGATGCGGCGTTTGGAGATGAGGGCTTCACGGAGTCCTCTAAGCTACGCCATGTATCTATGCACTTTCAAAAGTCCGCCAGACAATGGTGCTCTAGCCTACGAGCCAACGGTGAAGCTCCAAGACCATGGAAAGCTTTAAAAGCTTCCATTATGAAGCAGTTTTTGGCCACCGATGCCAAAGACAAAGTACTCACCGAATGGCAAAGCTTAAAGCTCTCTCCCAATGAATCCATCCACAAATATGTAGACAAGTTTTGGGACCTACATGTCATAATAATCAATATCTAATTCTCCTAAATGATTTTCTCATATTAAACTGATCATTTAATGTGGGGAAGTGCCAAGGGAGAAAAAGCTAGAATATTGGTTAAGTTGGCAGACCGGCCACAGTAGGGATCCAAAGGAGGGAAAATAGGGATCCAAAGGGGGGGCCATCTGCAAAAGAGCCATGTGAAACAACGGGCTAAAAAGACCCTAAGGTTCAGCCCATTAAGACTTCCAAAATGCTAAGGTTCCAAAATTCAAAGGTTGTGTCCAAAGGTCAACCTTAGGGAAAATTGGATGCTTAGTGTGTGCCCAAAAATTCTTTCTACATCCCTACATGGGAGGGGGCGAGCCCCAAAGCTAGGGGATGAGAGAGAAAGCCACACACACACACACAGGCTCCCTTTACACAAAGGGAATGAGGGACACATGTCAGCTCCCTAGGCTAGATGCCCACAAGGTATGCCCAATTCCTATTGGAAGACCCTTGAAGTGGACCAATGAGAATTAGGCTAGATTAAATCTAGTTTAATTAATTTAAAAACATTTAATAAAAGAAACCAATAAGAATTAAGTGTCCTAGAAGACTATTGGGCAGTCTCCCAAGGGGTCCAATGAGCATTCAGGAGCCCCATGGCTTGCCTGATTCCTATTGGCCAGGAGGCAAAGCGGTCCAATGAGAGTTTAGTTTAATTATTTAATTATCTAAAGCTCTCACAAAAGGGGAAAGGGGGACACATGTCAGAAGGCTATCACTTATGCTGCTTAATCCCTATTGGCTTGACCTGGGGAGGTCCAATGAGGCAAAAGCCAGACTAACTTAGCAGCTAGGGCTCGCCCAAGAGAGAGAGGGGGCTGATTTTTGCTTGGCATTGACACTCACACTCTCACACTTGACCATGTGTGAAGGGAAAATACTCTATCTCCTCCCAAGCTTTAATGGAGAGCTCATCACCTACTCCAAGCTGGTGAGATAGAAGCCTACATCAACACTCTCTTGGCATGTGGATGCAAATCAAACCAAGAGCCAAGCTTCAATGCATGCTCATCTTCTCTACCAAGCTAATTACTAAGCTAAGCTATGCTAATATGAGTGATTATGTGAGGAGATGTACTTCTTTCTCGTAAGATACTTCTTTTTCCTCTCAATCTACTCTCATACCCTGCTAGCTCTCACCATCTTCGAAGGTGTGTGAGGTCTTGGGTCTGAGAACGGGGATAATTCAAGTTGTGTTTGATTAAGTGTTTTGCTTGGTGTATGAAGCTTCCATCTTCATTGCACTAGCTAGTCTTGAAGGAACACAAAGAATTGTATTGTACAATGTCTCTCTTGATGGGAGAAACCATAATACAAAGCCTTTTGGAGGGGGGACCGGCTCCATGCAAATCCGGTCCTCAACTGTTGTCAATAGCTTAATTGCTCTCTCTTTTGAAAGTATTGTCGATGCTATCTAACTAGGTGTTATGCTTTTTGTTGCTCTCTCCACCCAAGCACTCTTGTAATTCTCATTAGGAATCTATTCTAATGAAATGCCCACTATGTTCATGCTAATTTCCGCTACAATAAGATTTTAGGCCATTAAATGTTACATTGGTATCAGAGCTCAAGGTTTCTCTTTTCTTGCTCAAGAAGGGAGGTCCTCAAGCTAGCTACAAATGGTTGGTATTATTAATTGCCTGTGAGTAAGTAGAATAGGGATTTTTCAGCCTTTCAGTGCGCCTGCCTTTGTGCAGTTAACGGGGCATCACCGTCGAGAGCTATGGTCTTAATAGTGGAGTCCTACGGGGCTTGCCTACGGCTTAACCACTATTGAGCTATTAGAAGCTTGACAGGAGCCGGTGCTGTTTTGGTGTCGAAAGACCCTCTCTTCTATTCCTTGCAATTAATGGTATTCGAGCCGCGGGTACAGTAGCTTGAGTGCTTTTTCTAAAGGGGTAAAGAGGAGTAGCAACTAGGGCTTGAAGTGCCAAAGTACACCTAAAAAGTTTACACCTAGAAGTTGTTAGAATGGCTGACAATATTAAAGAGAGTGAAATTAATGTTGATAACTTTGATTTTGCTCATGAGCAAGCTACTAATGATGCTTCAATGCTTGTTAATTATCTTGTTTCTAGGCTTCAACAAGCCATGGGCAATCCATCTCTCCAAAGTGAAGTGCAACGGCAGCTCCGTGCTCACGGGATTCTCCAAGTTCATCACCATGACGAGAGAACACCTAGGAAGCCTCCTTGTGAGACTACCAAAAGAGGTCTCTCTCCGATTCATGAAGAAGAAGAGAATCCATATGAGGGGCTCAAGAACTTACTTCTTGATGATGCATCTCCTTCCCAAAGGAGAACTCAAGAGCCTCCACCGAAGGAACGAGAAAGAAGCGAGTCTCCCGCCACCTCGGCGGAGATGGCTCCACGAAGACGGCGGGCTAAACGCTCTCCATCACCACCAAAGCGGAGAAGACCCTCACACTCTTCTCCACGCCATAATTCAAAGAGGGATGATAAAAATCAAGAGAAGAAAAAGGCGAGAAAGAGGACACCCTCTTCTCCATCTTCTTCATCCTCTTCCTCTTATGAAAGCTATGGTGAAGACGACAAAGATCAAGACAAGAAAAAGGCGAGAAAGAGGTCACCCTCTTCTCCACCTTCTTCAAATTCTTCATCTTCTGAAGAAAGTGATGGTGCAACTTTTGAACCATCAAAAAGAAGAGGCCATAGGAAATCCTATGCCGCATGGAAGAGGTCGTCCAAGCTGAAGAAATTCAAAGAGGGAGGGAAGAGCATCTCTTTCCTTACCTATGATGGCACCTTCGGTGCTACAGACAAAGTTTTGGCCTTTATCCAGCAATTCGATGCGGCGTTTGGAGATGAGGGCTTCACGGAGTCCTCTAAGCTATGCCATGTAGCTATGCACTTTCAAAAGTCCGCCAGACAATGGTGGTCTAGCCTACGAGCCAACGGTGAAGCTCCACGAACAGGGAAGGCTTTAAGAGCTTCCATTATGAAGCAGTTTTTGGCCACCGATGCCAAAGACAAAGTACTCACCGAATGGCGAAGCTTAAAGCTCTCTCCCAATGAATCCATCCACAAATATGTAGACAAGTTTTGGGACCTACAACTCAAAGCCACTGTCTTCAAAAAGTTGGATTTTGGAGAGCAAAAGCAACAGTTTTGTGCGGGCTTAACCGAAGAAATGGCGTAGTATGTTAACTCCCAAAGGCCACGTACCATATCGGCGGTAATACACCATACTATGGTGGCCTCGCGAATCAATTTCCAAACGGGGGGTAAAAGAAATAATAAGCCCCCGGAAAACAAAGGTACCAATGAGCCTAAGGGGAAGGACAATGTCCAAAAGTCTCCTAAGGGCAATTCCAACAAAGCTAAAGAGAAGGGAGTTTACAAAGGAAAGAATAAACTCTCTCCTGAAGAGCTTGAGCGTTATCGTAAAGATAACCGGTGTTTCAAGTGCGGCGAACAAGGGCATGCGTACCGTGCTTGTCCCCAAAAGAACAACCGCCAAGATCCTCCTAGAGCTTCTTTGGTTGAAATCCAAGAGGAGGAGATTCACCAAACTCACCACAAAGGATCTCCTCTATGCCATGCTTGGGGAAAGGTAAGAGAACATGATGCTTTTATTCTCTTTGACCCTAGTTCTACTCACAATTTCATATCTATGGAGTTAGCCACCAAGCTAGGCATACAATCCTACGAGATGGGAGATATCCTACCCGCAGACAGTGCCTTCAAGGGGCAAGAAGCTTCAGTCACTCCCTTAATCGGGAAATTGAGGCTTCATGTCCAAGGCTATGTGGACAAAGAGGATTTCTTTATCTCTCCTCTCAAGCATGAGGATGTAATCCTAGGGGCACCATGGTTTGACCGTCTGGCTGCCCATGTTAAATTTCCTGAAAGGAGAATCTCCTTTAAGTTCAGGGAAAAGGACATGTATATAGATGCTAGGGAGATGGGTAACACCATCCCCATTGTACATACACCAGCTTTCAACAAGTCAATAAAGAGCTCTATTTCCGTGTACATGATTTTTGTTAAAGATTCTCAAAATGAACCTAATGCTTTAGCAAAAGAAAATAAAAGCAACCAAAAGGAATTAGAGTTATCCAATTTTCTCAAGGGGTTTCAAGATGTCTTTATTGACGACATCCCTTCTGAGCTACCTCCTAAACGAGGTAATGACGACCATGCAATTGAACTTCTTCCAGGAAGTTCACCGCCTAACAAACCTCCTTATAGAGTTTCTCAAGCTCAACAAGAGGAGATTATGCGGCAAGTGCATGAGTTAATTGAGAAGGGCATGGTTAGGCCTAGCTCATCTCCATTTTGCTCACCTGTGCTATTAGTGCAAAAGAAAGACAGCACATATCGTATGTGTGTCGACTATAGAGCACTAAATAGGATCACTATCAAGAATAGGTTTCCCGTTCCACGGGTAAAAGACCTATTTGATAAGCTACAAGGATCGACCTACTTCAGTAGGATTGACCTAAAAAGTGGCTATCATCAAATAAGGATAGTTGATCAAGACATTGTAAAGACCGCATTTCGTACTACATTTGGTCTTTACGAATACATTGTCATGCCTTTTGGCTTGACTAATGCACCATCCACATTTAACCGCTTGATGGAGAAGCTGTTCAGACCTCATCAAACCTTCACTGGAGTGTTCTTTGATGATATTATCATCTACTCTAATTCATTAGAGGAACACAAGCAACACCTCCAGGTAATATTTCAAGTTTTAAGAGAGAATAAACTTTATGTTAATCGAAAGAAAAGTGAATTTTTCTTGCAAGAGATTCAATATTTAGGTCACATTATCTCTCAAGATGGAATCCAAATGGATCCATCCAAGTTAGAGGTAATAAAAGGATGGCCTAAACCAAGGAATCTTCATGAACTAAGAAGCTTTATAGGTATGTGTGCATACTATAGACGCTTCATAGAAAAGTTCTCACAAATTGCGGGACCATTACATGACCTAACAAAGAAAAATGTTAGGTATACGTGGTCTGCTAAGGAGAACAATGCTTTCGAAAAGCTTAAAGAAAAGCTTATCTCTCAACCTGTGCTTACACTACCGGATCTCTCAAAACCATTTGAGGTCCAATGTGATGCTTGTGGTGATTGCCTTGGGGCTGTTTTGCTCCAAGAAGGGCACGCCATAGGCTATGAGAGTCGAAGGCTCGACCCTGTTGAGCAAGCTCTAGGCATATACGAAAAAGAACTCCTTGCAGTTCTACATGCCTTAGACTCATGGAAGCACTATTTATTGGGGACTCCTTTCATTCTACGAACGGATCACCAAAGTCTTAAGTACTTCATGACGCAGACCAAGCTCTCCGACAAACAAATGAGGTGGGCAAATTTCCTTTCGCAATTTCATTTTCATATTGCTCACATTGCTGGCAAGCATAATCAAGTAGCCGATGCACTCTCAAGACGACCGAGAGTGAATGCGGTTTCCATAGCAACTCACAATGATCTATCTTCAATGATAGATGAGTATGCTATTGATCCCGATTTTAGAGATGTGATTTCAGCCCTTGCATTAGGGAAGAAAGAAGAACCATTTACTTTACAAGATGGTTATCTTCTCTATGGCAATAGACTATGCGTTACTAACTCACTACGTGAGAAAGTAATGTATGAATCTCATGCTCTCCCATATGCGGGGCATAGAGGGATTCAGTCTACCCTAAAGGGAATTGAAACATATTTCTATTGGCCTACCATGAAAGTGAACATACATGAGTATGTTTCCAAATGTGTGGTATGTCAAAAGACAAAATTTGATAGAGGGAAGCAACTTGGATTGCTTCAACCCTTGCCAATCCCTAATTCACCGTGGGAGAGCATATCCATGGATTTTATCTTTGGATTGCCTAAGTCTATCCATGGGAATACGGGAATATGGACGATAGTAGACAGGTTCAGTAAACAAGCTCATTTTATACCTGTCAAAAAGACTATCAAAGCCCATCAAATGGAAACCCTCTTCATTTCACAAATTTTCAAGTACCATGGCTTGCCAATGTCCATAGTGTCGGATAGAGGTCCTAGAATGACCAGTAATTTCTGGAAGGGTCTCTTTGAGAATTTAGGAACCAGGCTAAACTTCTCTTCGGCCTATCATCCACAAACTGATGGCCAAAGTGAAATAGCTAACCTAACTATTCTTGATCTACTAAAAGCCTATGTAACGGAAGTAGATCAAAGATCCCAATGGGAGAAGTACTTACCCTTAGTAGAGTATGCTTACAATAACACTGTACATACTTCTACAGGAAAAGCACCTTTCGAGGTAATTGAGGGAAGATCAAAAAGTCCCTTGCTACTTAAGGTACATGGGAAGATCTTCGCTGCAGATGAGTATAGCCGAGACCTACAAGAATCTTTCCAAAAGATTAAGGATGCTATCTCTATCTCACAGCAAAGGCAAAAGGCTGCTGCTGACAAGCACAGAAGAGCCCAAGCCTTTAAAGAAAACGATTGGGTCTTGTTAAAATTTGCCAAGGCTAGATTAAGGCACACGACAGGCAAGAATCCTACGGGCCACCAAAAGTACTATGCTAAACTAGCAAAAAGGTACTATGGTCCCTTCCAGATTCTTAGGCCAATCAATGAGATGTCCTATCAACTTAAGTTGCCCAATCATTGGCTCATACACAATGCTTTTCATGTGAGCCTCTTGAAGCCTTACAAAGGAGAGCCACCTCAAGAACCAACTATTGAAGACCCACCGGAGATCGTGGACCACGAGGAGGTGCTGCAGCCCGAGTCCATTCTCCGACATGAAGACAAGGTATTAAGAGGCGGTAAGACTATCAGACGATATCTTATTAATTTTAAGAATTATCCTTTTGAAGATGCTAGATGGATGCAAGGCATACAATTAAAGGATAACCTAAACCTTGTCAATGCTTACAATGCTTCCCAAGAGTAAGCAAATGTACAAAATGTTAAATATGAACAAAAATTTTTGTCTTATAAGACTCTCTTTTTCTTTATTTGTGCACAAAAATGAAGTAGTATGCATGCTTAGATCAAGTTTGCGGAGACGATGTCTCCCGAACACCAACTAGAGCTTGTCACTCTACTATGGAAGACTGATAGGACTAATGTGCAGACATGCTTGCGGCAGCCTCAGGCTCTCAAGCGCCAAATGGACTAGTCATCCATTATGGAATGATGTCGTAGGGTAACATAGGGATCCTCTACCCGCTAAGAAAAGGACTCATGCATATGCTTTATCTTCTCTACACCATAGTCGAGGACGACTATGATTTCAAGAGAGAGGTAATGTCATAATAATCAATATCTAATTCTCCTAAATGATTTTCTCATATTAAACTGATCATTTAATGTGGGGAAGTGCCAAGGGAGAAAAAGCTAGAATATTGGTTAAGTTAGCAGACCGGCCACAGTAGGGATCCAAAGGAGGGAAAATAGGGATCCAAAGAGGGGGCCATCTGCAAAAGAGCCATGTGAAACAACGGGCTAAAAAGACCCTAAGGTTCAGCCCATTAAGACTTCCAAAATGCTAAGGTTCCAAAATTCAAAGGTTGTGTCCAAAGGTCAACCTTAGGGAAAATTGGATGCTTAGTGTGTGCCCAAAAAGTCTTTCTACATCCCTACATGGGAGGGGGCGAGCCCCAAAGCTAGGGGATGAGAGAGAAATCCACACACACACACACAGGCTCCCTTTACACAAAGGGAATGAGGGACACATGTCAGCTCCCTAGGCCAGATGCCCACAAGGTATGCCCAATTCCTATTGGAAGACCCTTGAAGTGGACCAATGAGAATTAGGCTAGAGTAAATCTAGTTTAATTAATTTAAAAACATTTAATAAAAGAAACCAATAAGAATTAAGTGTCCTAGAAGACTATTGGGCAGTCTCCCAAGGGGTCCAATGAGCATTCAGGAGCCCCATGGCTTGCCTGATTCCTATTGGCCAGGAGGCAAAGGGGTCCAATGAGAGTTTAGTTTAATTATTTAATTATCTAAAGCTCTCACAAAAGGGGAAAGGGGGACACATGTCAGAAGGCTATCACTTATGCTGCTTAATCCCTATTGGCTTGACCTGGGGAGGTCCAATGAGGCAAAAGCCAGACTAACTTAGCAGCTAGGGCTCGCCCAAGAGAGAGAGGGGGCTGATTTTTGCTTGGCATTGACACTCACACTCTCACACTTGACCATGTGTGAAGGGAAAATACTCTATCTCCTCCCAAGCTTTAATGGAGAGCTCATCACCTACTCCAAGCTGGTGAGATAGAAGCCTACATCAACACTCTCTTGGCATGTGGATGCAAATCCAACCAAGAGCCAAGCTTCAATGCATGCTCATCTTCTCTACCAAGCTAATTACTAAGCTAAGCTATGCTAATATGAGTGATTATGTGAGGAGATGTACTTCTTTCTCGTAAGATACTTCTTTTTCCTCTCAATCTACTCTCATACCCTGCTAGCTCTCACCATCTTCGAAGGTGTGTGAGGTCTTGGGTCTGAGAACGGGGATAATTCAAGTTGTGTTTGATTAAGTGTTTTGCTTGGTGTATGAAGCTTCCATCTTCATTGCACTAGCTAGTCTTGAAGGAACACAAAGAATTGTATTGTACAATGTCTCTCTTGATGGGAGAAACCATAATACAAAGCCTTTTGGAGGGGGACCGGCTCCATGCAAATCCGGTCCTCAACTGTTGTCAATAGCTTAATTGCTCTCTCTTTTGAAAGTATTGTCGATGCTATCTAACTAGGTGTTATGCTTTTTGTTGCTCTCTCCACCCAAGCACTCTTGTAATTCTCATTAGGAATCTATTCTAATGAAATGCCCACTATGTTCATGCTAATTTCCGCTACAAATAAGATTTTAGGCCATTAAATGTTACACCTACAACTCAAAGCCATTGTCTTCAAAAAGTTTTTGGAGAGCAAAAGCAACAATTTTGTGCAGGCTTAACCGAAGAAATGGCGGAGTATGTCAACTCCCAAAGGCCACGTACGTACCATATCGGCGGTAATACACCACACTATGGTGGCCTCTCGAATCAATTTCCAAACGGGGGCTAAAAGAAATAATAAGCCCCCGGAAAACAAGATTTCCAATAAGCCTAAGGGGAAGGACAATGTCCAAAAGTCTCCTAAGGGCAACTCCAACAAAGCTAAAGAGAAGGGAGTTTACAAAGGTAAGAATAAACTCTCTCCTCAAGAGCTTGAGCGTTATCATAAGGATAACCGGTGTTTCAAGTGCGACGAACAACGGCATGCGTATCGTGCTTGTCCCCAAAAGAACAACCGCCAAGATCCTCCTAGAGCTTCCTTGGTTGAAATCCAAGAGGAGGAGACTCACCAAACTCACCACAAAGGATCTCCTCTATGCCATGCTTGGGGAAAGGTAAGAGAACATGATGCTTTTATTCTCTTTGACCCTGGTTCTACTCTCAATTTTATATCTATGGAGTTAGCCACCAAGCTAGGCATACAATCCTACCAGATGGGAGATGTCGTACCCGCAGATAGTGCCTTCAAGGGGAAAGAAGCTTCAGTCACTCCCTTAATTGGGAAATTGAGGCTTCATGTCCAAGGCTATGTGGACAAAGAGGACTTCTTTATCTCTCCTCTCAAGCATGAGGATGTAATCCTAGGGGCACCATTGTTTGACCGCCTAGCTGCCGATGTTAAATTTCTTGAAAGGAGAATCTCCTTTAAGTTCAGGGAAAAAGACATGTATATAGATGCTAAGAAAATGGGTAACACCATCCCCATTGTACATACACCAGCTTTCAACAAGTCAATAAAGAGCTCTATTTCCGTGTACATGATTTTTGTTAAAGACTCTCAAAATGAACCTAATGCTTTAACAAAAGAAAATAAAAGCAACAAAAAGGAATTAGAGTTATTTAATTTTCTCAAGGGGTTTCAAGATGTTTTTATTGACGACATCCCTTGTGAGCTACCTCCTAAACGAGGTAATGATGACCATGCAATTGAACTTCTTCCAGGAAGTTCACCGCCTAACAAACCTCCTTATAGAGTTTCTCAAGCGCAACAAGAGGAGATTATGTGGCAAGTGTATGAGTTAGTTGAGCAGGGTATGGTTAGGCCAAGCTCATCTCCATTTTGCTCACCTGTGCTATTAGTGCAAAAGAAAGACAGCACATATCGTATGTGTGTCGACTATAGAGCACTAAATAGGATCACTATCAAGAATAGGTTTCCCGTTCCACAGGTAGAAGACCTATTCATAAGCTACAAGGATCGACCTAGTTCACTAGGATTGACCTAAAACGGGGCTATCATCAAATAAGGATAGTTGATCAAGACATTGTAAAGACCGCATTTCGCACCACATTTGGTCTTTACGAATACAATGTCATGCCTTTTGGCTTGACCAATGCACCAGCCACATTCAACCGCTTGATGGAGAAGCTGTTCAGGCCTCATCGAACCTTCACTGGAGTGTTCTTTGAATATATTATCATCTACTCTAATTCATTGGAGGAACACAAGCAACACCTTCAGGTAATATTTCAAGTTTTAAGAGAGAATAAACTTTATGTTAATCGAAAGAAAAGTGAATTTTTCTTGCAAGAGATTCAGTATTTAGGTCATATTATCTCTCAAGATGGCATCCAAATGGATCCATCCAAGTTAGAGGTAATAAAAGGATGGTCTAAACCAAGGAATCTTCATGAACTAAGAAGCTTTATAGGTATGTGTGCATACTATAGACGCTTCATAGAAAAATTCTCACAAATTGCGGGACCATTACATGACCTAACAAAGAAAAGCGTTAGGTATACATGGTCTGCTAAGGAGAACAATGATTTCGAAAATCTTAAAGAAAAGCTTATCTCTCAACCTGTGCTTACACTACCGGACCTCTCAAAACCATTTGAGGTCCAATGTGATGCTTGTGGTGATTGCCTTGGAGCTGTTTTACTCCAAGAAGGGCATGCCATAGGCTATGAGAGTCGAAGGATCGACCCTGTTGAGCAAGCTCTAGGCATATATGAAAAGGAACTCCTTGCAGTTCTACATGCCTTAGACTCATGGAAGCACTATTTATTGGGGACTCCTTTCATTCAGCGAACGGATCACCAAAGTCTTAAGTACTTCATGACGCATGCCCAAGCTCTCCGACAAACAAATGAAGTGGGCAAATTTCCTTTCGCAATTTCATTTTCATAATGCTCACATTGCTGGCAAGCATAAACAAGTAGCTGATGCACTCTCAAGACGGCCGAGAGTGATTGCGGTTTCCATAGAAACTCACAATGATCTATCTTCAATGATAGATGAGTATGCTATTGATCCCGATTTTAGAGATGTGATTTCAGCCCTTGCATTAGGAAAGAAAGAAGAACCATTTACCTTACAAGATGGTTATCTTCTCTATGTCAATAGACTATGCGTTACTAACTCACTACGTGAGAAAGTAATGTATGAATCTCATGCTCCACCTTATGCGGGGCATAGAGGGATTCAGTCTACCTTAAAGGGAATTGAAACATATTTCTATTGGCCTACCATGAAAGTGAACATACAAGAGTATGTTTCTAAATGTGTGGTATGCCAAAAGACAAAATTTGATAGAGGGAAGCAACTTGGATTGCTTCAACCCTTGCCAATCCCTAATTCAACATGGGAGAGCATATCCATGGATTTTATCTTTGGATTGCCTAAGTCTATCCATGGGAATATGGGAATATGGACGATAGTAGACAGGTTCAGTAAACAAGCTCATTTTATACCTGTCAAGAAGACTATCAAAGCCCATCAAATGGCAACCCTCTTCATTTCACAAATTTTCAAGTACCATGGCTTGCCAATGTCCATAGTGTCGGATAGAGATCCTAGAATGACCAGTAATTTCTGGAAGGGTCTCTTTGAGAATTTAGGGACAAGGCTAAACTTCTCTTCGGCCTATCATCCTCAAACGGATGGTCAAAGTGAAATAGCTAACCTAACCATTCTCGATCTACTAAAATCCTATGTAACGGAAGTAGATCAAAGATCCCAATGGGAGAAGTACTTCCCCTTGGTGGGGTATTCTTACAATAACACTGTACATACTTCCACGGGAAAATCACCTTTAGAGGTTATTGAGGGAAGATCAAAAAGTCCCTTGCTACTTAAAATACATGGGAAGATCTTCAGTGCAAATGAGTATAGCTGAGACCTACAATAATCTTTCCAAAAGATTAAGGATGCTATCTCTATCTCACAGCAATGGCAAAAGGTTGCTGCTGACAAGCACAGAAGAGCCCAAGCCTTTAAAGAAAATGATCGGGTCTTGTTAAAGTTTCCCAAGGCTCGATTAAGGCACACGACGGGCAAGAATCCTACGGGCCACCAAAAGTACTATGCTAAACTAGCAAAAAGGTACTATGGTTCCTTTCAGATTCTTAGGCCAATCAATGAGATGGCCTATCAACTCAAGTTGCCCAATCATTGGCTCATACACAATGCTTTTCATGTGAGCCTATTAAAGCCTTACAAAGGAGAGCCACCTCAAGAACCAACTATTGAAGACCCACCAGAGATCGAGGATCACGAGGAGGTGCTGTAGCCCGAGTCCATTCTTTGACATGAAGACAAGGTACTAAGAGGCGGTAAGACTCTCCGACGATATCTTATTAAGTTTAAGAATTATCCTTTTGAAGATGCTAGATGGATGCAAGGCATAAAATTAAAGGATAACCTAAACCTTGTCAATGCTTACAATGCTTCCCAAGAGTAAGCAAATGTATAAAATGTTAAAAATGATTTTCTCATATTAAACTGATCATTTAATGTGGGGAAGTGCCAGGGGAGAAAAGGCTAGAATATTGGTTAAGCTAGCAGACCGGCCACAATAGGGATCCAAAGGAGGGAAAATACGGATCCAAAGGGGGGGCCATCTGCAAAAGAGCCATGTGCAACAATGGGCTAAAAAGACCCTAAGGTTCAGCCCATTAAGACTTCCAACATGCTAAGGTTCCAAAATTCAAAGGTTGTGTACAAAGGGTTAAAGCTTAGTGGGAAATTGGATGCTTTGTGTGCTCTCCAAAGTCAACACACATCCCTACATGGGAGGGGGCCAGCCCTTCTTCTAGGGGATGTGAGAGAAAGCCACACACACACACAGGATCCCTTTACACAAAGGGAATGAGGGACACATGTCAGCTTCCTAGGCCAGATGCCCACAAGGTGTGCCCAATTTCTATTGGATGACCCTTGAAGTGGACCAATGAGAATTAAGCTAGAGTAAATCTAGTTTAATTAATTTAAAAACATTTAATAAAAGAAACCAATGAGAATTAAGTCTTCTAGAAGACTATTGGGCAGTCTCCCAAGGGGTCCAATGAGCATTCAGGAGCCCAATGGCTTGCCTGATTCCTATTGGCCAGGAGGCAAAGGGGTCCAATGAGAGTTTAGTTTAATTATTTAATTACCTAAAGCTCTCACAAAAGGGGAAAGTTGGACACATGTCAAAAGGCTATCACTTATGCTGCTTAATTGTGATTGGCTTGACTTGGGGAGGTCCAATGAGGCAGGAGCAAGAGCAAATAGCAAGGGGGCTCGCCCAAGAGAGAGAGGGGGCTGATTTTTGCAAGGCATTATCACACACACACTCACACAATCTCATGTGTGAAGAAAGAGAAGACTATCTCTTCCCAAGCTTTAATGGAGAGCTCATCACCTACTCCAAGCTTGTAAGATAGAAGCCTACATCAACACACTCTTGGCATGTGGATGCAAATCCAACCAAGAGCCAAGCTTCAATGCATGCTCATCTCCTCTACCAAGCTAATTACTAAGCTAAGCTATGCTAATATGAGTGATTATGTGAGGAGATGTACATCTTTCTCGTAAGATACTCCTTCTTCCTCTCAATCTACTCTCATACCCTGCTGGCTCTCACCATCTTCGAAGGTGTGTGAGGTCTTGGGTCTGAGAACGGGGATAATTCAAGTTGTGTTTTCTAAGTGTTTGCTTAGTGCATGAATCTTTCATCTTCATTGCACTAGCTAGTCTTGAAGGAACACAAAGAACTGTATTGTACAATGTCTCTCTTGATGGGAGAAACCATAATACAAAGCCTTTTGGAGGCGGGACCGGATCCATGCAAATCCAGTCCTCAACTGTTCTCATTAGCTTAATTTCTCTCTCGTTTGAAAGTATTGTCGATGCTATCTAACTAGGTGTTATGCTTTTTGTTTCTCTCTCCACCCAAGCACTCCTGTAATTCTCATTAGGAATCTATTCTAATGAAATGCCCACTATGCTCATGCTAATTTCCACTACACGTAAGTTTTTAGGCCATTAAATGTTACATGGTAAGAACTCACTGCGTAGAAACCTCTCCCTGATGGCCATTTTTTATTCAAATTCCTTAATGATTCTTCTTGCATCAACAGCTAGGGTTCCCAATTCTTTTTCAGTAACTCTAGATACATCCCTTGAGACAGTTTGTTTTATGAACTCTCAAGCATCTATGAATCTCTAATGTTTCTGATTAGCTACATGATTTTCCACATTTTTTATGCAATGTTGCATTTAATCAGTCAAGAAAAAACATGCATAAACAACGTCAGTCTCAACATATCTTTTAATTTTCTGCATAAGTCTACTCATAAATAGCTTGAACATAGGATTCCTCAACAAAGAGTTATTTACCATAAGTGAATGTTGGAGACGAGCATTATTAAACTCAAAATTAAGCACATCAAATAAGGAAAATACACGAGGGATGTGGTCTGCCATGGAGTATTTTAAAATCAACAACCAAATCATCATCAATAGGCAGCCAGTGAGTAGAACAAAAATAATTTTTTCAAGCCAGGACCAAGAAGACAGATGAGACTGTGAATGGAAGGTATATCCTTGGTTTTGGTATGTAGTTTCTAGACAAGCATCCTGTAAATTACTTGCACTCACCATCCTCTCCCTAGAATTACTCTCTAGCTTGTTAATAAGAGAGCCAGTAGAGGTGATATCTTGCCCTGCACATACCATGTTAAAGTCCCAAGCCATAATTCCATGAGATAGCTACAAGCCTACTATCCATTGCCAAAGATCACCCCTAAGTCTAGGGTTATTGTCTGCATAGACATTAATCAACATCATTTTGCCCCATTGAGTGGATATCTGAAAAACTGAGCATTGACCATTTGGATGATCTAGAATCCAGATGGGATGAAGAGATGTCTTAATGCAAATAAGCACTCCTGGGAATCCCCCTTCCTTTCCTCCATAGAAGCACTCCATACCTCTATAGTGCATAAGTTGCCTTGCCTTGTCTTTCCTTTTATGCTCTTGAACTAAATACCCATCAATCTGACTAGAAAACATCCACTTTTTGAAATTGTGCAACCTTGAGGGGTCATTCTACCCTTTTACATTAAAGTTTGCAAACTTCATACTGTTATGAATTGTGTGTGTTTCCTCCTCACTATCTGTTTCTTGCATATGAACTTCTAGATGAATGCCTCATGGGTCGGTTTCATTGTTGGATATTTTTGTTTCTTGGCTAACTCATGGGTTTACATGATGTTTTCTATGGCTACTGAGGTTTAACGAGATGGCATGTCCGCCATGAGGGCTTCATTATAATTATGTGAGATATACCCCAAGGAGAAGCCCCTTGATTTAAATAATTCCTAGGTAGCAGTCGTGAAACCATTCCCATCTACCACTATCTTGCCTTTCTCTATTGGTTTTGGATTGTTTGAATATGATGGAATGTTACTCCCCCCACTAGATGAACAAAGTGGGGATGATCCACCTGCTTGTTATTGGTTATGACACTTTTCCTCTATCAATTTTGGAGACATTTCTCCCAAAGATCTGCTCTTTCGGGACCATATTTTTGCTCCCCGGATAATATGGGATGAGGTGAGAGGTAGTAGATATTGTAGGGTAGTTTTCTGAAAAATACCGTGAGTTTCCACAATGATATCACGACCCAACAAGATTCCCCGATTTCAAGTAAAACACAAGCACTACAAGACGTCTTTAATGTAGCGATGCTCGTAGTGCGACACTAATATGGGGAAAAGCTCGGCCTCGCTATAGGCGTCGCTATGTAACAAAGACTATAGAGACGCTCATAGAGAAGCTTATAGTGATGTTCATCGTGACGCCGACCCTTAAAAATAATTTGAGAGCACCAGAAACTCAGATCTATAGATTTGAGTTTTGGTGCTCTCTGCAAAATTGGTATACGTGTCCCCCCCCCCCCCCCCCCCTCCTCCCCCCCCCACACACACACACACGCAAGCAGAGGAGGGAGAGCCAAGTATGCTCCCTCCCTCTCTTATCTCTCATGTTCCCCCCCCCCCCCCCCCCCCCCCCCTCTCTCTCTCTCTCTCTCTCTCTCTCTCTCTCTCACACACACACACACACACACACACACGAGGAGATGAGGGAGAGAGAGCTATGCTCCCTCCCTCTCCTCTCTCTTATGTTCCCTTCCCCTCTCTCTCTTCTCTCTCTCTCTCTCTCTCTCTCTCTCTCTCTCTCTCTCTCTCTCTCTCTCTCACACACACACACACACACACATTGTGTGTTTGTGTGTGTGTGCGCGCGTGCGTGTGTGTGTGTGTGTGAGAGAGAGAGGTTAAAAAGAGGGATAAAGAAAGGAGAGAGAGAGAGAGAGAGAAATGAAATGAAATGATATATTTAATGTCTTCAAAATGCCAAAATATCTCATGAGACCAATCCGATAAACTCCTTGTGGATCTTATCTAATGTTGGGGTACAAACATACAAATGAAGTAAAGTGGAAGACTAAAATCATCATCCATTTTCAACATTGGGCGTTGTTTGAGAAAGTAGTGCATCGCTTGGTGAAGAGCTTCGTCAATGTCCGCCTTGTAAATAGACATAATGTGTGAAGTTGAGGGTTGCCAAAAAAAAATTATGCTCTTCGAGGTCGTACTAATGGAGCTGATGGTAGCAGGTCTTATGGTGTTTGTAAGCGGTGTTTTTGTCATAATTGGAGCAAACCATAGCCAAATCTTGTGCCATTTCTTTCCCCTTTCCCCATTCTTGCATTTCCTTTCCTCAAAGTTTTTGGTGCCAACTGTGTGAGTTGTGTGTGCCTCCCGGGCCATTTTTGTGTGAGGGAGAAAGAAAGAGAGGTGTGTGCTATAAGATTGCTAAAAACGGGCAAATTAAAATCATGATGGTGTGTTGTCTATCAATTGTGTGGAGTGTGTCTTCATTGGTAGGCATTGGTGCACCCAAAGTGTGTCAACCCTAGCAGAGGACATAGGTAGTGATTTGTATGCTTATAGATGCATGACAGAGGGCTAGAACATAAGGGAAGAGCCTGGACAGATAGCTGGAAACAGAGATATATGCTTTATGTGGGTTTTTAGACCCTAAAGGCTACAAGATGGGCCAGACAAGGTGGTAGGTGAAGGAGGCTCAAGGTGATGGTTTCTAGCTCAAAAATTTACATCTTGAAGTGCTAAAGGAGCAACTCCAAACGGCTCATCAAACGGAGCTACAAAGCGAAAGCCATGGCTATTCAAAGTTGAAGGTATTTTTGCGAGTAAAGATTCTAGCAAGTAAATATTTGTCCAGGGCCTGTTCTGTGTCGGTTTGGTCGCATCAATAGATGTGCCATCTAAGATTTTTGAAGCTTTTCTAGGTTTTTTATGAATTATATGCAGCAGGTAAAGGCCATGGGAGTTTACGGCTTGTCAATCGGGCACCGAGTCGGTCAGATATTAAAGTTTGATAATGATGGAAGTTGTCGGTCAGGTGGTAGCAAACGGGTTTTTTAGGCGCATCATTTGAGGGATCAGCAAAGCCAAAATGGTAGTGAGGTTTGTACAGTTCGTAGCCAACAAAGAGATCTATTGGTTGGAATTTGAGGCTCAATCACAGGGTTGGTGTGCACCAAATGGCATCGGATTGAAATGGTGAGAGGAGGAGAATTTTTATGCAATTAAAATGAAGAGTTGGTGAAGTTTTGACCATTGGGGGGTGATTTGAAGTGGATCTATCACGTATTTGGGGTTAATCCCACACGATAAGTACGAGGTTCACTTGGTAGAGTACATAAGCGCAAGGGAGACGTGCACTTATGTGTTGTCGGGTAGGAGTTGAGCTTCGAGGACTGTTCGTCATGGTGCCCACAATGCGCACAACATTGTTGTGGTTGACGTGGAGCGGTACCTGGTGGTTTTGTTGAAGCAAGTGGCGGATAGACCCGTTATCGATGGTTGTTGACTCTACAGTGGCATGATGATGTGGTAGAGGCCGATCACGCGCCCGTAAGGGCCAAGTCGTGCCTTGGGTTCCCAAAGGAAGTAAAGCGAAGAAAAGAAGGGCAGCCTCACATGCAAGGTATACCAAAAATAGACGAGGAACTAGAAAAGGGGAGTGCCGACGCCCAAGAGGAACCCGTTATTCCATGTGGGGGTTTTTTTTCCCGCGGTCAGTGAGACGGGAGGACCAAGGGATTCTTGAGCCAAAGTGTGGCTATGGAGTTGGTGTGGAGCTGAAGGGCAGTCAAATTTTTGTGTTCTACTTGCCAATGCTTATGTTGGTTAGGAGCTAGAGCTGTATATAGTCGTCTTTGTTGAAAGAAATCCATCATTATTGTGCATCTGGTGTTGATTCCCCTTACCCCTTGTCTTCTTTGTTGTGTGCATGTGGTTCCGGGCGTGTGTAGGTAGTTGTGCCCCCCTGATGGTCTGCACAGAAAGGTTGAGAGAGGTTGTGTGTGCGGTGAAGGGATGGACTCGAGATATACAAGATGATTTGGCTTTGTTGGTGGTGTCATATTGAGTGTCTGCAAACGGTGGTTCGTCGGTGAGTCGTGTGAGTTTTAATTTGAAGGTGGACTCTAGTGGATTGGGGTGTGTAGTGATTGTCTTGGGCTATAGAGAGGCAAATTACTTGGGTTTTGGGTGTGTTGCCCTTCCCCCTATCCATCTTCAAGTGCCCCACAGAGGAGCATTGATGCTCCGATTTGAAGTTTAAAGTGGTGTTTGGAAGCCAACAAACGGTTAGCGGATGGTCAAAATATTTAGCAGTTGTGTTTAAAGTTAGGAGAGATGATGGAGGCAAGCTTTGGCCCCATAATTGGAGGTGTTGAAGACCCTGAAGATTGGTTGGCAAATTTTGAATTGTGGATGATATTGATTCATATGTTGAGATGGATGCGGAAAATCTGCAAATGGTGTCGTTGCTGATGCGCAGACAAGCAAAGGTTTGGTACAATGATTTGAAGGGTGATGATCAAAGTTCATGACACGAATTGTGGAGGTAATTTTTGGAGCAGTTGGGAAAGGTGATTGCCTCGACAGAGGCTGGTGCTAAGTTGAAAGTGGTACACCAAGAAGTAAGTAAGGATTTTTCTATTTTCCTTGAGAAATTCGAATCTTGTTGGAATCAGTTAGAATCCATGCATAAACAAGTGCCAAGGGATAATGCAAGCACAAAGAGTATCAACTCAACACTCAGATAAATAGATCTCAGCTGAGCATAAAACTCATAACTTTATGAACAAGTGGTGAGAAAACATTGTGCTCAAATCACATCTCACAAGTAGTGATGTTAATCTGACAATTGCATAAATCTATACTTGTAAGCATGTAGAACCTATAACCAATGACTATTTGTAAAATGTAAGCATTAGACTCACAATATAATTAGAATGTTCGTCAATCAAAAAGAATGTATACCATAGATCTACCTATAGCCACTATGAGCATACCATAAATCTCACTCGTACGACAGTGGATACAAGAGCACTAAATCCATATCCAAGCTAACAAAATCTATAAAAGTGAGAGTAAATACTTGATCACTATAAAAATGGGAGTAAATTAACCACTACACCATCCTAGAATCAAATTGCAAATACATGCAACATATGGCAATAATTTGGGAATAGATTTTCTCTTATATTTTCAGTAAAATCTCAAATACAACTTAGTCATTCAAAGTGGCATGCCAAAAAATCATTGAAGTATAAATTAATCCAACTAGGCACTCTGCATAAACGAGAGACTAAGCCTCTCATCCACAAATGTCATACACCGATCAAAAGGGATCAAATGCTCTCGAAACACAATGAATAGAAGCAAGACATTGTTGTGAGTTCTCACAAAAAGTGCATAAACTTGTCCAAGACAAAACCGTCTCCTATCAGTATACCCATGAATCCATCACCTACGAGCTATCAAGAGCTCGATTTGTATTAGCATATGCATACATAACATTGAGTGTCATAAAATGGTAACCATCTTTTTGCAACATTTGTTAGCCTACTCAACGTCCTCTTCCTCATATGTGTATATATTTTTCTACGCTATTAAGTTATCTAGAGTAAATTCCCCCTCTTCGTTTAACCTTTGTGGCGACACATACATTATACTCTTCCCAAAAATGTAACCTTAGTCATATATTTATATTACCACCCTTTTATTTTTTGCTTTGTAAATAGAATAAGCATATAATAACCAACTATATACCCCCAAACTTTCTTACCTCTTGTGAATAAGTAGTAGAAAAATAATATATCCACAATCCACCCCATATAGATAAATTCCCATGGAAATCAACTCTCCACTTGTCTTTACCAAAGATTATGGTCCCTCTCTACAAGTCTTCTATGCCCCCTACATAGGTGGCCCAATATCTCTTAAGAATATACATATAGTTTTTCTCCTTTCAAAAAGACTCCAATTGTATATTCTTTTCACAATAAAATAATATTGGTCCCTCCTCTATTTGTTTAAGCATCATAGCCTTTTGAAAAAGCATGATTCCCCTTGGATGCATACAAGCAAAGGGCCCATACAAGAAGACTTGGAAGCAAAAGGTTCCCTAGCCTAGTGTGGACCTTCCAACCCCGAATTCCTTGGTGCATGGGTGTGAAGAATAGTCCAAATTCATATCAAACATGTTGAGAAGGTCAATTTTGCCTTTTGAAGCATGTCATTCCGAGCTACAGGTAAAAAGTTATGGTCAAAATAGTGTAAATCTGTCAAATTCGCAGCAAAAGGGAACTGTAAATCAAGTAAATCAAGAGGGTGAGATCTTATTTTTCCCCTGCTCGTCTTCTAGAAGAGCAATGAGTGTTCAAGGTCACTTGCATGTGATGGGACCAACCTAAAGATGCTTTCTAAATGCCAAGACAGACAAGTGGAGATACCCCGCAGGAGCCCCCCGTAGGGCCTCATGGTGGGGCCCACCTACATTATGCACCCCTATGGAGCCTTCACGGTCTAAAATGATATTTTTGGTGAATAAATAGTCCCTTTTATGTCCAATATTCAATGAGTGGTCAAAGGACACTTAATTAGGTCTAATCACTTACTGTAATTAAGTGTAGCATAATCCCACTCCTACACAACTATAAATAGCCCCCCTTGGAGAGACTCAAGGACACACACCTATATTTTCAACTTCATGTTGTTTTCTTGATCAATAGTAGAGAAAACCCCAACTCTCCCTCTTTCACATCCTCCCTCCTAACCCTCCTCTTTGAAGGAAGTGCAACTCTATTCTCCACTCTTTCCATTCTACAATCTCTTACTCCATCAACCCAATAAATCATTTCTAGCACCTCAATAACTTGTAAATACATCATGATCTCTCTCATGGTTATGTTAATGATCATGAAATCATCTTCAAAACTTTCAAGTTTCGTAATTCGTGATGGTTAGCCAGCGTCTGTCCTCCCCTTAAAAGGTGTGCGAGAAATCAAGTAAGTGTTCTATTCCCAATCTACCATTGGTTTGTTTCTCCACACTTATTCAATTGGTCTAAAGAAATTTCTCACTCCAACTCTCTTTTGCTTCATTACATATGCATGTGGCTACGTCTCATGGTGATTTTATTTGTGTCACGGCATTGCATAGATGGAGATGAGCTCTCTATGCAAAGTGTGTTAGTTTGATGTAAGTGATTCTCTTGTGTGTTTGAGAGGCAAGTCTTGTGCGCATGATTTTTTGATGAGTGCTTGAGAGAGGAAGAGTTTGGATGTATTATGGGTATTCTTATGGGGAGAAGGTGAATGCTATTCCACAAATTGCATATTTCATTTTGATGCACGGCATTGGGTTGCATAATCGTTGATGGTGTTCAAGTGTCCAAAGTGTATATAGAGTAAGGGGGTTTTCAAAGTGTGTTGCTTGAGTGGGTGAGTGCAAGTGTTATTTTGATTGGTTTCCTTCTCCACTCCCAAAAGAAGGTGGTGCCCCAAGTAGTGTGCGTACCTCTTTACGAACATTTTGTGAGGGTAGGCCCATTGGTTTGGGTTTAGAGGCCCCATTTCAAAAAGCTCGCCCTCATAAAGTGGTGCCCCCACTGAGGAACATATTTCCAAGTTACCTTCAAATTTTTTAGTGATGAACAATGGAATTCCCATCTATCCATTTCATTTTGCACAACACATTAGAGTAAATGTTCACATAGATAGAAAAGTCTTTTTCCAGCAACACATTGTTTTTATGTTTGGTGCAGAAAGACTTAGAGAAATACTGGCATCACCCAATCCAATTATACTTCCAATCATCAATTATGAAACTTCTTTTGATGTTCACGTTTTCATTTTGTTTTAAAGGCAGGAACAAGGAGTGGTGAAGGGGTGCTCAAGGGCCATATGAAGGAACGAGGTCTTCAAACCAACAACGAGGAGTAGCATATGAATCACGATCAAAACAATGAACCTTTTAGGCCTATTGCTCGGCAATCCATTCATATAATCATTGCAACTAAGTTTAGGTTTCTATCTATCATAAGGAGGATATTTGGATCCACTCTCCTCAATGAAATCAATGCTTCAATTAATCCATTTATTCTACCTATGATAAAGTACGAATTAACAATGGATGTGTACATCTTCATTTTAATGTAATCAGATTTATAGTGTCAACAATCTTGTGCAGCCCGTAAGAGAAAAGTTTTATAAAAAAAAAGAAATTTCAACAAGTCTAAACAAAATGTCAAGTTCTTTTCCCACGTTCTATGCAAGAAGTAGGGAATATGCGCAAGAGTTTCTTGACAACTTGGAGATGGCACATCTCATATCCGGGAGGGATGAAGAGTAAGTAAAGCTACGAGCCTTCCCGTTGGTTCTAAAAGTAGAAGCTAAAGCATGGTATGAGACCTTGCAACCCCAAATCAAGTCCAATTGGGAGAGACTGCGAGCAAGCTTCCTCTCCAAGTTCGGGCAAGGTGATACTTCTGAAGGACTATGAAAATGTCTTATTGAACATAAGCAGGTATCACTTGAAGACTATCCCTCTTATGAAGCAACCTTTGTCAATCTATGGGGTAGGTGGGAGGCTACATTAGAAAATCATGGTGGTGCACCTAAATTTCTAAAAAAAGAGAGATTCATGGTTGGCTTGTATCCACTTTTAAAGGCTAAAGTAGAGCTAAAATTCCCATCCACCTTCGAAGAAGCACGTGAGGTAGCCATCATCAAGTTTAGAAAACTACACTTCCAAGCACATAGAGCAAGGGGTTTGAATGAAGTGAGTGAGAGGGAGTCTTCACAAACCATGGAAGCACCAATTAGGGCCCCTCTTACACAATCTTCACAAATAGGAGATAACTCTCAACAAGAGGTTTTACAAAGGCTAACTCAACAGCTTGAGAACCTCACTCTGAATCTAGTACAAGGCCTACCTCAACAACGACAACCATGAGAAGGGAATCGCAATCAACGAAGACAAGCTCAAGAGTTGCGATGTTGGAATTGCAATGAAATGGGCCATGGCATGTACAATTGTCCACATCCAAGGTGACTTCCGGGAGACATATATCCCCCCAGACCGCCTCCTCTCACTGTGTAGCAAGAACTAGCTCAAGGCCCACAAATCCTTCGTCGACCACCACCACCAGCAAATATACCTCCCGTCCCACATGAGGAGGAAGAAAGAGGAGTCAACATCATCAATCTAGAAGAGGTAATAGATGAGCATACTCTAAACTTTGATGTTATGCCGGCAGAAAAACACACAAGAGCACATGATAAGGATGAAGACATGAGAAGTGAAGGAACAAATTCAGCCAGAAGGGACAAGAAGAAGAAGTCAAAGATGGAAGAAGCTGAAAGTAGCAGGAAGAAAAGATCAAGGCGAAGGGAAATTGGTATCAACGACTTCCCATTGGGAAAGGAGCTAGAGCCCTACAACATCCTGGAGGATTTACAAACCCAAAAGCCAAACATTTCATGGCCTCAACTTCTACACCTATCAGCCAAAGTAAGAAGGCAATGGCCAAAGTTGGTAAGTACAAGAATTCCAAAAAAGAAAGAAAATCTTTCCATTAAGGTTGTGGCCTCAAAGCTACAAAAAGATGTGGAACCCATTGTGGATGCTTACATAAGGGGTAAAAAGGTGTCTAATGTATATATTGATGGTGGAGCTCAAATGTGTGTGATTACGGAAAAATCAATGAATAGGTTAGGACTTGAAATTACAAAGTCCTCTAATTGTCAAGCTAGGCTAGCCAACAACTCAAGTGTGAAGTGTTTGGGGATCATTGAAAATGTAAAAGTCTCTGTATGTAACATAGATGCACGAGTGGATATGTATGTCATGCCAGCTAAGGGGGAGGGCTATCCCATCATCCTAGGGAGGCCTTGGCTCATTGCTGTGAATGCAGATCAAAAATGGGGAAGTGGTCATTTGATTATTAAGAAGGGTCAACCGGTGGTGTATGATTGGCGAGAAGGAAAGCAACTAGATATCAACTATGAAACCACGGCAGATGAAGAGAGCGAGGAGGAGATTCCTTACTCAAGTGATGAGGAAGCATCAACCAGTGCATCAACCAGTGAAGAGGAGTCTTCTTTGGAGGTAATGGGAATTGTATTCAACGCCAACACTCAAGATGTTCCTGTAGAAGAAAAGCCAACAGACAATCACACACGAGGGGATGAAAGATGCCACCACCTTGAAGAAGGATTTGAGAAGATTCTTGCAAAAGATCTTACTTGTGAGGAGAAGAGGTCCTACATCAATATGTTAAGGAGGTATCCCAATTTGTTTATCACTGACTACTCTTAAATAAGAGGTGTAGATGTAATAGAGCATCGAATTGAATTGAAACCAGGGACCAAACCCGTGGCTCAAAAGTTAAGGCGACTAGGATCTGTGCAACAAAAGTCTCTCCTACAAGAAGTGAATCAACTCTTGAAGGCTGGCTTCATCTATCCAGTATCCAACTCCGAATGGGTATCACCTATTGTAGTCACTCCCAAGAAGAATGGTAAGTGGAGGGTCTGCGTGGATTACAAACCCCTCAACGCTGCGACAAAGAGGGACCACTTCCCTCTCCCTTTCCAAGATGAAATTTTGAATGAAGTAGCAGGTCACGAATGCTACACTGTGTGTGATGGGTATTCAAGATATTTTCAAATTAGAATAGCAGAAGAGGACCAACCAAAAACCACCTTCATCACACCTTGGGGATGTTTTGCATTCAGAGTAATGCCTTTTGGGCTCACCAATGCTCCTAGCACCTTCATGAGATTCACAATATTTGTATTTCAGCCATTCTTTGGAAAATCTATAAGAGTCTTTATGGATGATTTCTGTATTTATAGTTGTAGATCACTTCATTGCCAAAAGGTTGAAGAGGGGCTTAAGAGGCTCCATCAATTTGGGGGACAACTCAACCCAGAGAAGTGTCATATCGGTGAATCTCAGGTGGTTTTTCTAGGCCATGTGGTTTCTTCACAAGGAATTCAAGTGGATCCCTCTAAAGTAGAGGCCCTTTTGTCATTACCTCCACCAACAACAACTAAGGAGCTAATGACCTTCAACCACAAAGTGAGGTACATGTCTCGCTTCATCCATCTCCTAGCAAAAGCCATCGCCCCTTTGCATAGGTTGGCAAGCCAATCTACATTTGAATGGGGGAGGGAATATGCAAAATTTTTTGAGGAAGTGAAGGGCATTCTTAGCTCTCTCCCAATCCTAATGCCACCAGATCCAAAGGAGACTTACTATGTCACTCCAAGTGTAGGTTTCGAAGCAATTGGTGTTGTTTTGATGCAAAAAGATCCTAAAACATCATACATGAGGCCGATCTATTTTGCAAGCAAGGTGATGACTCCGGCCGAGAAGGGATACACTGAAATGGAGAAAGTGGTCTTTGCAATCTTGTTTGTGGTAAGGAAGTTTCAATTGTATCTTCTCCTTGTGCCATTTGTTTTTCTCACCTTAGAGCACAATCTACCATATGTAGTACAACACATGAGCCTCTCATCTAGAATAGCAAAGTGGGTGCTTGAACTCCAAGAATTTGAATACACTTTCCTTGTAGAAGATAGCACAAGAGCAGGACTTGCAGACATTCTCACCTACAAAGTGAGAGAAAGGGAAGGATCACGACTACAAAGAGAGGAAGGCTCAAAACAGTTCAAAGTGAAGGAGATTGATAATGCCCATACTTTATGCTTTGATAGAGCTTATCAACGCCAACAAGACAAATCAGCATGGTGAATCATCATTTTGAACCCACAAAAGGAGGTAATGGTTAGAAAAGGTATCACTCTACCCAGTGTTCACTCTAACAATGAGGCTGAGTATGCTGCTCTGACCCTTGGGTTGAATAATGCAAAGAATTAGGCATACAAAGACTTATTATAAAAGGTGATTCTTTGCTAGTGGTCAGGCAAATCCAAGGGACTTGGAGGTGCAAGAATCGTACATTGTTTGAGTGGCTTAGTAGTGTAAGAACTTTGATGAAGGGTTTTAAAGCAACACAGGTACAACACATTGTGAGAACTCATAACAAGGAAGCAGACTTACTCGCAAATGAAAAGCTTCAAATCGCGGTAGGAGGTGTGAAACTATATGAACCCAAATATCAAGGTCAAGAGGAGCTAAAAGACATTATCTTCTTTCTACAAGCAGGTGAGTGTCCCAAACACTTAGACAAGGTGCAAAGACATAGACTAGTTAAGAAGGCCACACCTTACCAGTTGATCGGGGATGATTTATATCACAAAGGGAAAGATTTGGTCTTGAGGAGAGTACCAAGTGTGCAAGAGATAGAGAAAATTATTCTTTCATGTCATGATGATGTCTGTGGTGGTCACTTTTCTCAAGATATTACAAGTAGGAAGATTTTACAAGCAGGGTTTATTTGGCCGAGCATACATCGTGATGTCCAATATTGGTGTAAGGCATGTAATCCATGCCAAATTGCTCGGGATAGACGACTAACATATGATCCTCGAGTCCCAATAATATCTTATGGCCCTTTTGAAAAGTGGGGTGTGGATGCAATAGGTCCCCTACCTCGTACTTCTACAGGGAAGGTTTTCATCATCATGGGTGTTGACTACATGACACGATGGGCGGAAGCAACAAGCACAACCCGAATCACAGCTGAAGAGGTATCAAAGTTTATTTTTGATCTTATTTGTAGTAGGTTTGGAACACCCCTAGAAATCTTATCAGATCGAGGCCCGGGTTTTAGGGCTGACCTTCTGAATGATCTCTTGAGGAGGTTAAAAGTGAAACACCTGCATTCCACACCCTACTATCCTCAATGCAATGGATTGGTGGAAAAAGTGAATGGAATGATATGTGAGATCATTTCTAAGCAATTTGCGGACCCGCCTAATCATTGGGATCGCCATTTGACGGCTGCTCTTTGGGCGTATAGGACATCTTTCAAGGTATCTACCCAATTCACCCCTTTTCATCTAGTTTATGGACAGGAGGCACTTCTCCCCACTGAGTTGAGTGGCATAAACTGGTAACCATCTTTCTGCAACATTTGTCAGCCTACTCAACATCCTCTTTCTCATATGTGTATATATTTTTCTACGCTATTAAGTTATCTAGAGTAAATTCCCCCTCCTCGTTTAACCTTTGTGGCGACACATACATTATACTCTTCCCAAAAATGTCACCTTAGTCATATATTTATATTACCACCCTTTTCTTTTTTTCTTTGTAAATAGAATAAGCATACAATAACCAACTATATACCCCCAAACTTTCTTACCTCTTGTGAATTAGTAGTAGAAAAATAATATATCCATCTTCCACCCCATATAGATAAATTCCCATGGAAATCAACTCTCCACTTGTCTTTACCAAAGATTATGGTCCCTCTCTACAAGTCTTCTATGCCCCCTACATAGGTGGCCCAATATCTCTTAAGAATATACATATAGTTTCTCTCCTTTCAAAAAGACTCCAATTGTATATTCTTTTCAAAATAAAATAATATTGGGCCCTCCTCTATTTGTTTAAGCATCATAGCCTTTTGAAAAAGCATGATTCCCCTTGGATGCATACAAGCAAAGGGCCCATACAAGAAGACTTGGAAGCAAAAGGTTCCCTAGCCTAGTGTGGACCTTCCAAACCGAATTCCTTGGTGCATGGGCGTGAATAATAGTCCAAATTCATATCAAACATGTTGAAAAGGTCAATTTTGCCTTTTGAAGCATGTCATTCCGAGCTACAGGTAAAAAGTTATGGTCAAAATAGTGTAAATCTATCAGATTCGCGGCAAAAGGGAACTGTAAATCAAGTAAATCAAGAGGGTGAGATCTTATTTTTCCCCTACTCATCTTTTAGAAGAGCAATGAGTGTTCAAGGTCACTTGCATGTGATGGGACCAACCTAAAGATGCTTTCTAAATGCCAAGACAGACAAGTGGAGATACCCCACAGGAGCCACCCGTAGGGCCTCATGGTGGGGCCCACCTACATTATGCACCCCTATGGAGCCTTCACGGTCTAAAATGATATTTTTGGTGAATAAATAGTCCCTTTTATGTCCAATATTCAATGAGTGGTCAAAGGACACTTAATTAGGTCTAATCACTTACTCTAATTAAGTGTAGCATAATCCCACTCCTACACAACTATAAATAGCCCCCCTTGGAGAGACTCAAGGACACACACCTATATTTTCAACTTCATGTTGTTTTCTTGATCAATAGTAGAGAAAACCCCAACTCTCCCTCTTTCACATCCTCCCTCCTAACCCTCCTCTTTGGAGGAAGTGCAACTCTATTCTCCACTCTTTCCATTCTACAATCTCTTACTCCATCAACCCAATAAATCATTTGTAGCACCTCAATAACGTGTAAATACATCATGATCTCTCTCATGGTTATGTTAATGATCATGAAATCATCTTCAAAACTTTCAAGTGTCGCAATTCGTAATGGTTAGCCAGCGTCTGTCCTCCCCTTAAAAGGTGTGCGAGAAATCAAGTAAGTGTTCTATTCTCAATTTACCATTGGTTTGTTTCTCCACACTTATTCAATTTGTCTAAAGAAATTTCTCACTCCAACTCTCTTTTTCTTCATTACATATGCATGTGGCTACCTCTCATGGTGATTTTATTTGTGTCACGGCATTGCATAGATGGAGATGAGCTCTCTATGCAAAGTGTGTTAGTTTGATGTAAGTGATTCTCTTGTGTGTTTGAGAGGCAAGTCTTGTGCGCATGATTTTTTGATGAGTGCTTGAGAGAGGAAGGGTTTGGATCTATTACGGGTATTCTTATGCGGAGAAGGTGAATGCTATTCCACAAATTGCATATTTCATTTTGATGCACGGCATTGGGTTGCATAATCGTTGATGGTGTTCAAGTGTCCAAAGTGTATATAGAGTAAGGGGTTTTTCAAAGTGTGTTGCTTGAGTGGGTGAGTGCAAGTGTTATTTTGATTGGTTTCCTTCTCCACTCCCAAAAGAAGGTGGTGCCCCAAGTAGTGTGCGTACCTCTTTACGAACATTTTGTGAGGGTAGGCCCATTGGTTTGGGTTTAGAGGCCCCATTTCAAAAAGCTCACCCTCAACATAAATTCCACACATAATGTGTGTTGATAACCTCTGTGAAAACCACACAATCCAAAGCATGAGGCATCGACTGGAATGTTTGTCGGTTAAAAAACGCACAACTTGTAATCTTGCACACTATCTCGTTGATCAAAAACCTCATTGGTAAAAAACCAGACACGTGGATAAGAAAACACTTCTCCGCATATGACATACATTTCCTCCGAGAGTCGTGCCGAGGAAAAGTACAATCTAGCTCACAAAATCCCTGTGAAGGTCAAGTTGTACCTATCATGGTGGCCGTAGACATCCGAGAGTCGATGTCGCTTGTCAAAAAAACGTACTTCCAGAAGACCATTGGAGGTATGTGTGTCGTGGCGTATCTATGGAAGAGAAGAAATCAAAACACTGGAAAAGAGCCTAGACCCACTCTCTGTCGCTCTTGCTATGTTGAGAAAGTGGCCAGATAGACTCTGTCCATCTACCTCTGTGTGTATCTGTGCAAGATAAGACATCAAAACACTGGAGGAGAGCCTAGACCCACTCTCTCTCTTTCTCGCTATGTCAAGGAAGTGACCAAATAGACTCCGTCTATCTACCTATGTGTGTGTGTGTGTGTGTGTGTGTATAGCTGTTTAAATCTTAACTAATAAGACATAATTGAATTTTTACATTCAAAAGACACCTGGCCAAGGAATAATGAACTGATATGTACAAAAATAACTCAGTATCAGAATTATTTAGGTACAATGATTGTAGGAAAGAGGCCCTCTTTCAGTAAGGTTGGTAGTAAAAAAACTTCCCCGTTCCTGAGTGGGTATTTCATCACAGTAAGATAAGATAGAGTCCTTGCCTACATCCATCCAAACAAGACAACAATTCAGTTAGCCTTGGATGTGTTTTATAGGTATCAATGGACCATATCAGTTGTTATCCATGTCCATCTTACAAATTTTAACTACTTTAGCCAAGCTTAGGTTATTATATTTTTTTAGTAGTCTTTACATATTCCTTCAAAAATCAGTGGTACAATCCACCTTCTAATCTGTGCGGTGAAGTCCAAAAAGTTTAAGCCATAGCTTGGTAGCTATGCTTGAGTCCATAGTAGCAAACATATACTTACTAATCAATAGAGTATAAACAAAAGACTCCATTTTTTCAAGTGGAACCTCATTTCTTGAGCCATATCTCGGTATATATGCCAAGTTTTGAGGGTACCATCCATATACTTACCTTCAAACTTCCCAAGTTTTCTCCATAGCTTGGTAGCTATGCTTACACTAACAATCGCATCCATATACTTACCAATCAGAAATAGAGTATCAAGTGGAACTTTATGTCATGAGCCAAAGGTCAATTTTTTACGACAAAGATGAGAGTAATCTCCATATACTTACCTTCAAAATTGTCATAATAATCAATATCTAATTCTCCTAAATGATTTTCTCATATTAAACTGATCATTTAATGTGGGGAAGTGCCAGGGGAGAAAAGGCTAGAATATTGGTTAAGCTAGCAGACCGGCCACAGTAGGGATCCAAAGGAGGGAAAATAGGGATCCAAAGGGGGGGCCATCTGCAAAAGATCCATGTGCAACAATGGGCTAAAAAGACCCTAAGGTTCAGCCCATTAAGACTTCCAAAATGCTAAGGTTCCAAAATTCAAAGGTTGCGTCCAAAGGGTTAAAGCTTAGGGGGAAATTGGATGCTTTGTGTGCTCTCCAAAGTCAACACATATCCCTACATGGGAGGGGGCGAGCCCTTCTTCTAGGGGATGAGAGAGAAAGACACACACACACACACAGGCTCCCTTTACACAAAGGGAATGAGGGACACATGTCAGCTCCCTAGGCCAGATGCCCACAAGGTGTGCCCAGTTTCTATTGGATGACCCTTGAAGTGGACCAATGAGAATTAAGCTAGAGTAAATCTAGTTTAATTAATTAAAAAACATTTAATAAAAGAAACTAATAAGAATTAAGTCTCCTAGAAGACTATTGGGCAGTCTCCCAAGGGGTCCAATGAGCATTCAGGAGCCCAATGGCTTGCCTGATTCCTATTGGCCAGGAGGCAAAGGGGTCCAATGAGAGTTTAGTTTAATTATTTAATTACCTAAAGCTCTCACAAAAGGGGAAAGGTGGACACATGTCAAAAGGCTATCACTTATGCTGCTTAATTGTGATTGGCTTGACTTGGGGAGGTCCAATGAGGCTGGAGCAAGAGCAAATAGCAAGGGGGCTCGCCCAAGAGAGAGGGGGGGCTGATTTTTGCAAGGCATTATCACACACACACTCACACAATCTCATGTGTGAAGAAAGAGAAGACTATCTCTTCCCAAGCTTTAATGGAGAGCTCATCACCTACTCCAAGCTTGTGAGATAGAAGCCTACATCAACACACTCTTGGCATGTGGATGCAAATCCAACCAAGAGCCAAGCTTCAATGCATGCTCATCTCCTCTACCAAGCTAATTACTAAGATAAGCTATGCTAATATGAGTGATTATGTGAGGAGATGTACATCTTTCTCGTAAGATACTCCTTCTTCCTCTCAATCTACTCTCATACCCTGCTAGCTCTCACCATCCTCGAAGGTGTGTGAGGTCTTGGGTCTGAGAACGGGGATAATTCTAGTTGTGTTTGCGAAGTGTTTGCTTAGTGCATGAATCTTTCATCTTCATTGCACTAGCTAGTCTTGAAGGAACACAAAGAACTGTATTGTACAATGTCTCTCTTGATGGGAGAAACCATAATACAAAGCCTTTTGGAGGGGGGACCGGCTCCATGCAAATCCGGTCCTCAACTGTTGTCATTAGCTTAATTTCTCTCTCTTTTGAAAGTATTGTCGATGCTATCTAACTAGGTGTTATGCTTTTTGTTTCTCTCTCTACCCAAGCACTCCTGTAATTCTCATTAGGAATCTATTCTAATGAAATGCCCACTATGTTCATGCTCATTTCCGCTACACACAAGTTATTGGGCCATTAAATGTTACAAAAACTCAAGTTTTTAAGTTCTTAGTATTGAATACAGTTCGGCATTGTTCAGCCCTGTTTTTCTCCAAGATACTTTCAAGCTTCCACCGTCATGGGTGCTAGATGGGTTAAAATAACCTTAACTCCTTCTCCCCATATGAAATCATGAGGGAAGGTATTATGAAGAAGTCCAAGAGTTGCCATATTGCATACAACAGAAAAGCTAGACGTATCCTTCTTGATGTCAGACAGAGTTTCATCACCAAAACAAACACAAGCGTTCAGAAAGTCCAAGGTTCCATTCACATTCCATGTGGTTACTAGCCTTAGCTACAGGCCAAAGCTAAAATGCATTATCTATATATTTTACCCCCCTTTTTTTTAAGAAAACCTAAGTGATTCATCATACAAAAAATTGTAATGTCCAATTACTGTTAGGCCTGCAAAAAGAAGAAGACTAGTGTCGGCTAAAACAAAGCCCCAAAAAACCAGTGTCGGCTAAAACAATGCCGTTTCTTTTTTTTAAACAAACCTTAGTTAGGTCAATAAACGGCAAGACCTGCAGCGGCTTAAGCCAAGCGAAGAAAACCAATGATGCACAGTTTTTTTTCTAAGACCAGTCGACAACAAATCTCTCCAATGTTTGCAATAGGTTCAATTAGGTGTGCTTTCAATCAGTCAAAAGATGCCTTGCTACCATATCTAAGGGCTACAACAGTTTTTTGAAAAAAACCAGTCTACGCAGAGTACTGTCCAAAACAAATTCTTAAATTAAACCCCTCATGAATGTTATACCGTTCAACGCTATGCTATGAGAATTGTTGCAAGTAGTACCAATGTAATGTTTTAATGTTAGAAGCAACAGATAACCAAACCTCAAAGATTTTTTTTTCTCAAAAAGAGGCCTAGAGAAAAACCTGAGTATTTTGTGCAGTGAGCTCCATAGCTCGGACAGTGAAGCAAACGGTATATTGCCTTTAGTCAGCCTCACCTTTTTTATAGAGGCTGAGATGCATTTTCATGAGCGTGATCGATGAGAGAGGCAAGTCATCCTGTAGTGTCTTCAAGTGATGCACAGAAAGCCTTTCAAGGGGAGATCCATCCCCAGGATGCGTAGGCCGCCTACTATTTGCAATGAGAGCCCGGCATTTTTACTCATGCCCAATTCTAGGAGAGAATTATTATGCAAGGGCATAGTCCCATAGGACATAAGTGGCATGTAATGAGTCAGTGTCCCATGAGTGCTTCAGAAGCGCGGGGGGGGGGGGGGGGGGGGAGGTTTTATATAGGAGGAGGGAAAAAGTAAAGCATTAATAGTACCACTGTGTGTGTGTGTGTGTGTGTGTAGCTGTTTTATCATAAATAATAAGACACAATTTGAACTTTTACATTCAAAAGACAATTGGCTTCAGAGAAAGAGAAACGATAAGTACAGTATATGAATAAAGCCTCATTCTAGTATACAGATAGAAGTAACTCCCTTGCAATAGGTGTATGTATAATCCTGTATTGAACAATTGCTAAAAGCCAAAAAAACCTTCCAAGATAAGATAGAGTCCTTACCAGCATCCATCCAAACAAGACAACATATATATTAGCCTTGGATGTGTTTTACAGGTATCAATGGACTATACCACTTGTTATCCATTTCCATCTTTTAACATTTTTAAAGAACATTTGAGCTTAGTCCAAAGTACTTATGTTCTTTTATATATAAGGTTCAAAAAATAAGAATTTAGTATTTTAGTCTTAGCATAGAGTGCCATACCCCCTACTACTTCAAATGGTAAGTTACCCAGCACAAAACAACTTTGAGTAAATTAATGGGCTCCATCTGTGAAGAAGTTTAAAACATGCTATAAACAAGTATAGACCCATTGTAGAATAAATTCGGAACTGATATAGTTTACAACGTAATCCGATCCTTCCTATTTACTATAAGTCACAAACTCCCATCAAATGGTGAACGTAAATAGAGTTTTGCAATATCCCGTCTTATCAAAAACAGGTGCTAATATGTAGTGTAACTAGGAAAAGTCCCATAGGGTCGCCCAAAACAGCATGTTTTAGCAGGAAATGTACGGCAAGATAGGATTCCAAAGTACACCCAACCATAGGTGCTAATACCAATTTAAAAAAAGGGACAGTTTTTTTCATGTCAACCAATTACAGCGACAGTACCAATCATAGAAGCCAATAGTCATCCACGGAATACCCCCATCCCAAAGCATCTTACTGTAATAATAGCAACACATCCATATGGAAGAAAACACCGCTCTGGGTTGTACCCAAAGTTGTAATGCGGGATACTTACCTTCACAGTTGGCAGAGCTTTTTACCAAACCAGTGAGCCACTTATCACAAAGTTAACCGAATAGCTTAAAGTGTAAAGGGGTATCAATTACCAGCCAATCATTTAAGTACAACCTTTCCAGAACAATTTTGTTAAGTGCATACTTAGCTTAGGCTAATATGCATTTACATGTAAAGAACCGAAACCCAACTCAGGGGTTTAGCCAAAAAAAACCTTTATTTAGTGTCATTTAGAGTAAAGCATCCATAAAGTGGTTTTTATCAAAAAACACAGTAGGTTATGCCCCCATATATTAAGTGGTTTCCAAGCATTGTCATGTGACTGAAACCAGTAATCACGGGGTTAGACCGTTCCGTTTTTTAAAAATTATACCGTATAGTCTGCAAAAAAATATATACTGTATGGTCCAGCCTGGTGGTAGTACCCCATTATCACAAGCAAATAAACAGTTTTCTCAACGCAGCCAGAATGTCAGTAAGTTAAGCCCAAAGAATCAATCATTAACCATATGATGCTATGCATAGCCATTTAAAATCGGGGCTATATCAGTTAACAATACTCCTTAGTGGTGTTACCAAAGCAATGCCATCCCACACCATGGTTTTTATCGATTAACCAACTCATAGCATGCTCTCTCAAGCCAAGTCAATCCACCCATACACAGAGCAATACCATAATAATAATCTCAAAGAAATGACTGTAACGAAATCAGTGAGGCCAAACATGGTAACCAACCTATGTTGTAGCTGTTGCAAGCTCCATTGTAGATGCAGTAGAGAAAAATATAAACAGTTCTCACACTTTATGCAAGAAAAACTCACAGAAGGCTAAGTGAGGGGTAGAGTGCGTCCTCACCTCTTAAATAAAACAAGGAGGAAGGCCGCCATCATTGAATATGTGTAGCATTTAGGTAGTATTGAGTGGAGCGACCCCCTCCTGTAGGTCTGATCAAGCACGGCCAATTGTCATGCAGACGGTAGGTTTTAGAGAGGGTAGTAAACCACATAATTTTCAAGCTAAGGGTTTTTTATAAAAACTATTATACTTATAAGTGTGATATCCCACGGTGGATACCTATAAGGTAAATTAGGAAGCTAGTTTAACATAATTGTTATTTGTGCTACAGAATCACAAAGGTAAGTACCACAGTGTGTGTGTGTGGTGTTGCATACACTCTCTGTGTTGCACTATAGAGAGAAAAACCCACTAGCATTTTGTACTCATCGTCGCTTAAATTTTCAATGTTGTCCTACCTTCAGTTTTAACAAACTCCAACGCTCCCACTCTCCAATTTTTTTCATAAACGCTATGGTGTTTTTTGGTTGCCTCATAGCGCTATTGCAAAGAAAGAGCCTCTAGTGCTACTCTTTTTTATGAGGTTCAACACTTCTCATTAAAGAAAATCTCTACAATGCCTTTTGTTTAATGCTCCCAATACCTTTACTGAGGTGTCAATTTCCTATAGATCTGTGATTGTGGATTTCCTCCTCCTCCTTTTGATTATATTGCTTTGTGCTAAGGTATTGAACATTAGCTTCTCTCAAAGCTTTTGCACGTACGTCGAGAGCAGGTCAAGAAATCAAAGCTTTGATACCACTTGTGAGTGTGCAATGTGTGCGTATATGGTATAGGTGGGGGAAGAGGTTATACCCTATGTAGGTGGAGAATGGAGCAGCAAGCTCTATCTCCTTATTCTTTGTATATAAAGAATATACAAATAATAAAGGGTCGATGGTTAATGAGTCATTGAGCAATCAAACGTTGTATGCTCGGTTCAGGACAAGGCACACTACCTTTACCCCAACATATTTAGCAATATGATACATGATGTAATACATTATGTATCATATTTAGCAATATGATACATGATGTAATACATCAACATGAAGTGTTATGGTGATGTAAGTCATTATTATCTATCTGGTTGAAAGCAGGGTTTGGTGGTACAAAAATTGTACCCATTTGGTTGTTTGCCACTTTGGTAGTTGTAGGAGGGAACTTGCATTTGGACTTTTAAAAGGTTGCATTTTAAAAGGTACAGTTCAAAGATTATAAGACCGAATGCAATCAATGGTACATTGCAAACCATGTAAAGTAACGGTACTTACCCTCTTCTTTGTTGTGGATCTGTTCACTTGTTCAACGGAGGATTTTCCCATACTCTATGTCATCTCTGATTGATCAATGTTCTGCCTCTCTTTGGGGACTGTAGTACCACTGCTGCTACGACACTCGTTCTTGTTGGTATGAGGCTCAATGCAGCTACTACTAGGAGTTTTGAATGAACTCCCCTTCATCTTACATTGCCTCTCTTTAGAAGCTTTGGGTGTGGCTCTAGGTGCACATTTGCAGGTTGGTGTCCTCATGTTGGCAGAGGGAAGTGGAGGAAGTAAAGGTCACAAGGGGAGATATGGCAAGGTGTTTGTGAACAACCTGTAGAGTGCTCTGGTGCACGGTAGGGAGAGAGAGAGAGTTCAAAGTGCTCTCGCGCGTGGTAGGGAGAGAGAGAGTTCAAATCAGTCCCAAACGTGTGACCACAATCACATACTATACCTTGCTAATTAAGGTATTTTAATTAAGACATTATCTACATGTTGGTTGCATTAATATGGTTGCATGCTAAGTACTTTATACATTTGGTACTATAGTGGAATGTCTAATTGTTTTCTCTTGGTATATTTTAGGGAAAAACAGAATGGATGAGAACCCAATACTCAACAAATTCTTCTATACTACAGAAGAATTACATGAGGAGTATGGTTTGAGTATAGAAGGATTTGTAGCCTTCTTTCATTAATGATTGCAGACTTCTTTTTCATAAGGTGTACCAGGGTCCCCCATCATGTGGGGAGATTATAGCTAAGTTTGCTAGGTACTATGCTTTTGAGAAGTGTCATGCTCCTAAAAATCACCCAACAAGACATAAAATTGCATGGGCAAGCTTTGGGGAGAGTGTGTTGAGCATGTGCAGTAGTGAACCTACAGATTGGAGAGGAAGGTGGAAAATTGGAAGAGGGCTAATGGAGCATTTCATGGTGGGCTATTTGTTGAGATGTAGAGAGAAAGAGAGAGGGAGATGAGACAAGAGACACACCATATACGCTCCCAAAGACTGATTCATATTGAGGACAAGATACAAATATATAGGTGAGACCAAGTTCAGTAGAGTGAGCCATATATAGCTCCAACACCCCCACTCAAACAAAGGTCTCTAGCTTTGGATGAAAAAACCCTTGGGGAGCTCAAGGGAAAAACCCAAGCCCCTATACAATGTGAAATATGAACCAGCGGTGATGATGTGAAAGTGAATTGTGCATCTATGTACAAATATTCAAGTGACTTAGATATCACAAGGTGCAAATGTGGAGTGTGCATAGTGCATGGTACCTAAAATATTACAATGTCATATGTACAAAGCTATTACAATAGAAAAGAAGCTAATCTAGAAAGAGTGAGGCCGAAGCAACTCCAAGCTCCGAGCGCAAGAGGATGAAACGTGACTCATTGAGGCCTTTGGTCAAAATGTTTGCAATCATCTGGTCACTTGGACAGTGTTCAACCATAATGGTTCCCTTGCGTACTTCATACCTGACATAATGATAATGGACAGCAATGTGCTTTGACTTATTATGTTGAACATAGTCTTTTGCAAGACTAATAGCACTTTGGTTGTCACACCGCAAGGGTGTGCTAGAAAGAGGAGAGTGACCAATATCAACCAGCATTTGTCGAAGCCAAATCAACTCACGAGCTGCAAGTGATGCCGCAACATATTCTGACTCAGTCGTAGAAACTGCAACACAACGTTGTTTCTTGCTGGTCCAAGAAACAAGACAACCATTTATAAAGAAGCAATTTCCACTAGTAGATCGCATAGATAAATGTGAGCTTGCCCAGTCTGCATCTGTGTAACCCAAAAGAGAAAGAGATTGCATAGAATCCGATGTGAGTTGTCGTCGATAGACTAAACCAAAATCTGTAGTGCCTTTCAAGTATTTCAATACACGCTTTGCAGCAGACCAATGCTTAAGAGAAGGACATGCAAGATGTTGTCCAAGATAGTTAGCAGCAAACAGAATATCAGGACGAGTGTTCATGCCAACAAACTGAAGACATCCAATCAAGTTAGCATAAGGTTGATTTGTGACAAGTTGACCGCCATTGTCAGAAGTATTCTTCGTAGAGCTCGCAAGACAAGGTGTGTTGGCTGAATGTGCAGATTCCATACCAAATTTTTGAATAGTATCTGCAATAAACTTTGACTGTCGAAGGAATAAAATACCTTTTGTACGGTTCCGTTGGATTTGAATGCCAAGACAAGAGTGAATCTCTCCAAGATCCACCATATCGAATGCAGAAGACAATAACTTTTTCACTTGTTGAAGAAATCCCAAATCATTGGAAACAAGGATGGTATCATCCACATAAAGAGCAAGAATCACAAAACTGCTACCTTGGCGTTTTATGTATAAGTTGGGGTCTGACGAGCAAGAGATGAATCCTTTAGAGGTGAGAAAAAGATCAAATTTTGTATACCAGGCTCGCGAAGCTTGTTTGAGACCATATAGTGCCTTATGGAGTTGAGCAACAAGGTCTTCTTTACCTGGAATAACAAACCCTTCTGGTTGTTCCATATAAATTTCCTCTTCCAAGTCACCATTAAGAAAAGCAGTTCGCACATCCATTTGATGAGCTTCTAAATCAAATTGAATAGCAAATGCCAATAAAACTCGAACACTTGTAATGCGAACAACTGGTGAAAAAGTCTCTTGATAATCAACACCAGCTACTTGGGAGTAACCTTTTGCAACTAAACGCGCCTTGAACTTGTCAAAAGATCCATCTGCTTTTACATTTGTTTTATACACCCACTTACATTTAATAGCTGTACGACCAGGAGGTAATTCAGTTAGTATCCATGTACCTTTAGAGATAAGAGAATCGTACTCTGCTTCCATAGCCTCTTGCCATTGATCCTTTTGTGGTGAAGAGATAGCTTCATCATAATTAACGGGATCTTCAGAAGTAGAAAAAGCATTATCAGCAATATCGTCATCATAAACATGACATGAGCCATGTTCAAAATCAATAGGTAGATCAACAAAAATATCAATATCATCATTGGCAACATTTGGAATGGATGGTTGTGAGGAGGAAAGTTGCTCTATAGGAAGAGTTTCATCTTCTGAAAGAAATGGAAAAGCCTGAAGCAATGATTTAGTATCATCAGAATCATCCATGGACCATGAGCCTCCCATAAGCCGTTCGTTAAAAGTAGCATCACGATTCACAATTACTTTCTTGGAGGAAGGGTCATAGAATTTGTAACCTTTGGAAGTGTCAGAATATCCAATAAAAATAACTTTAAGACCAGGAGCATCAAGCTTTGTTCATGTTTCTTTGGGAACATGAATATAAGCAATACATCCAAAGGTTCGAAAATGAGATACAGAAGGAATGTCACCTGTCCATGCTGTGATGGGTATCTTACCAGAGGGTGCAGTAGTAGGAAGATGATTCTGAATAAATACTGCTGTCAAAGTAGCTTCAGCCCAAAAAACACGAGATAAGCCAGAATGAATCAGCATACATCTTACAGCATTGAGAATAGTGCGATTCTTTCGTTCAGCAACACCATTCTGTTGAGGCGAATATGAAATAGTGTGTTCATGATGAATTCCACTATCAACACAGTAACTCACAAACTGTCGAGAAACATATTCGCCTCCATTGTCACTACGAAGCTTCTTAAGGCGATGACCAGTTTGAAGTTCCGCAGCCTTGTGGAATTGTTTGAAAACAGATAAGGCTTCAGATTTTTGTCTAAGTAGAAATACAGTCGTATACCTTGAGAAATCATCAATGAAAGTAATGAAGTAGCGATATTGTGATCTCGAAGAAGGTAGAGGTCCATATATATCAGTATGAACAAGATCCAAGATGTCATGAGAATGAGTTGTATTTGAAAAAGGAAAGGGTTTACGATTGTGTTTCCCAAGAGCACAAAATTCACAAATTCCCATATGGGGATGGGCTTTAAGATCCATGCCATGAACAAGATCACGACGTTGAAGATCAAGGAGTTTTGAGAAATCAGCATGAACAAAACGGTGATGCCATACTTTGCAATCATGATCACCTGGAGCAGTGACAATATTTGCTACAGCATCATTGAGAGAGAGTTCAAATAAATTACCGTTTCGAGGAGCAGTGGCTATAGTCTGTCCATCTTTCTCAATTCGGCATTTGGTATAATCAAATCCAACAAAAAGACCAAGATCAACAAGTCTAGCAACTGAAAGAAGATTACGTTGAAGATCTGGTACATGTAATACTCCTCGCAAAATTCGAGTGGAAGAAGATAAGGTACCAAGATATAAGTCTCCAATACCCTTTACTTGACAAGTAGTATCATCAGCAAGATAAACAACACGTTGAACTGGCAGTGGATGATAGTTATGGAGCCACTTAGACTGATATGTCATATTTCCTGTAGCACTAGAATCGACAATAAAAAGTGATCCATCACGTACATGAAGTATTCTGTCTGGAGCAACTGAACATAGGACGCAGCTTGTTTCTAGTACAATGTTGTTTCGATGTTCAGTAGCATATGCTCTATTCCGATCTGTGTCGAATCGACGCTTATAGCACATATGAGTGGGATGATCAGATCGTCCACAATATTCACAAGAAGAAGAAGAAGAGTCTCTAGATAAACGTGGTTGTTTGTGGTAATATTGTGTTCTTCATCATATTGACGTGCCCAACAATCATCTTCAGTATGGCCATTTCTGTTGCAGTAAGAACATTGCTTATTAGGAAATTTGAGACGAGAGAAAATATTACCGCGACGGCCACCTCTGCGGTTTCCTCGTTGAAATGGACGCCTTCGAGCATAAAAAGCACGTTCCATCTGTTGTGACTCAGTCTCCTCTTGTGAAATCATAGTTGTATCGTGACCAGCATTCCGACGTTCTTGACGTTGAGAGTATTCAATTAAAGACATGCAAGCTTGGTCGAAATCAAGACCATCTTTATTAGAGAGAATAGTAACAATGTTATCATAAGAAGAGTCCTTCACCGTATCAAGGAGAAGTGTAATCAGTTGCTTTTGTGGAACAGGATCACCGGCAGCAGCAAGTTGATTAATAATAGATTTGAAAGACTCAATATGTCCCGTCATGGCAGTACCAACTTCATATTGTAACTTGTTAAGCAACCCTCTCAAATAAAGTATTTCTGTAACAGATTTCTTCTGAAAGTTTGCAATAAGGTACTTCCATACGTCATGGGAAGTAGGCAGTTCATACATATCAAGCAAAAGGGAATCAGTAAGAGCAAAAATAATATACCGACGAGCTGCTTTATCACGTCGTTGCCAATCCGTATAGGCAACATTCCAATCTTCAAATATAGGTCCTTCAGTGATAAGCACGTTATCATTATCCGTATCAACAGGCTGAGGCGGACAAACACGATTTCCAAGAACAACATCTGAGAGTTCATCGCCTTCAAGAATTAACAACATCTTTGCTTTCCAGCCTGGAAATCCTTGACCTTGGAAAGGAGGAACAGAACGTTGGCCAGAAGGAAAGCCTTTGACGAGAATATTCATAGCCATATCTTGTTGCGAGAAGACGTATAAGATAAGATCGCACAATCTGCACACCATATATGGTGAAGGCCGCAATTGAGAATGAGAGAGATATGAGTATTGCGTTCTGTCAACGATAAACGTAAGAAGGATGCTCAAGGAACGTCCAAAGATGTGAGAGACGTCACCCAAAAAAAGACAGGGTAAAGGAGACGTTAATAATAAACGAGTCCTCAAAATAGAGTGGCGTGAGACGCAAGATTGACGGCCACAATATGAATAGCACAAAGCTAAATCTTCTCGAAAAATTTAACGCCAAAATAAGAAAAACGATCGCGGACGCGTCACGAAGAAGTAGGACGAAGAAAGCTGTGTCAAGCTCTATTGCAGTAAAAACAGCATAACTTTCTGCTGCGAACTCCGATTGACGCAAACCTAGAACTCAAATCAAAGAGCTCGAGGAGACGAACAAGTTTTGGATGGAAAGTGCTTTTCCCGTTTCTCCAAATTTTGAGCAGAACAGCAAGAAAAATTGAGATGAAGTTCAGGGTGTCATTAACAAGAAAACGTAATCAACGATTAGATTGATTATAAATAAACGCCACATAAAACACTAATCATATTCTTCTTAACACAAAACAACCACAGCTAACAAGAATCAACGCTCAAAAATAAAATTTGTAACAATTTTGAATCTTACATGCGAATCGCATACACATACTGTTGTCACCATGAATTGAATCGACGCGTGATCGTTACCGCTCTGATACCATGTTGAGATGTAGAGAGAAAGAGAGAGGGAGACGAGACAAGAGACGCACCATATACGATCCCAAAGACTGATTCATATTGAGGACAAGATACAAATATATAGGTGAGACCAAGTTCAGTAGAGTGAGCCATATATAGCTCCAACACTATTAGGGTCCAACAAGAAGAGGCAGTACACATAAGGTGCTAGCAATATGTGTAATATTGAAGAGGAGAAAGTTTTGCAGTTTGAAATAGTGGTAGTAGATTACATTTCTGATCTAGTAGTTTTACTGTTTGGAACTTTTCATACTGATTATTTGGTACTATTTACTATTTGGTACTTAACATTTGGTACTATTTATGGTGTACTAGATTGTTGTTCTTTGGTAGGAGCATGATATACTAACCAAGTACTTTTAGGTATTGTCTACTAGTTTTGCTACTTACCATATTGGTTACTGTTTTCTATTTGATACTACTCAGTGCTTATTAGATTATTGTCCTTTGGTACTAGTTGGTCCTTTAGGTACTCTAAACATTTGGTACAGTTTAGATTTGGTATTGTATGCTATTTAGTACTAGTAACTGTCATAACATTTACTTTTGCTACTATTTACTTTTCTCTAGGACACTACTTTGGTAATATTCACTGTCATAACATTTCCATATGTGACATGTAGAGGGAATGTGGTGTCCTCGAAGTTGAGTGTGAAGAGGCTCAGATCCAGAGTGAATTTGTCAGAATGATAATTGCAAAAGTCAACGAAGGAAGAAGATTCATATTATTTCCAAGGTCCCATATCAAGGATGAATACAAGACAATCTATGATTTAGGATCTTCTGTTTCTTGTGGGGAGTGCTTGGGCTCCGTCCATGTGGTTGGTTCTTTCATGCTGGCTGTAGGCACCAATACCACCCTTTGTATTTCGCTGCCACTCTCATGAAAAAAGACATTTGTGCAAAAGTTGGATGCAACGAGCGCATCTCCGAAGTGGCCAAAACCTGGGCTCACAACAAGGGACATGTTCAGAAGAGTAAGCAACCGTCTTGCTTTTTGTTTTGAACACAATTTTGGTTTTTCTGATTGTAAAATGTTTGTTTGTTGTTGAACTATGTAGAATACGAGGTCAAAGAGGAGTATACAGACAACCATGTTGCAGAGAAGCACTGTAAGGTTGGACGTATGTTTGATGAGGAAATGGAAGATGTTGGTCAGTTCTATGATGTGGAGATGCACGAGGTAGCTACACGCACATTTCAAGGCATGTCTAATGAAGTGAAATCAGACAAAGCTAGATGAAGACAAGGACACCACCACAGGGGACCATGAGGGAGTAAATGACCGCAAGGAAGAGCCGGACCATGAGGTGCTACCAGACCAGCAGGATGTAGACAAGGACCAATAGGATATAGACAAGGACCAGCAGGTTGGAGACAAGGACCAAAAGGGGGAAGTAGATGATGACAAGTCGCTACGGGAGAAGAAGGATGGAGACAAGGATCCCATTATAGAGGACTCAAAGGTGGACACGGGTGGGAATAAAGTGTTAAAGGAAGAGGACCCAAAGGTGGATGATACTGGTGTGAGCAAGGGGCTGCTTGAGGAACACTTACCTCTTGATGATGCATTGCACAAGGCGCAGTTTCTGAGAGACAAGGACTCCCCTATAGGGGTTGATGTTGATAAGCATACAACAAGTGATGATGACGTTCCTCTAGCATATATATTTTGTATCAAAAAGAAACTCTCTCGAGTGCGTGTTCCTAAGACCCGTGCGTGCAAGATGTAATGCATGTGTTGTGCCACATTGTATTATGGACCTTATTTCAGCCATTTTTTTTGAGCCAAATATGCCTATCACTGTCTAGTGTTTAATGAGCAGTTATATGTTTTCTGTCTCTTTTTCCTATTCTTGTTTGTTAGGGTTCAATGCTTGGTGGTTAGATGAGCCTACTATTATAGAGCGTAATGCTCCAAAGGATCTTCCTGCATCAAAGGGTTGAGTGATTATTCTTGATGTCAATGGGGTGGTCTTGAAGAGTTGGTCTAGGTTACCAAAATATGAATGGGAATTCAAGCAAGCATTACAAGAATTATGTGTCAATAATTTATGTTTTTGTAAGTTGAGGCCAGGTGCCCAAGATTTCTTGGAAGTACTGGCAGCTCGAGCAATTGTTATGATTTGGAGTTGTTGCATGAAGCCTAAGCTTATGCAAATCTTGAATACTTGCTTCCCAAAAGTTATGAAGAACCCAAAATTCATAAAAGGTAGTGTAACTTGGAGTAAGTGAGTAATAATCTAATGTGCAGCCTTGTTTTGATTATGTCTTATATGATTTCTTTTGTATGAGCATATTTTTCTCAAGACGATTGTGAGTTTGGCGGGATAGTCTTAAATATGTTTTGTACGTTGACAAAAAATTATGGTAGAAGCCTATTTTCCTGAAGAAGTCGCAAACAGTTTGGGATTAACACCCACAATTCAACGCTCGCAACACGATCCTTCTTGAAGACACCCGCTACAAGTCTTTGAAGAATGATTATGACAATTGCTTGTCAATCCGTTCTTTTGAGCCAGGAGTGGAGCCCGAGGGTTCCTCGTATCTCGTTGATATAGTAGAGCCTTGGTTAGTTGAGTGGATCAGAGATCCCTGCCCACTTGCCTATTGTATAAAACACCCATTGTTTGATGTTGAAGATGATTTGTCCCCACTGGTTTCTCATTATTTTGTAGAGATGGAAGGCTATTTCTATCGGCTTGACCCCCCAAATATATGAAGTATCCCAATTGGCTACTAATGTTCAGTATCTAACTTATATTATTACTAATATTTATGGCAATTTTTTTATTTCCAAAAACTTGCAATGTGTATTTTTTTACTTGTTTACTTCAATTTGGTCTTCTTGGGTACTAGTTTGGTACTATACATGTTAGGCACTGCAATATTTGGTTCTCTAACTATTTGGTAATGTACAGTAGCAATATACAGTACCAAATTTGATACTTTGTAGTTTCATTTTGGTATTGTGGACATTAGCCATCAAGAGAGGATGCACTAAAATATCATGCAGGTGGGTTACAATTGGTGCAGTACTAGTTTTGGTACTAGGTACTATTTATCTTTGGTATTGCAACATTAGCCATCAAGAGAGGATGCACTAAAATATCATGCAGGTGGGTTACAATTGGTGCAGTACTAGTTTTGGTACTAGGTACTATTTATCTTTGGTATTGCAACATTTGGGATTATACAGTACCAATTTTGGTACTATATGTGTCAAGTTTGAAACTATATATTAGGCAATGAAAAGAACATGGTTGGTTTTTTGGTAATTATTCTAAGTTCAATTTGGGATAGGGTGATTAACCCAAGTTATTCTTCGGTGGCTGCTATCATAACACAAGAACAGAAAGAGAAGAAACTCAAGAGAGAAACAAAAAGACATTAGGCTATCAAAAGAAGTATGGTATTTTTTGTTACATGATTAGTGCATCTTGATCACTCTCATCATCATACGGCATGTTATTGTATATGTTTTCATAAATTTCAGTAGATAACCTGAATCTATTTTGCCATCTAGAGATAGGCTCCATGGGAAACTGTATTGCTCTTACAAGGTGTGAGTAGAACCATTTACAGGCTATTTACACGATATTCAGCATATTACAGGCTCACGATCATTGAGTATTACGCTATTTAGTACTTTACCATTTGGTGCAGTAGAGTACCAATTTGGTATTGTTCAATACCAAGTTTGAAACTAGTTTGGAAATGTCTTAAAGAGTACCTTAAATGGTGGTACCAGGTGGATGCCATAAATTACCAATTTGGTGGTATATAGTACCAATTTTGGTACTGTAAGACTTTATCAATGAAATATATTTTTGCTTTGTACTAGGAAATGTACTATAGAGTACCTTGAGTAATGCTATAGGGTGAATGGGGATATTATGTACTACATAACATGGAATTATATGGTACTCTTTAGTACATTCTAGGGTGCTCCATATAACATGCTACTATATGGTAGATAAATGTACTTTGGCCTACATCACAAGGTTCTATAGAGTACTCAAATCAGATTGAATGTACTATGGTGTACCTATATGGTAGTATAGGGTAGATGAAGGACCTATGAACATTATTATAGGGTACTCCAATCACATGAAAAGTGCTATTGAGTAACTAACGTGGAAGCATAGGGCATTTTAAGGTATAACAATGGAGTACCTTCATATTAATAAAGCTACTATTATACCTTAGGTTGCTACAGGTACCAAATGATATACCTTCAGAAAGTTACTAGAGGTATTGTATGAGGTAAAACAAATGGAATACCTTCAAGTACTATATAGAGTACATTACACCTGCGAAAATATAGAGGCACAAAAGACATTGGCAACAGTTTGAATTTACCTGAGAGTCATCGAGAAGATGCACTTGATGTTTGATAACACTTTTTCTTCCAATCCTCTTCCGACATATATCCTTTTTGTTGGGTGAAACTAGAGTCTCTGAGCTCCAAAAGACATAAAATAGATCTCTTACTGCACCTATGACAATGTTACCTTGAGGCAATTATCTTTGACATGCACTCAATGGAAAAACTTCCTCATCATCTTTAATCTCAAGACGATAACTGACTGCAGCAATGTTTCTCCGATGAACACTCAAAATACCTGCTATCCTTGTATGGTTCATTTTGTTGGAGCTATATAGAGAGTCCACACTCTTGTTATCTATAGCATAAGTGTGGACTCTCTATATAGCTCAAACACATTTGTGTTGTGCCATCAATATTATTCATTACCATCGTCAAAGAAGATCTCATCTGTTGACCGGGTACCTTGAGCTGGCTGAGGGTGTTACGAATGTTAGATAGAAGGGTTCTTGCAACATTACCTGTTGATGTTTGCTATCCTTGTATGGTTCATTTGTGTTGTGCCATCAATATTATTCATTACCATCGTCAAAGAAGAGCTCATCTGTTGACGGGGCACCTTGAGCTGGCTGAGGGTGTTGCGAATGTTAGATAGAAGAGTGCTTTCAAAATTAGCTGTTGATGTTTGCAGATCCTTAAAAGTAGGATGGAGCACGTGTTGATGGAATAACTCTGTATGGATACTTCTTGTAAGCCCTAGTGTCTGTGTGCGCCAAAACATTGCCTTAGCTGAACAAATCTGCTTTCTTGATTTGGCTTCATCCATTAAAGATGGATCTTGCAACCTGCTGCTTTCTTTTTCTTTCCTTCTCTATTCTCATTTCTTAGCAGCCCAATACTCATGCATAGAAGCGGTGTCCATGCTGTGAACACTTGCACTCCTCTCCATAGTCCAATCCCTGTTTAGGCAGCCTTGCATAGTAGTCCAATCCCTGTTTGGACAACCTTGCTCATTCACCATGCCAGGAGAAGTAGTTCTGAATTCCATGCCTTGAGGATTATCCATGTTTATGTAGCCCTGCATATTCTCTATGCTAGGATAACCATTTGTATTCTCTAGTCAATCTGTGAATTCCATGCTGGCAAGAGTGTGGGTAGTATAGCGAGTTAAAGGGCTACAACTACATAATCGGCTATGTTGTGGACGAGGAGAAGATAAGAACACACACACACACACACACACACACACACACACACACACACACACACACACACAGACTCGTCTATAATCATTACATAGATCTATGCTGATACAAACCAAGCGTTTTTTTTACATAAAATAATTCCCCCAAAAAGAGATAAAAACGAATTTCCCAATAAAGTGGATGAAACAGACTTCCCCAATAAATGGTAATTTTCTACCCAAGAAAAAGTAGTGTCCTTGACAGTGCATATTGTACCACCAAACCATGCTTTCACCCTTCTACACAATATACTATATAGCTACACATTAAGTACTTCCCATAGTACAAAATAGTAATAAAGTGTCCTACATATTTGTAATATTATGTAGCTATCTAAGTCTATGTGCTATGTAGTGTTATCTAGTAAACTAGGAGATACTACATACTTATATGGTGGAATATAGTTTTATGTGCTATATAGTGGTATATGGTAGTATATAGTTCTTTACACTACAATGTTGTATGCACTATATAAATCTATAGTGTCATATAACAATATCATTGTGTATTGAACCAGACACTATAGAGCTATATAATGCCACATGGAAAATATATATCAATATAGTTCTTTGCACTATATTGATGTATGCTTATATACCACCATATATGTAGCAATAAATTTCTATATATTGCTATATATCAGTATATAGATTTAAAAAGCACCATATAGATATATAGTGTACTTGATAGGTTTATATAGTTCTCCACGTATGTATATGTCTACACTCAAATAATAATATTGTCCACTACATTATCATTTTGCTACTAATATATAGTGCAGTACTGAAATGGCTAGTTCACATAGTGTATAGCAATGAACATTCTAATATAGTGATACATGAATTGATTATTCTTCATTGATAGATTGAAACCAACTTCTGCTACTTGCTTTTGAAGGTTAAATTGGATTTGATAGAGAAAGAGCACATGTATGCCCTACAGAGGGTGAGATTTTGCAATTCCTTGGGAACACTACTTTCCATCCAATGCCACCTTGTACATGTGTTGTTTTCAATATCATAAAAAAATTTTGATCGTGTAATCGATGTGGGTTTGGTTCTTTGCAAAAGTCTTTGGTTGTTTAGCCACCACCTACTTGTGGTCGTTGCTATCACTTTCTTTGTTTTGCACACATGGCACGCTCTTATGAGATGCATGTGGCGTCTGATTGTGGGAAGCATGTGCCGTTCTAGGATGATGGTAATGTAGGGCTTCCAATCAAGGCATCTACCATAACTACCGCCAATGTAAGTAAATTCCTACAACTACAACATTTTCTTTATATGTGGGGTTCGGTGTTTTTTTTTTTTTGCTATTAACACAATGATGCATTTGCAGATCAACATTCACAAAGTGCCAACAATTCATTGAGCCTTTGTGGCATGGTGTTGATGCCACATTCCATTCCCTGGAGAGAGTGCTTGTTAGTGGATTGGATGCTTGACCGATTGATCGTAGTCTCTCCATTAGCATGGGTGTCATTGCATAGCTATAGTGCACATAAATGTCAATGTGATACATAGCTCTATTTTTTCCAACAAAGGTGAACCATTTCATGTGTTTATTGATTTTTTTTCTTTGGTTTTGTAAGGTAGTCATGTGAAACTACTAATATGAAGAGGGATAAAATCCTAATGGTGATAAAACCTGTTGTTGATGCTAGTGTAAATGTTAACACTATGATGGCCCAAAAGTGTATGGAGAAAGAGTCAAAGGTTTATATTTCATCACTAGAGAGAACACAATCTACTAATACAAATGATGGACAAGTGCATCCTATTCCATCCACTAGTAATGCATGCCAGTGTATACTTGCATTAGCAATTCTTGTAGAAAATGGCATCCTACCTTTCCAATTTATATGGAATCATTCGTAGATGCTACAACTATGGTGGCTAAAAATTATGTGGAGGAAGAACTTGCTACTCATACTTCCTTGGCACATGCACATTTCAAGGAAATCATTGACTCTACCAAATGGATGGCATGCATGCTATGGGGGCACTCTATACAAGTGCATGGTTGGGAGGTTAGAGGCGTGTGAAACTCCCCTTATCTCAAATGCACATTGCATCTATCAAACACAAACTTGACCACAAGAGGCCAAGGTTTGCAAGTGCAAATACATGTAAATGGTTCTTCCAAATCCCAAGTACATATAAATCATCAATAAGTGTGAAAGAATTGTAACCCATAGTAGTAAGTATGATTGTTTCAAATTTTGTAACTAGATAAGAGACATTGTTGCAAACGTGTTAATACTCTTGTTAGGGACAGTATTAGAGAAGTAAAAAAATCACGATGAGAAGTATTGTGCTTAGTCACACCCCTATCACATCACCATACATAAGCCCCATGTTTTGGCAATACCACATCATGAACAAAAGGTTCAGATCAGTATCCTATGCAAATCCGGGTTGCAAGTCCATATTTTTATAATTATCTATATTTCTTGAAGTGCACATCCTACATCATGTACAGCCTTATTTTTTTTCATTTGAAGAAGCATCTTCAATCACCGCACTTGTCTCTTTCTTGCAAGGCCCTTTAGCCTTAAGCTTAAAAAATTATTTATTAAGATAGTCGTTTGTCTTATGGTAATGACCTTTTATCTTCTTTTTGCCTTTATCCCCATACTTCTCATATTTATTGTTGTTTGAAGAGGCAATAGATGTGGGCGTATGCCTGCTTCTAGAAGAAGCATTAGAGATGCCAACAATTTTATTCTTCTTTTGTTGCACGTCCATAAATGACTATTCAATAACATGTTGCTTAGACCTTTTTCTCTAGAGTGGGCCCCTTGTAGCAATACAAAGATAAGGCCATCAAATTTCACATGAAACACTAGTTCTCTTTCTCAAGTCTTCAAGTGGAGGCAAAAGTTATCTTCTATCAAATTATCAAAAACCATCTACGAAAGAAAACTATCAGGAATAATGGAAATTAATTACTCATTATCACATGCTTGCTTTCTTATATGTGATGAAAAAATCTATCAAATAATAAAACGCTTAATAGAAAGTGCAATAAATACATGAATATGCACATATTTTGCATCCTAATGTGTTTGGTCAGTAGTGCTCAGTAGTAGGCAAATCAACTCCAATAGTGGAACTAGCACCATCATCCACAAAAATTGTATATACAAAACCTAGTCTTTCATCATAGCCCCACAACATTACAAAATGCCCTTAGCAACAACAAGATGATGCATCTTATATGCCACAAGTGGGTAGCTGTCCCCAAATAGTTTTTCCTATGAAGACAACATATGAATTACGCCATTAGGTAGTTTGGTCATAACTTTCAACTTTAACACTTAATTCTCCTTAGAAGCATCATAACATGTTGAGAACAACTAAGGCTAATCCTCTAGCAAAAATCTCACAAACATAAATTTTAGAGTAGAGTAGTTGCAGAACTTTGGAAAAAAAAAAAGCAAAAAATAGGACTCGTGCAAGAGCAACGTTAATGGTCATTGGTGAGATCAATATTCTAAAAAAATGTCAAGTTTTTCATCTCATAAGGCAACTTTGTGGATATATAGCACCTAGAAAATCATTTTTAAACGTTTCAAATAATTCAAGCAAAATGGTCGCTTAACAAGACATAAAAGTGTCTTGTTACCATTCTAGTGTTAAGAATGTTTGTAAAATTGGTGGGACATACCATGAATTGGACAAAATAGGACATACCATTCTAGTGCTAAAAATGTTTGCAAAATCAAAGGACATACCATGAATTGGACAAAATTGGCATATTTTAAGAAATTTTGTTTAAATTCGCCTAAATATTGGTGTATTCTAAAATTATTTTCAAATTGAGAAATACTTTGTAAATTTTCATGAATTACACGAGCATTGGTAATTTTACCTTTCATATTCGTCACTTGTGCGACTCTTATTCTTTCTTCAATCTTGCCACTCATATGGACTCTCCCATTCTGCCATCATAAACTAATGAATATTCTCTAATATTTCCTGATGGGTGGCAATCTCTACAATCAAGCTTGAAGCATCTAAGTGCTCAAAAGAATAAGAGAAATTGCAATTGCAATTCCTGGTGCCATCATGAGAAGGTTCCTAGAGGCTATTTGTGCACACAAGGATTTAAAAAGCAACAAAGGACTAAGGCTTCCACCTTGCCAAAATTCCCAATGGTTGGCGTTGGATAAAATGAGAACTTCCAGTTTCTTCATACCTCCATATCACAATAGAGAACTTCCGGTTTCTTCATACCTTGTAGCACGAATCAAAACATCAAACATTCCAACTTGTTTTTTGTTTCCACATCATTGCCAACTTTGGAACTTGCATCTACCCAAGATATTTAGCAATTATTGCAGCCCAGCAGAAGGTGAAGCCTCCCGTAGACATTTTGAAACACAACGTAACGAAAGTCACTGTGGCCCTTTAATGAAGGGACCCATTTAGTAAACAAGTTGGCTCTTCGCCTCTGCAAACCATGGCACTCCCTTCCAATCGGCGAGAGAGAGAGAGAGAGAGAGAGAGAGAGAGAGAGAGAGAGAGAGAGAGAGAGAGAGAGAGAAACTATTATTTCCACCCACATGGCTTGACTCGAGAAAATCATGCCCTTTCTACACCGGCCCAAAATGCCTCCATATGAACACTCCCATTTGATGCACACTCCCGTTCTTGCGAGAGGGAGTGCCAACAAAGGCACAAAAGAACTTGGTATGCCTTTCTTCCTCTTTCTTAACATGCGTGCCCTTTTTACAACAGGCTCAAAAAACTCCTCTCTCTCTCTCTCTCTCTTTGGGGAATGCCAAAAGAGGCACAAAAAACATGGGGACCTTTCTTCCTCCTCTTTTTAAAACACCAAAACCTATTTCAAACGGCATATGCCACATTAATTTCAAAGGAGTTCACTGTCTAGAATTGTGACTCTTTCTAGGGCTAACTTCGGTCTTTTCTTCCCGTTGTGATGAATCCCAAGGGGCAGCTCATGTCTATATACAAAAAAGGCTTCACCTCCATCCCAATAGCTCCAATCTTCCTTTGCATCAACCAAATTCCATTATTCTGTAAAACCTTGCCCCATACAAGAGCTTGAAAGAGCCCTGAGAGTCAATCTCGCTTGTCAAAAAAACATACTTCTAGAAGACCATTGGAGCCATGTGTGTCATGGTGTATCTGTGCAAGAGAAGAAATCAAAACACTAGAAAAGAGCCTAGACCCACTCTCTCTCACTCTTGCTATGTTGAGGAAGGAGCCAAAAAAACCTTCCAAGAAAAGATAGAGTCCTTACCATCATCCATCCAAACAAGACAACATATATATTAGCCTTGGATGTGTTTTACAGGTATCAATGGACTATACCACTTGTTATCCATGTCCATCTTTTAACATTTTTTAAAAAAATTTGAGCTTAGTCCAAAGTACTTATGTTCTTTTATATATAAGGATCAAAAAAATAAAATTTAGTATTTTAGTCTTAGCATAGAGGGCCATACCCCCTACTACTTCAAATGGTAAGTTACCCAACACAAAACAACTTTGAGTAAATTAATGGAGCTCCATCTGTGAAGAAGTTTAAAACTTGCTATAAACGAGTATAGACCCATTGTAGAATAAATTCGGAATTGATATAGTTTACAACGTAATCTGATCCTTCCTATTTACTATAAGTCACAAACTCCTATCAAATGGTGAATGTAAATAGATTTTTGCATTATCCCGCCCTATCAAAATAGGTGCTAATATGCAGTGTAACTCGGAAAAATCCCATAGGGTCGCCCAAAACAGCGCGTTTTAGCAAGCAATGTAAGGAAAAATAGGATTCCAAAGTACACCCAACCATAGGTGTTTATACCAGTTTAAAAAAAGGGACATTTTTTTTTCATGTCAACCAATTACAGCGAGAGTACCAATCATAGAAGCCAATAGTCATCCAGGGAATACCCCCATCCCAATGCATCTTAGTGTAATAATAGCGACACATCCATATGCAAGAAAAAACCCCTCTGAGTTGTACCCAAAGCTGTAATGCGAGATACTTACCTTCACAGTCCGCAAAGCTTTTTAACAAACCATTGAGCCACTTATCAGAAAGTTAACCGAATAGCTTAAAGTGTAAGGGGGTATCAGTTACCAGCCAATCATTTAAGTACAACCTTTCCTGAACAATTTTTTTAAGTGCATACTAATATGCGTTTATCTGTAAAGAACCGAAACCCAACTTAGTGGTTTAGCCAAAAAAAACTTTAGTTAGTGCCATTTAGAGTAAAGCAACCATAAAGTGGTTTTTATCAAAAAACACAGCAGGTTATGCCCCCATATATTAAGCTGTTTCCAAGCATTGTCATGTGACTGAAACCAGTAATCTCCGGGTTAGACCCTTCCTTTTTTTTAAAATTATACCGTACAGTCTGCAAAAAAAAATATATTGCATGGTCCAACCAGGTGGTAGTACCCCATTATCAAAAAACACAGCAGGTTATGCCCCCATATATTAAGCTGTTTCCAAGCATTGTCATGTGACTGAAACCAGTAATCACCGGGTTAGACCCTTCCTTTTTTTTGAAATTATACCGTACAGTCTGCAAAAAAATATATATTGCATGGTCCAACCAGGTGGTAGTACCCCATTATCAAAAGCAAATAAACAGTTTTCTCAACGCAGCCAAAATATCAGTAAGTTAAGCCCAAAGAATCAATCATTAACCATATGATGCTATGCATAGCCAGTAAAAATAGGGGCTATAGATGTTAACAATACTCCTTAGTGGTGTTACCAAATCAATGCCATCCCACACCATGGTTTTTATCGATTAACCAACTCATAGCATGCTCTGTCAAGCAGAGTCAATCCACCCATACACAAAGCAATACCATGATAATAATCTCAAAGAAATGACTATAACGAAATCAGTGAGGCCAAACATGGTAACCAACCTATGTTGTAGCTATTGCAAGCTCCATTGTAGATGCAATAGAAAAAAATATAAACAGTTCTCACACTTTACGCAAGAAAAACTCACACAAGGCTAAGTGAGGGGCAGAGTGCGCGCTCACGTCTTAAATAGAAGGAGTAAGGCCGCCATCCTTCAATATGTGTAGCATTTAGGTAGTATTGAGTGGAGCGAGCCCCTCCTACAGGTCTGATGAAGCACGGCCTACTGTCATGCAGTTTTGTTATGGAAAATACCACCATAGAGCCTTCACGCTAGGTTTAAGAGATGGCAGTAAACCACTTAATTTGCAAGGTAAGGGTTTTTCTAAAAAACCTATTATACTCATAAGGGCAATTTCCAACGGTGGATACCTATAAGGTAAATTAGGAAGCTAGTTTAACACAATTGTTATTTTTGCTACAGAATCACAAACGTAAGTACCACAGTGTGTGTGTGTGTGGTGTTGTATACATGCTCTCTGTTGCACCATAGAGAGAAAAACTCACTAGCATTTTGTACTCATCGTGCTGAAATTTTCAACGTTGTCCTACCTTGAGTTTTCACAAACTCCAACGCTCCCACTCTCCAATTTTTTTCATCAATGCTATGGAGTGTTTTTGTTGCCTCATAGCGCTACTGCAAAGAAAGAGTCTCTAGTCCTGCTCTTTTTTATGAGGTTCAACACTTCTCATTAAAGAAAATCTCTACAATGCCTTTTGTTTAATGCTCCCAATACCTTTATTGAGGTGTATATTTCCTAGAGATCTTTGATTGTGGATTTCCTCCTCCTCCTTTTGATTCTAGTGCTTTGTGCTAAGGTATTGAACCTTAGCTTCTCTCAAAGATTTTGCACGTACGTCGAGAGCAGGTCAAGAAATCAAAGCTTTGATACCACTTATGAGTGTGCAATGTGTGCGTATATGGTATAGGTGGGGGACGAGGTTATACTCTATGTAGGTGGAGAATGGAGCAGCAAGCTCTATCTCCTTATTCTTTGTAAATAAAGAATATACAAATAATAAAGGGTCGATGGTTAATGAGTCATTGAGCAGTCAAACGTCGGATGCTCAGTTCAGGACAAGGCACACTGCCTTTACCCCAACATATTTAGCAATATGATACATGATATAATCCATCAACATGAAGTGTTATGGTGATGTAAGTCAGTATTATCTATCTGGCTGAAAGCAGCGTTTGGTGGTACAAAACTTGTGCCCATTTGGGTGTTTGCCACTTTGGTAGTTGTAGGAGGGAACTTGCATTTGGACTTAAAGGTTACATTTTAAAAGGTACAGCTCAAAGATTATAAGACCGAGTGCAATCAATGGTACATTGCAAACCATGTAAAGCAACGATACTTACCCCTCTTCTTTGTTGTGGATCTGTTCACTTGTGCAATGGAGGATTTTCCCATTCTCTATGTCATCTCTGATTGATCAATGTTCTACCTCTCTTTGGGGGCTGTAGTACCACTGCTTCTACGACGCTCGTTCTTGTTGGTATGAGGCTGAATGTAGCTACTATTAGGATTTTTGAATGAGCTACCCTTCATCCTAGATTTCCTCTCTTTAGAAGCTTTGGGTGTGGCTCTAGGTGCACATTTGCAGGCTGGTGTCCTCATGTTCGTAGAGGTCAATGAAGAAAGGAATGGTCACAAGGGAAGCTATGGAAACGTGTTTGTGAACAACCTGTAGAGTGCTCTCATGCACGGTAGGGGGAGAGAGAGAGTTCAAAGTGCTCTCACGCGTGTTAGGGAGAGAGTGAGAGTTCAAATCAGTCCTACACATGTGACCACAATCACGTGCTATACCTTGCTAATTAAGGTATTTTAAGACATTATCTACATGTTGGTTGCATTAATATGGTTGCATGCTAAGTACTTTATACATTTGGTACTATAGTGGAAACTTTAATTGTTTTCTCTTGCTATATTTTAGGGAAAAACAGAATGGATGAGTACCCAATACTCAACAAATTCTACTATACTGCAGAAGATTTACATGAGGAGTATTGTTTGAGTCTAGAAGGAAAGGTTGCTAAGGACTTATCTGACTATGATTTTCCAGATGATCAACGTCTTACTCTTTTCCAACATCGGTATCAGAAGAATGCAAAGGTCTACATTCACGTTTGTAGCCTTCTTTCATTAATGATTGTAGACTTCTTTTTCATAAGGTGTACCAAGGTCCCCCATCATGTGAAGAGATTACAGCTAAGTTTGCTAGGTGCTATGCTTTTGAGAAGTGCCATGCTCCTAAAAATGACCCAACAACACATAAAATTGCATGGGCAAGGTTTGGGGAGAGTGTGTTGAGTATGTGCAATAGTAAACTGGCGGATTGGAGAGGAAGGTGGAAAATTGGAAGAGGGCTAATGGAGCATTTCATGGTGGGCTATTAGGGTCCAACAAGAAGAGGCATTTGGTACTTCTTGTAGGAACATTTCGTACTTCTTGTAGGAACATTTGGTACATCTTGTAGGAGCATTTGGTACTTCTTGTAGGAACATTTCGTACTTTATATTTGGTGCTTTTTGTTGGAACATAATATTTATATCTGTGTATTTACATGTACATATTAGGTGGTTTTAATTACCTTGGTTTGACCATGAGTACTTACATTTGGTACTTCTTGAAAAATTCAATATTTTTTGGTACTTTGGGGTCCTTTTGGTACTTTCTGTAGGAACATCATATGTATATCCGTGTGCTATGAATTGTGATGTACATATCAGGTCTTTAAGTACCATGTTTTGACCTGAGGTACTTTACTTTTGGTACTTCAATATTTTTGGGAACTTTGGAGACATCATTTTGTACTTTTTGCTGTACTAGATTGTTGTGCTTTGGTAGGAGCATGATATACATAACAAGTACTTTTAGGTATTGTTTGCTAGTTTTGCTACTTACCATATTGGTTATTGTTTTCTATTTGGTACTACTTAGTGCTTATTAGATTATTGTCCTTTGGTACTAGTTGGTCCTTTAGGTACTCTGAACATTGGTACATATTACATTTGGTATTGTCTGCTATTTAGTACTAGTAACTGTCATGACATTAACATTTGCTGTTGTTTACTTTTCTCTAGGACACTACTTTGGTAATATTCACTGTCATGACATTTCCATATGTGACATGCAGAGGGAATGTGGTGTCCTCCAACTGACTGTGAAGAGGCTCAAATCCATAGTGAGTTTGTCAGAATGATAATTGCAAAAGTCAATGAAGAAAGAAGATTCATATTATTTCCAAGGCTCCATATCAAGGATGAAGACAAGACAATCTATGCTTTAGGATCTTGTGTTGCTTGTGGGGAGTACTTGGGCTCTGTCCATGTGGTTGGTTCTCTATTTTGTTGCCACTCTAATGAAAAAAGACATTTGTGCAAAAGTTGGATGCAACGAGCGCATCTCCGAAGTGGCCAAGACCTGGGCTCACAACAAGGGACATGTTCAGAAAAGTAAGCAACCGTCTTGCTTCTTGTTTTGAACTAGAAAAATTGAAGCTTTCTACTAGTTTTAGACGTTTGCTTGTCAGTTTGCCACATAATAGACTTTGTTCCTAGTTGGGCAATCAATGGTTGGGGCAAAGAGTACTTTGCCTAAGGAGGTTGCTAAATCTCCCATATAGGGCCATAAGAAGGCAAGCAACTCCACAAAATCTATAAATATGAGACATTTAAACAACATCTCCTCTTTGCAAGGAAGCTGCCGGGTGTTTCTATAAAGAACGTTAAGTTTGTATGGACTACTAAGGAGCAAAATTCTTTTGAAAAGCTGAAAGAGAAACTTACTTCCCAACAAGTCCTCGTACCTCCGGATCTCTCAAAGCCATTTGAGGTCCAATGTGATGCTTGTGGTGATTGCCTTGGAGCAGTTTTGCTTCAAGAAGGGCATGCCATAGCATTTGAGAGCCGAAGGCTCAATACTGATGAACGCGTCTTGGGCATCTATGAAAAAGAGCTTTTAGTTTTTCTACATGCCCTAGACACATGGAAGCACTACCTATTGGGGACTCCATTTATCCTACGAACCGACCACCAAAGTCTCAAGTATTTCATGACGCAAACCAAGCTTTCTGACAAACAAATGAGGTGGGAAAATTTTCTTTTGCAATTTAATTTCCATATTTCTCACATAGTTGGTAAGCACAATCAACTTGCCGATGCACTTTCACGCTTTTAGTATATCAAGAATGGTTAGGTTAGCTATTTCACTTTGGCCATCCGTTTGTGAATGATAGGCCGAAGAGAAGTTTATCCTTGTCCCTAAATTCTCAAAGAGACCCTTCTAGAAATTATTGGTCATTCAAGGATCTCTATTCGACAATATGGACATTGGCAGCCATGGTACTTGAAGATTTGTGAAATGAAGAGGGTTGCCATTGATAGCCGTTTTTCGGCTTTCCATAATTGCCATAGTAAGCTACCTCACCCTATCAAATCACTCAAACATTTTGGTTATCCCTACCATTTCACTGTACATAGGCGTGTGTGAGTTAGGGGACTTCCCCTATATTTTCTTAAAAACCCTAATTAGCTAGTCACTTGGCTAGTTGAGCCAAAAAAAAATTAAAAATACAAATTATAAGTATATTATGGCCCATTTTTGTGAAAATATTTTATTGTATATAGGGCCTAAATAAAAGGATTTTTCATAATTTATTTGGTATTTATTTAAATATTTCTACCTATGGTGTGTTATTTATGCTATGTACATTGACTCACCATTACCATATTTTTTCTTACCATTTTGCATACTCTTTATTCCATATAAAAATAATTTCATGCAAGATTCTCTTATTTTTGGTGTTACTCCATCCCAACAAAAATCCAAAAAAACTAGTTCTATTTATGTGTATATTTTTTCACTATTGTGATTTTTTCCTTCCTAAATCTATTCTCTTTTACTCTCATAAATTAGACCACAAAAAATATTCATCTTTTTATGGTAGACTTATAATGAGAGAGATTTATTTTGACCCCTTTATATTTTCTCCACCTATATTGTTTATATTTGACATGTACATATTTTTTTAGACCCCTCAATATTTGATTTTCTTAGTTGTACCATTCACTTATATCATGATCTCAATAATATCTTCAATTATAGACCTACCAAATAAGGTCAAGGGTATGTGGAATGCATGCATGCACCATGGGAGCTCACTCTTGGAGGTATTCAAAAGAATCATCCAAAGAAGGACTCACAAGGACTTTGTGCAGTGGAAACAACAGCCGGTTTTGCTGAATTTTTAAAGATCACATTCTCCCGAATTTGAAAAGGTGATACAAACAAAAGTTGTAGCTCGTGAGCTGAACTTTTACCTCAAATTTTTTCATATTTTTTTATCTACGAGCTGTGAGATGTGATTTTATTGGTGGACCCCAGTTTGCCCATGCTATGCAGCCACACTCCCTCCTCCACTTTATCATTTTTCTCTTTCACACAAACTTCCCTCCCTCTCCTTCCCACTCCCAACCTGCAACTCCCATGTCATAATTCACCTTTCACGTTCCACACCTCCATAGCCTTCATCTCCATTTCTACACCCTATGTGTCCCCTTTCTCTCTACATATATGTACATATTACCATCTTCTTCAACTTTGTAAAGAAGTTCAAAAAAATCAGCAAAAATCCAAGGTTAAACTCTGCAAATGAAGGCTTTATCATGATTTTCAAGGTTTGAAGAGACATAGCTTCATCGAACGCGCTACTTTGCCATGCTGACCGCCTCTTCTACCGCTGCTGTAAAGAGGTGAATGTCAACTTCTCCAAAGCTTCAAACTCTCTTTAAAAGCTCTATCCCTCTCTAAACTTTTCTCATCATATATCTCACCATCTGGTGAATGATTTTGTAAATATTTTTTAGTGATAATTACTAACTACTAACCACTAACCTTATTGTAAAATGCACCCTCTACTAGAGTAGGCACTCCCAAATTATTCACTCAATCCTCTCCCCTTTCATCCTCAATAATTCTCTTCCCTTGAGCCCACATCCATGTGACTCAAAGGACAAGAGAGACCCACCATCATTAAAAATATATATATATATATGCATAATCGTTTATTCCTTCAAATAAACTTGATTAGGCCTAATCCTAATCGGGGCTTCTAAAACCTATAAATAGAGCCCTTCTCTGCCTTGTAAATCATCACATGATCACACTACACCACACCATTCTCACACATAACACACCACTCTTCAAGCCTAGTTGTGTAGAGTGTGTGCATTGTGAGTGCTCTATTCCATCACTACACATAGGGGCATGGAGAAGCTTGAAGTTAGTTATGCCATCTAGAGGAGTGGAGTGTATGACATACTCTTCACCACAATTGTAGCCTACTATTGTGCATAAATAAGATTTATAGTTTTGGGTGCAATTGTATGCTGCAACTACGACTCTTCTCTCCAAATTGACTTGATAAGTTGGCTAATCAGGTGGTTGAAGGTATATTGTCCTTGAATTTTGTTGTGCCATTTCATGCTTGGTGGTTTGAGGGCTTGTTGAATTGTTTGCCTAAAAGGTCAATTGTAAGAGGGTGCTCGGTGAGAGGGCTCCCGTGACCCTAAGACAATTTGTGTATTGGCAACAAGGTCAAGTTTTGTGTTGTCTGTCTATTTCTCATCAAGCTTTGTGTGCATCTAGTCTTTAAGGCTAAGACTGAGCTGCTCAAGTTGATTTGTGCTCTTTACCTCTCTTTGGCGGGGTGAATGTTTGTGTTTGGTGTGTGTGGCTATCTTGCATTCCCCTCTCTTTGTGCGTTTGAGTACAAGGAGATACGACGTGCGTCCTAGTTCGCATCTACAACTAGTTGGTGCCCCTCTTCTTGTTTGGTTTCTGGTTGTGGGTTGTTGTTGTCTCTGATTGTGCTTGCCCCAGCCCCAATTGAGCAGCACGGGAGCCTCGAAGGGTGTTTAGAGGCCGCTCTTCTTGTTGCTCACCCCGGACCACCTCAAATTGGCGCCCCCACGGAGGACGGCTTGTGTATTTTTTTGAAGGCTCAACTTTTAGCATAATCAAGTAGATTATGTGAATCATGAAAACTTGTATGACCGAGTTTAATTTCAAGGCAACAAAAATTGATCTAGAATATGGTTTGTATTAGCATAACATAAGAAAGGAAAAAACATTTTCACATAAGAATCTAGAATTCATGTTGAAAGACCTTTCAAAACTTTGTGTAGTTAGTTAATGTCATGAGAGAAAATGATTGTTTGGAACTAATCTTTGTGTGGTTCTAGCATTGAGAAACTATGACACGCTATACCTTTAATGATGTCCCAATCTTCTTCGGAAATCTAAAAGAAGATGTTGATGATTTTCTTGTTGATTTTAGAATGGTTTGTCGTATCCTTGGTAAAAGGGATGACATTGAAAAAGGGGATTTTCTATTGCTATGCCTTAGAGGCAACTCTGAGCAATGGTTTTGGAGTATTTCTTCTCAGATTGAAGATGGATATACCTAAATTTCCAAAGCTTTGAAGACCAGATTCTCTAAATTTCCAACAACAGAGACAGCATGGACTTCATTAGGGAGACTTCAACAACATGGTGAAGACTACTATGCTTATGAGAATATTTTTTCTCGTCAATGGGGAAGATGTGGGTTTAGTTCTACATTTCCAGATTATGTAAAAATGGAGCAATTTATTTCGGGTTTGTCTCGTTTTCTAAAGACTAAGGGTACTTGTAGTGGACCCTCTACCTTTGAAGAAGCGGTCACTAATTCCCGAAGGAAGTTTCACAAGTACTTCTACATCAAAAATGGTTTCCATCATGCTGGAAGAACCAACCATCATGAAAGTGTTTCTATCAGAAGTCATCTCCTTTGCCATACTTGTCTTCTTCTACTCCGACAAATGTTGAAGAAGATACTTACATGCCAACTGATTATTCAAGTGCTAAAGTGTGTGGCCAAGATTCAAATGTGTAATCTCTTTCTTCTACCTTTATCACAAGCATGCAAAAATCGACACAAGATATCTCAAGTGGCATTGATGATTCAATAATGGATACATCCAACCTTTTGGAGGAGCATCAATTTTTAGTCCGAGCAGACGAAGCTTTTGTGCAACATGACTCTATGGAGAATGAAGACCTTGAAGGTAACCTTGATCTTATGGAATGTTCTGAGAGTGTATCTTGTTTTTTGGCTTTCCATAATTTCCATAGTAAGCTACCTCACCCTATCAAATCACTCAAACATTTTGGGTATCCCTACCATTTCACTGTACATAGGCGTGTGTGAGTTAGGGGACTTTCCCTATATTTTCTTAAAAACCCTAATTAGCTAGACACTAGGCTAGTTGAGCCAACAAATTTTTTTTTTTTAAAATTATAAGTATATTATGGCCCATTTGTGTGTAAATATTTTATTGTATATAGGGCCTAAATAAAAGGATTTTTCATAATTATTTTGGTATTTATTTAATATTTCTACCTATGGTGTGTTATTTATGCTATGTACATTGACTCACCATTACCATATTTTTTCTTACCATTTTGCATACTCTTTATTCCATATAAAAATAATTTCATGCAAGCTTCTCTTATTTTTGGTGTAACTCCATCCCAACAAAAATCCAAAAAAAAACTAGTTCTATTTATGTGTATATTTTTTAAATATTGTGATTTTTTCCTTCTTACATCTATTCTCTTTTACTCTCATAAATTAGACCACAAAAAATATTCATCTTCTTATGGTAGACTTATAATGAGAGAGATTTATTTTGACCACTTTATATTTTCTCCACCTATATTGTTTATATTTGACATGTACATATGTTTTTAGACCCCTCAATATTTGATTTTCTTAGTTGTACCATTCACTTATATCATGATCTCAATAATATCTTCAATTATAGACCTACCAAATAAGGTCAAGGGTATGTGGAATGCATGCATGCACCATGGGGAGCTCACTCTTGGAGGTATTCAAAAGAATCATCCAAAGAAGGACCTCACAAGGACTTTGTGTAGTGGAAACAACAGCCGGTTTTGCTGAATTTTTAAAGATCACATTCTCCCCGAATTTGAAAAGGTGATACAAACAAAAGTTGTAGCTCGTGAGATGAACTTTCACCTCAAATTTTTTCATATTTTTTTTATCTACGAGCTGTGAGCTATGATTTTACTGGTGGACCCCAATTTGCCCATGCTATGCAGCCACACTCCCTCCTCCACTTTATCATTTTTCTCTTTCACACACACTCCTCCCTCTCCTTCCCACTCCCAAACCTGCAACTCCCATGTCCTAATTCACCCTCTTCACCGTTGCCACACCTCCATAGCCTTCATCCTCCATTTCTACACCCTATGTGTCCCCCTTTCTCTCTACATATATGTACATATTACCATACTCTCTTCAACTTTGTAAAGAAGTTCAAAAAATCAGCAAAAATCCAAGGTTAACCTCTACAAATGAAGGCTTTATCATGAATTTTCCAAGGTTTGAAGATAACATAGCTTCATCGACACGCGCTACTTCGCCATGCTGACCGCTTTTTCTATCGGTGCTCTAAAGAGGTGAATGTCAACTTCTCCAAATCTTCAACCTCTCTTTACAAGCTCATCCCTTCTCTAACTTTTCTCATCATATATCTCACCATTTGGTGAATGATTTTGTAAATATGTTTTAGTGATAATTACTGATTACTAACCACTAACTTTATTGTAAAATGCACCCTCTACTAGAGTAGGAACTCCCAAATTATTCACTCATTCCTCTCCCCTTTCATCCTCAATAGTTCTCTTCCCTTGAGCCCACATCCATGTGACTCAAAGGACAAGAGAGACCCACCCTCATTATAAAAAAATAAAAAAATATGGATAATCTTTTATTCCTTCAAATAAACTTGATTAGGCCTAATCCTAATCGGGGCTTCTAAAACCTATAAATAGAGCCCTTCTCTCCCTTGTAAATCATCACATGATCACACTACACCACACCATTCTCACACATAACACACCACTCTTCAAGCCTAGTTGTGTAGAGTGTGTGCATTGTGAGTGCTCTATTCCATCACTACACATAGGTGCATGGAGAAGCTTGAAGTTAGTTATGCCATCTAGAGGAGTGGAGTGTATGCCATACTCTTCACCACAATTGTAGCCTACTATTGTTCATAAATAAGATTTATAGCTTTGGGTGCAATTGTATGCTGCAACTACGACTCTTCTCTCCAAATTGACTTGATAAGTTGGCTAATCAGGTGGTTGAAGGTATATTGTCCTTGAAGTTTGTTGTGCCATTTCATGCTTGGTAGTTTGAGGGCTTGTTGAATTGTTTGCCTAAAAGGCCAATTGTAAGAGGGTGCTCGGTGAGAGGGCTCCCGTGACCCTAAGACAATTTGTGTATTGGCAACAAGGTCAAGTTTTGTGTTGTCTCTCTATTTCTCATCAATCTTTGTGTGCATCTAGTCTTTAAGGCTAAGACTGAGTTGCTCAAGTTGATTTGTGCTCTTTACCTCTCTCTGGCGGGGTGAATGTTTGTGTTTGGTGTGTGTGGCTATCTTGCATTCCCCTCTCTTTGTGCGTTTGAGTACAAGGAGATATGACGTGCGTCCTAGTTCGCATCTACAACTAGGTGGTGACCCTTTTCTTGTTTGGTTTCTGGTTGTGGGTTGTTGTTGTCTCTGATTGTGCTTGCCCAGCCCCAATTGAGCAGCACGGGAGCCTCGAAGGGTGTTTAGAGGCCGCTCTTATTGTTGCCCGCCCCGGACCGCCTTACCATTTAATGGGCTTTGATAGTATTTTTGACAGGTATAAAATGAGCTTGTTTGCTGAACCTGTCTACTATCGTCAATATTTCTCGTATTCCCATGGATAGACTTAGGCAGTGCAAAGATAAAATCCATGGATATGCTCTCCCATGGTGAATTAGGGATTGGCAAAGGTTGAAGCAATCTAGGTTGCTTCCGTCTATCAAATGTTGTCTTTTGGCATACCACACATTTAGAAACATACTCTTGTATGTTTGCTTTCATGGTACGCCAATAGAAATATGTTTCAATCCCTTTTAGGGAGAGTGAATCCCTCTATGCCACTCATAAGGAGGAGCGTGAGATTCATACACTACTTTCTCACATAGTGAGTTAGTAACACATAGTCTATTGCCATAGAGAAGATAACTATCTTGTAAAGTAAATGGTTCCTCTTTCTTCCCTAGTGCAAGGACTGAAATCACATCTCTAGAAGATAGATAACTGTGATTTTCTATGGAAACCCATTCACTCTCGGCCATCTCGAGAGTGCATTAGCTACTTGATTATGCTTGCCAGCAATGTGAGCAATAACCAAAATGAAATTGTGAAAGGAAATTTTCCCACCTCATTTGTTTGTGGAGAGCTTGGTCTGCGTCATGAAGTACTTAAGACTTTGGTGATCCGTCCGCAGAATGAAAGGAGTCCCCAATAAATAGTGCTTCCATGAGTCTAAGGCATGTAGAACTCCGAGGAGTTCCTTTTCATATATGCCTAGATCTTGCTAAACAGGGTCAAGCCTTTGACTTTCATAGGCTATGGCATGCCCTTCTTGGAGAAAAACAGCTCTTAGGCAATCACCACAAGCGTTACATTGGACCTCAAATGGCTTTGAGAGATCCGTCAGTGTAAGCACAGGTTGAGAGATAAGCTTTTCTTTAAGTTTTTCTAAAGCATTGTTCCTCACCCTGAATTTCTCTCTCTCTCTCTCTCTCTCTCTCTGTCTCTCTCACTCTCTCCCTTTGGGGGAAATTGATTTATTTTACATATTTACAATCATCTTGAAGGTGTTAGACCTTCAGCTTCCCAATGATCTAAAGTACTCTTTCTCTTAGGCTTTTATCCTATAATACTAATTCATCTTCTGTCATCTTGTCCCTAATGATAGACAGAGGGACTGTATGATTAAACTTAGAAGCATCCTCAAATACACGTGCATTTTGCATGGACCAAATGAACCACAAAAACCAAACTTGGTAATGAGTGGATTGAGAATTCCAAGGCAGGATCTTGATGGGTATTAACTTTGAAGAATGTCACTCAAATTTGTGAGATGTAACCCCCACGCATCTGACCACATACTGATTGACCATTTCCACCATTTAGCTGTTGACACTTGACACAGTACTGCAGATTTGTTACGAGCTCTCAACACTAAGTCTCTAGAAGTAATCTTAGCCTGAGTCAACTCATTAGTGCCTTGCTTAGCCATTAATTTTCTCATGTCTCTAATACATTGATTCAAAGAAAAAAATATATATAACCAGACAGACAAAGGGTTGTCAAATTTACGAGTAGCATCATTAATGACATCCATCACCTGCTCTCTAATGACCTTGTGAGTGAGCAGAGAATTATTCATCATGAATGGTTTAGAGTGGTCGAATGCATGCATACTATCCAAGTCAGAATTGAACAAGTGCAAAACAATAGGAAAGTGATATGAAAAAGTAGTGGAGAGGTCCACCTACATTATTTTTGAATTAGGCAACCAATCAGAACCCACAAAGTAGAGGCTGTCTAGCCTAGACCTAGACCCTTGATGAGACAATGAATGAAAAGAAAAACCAGTCGAGCAGCAGACCAAGCATTAGTCAGAGAGGCTGAACATTGAAGCAAGTCCGAGGTATTACCTTCAGTAGACTGAACTGGAATGGTCAGCATGTTGCACCATGTTGAAGTCCCCTCCTAACATCCCTTGGTTCCTTTGGAGGTTAGCTAGCCAATCCCAATATAGGTATTCTTTGTGCAGCCTCATTAGGAGCATAAACATTTTCTATTTACAAGGTCCCCAGGTCAATAGTAACTTGAATAATGGATGCAAGAAACCATTGAGGATGCATGGAGTTTCCAGCATAGGTCAAGGTACCAGAATAGCTACCTTGCTTCCCTCCAAAGAACATAATGTATCCCTTAAAATTCATAGTCATACCTACTTTAGCATGCATTTTATGTTCTTGGACTAAGCAAATATCAAGATCAGTTTGCAAAAGTCAATTTTGAAAAGCTAGGAGCCTTGAGGGGTGGCTCAATCCCTTTGCATTGAAGTATTCAATCTTCATTTAAGGTACAAGGGAATTCATAACGACTTGAGTCTCCTCATTACTAGTGCCATCTGTCATATGGACCTCTATATTGACATGGGATGTCCCTAGCTGAGGGAAAACATTTTTAATAGCTGAATGTTCGAGAATCACCAAGTCAATAGCAGCTAGGGTGTCAGGTGAAGGGATGTCTTGCAGGACATCAAACACATTGGGAGATGCATAGCTAGTGATACTAGGGCGATGTCTAAAGGTCCTCTTAGATAATTGGTACCCCTCATTGTCTACCACCCTTTTTACATTTTCAAATTGTTTTACATGTTTTGAGGTGGAAGGTAATGAAGATTCTTGGTTCCCTGTGTCAGGAGTTTTTTGGAGCAAGGGATTGTGCATATGTACATACACATGCATGGTGCATTGAATAAAGGATTGCCCATTTTCCAGAGCCAAGTGGTTATGTGGGGCCCACATGTGTACAGGTAGGACAACATGTAGATAGTGCATCGATTTTCACTATCACCAGTACGAGTGTGTTTTTTCTACAATAATGAGGAGTTCATAGTGCGTAAAACTTTTGGAGGAAGCTATCCGCGGGCAGACGACATGAGGTAAGCAGATGCGCTAGATGGCATCTAGTGGTGTCAGGAGGCCGAACGGGGTTGACGGGAGCAAAGTAAACCCCGAACCCCGACGACCTCTAAAACACCGGAGACCGAATGGCACGCCTCGAGCCTGTCATGGTAAAGCAAACAGGGGGAACCACCTAGCTTCAGCGGCTAGGACGCAAACAACACACCACCATAACAAAGTTTTCATCCAAGAGAGATGGATGCTTGGGAGTAATGATGAAGAGGAAAGGGAATGAGATCAAGTGAGAGAGAGAGAGAGAGAGAGAGAGTGAGGGAGGGGGTATAGCGGCTTAGTACTTAGGCACCACAAAAGGATGGCGAATCCGCTCACCCTTCACACATACACAATCTCACTCCAAAACACAAGACTAAGTGGCGATTTCGCACACCTCACATGGGCAAAACATTGCAAGAAAACATACTCACAAAACCTCAAGCTTTATTTAGAGAATTAGGCGATGAAATGGGGAGCATAGGGTAGGGGAATGAGAAGGGAGAGAGTGGTAGAGCACATAGCGGATAGGTTGGAGTTGATGGCGAAGACTCGCACGAGGATTATGGCCATCATCCTTCATTTAGTTGCCCTTCATCTTCCATAGCCAAGGGTGTAGAGGTCATGCTCAAGACAACCATGGTGATTGCGGTGATGGTGATGGTATGGGTGTGTGTGTGTGTGCACTAGGCACACACAGTGCATAGTGTGTTCTTTGGTGACGTTGTGTGTCCTTAGTGTGATGGTGACCCCTCTTTATATAGGGGAGGAGGGGGGAGAAATTCTAGAATTTAGAAATGAAGAAATCATTATCTACATAGGCCATGTGACTGTGGGCCCCACTTGTCTAGCTGTGTGTATATGTGCCAGAACAGCAATCTCATGAGAGAGAGACTAAGAGAGAGATATGGGTTGATGAAAAAAGTGAGAGGTGACATGGAGAATAAAGTAATTACAAGAGGGGAGAGAGGGGAGTGTGTTCAGAGGTGAATCTGTGTGCAGATGGGTGTGAACACAAGAAAAATCAGATAACCACCGGGTGGGGATGGGTCTGTGGGCACCTTTTTCAGTGAAACTGAGTGTGTGTGAGTGTGGGGGAGGTTATTTAGCTACAAGACAAGAGACATGGCGCCCTTTAGAGAGAGAGGGGGGTATTTGGGTCATGGGATATGATAGGAGAGAGAAAGAGGAGGTGGGGTATACTATTTTGGAAGATAGGGTAAGTTGCATGTGAGTTAGGGTGCATTATTGGTGAGAGGTGGGGTAGATTGAGGGGAGAGAGAAAGGAGAAATGACAAGGGGAAGAGAGAGGGGGTTGACCTTTTGAGTGGAGGAGAGGAAAAGGGACACCCGGCGGGGCAACAGTGAAGAAAAAGGAGGCAAGGTGGGGATGGGCTACCTCGCAGGCATGAGGTGGCCTATTTTACCTTTCTTATATATTTACATAATCATACTTTATTTTTTTCTTACTTTTTCCAATGCCTTTTATCACTCCCTCCCTAAGAGGGGGTTTTGATGGGGTGGGGACGAGAGAAGAGGGGTATGGGAGCTTGGCTTGTGAAAAGCCCCCATCATTAGCCCTCCCCTTTTGGCTAGAGGCATTCATGTCTCTAGCTCATCTGTTTGATCATTATCGTCGGAGGTGGCGGCTGATGGTGTGTCCTCATCTGGAATGTCAATAGGTGGAGCCTGGTCAAATCAAAGAAAATAAGGTTTAAGTCGCCAACCATTTACCCTAGTTTTATGAAGTTTTCCATCAGCCTCCATAAGCTGGTAGCTTCCATTGGCATACTTTTTCCTGACGATGAAAGGACCTTCCCATCGGAGTAGGAGTTTCTTATCCTTGCGCGTGTCGAAGCGATTGTCGTAGCGGAGCACCAACATTCCTTTCTTCAATTATTTTTTCCGGAGATGCTCGTTAAAGCTAAGCCGTCTATGCTCTGCTTGTGCTGCATAATAATTTATTGCTTCTTCTCTGTCTGGCTGCAGTCTTTCCAAGTTGATGATGTGATCTCTCAAATGCATGTTGGGCTGTTGAAGCTGGCTTGCCATTACTCTGAGACTTTGTAGTTGCACTTCAATGGGAAAGATTGCTTCCTTACCAAATACTAGATGATACGGTGTGAATCCCAAGGATGTACGAAATGAAGTTCTGTAGGCCCATAAAGCTGGTAGTAGATACTTATCCCAGTCTCCAGGATGATTGTTTACCTGCTTGGTAATAATTTTAGAAACCATTCCATTTACCTTTTCAACTAGGCCATTACATTGATGGTAATATGGTGAAGAGTGCCTCCTTGTAATGCCCAGTTTCTGCATTAATTCTCCTACCAAGTCTGCTCTGAAACCTGACCCTCGTAGATAAATTTAGCTACCTCTACCGCTGTGATTCTAGTGGTGGTTGTAGCCTCTGCCCATCTAGTCATGTAGTCGACCCCCATGATACTGTAGAATTTTCCTGAGTTGGCCCTAGGTAATGGCCCAATGGCATCGATACCCCATTTTTCAAATGAGCCATATGAGAGAATAGGTGTCTGTGGTTCAGGCATAAGTGACCTAGTGCCGGCCTTTTGACACAACTTACATGTTTTGTACCAGTGGTGTACATCACGGTTGAGGCTAGGCCATATGAAGCCTGCTTGCAAGATTTTCCTACTTGTTATGTCTAGGGCAAAGTGACCACCACAAACCTGGTCGTGACAGCTAGCAATTACTCCCGTGATTTCGTGAGAGAGAGGGACCTTCCTGAGTATTTGGTCTTTACCCTTACAGTACAAACCATCATTGATGAGTCGATACCTTGTGGCCTTCCGCGTCAGCCATTGCTTCTGTCCCTTTGTTAAATCTGATGGGCATTCCTCTGTTTCCAAAAAATGCATGATGTCAGGCAAGGCATCACTGCCTTGAAATAGAGGGAGCTTTAGTTTTATTGCTCCAACCTCCACTTCCTGTAGTCTTTCACTTGCTAGGGCATCTGCTTCTTGGTTTTGAGCCCTTGGGATATGGTGTATTTGAACTTCTTCAAACTTACCCAACAAGGTTTTTACACCACTTAAGTGAGTCCTTAAACTAGGATTCTTGCATGTCCATGCTCCATTTACTTGCCTTAACAGAAGTAGAGCATCCCCAAATACATTAAGGCGTTGTACACCTTGCGAGACGCACCATTGTAGATCCTTGGTTAGTGCTGCATACTCAGCTTCATTGTTAGAATGTGAATCTAAAAATTGGCCCAACGAAAATACCTTTGTCCCTTTGTCATCAAAGACCACTATGCCTGCAGCTGCTTTGTCGGACGCTCGCTTGTAGGCTCCATCAAAGTAGAGAGAGTATGATCCTTCTACCATCGGTGGTACTGGAGGTAATTGGACTTCTCCTTCCTTAGATTGCTTCTCCTTCCTTTCAAAGACTTGGTAGGTCATGAGTCCCCCCAAACTTGCCCTTGTCGTGCTTTCTACCTGTACCGTGTAGTCAAACTCTTGCAGACGAACTAGGCATTTAGTAATTCTAGCAGACACATCCATGTGTTGTACAACATAGGTAAATATTTCATCCGTGGTTAGAATCACAAATTGCTTAGGCAACAAATATGACCTAAACTTTGTAGTTGCAAATCTAAGAGCTAGGACTAAGTGTTCCACATGGGTGAAACCTTTCTCTCCTGCTGTCATCATTCGACTAAAGAAGTAGATTGGCCTCATGAAAGATGTCGTCGTATCCTTTTGGAGTAGCACAGCCCCCAATGAGTCATCACCAACACTTGAGGTGACATAGAATTTTTCATCCCACTTAGGTGGTGAGATAGTTGGCAGAGTGGCTAAGACCTCCTTTACCTTGTTGTAGTGATGTTCACTTTCCTCGTCCCAAGTGAAAGTTGATCTTTGAGTGAGTTGTTGCAGTGGTAGAACAAGTTGTGATAGTAGATGTATGAATCTACTTAAGTACCTCACCTTCTGTAGAAAAGAGACCAGTTGAAGTGCGGTCGTTGGTGAAGGTAGGGCTATGAGTGCGGACACCTTACTTGGGTCGGCGTTGATACCTCTTGCTGAAATTTCATGGCCTAGTAGAATGACTTTACTCTCCCCAATGTGGCGTTTATCCACATTTAATTACCCACCTAGGCTCTGCAACCTGGCCAAACCTTCAGTTACCTTTTCTAAATGTGAAATACGGGAGCTATATATACAAAAATCATCAATGAACACTCTTATGGATGCTCCAAAGAACGATTGAAAAACATGTGTGACATATCTTTGGAATGTGGCAGGTGCATTTGTGAGACCAAATGGCATAACGCTGTATGAAAAACAACCCCATGGCGTGATAAAAGTGGTTTTTAGCTGATCTTCCAAGGCTATGCGTATTTGAAAGTATCCAGAATAACCATCACAGACGGTTTAGCATTCAAAACCCGCTACTTCATTCAGAATTTCATCCAAGAAAGGGAGAGGAAAGTGGTCTCTCTTTGTAGCTGCATTTAGTGGTTTGTAGTCAACACAGACCCTCCACTTACCATTCTTTTTAGGCGTCACCACTACGGGTGACACCCATTCTGAGTTTTCCACAGGATAGATGAATCCCGCCTCCAGCAGTTTCCTTACCTCGGCCAAGAGTGCCTTTTCTTGTATGACCCCCAATCATCGTAGCTTTTGCACAACTGGTTTTACCCCTTCCTTCGGCTTAATATGATGTTCCACCACTGTAATGCCTGTGATTCTTTCATAGTTGTCAATGAACAGGTTAGGAAATCCCATCAACATTTGCAAAAAACTATCTTTCTCCTCAAGTGTTAATTCCGTAGACAACATACCCTTCAACCTACTTCCTCCTAGGCCAGGTGATTCTCTCTCCTCTTCATTGGGTTTCCCTTTTGGTGATGGATCACCAGTTGTGCTTACCCTTTGTGGATCCTTCATAATGATACCCATGACATCAATGGAACCATCACTTTCGTCGGTGGATGTGGTCTCGTCCTCAGAACTGGAAGATTCGCTAGTGGTTTCATCTGCCGATGTTTCCAGATTCATTTGCTTCTGCTTGCCAATCCTCATGTCATAGTAGATTGTCTCCCCTTTCTTACCGGTCATGCGTAGAAGGCCAGTACCCCAATCCTATTTTGCCTTCATGGCCATCAACCATGGCCTTCCCAAAATTAGTGGATAGCCCTCCCCCTTAGTAGGCATTACAAAAACATCTACCTCTACCTCAGTGTTGAAAGCTTTGATTTTCACGGCACTTACCACACCCACACACTTTACTTTTGCGTTGTTTGCCATCTTTGCCTTGCATGGAGAAGGCCTGTCAACCTCGAGTCCTAATCGAAGCATCATAGCTTCGCTCATTACATAGATTTGTGCACCTCCATCAATGTAGGTGTTTCCAACCTTCTTTCCTTTTATGTTTACGTCGACATTTGGAAGGATGTCATCCATGTTGCATCCCGAAATTGCTCCGGCTACCTTTGTTTTGGAGCGTCTTGTACTTACCATTTTAGACCATAGTCGCCTTACTTTTGGTGCAAGATGTAGCAGCTGTGGCCATGTAATCTTCGGTCCTTGCTCTGCCACATCCAATGTTAGATCATAGGGCTTAGAACTTTCCCCTAGCTGGAAGTCGGTGATGCCCAATTTCCGTCGTGGCCTGGATGGCCTCTTGCTAGTTTCTCCTCTCATGCTTCTCTCATCATCTGATTGTGTAGCTTTCTCCCTCCTAGCTCTTTTCACAGTCATGGCTTCAAGTGGTTCTAAAAAGGTTACCTTCTCCTTACCCTTGTCCCTCTCCTTTGCTCTGGGTGGATCCACTACTATGGCTTTTCCTTTCTCTTCTAGCCTTATGATGTTTACAGGGCGATCAGGTGGTGGGGCTGGTGGAAGAGGTGGGATGGATGCTTGTAGTGGTTTCTGGGGTGGACGTAGAATTTGTGTTGGTGGGGGTGGTGCTCGGGGTGGGGGTGTTCTTTCTCTAGGGGGTGACAATTGGTTCCTCCTACCTCCTCTATTATAGTTTTGTTGTGGTTTGGGACAGTAGTACATACCATGACCGTCTTCTCCGCAGTTGTAGCAATGATACTCCCTGTTTTGTCGTCGTGCTCTTCCAGGGTCTTGATCTCTTTCTTGACTCCTCCCTTGTTGTATTAAGTGGACAGACAAATTCTGCAGTTGGTCAGTAATATTGGCCAACATATCTTGTTGGTCATCTCTTACCCCAAGAGCCGGTGGTGGTGGTGGAATGGTGGTTGTCATAGTTGTTGGTCGACGCGATGTTCCTGATTCTATTGACTCGGTTTCTTTGGCTTTCATTCGCAGCTTCTTGTCTTTAAGGCGAGCAATCTCAACGGCTAACTCGTACGTAGCCGGGAATCTACCTTTCACCTTCTCCTTGAGAAGCGGCCATAAACCATGCGTGAACCGATATTTTTTTAGGAAATTGGGTGCAGCTTCCCCCCTAGCCAGTGACTCAACCCACCGTTCCCAAAAATCCACAAATTTGGACTCATAGGTGGCATATTCTAAAAGACCCTCCTGCTTCAAGTCTCTCAACTTGTCCCACAACTTTTCTGAAATGGTACCTCCCCCAAAGCGCCTCTTAAAAGCGGTTTTTAAGGGTTCCCAGTCATCCTTGTTTGCTTGTGGAAGTGCATTGTACCATGATCTAGCTTCTAGCTTCATGAGATGCTTAAAGATTCTAACCCGGGATTCATCCGTATCTTTGTTGCTCACTACACATGCTACTTCAAAGTCATCTAGGAAGTCTGTTACCAAATCCTCCCCCTTCTTTCCTTTAAATGTTGGAAATGCTACACTTGCCATGATTAGTGAGAGAGAGCTAGAAAGACACACTGCTTAACTTGCAAAAGTTTTTTTTCTTCTTTACAAGGAGGCGTGTATACCCTCTTATACTAGGACATACTATTAAAACTTCAAACGGTACATTGCCTTGTACCAAAGGTAAGACAAATGGTTGATCTGATGCCAGAACCTCCAAAAACCGCTCCCCACCCGACATGGTGTCAATGACGTGCTGGTAGTGAGCCTTCAAATCCAGTATTACCTTGATTGAGCGTACACCTGTTGGTATGTGTGATCTGTCTTGAGGTAGGTTGTACTGATTCATGTGAATCTTAGAGGTGCTTAGTCACTATCCAAGGTTGTGGGAGAGGGTGGTGTTCTTTCCTAGAACAAACACAGTAGATCCCTAGTTTCTCTAGTGAGAGTGCGAGCCAATGCTTCCGTTATCTGTGCTGCAGCATCAGGTGCGACTTGAAAACTGACTGTGATAATTACCTCGGTGACTTGAGTTACCCGATTTTCAAAGTAGAATATTGTTGATTCTCTATTGTGTAGAGCTCCTTCCATTTTGTTGTTGTGGGTTGGTTGTAGGTTGCGGACATGGTTTCGACCTTCTCCTTCTTCTTCTTGGCACTTGGCCTATGTATATCCACTGGGTTTGGCGTGTTGGTTGACTCTCCCACTGCAAATCAATTACCGTTACGCCTGGCACTCGAGCTTCGATGGAGATGCGGAGTTCGTCTAGTTGTGCTTGGAGCTCTTCTTCTTCTGTCATCCAATTAGCAAATCCTGCTAGCCATTCATCCATTCACAATAGTTTAAGGGTTTCAGTCTTGTAAAGTGAAGGGTTTCATGAAAAGATCCTCAGTGGGGGCACCAAATGACGGGAGCAAAGCGAACCCCGAACCCTGACGGCCTCTAAAACACCGGGGACCGAATGGCGCATCTCGAGCCTGTCATGGTAAAGCAAACAGGGGGCACCACCTAGCTTCAGCGGCTAGGACTCAAACAACACACCACCATAAAAAAGTTTTCATCCAAGAGAGATGGATGCTTGGGAGTAATGATGAAGAGGAAAGGGAATGAGATCAAGTGAGAGAGAGAGAGACAGAGAGAGAGAGAGAGAGAGAGAGAGAGAGAGAGAGAGGGAGGGGGTATAGCGGCTTAGTACTTAGGCACCACAAAAGGATGGCGAATCCGCACACCCTTCACACATACACAAGCTCACTCCAAAACACAAGACTAGGTGGCGATTCCGCACACCTCACATGGGCAAAACATTGCAAGAAAACATACTCACAAAACCTCAAGCTTTATTTAGAGAATTAGGCGATGAAATGGGGAACATAGGGTAGGGGAATGAGAAGGGAGAGAGTGGTAGAGCACATAGCGGATAGGTTGGAGTTGATGGCGAAGACTCGCACGAGGATTATGGCCATCATCCTTCATTTAGTTGCCCTTCATCTTCCATAGCCAAGGGTGTAGAGGTCATGCTCAAGACAAGCATGGTGATTGCGGTGATGGTGATGGTGATGGTGATGGTGATGGTGTGGGTGTGGGTGTGTGTGTGTGCACTAGGCACACACAGTGCATAGTGTGTTCTTTGGTGATGTTGTGTGTCCTTAGTGTGATGGTGACCCCTCTTTATATAGGGGAGGAGGGGGGAGAAATTCTAGAATTTAGAAATGAAGAAATCATTATCTACATAGGCCATCTGACTGTGGGCCCCACTTGTCTGGCTGTGTGTATATGTGCCAGAACAGCAGTCTCATAAGAGAGAGACTAAGAGAGAGAGATGGGTTGATGAAAAAAGTGAGAGGTGACATGGAGAATAAAGTAATTACAAGAGGGGAGAGAGGGGAGTGTTTTCAGAGGTGAATCTGTGTGCAGATGGGTGTGAACACAAGAAAAATCAGGTAACCACCGGGTGGGGATGGGTCTGTGGGCACCTTTTTCAGTGAAATTGAGTGTGTGTGAGTGTGGGGGAGGTTATTTAGCTACAAGACAAGAGACATGGCGCCCTTTAGAGAGAGAGGGGGGTATTTGGGTCATGGGATATGATAGGAGAGAGAAAGAGGGGGTGGGGTATACTATTTTGGAAGATAGGGTAAGTTGCATGTGAGTTAGGGTGCATTATTGGTGAGAGGTGGGGTAGCTTGAGAGGAGAGAGAAAGAAGAAAGGACAAGGGGAAGAGAGAGGGGGTTGACCTTTTGAGTGGAGGAGAGGAAAAGGGACACCCGGCGGGGCAACAGTGAAGAAAAAGGAGGCAAGCTGGGGATGGGCTACCCCGCAGGCATGAGGTGGCCTATTTTACCTTTCTTATATATTTACATAATCATACTTTATTTTTTTCTTACTTTTTCTAATGCCTTTTATCACTCCCTCCCTAAGAGGGGGTTTTCATGGGGTGGGGACGAGAGAAGAGGGGTATCGGAGGTTGGCTTGTGAAAAACCCCCATCAGGGTGAATACTTGCACGTGGATGAGTACGGACACAACGTGGGTGTTTTCTTGTGATACTTATGCAGAAAGGTCATCATGAGAATCATATTTTGGGTCCAATTCACGTGGTTGCAAGATGCATTATTGGAAAAAGTTGAGTGCCAGGTGTGCAGATGATGCAAAAAGGTGACAACTATGCACTACGAGGGTAGTTTTTGGCCTGTTCGGGGTCCGTTTGAGGTCATCTAAAAGGCCAAGGGTGCCCAAGTAATAAAGCTAAGTGTGGGAACTGATAAACAAGAGAGAAGACCAGAAAAAACGTGGAGAGAAGAGGAAGAACAGCCGCAGGTGTGTTCTTGGGATTTCTGGAGCCTGTTTTGGCCATAAACTGCTCATCCGAGGTCAGATTTGAGCACTTTGACATTGTAGACTAGGGTTTTGGGCCATTCTGAATGCGATGGCGTTGTCCATTTTTCCAAATTCCTCACTATTTTTTTTCTATTTTGGCTGTGTAAGTTTCTCCTATGAGCGAAGCTTCTGCTCCAATTTGTGATTGTATCTGGTATATTTTACCCATTTTGTGTGAGCTATTTGCCCCTTGGTGTTGGCCCAAGCTCATTTGTATCTAATTACCAGAAGGTCTCCTCTTTTGATCTGACTTTTTTGGGTTTGTGTGTGTGTGTGTGTGTGTCTCTATGTGGAGTGGGCAAGTGGATAGTCTCTCTCCTCTCACTCCATCAGTGTGTTCCCTGTCTCGGCCAGGTGTGTTGTGTAAGCCGAATGGTGCCTCATAGTGTGTGTGTGTGTATCCTTCCAAGACTGTGTGTTGGGTTGTTATAGAGGCGTTCTGTGTGTTTCCATCCCGCTCACATTCTTTTGTTGCCCCCACTGAGGATCTTCTTCGAGTAACTTCTGCTTCGAGCTTCAAGCTTCGAGATTCGGGATTACGGGTTGCAGGTTGCAAATTACAGGTTACAGGTTACAAGTTATAGGGAGAGGTACAGGTACAGGTGATTCACACAGGTATAGGTAGATGGAGTACAGTGATATACTAGCAGTGGTGTCACTTGCAGTTGTTGTGGGTATGCATCACTTAGCGCCTGTTTGCGCATTGTCTATTGGATTGTACGTTACTTGTGGAAACTGCCATTGTATGCCTTTGTGGAGCCATATTTGGTTTTATTTGGCAGTCCCAGCCATTTCTGAGACTTGGTCTAGAAGATAGTCATTTCTGAGACTTGTCTATACGCTATTTGCATTAGCCTTCGTGTGAGGGTCGATAGCGTGAGGTTTTCTTGAGCTGGGGGACTCTCAAATGTGGAGATCCTTTCGGTGATACAGGTAGCTGGAGCACCCTTTTCATGACCTCGCCATAGGCTATGTACTAGTGAGTCCTATTTGATGCTCGGGTTCTATTGTTGACAGTTTATGCATACATATACAGTGTATATTTTGGGTTCCTACTGCTCTACTTCTCGGGAAACTCTGTCAAAATTTTTCCAAGTTATGATGGCTTGTTTTTTGGTCTTTTGAGAAATTTATGTCATTATGCTGCTGAAATTTTGGCAAAATCAGAGGATAATTCAGGTGTGCCTTCTTGGGAGCTGCATGGTTGACTTTAATGGATGATCAAAATGGCCCTCAATTCACTCCTTTTCATTTAACTCTGAGAATCCAGATAAATGTTCATGTATCCAGGAATATTTTTTTCCAACAACGCATAGTCTTTATGTTCGGGCCAAGAAGATTAAGAGAGATCCTAGAATGTCCTTTGCCTGTTGTGATTCCGATGATCAACTATGAAAACTCATTTGATGTGCATGTGTTTGTCCTTATCTAAAGTTGAGCTCCATTGAAGTTTCTGGGGATTGAGTCAGTCAAAAGTTTTGGGTTCTTGCACGTGTGTTCGAAGGGGTTCTCAAAGCATTGAAACTTGGGTAGCCATGGCTTTCTCTTATTTGGAGTTTCATGGAAGAAGTGATGAAGATGTGGAAGACTTTTTGGAAAAGATGGAGGTTGCCTGTATTAGCAACCAGATTCATGACCCGACGTAGATGTTACGTCTTCTCCAAATCTGTTTGAAGAGTGATCCACAAGTTTGTTCTAAAGCATTTGAAGAAGAGCTGCGTATGGCTGATCCACCTGTAAGATTGAATTGGGACAATCTACGACATGGATTGGAAGTGGAGTTTGTGAAAACAGAAGATCCTGACAAAGTGTGGCAAGAAGTACAGGCTTTAGTGCAAAAGGAAGGTGAGCCGATAGATGCATACATACGAAAGTTTTCATTGGCATGGGAGAGGATTTGCAAGACCTTAGCACCACAGGTACCGCCGCGTGGCATGATGAACAAGGACAGGTTCTTGGATGGTCTTTGGGAGAATATACGTTGGAGAGTGGAGCTAAAGAAGCCTAGGACATATGAAGATGCACTAGAGGTAGCAAGGAGCAAAGAGTAGAAGTTGAGGAAAATGAGCCAGTTAGGGGTAGAGTCTTTGCCCATGAGGTCTGAATTTCAACCTATAGACTCTTTACAAGGTCTCATTAAAGGGGTTTATCATGAACCAGTGGTTTCTGTTACTCCTGAGGTTATGCCAGCAGTGGTCACTACAAACAGTGCAAGATGATGGGCTAAGGAAAGACATGAGGCAAGTGGTAGATTTAATGAAGAATCTTAGCCTAAACATGCTAGGTCAAGTGGGAAATAACCGAGGTCGAGGGAGGTTTGCAAACCAGCCAGGAGGTGAAGAAAGGCCTAGGAATGATGTTGGACAAAGCAATGGTAGGTTTTGGAGGCAGACACCCACATGTTATAATTGTGGAGAGTTGGGTCACATCAGCTCGCAATGTGATAAGCCACCAAGGATGGGTGGAGACATGTATCCATTGCCAAGACAGGTGCTAACTAGGTCAAATGATTATGGCATTGAAATTAAGGGAGATGAAGAAACCAGAGGATTAACCAAGGAGGAAAAGGGAAAGACAAAAGTGCTAAGTGTAGTCACTTTGGAAAAGGCATCATAGCTAGAGGATACATTAGTGATGCCCATTGGGAAGAGGACCACAGAGGAAAAAGAAGGAAGAAGTGCCTCAGGTCCTAGTAAGAAGAAGGGAAAGAGTCATGAGGGCGAGGATGTTAAGGCCAAGAGGAAAAGGAGAGCTCGTCGAAAGTTTCATGTTTCATATTTTCCACCAGGGGATAGGCAATTAATCTAGGACTTGAAGGAGGATCTGACAAGCAGGAAAGCTGATGTTACTTTTAGGTAGCTTAGAGAGATGGTGCCTAAGCTAAAGCGATAGTGGAAGAGGATGGTTAACCCAATGGAGAAAGAGCCAGAGAGAGGTTCAGTAAACGTGTTGGCGATGGATGAGATACCAGACATTTGTCCAATAGTAGATGTGTGGCACAAAATAAAAAATCTGGGACAAGGTTATGTGGATGGTGGAGCCCAAATATGTGTCATAACACACTCATGCGTTGAGAAGATGGGTCTCACAGTGACTGGGGTGTTAGGTTTCCGGATCAGATTGGCAAACCATCAAAAAGTGAAATGTTTGGGTGTTGTAAAGAGCTTAGAAGTGGAGGCATATGATGCAAAGACAGTGGTTGATTTTCATGTGATGCCAGCGGGGTTGGGAGCATATCCTATTATATTGGGTAGACCATGGTTACGTGTAGTGGGAGCCACTCAAGATTGGAGACGTGGTACTATTAGCCTCTATGCAAAGACAGGTGCCAAGAAGCTATATAATATGGACACAACGAAACGATTGGAAGAGATTTATGAAGATGAAGATGAGTCTAGTGATGAAGACTATTCCACACTGACTAATGAGGACAGTGATAGCACTACCAGCCGTGATGAGGATGTTGATGTTACATTTCTTTTGATGGATAAAGAAATCTAGGAGTCTAGTTTAGCTGCATTTGCGAATGAAGTTGAAGATAAAAGTGAAGGGCCTTATGAAGTGATTGAAGGGCTGATGCAAACCAAGGTTGAGTTGTCAAAGAAGCAGGAATTGATGACACAAATGATCAGTGGAGACCTCTCAGCTATGGAGAAGGCGATAAATTTGCACATGCAGGTCTATGCCAAAATAATTGATTGTTTCCTTGATGCAAGGTTGATATATGGTATCTCTATAGTTTTTCCTTGGGAACCAGGTGGAACCTTGATTAAGCTTTTGATGCAGGGAAGGAAAAGTGTTTTTGTGTGGGATCCAGGCAGCGAGTCTCATATCTCTTGTTGCTGTTGCTGATCATGAATGATCTAGCAGGCTAGGAGATGGGAAAATTATGTCAGGAGTTTTTTGGAGCAAGGGATTGCGCATATGTACATACACATGCATGGTGCATCGAATAAAGGATTGCCCATTTTCCAGAGCCAGGTGGTTATGTGGGGCCCACATGTGTACAGGTAGGACAGCATGTACATAGTGCATCGATTTTCACTATCACCAGTACCAGTGTGTTTTTTCTACAATAATGAGGAGTTCATAGCGCGTAAAACTTCTCAAGGAAGCTATCCGCGGGCAGACGACATGAGGTAAGCAAATGCGTCAGATGGCATCTAGTGGTGTTAGGAGGCCGAACAGGGTCAATACTTGCACGTGGATGAGTACGGACACAACATGGGTGTTTTCTTGTGATACTTATGCAGAAAGGTCATCATGAGGACCATATTTAGGGGCCACTTCACATGGTTGTGAGATGCATTATTGGAAAAAGTTGAGTGCCAAGTGTGCGGATGATGCAAAAAGGTGACAACTATGCACTGCGAGCTCAGTTTTTGGCCTGTTTGGGGTCCGTTTGAGGTCATCTAAAAGGCCAAGTGTGCCCAAGTAATATAGCTAAGTGTGGGAACTGAAAAACAAGAGAGAAGACCAGAAAAGACGTGGAGAGAAGAGGAAGAACAGCCGCAGGTGTGTTTTTGGGGTTTTTGGAGTCTGTTTTGGTCGTAAACTCCTCATCCGAGGTCGGATTTGAGTACTTTGACATTGCAGACTGAGGTTTTGGGCCGTTCCGAAGGCGATGGCGCTGTCCATTTTGCCAAATTTCTCACTGTTTTTTTGCTTTTTTGGCTGTGTAAGTTTCTCCTATGAGCGAAGCTTCTGCTCCAATTTGTGATTGTATCTGGTATATTTTACCCATTTTGTGTGAGCTATTTGCCCCTTGGTGCTGGACCAAGCTCATTTGTATCCAATTATCAGAAGTTCTCCTCTTTTGAGCTGAGTTTTTTGGGGGTGTGTGTGTGTGTGTGTGTGTGTGTGTGTGTGTCTGTGTGGAGTGGGCAAGTGGATAGTCTCTCTCCTCTCACTCCATCGGTGTGTTCCCTGTCTCGGCTAGGTGTGTTGTGTAAGCCGAGTGGTGCCCCATAGTGTGTGTGTGTATCCTTCCAAGAGTGTGTGTCGAGTTGTTATAGAGACGTTCTGTGTGTTTCCATGCTGCTCACACCTGCATGGGAAATTTTTTTCCCTCTTGTATTCTAAAGAGTAGCTTTATATCTCCCAGGAGGAGCAACATACTCAAGAGTGCCTCCTTGAGGAGCATGAGGAGGAGTATTTTCCAGTTTAGCTGAAGGGGATTTACCAAATATTTGTTCTTTAGGCACCATATACTTGCTACGTGGATAAGCGGGGATGAGATTCACCGTTCCTATAGCTAGGGTGGGGCAGTTTTTGGAAAAGTGACCCACGTGTCCACAATGTTACCAAGAGCCTGAGAGGTTGCCCCACTTGAGATAGATAACTAACCTTCCAACAAAGGTCAATATCCTCTTGGCATTGTCGTTCATGTGGCATGGACACTATACAATCTTCAAGGTTGCAAAAGATGATATCCTACACTTGGGTTTTGACCTCCTCTGTGAAGGTGGTCTCTACCTACACCCTAAGGTGAGCATTTTTACGATATCTAAAAAAAGAAGGCTTTTTTGCAAAAATAGTCTTACTGGCTTATTGAAAACGGCGAGATAAACAACTTTGTAGCTCAAAGTATTTTCATTTGAGGACCGCAAAAGGGAAATTTCTTTGCTTTTTTGTAGGGCGTGCTATTCTAGAGAGAGTAGAAAAACTTCTATTTTTCCTAGCTTTGAAGCTCCAAGAAATCCCCATCCAAAAGAAAGATCTCAATTCTCATCATCTTTTCTCTCTCCCACTCATCTCCATAGCTATGGTTGCTTAAGATTTTAGATAATTAACTATATAAGTTACTGCTTCTTAATGCTTAGATCTCTTCTTTCCAAACAGATTCTTTCTTAATCCCAATAAATACTATCACCATCAAAGTATTCAAGGCCTTGGCATTGAGTTCAAATAGGTATTTTTAAGGAAAAATTCTAATTGCAACATCTGACAAATTTTAGAGTTTTCATCTCTTCAATTTGTGTCACTAAAAGTGTGATTAGCTAATTGTATCAATCAAAACCTCTTTTGAAAAAGAGTAATTAATTAATACAAAGTCCTTTTGAGGGGGCATAGGTTGACTCCAAAACGTCTAGCCCTCTGAAATTGTGTCAGACTCTCTCTCTCTCTCTCTCTCTCTCTCTCTCTCTCTCTCTCTCTCTCTCTCTCTCTCTCTCTCACGTGCAATTTTGGTACATGTATGTGATGTGTGATTGAATCTAAGTCAATTATTGCTTTGCAATTGTCATGCTCAAATATGCTCAATGTTACAAAGAGGATTTATGAGGGCCATGCTAGGGACTGCCGGCTGCACCATGATACCTAACATTCCTCCCGCTTGAGACAGGCACCAATGCAGAACTCCTCCTGGTCTTTGATGCCAACTCAAGGGAGTGTTAGCATTCACTTTGTCTCCTATGGATCCCTTAGCCCCAAAACACCTTTCCTTATTGGCTCAACTTTCCAATCAAAGTCATCAGACTAAACTTTTGAACATCAACCTTCCAAGGTCAACTGGTGGGAGTTCTCTAATTCACCCTTGGTTCGAGATCACTAATGTTTTTTTTTAAATTATGATCGAGCACAGACGTCATTGCGTTCGTCTAAGATGAGTGTAATTCACCCTTGGTTCAAGGTCACTAATGTTATTTTCTCATTTATGATCGAGAACAGTCGTCACTGCGTTCCCCTAAGATGAGTTTAATTACTAACTACATGAATCCCTCTTTCCCAAGTTTGATCCCCACCCCATAGATCAAAATCCCTTTTCTCATCCTTGGTTTAACTTAATATACAAAATAAAATTGGGGTCAACTTTCCTGCCAACAAACGAACCGTTCAGAATCCACCCTTCCATCGAATTGTTTGGTAAATGCACTTTTCCAAGGTAGTACTATGATACTAGAAAAACAATATTCCAAACATGTTGAACCAAGAATACATTTCAAGCATTTGAAATCAGCATGCAAATTGTTTCATACCCTTGCAAGTGTGCATTTATTAGGTCGTTCCCACCTTTTTCCTTCTTAGAATATTTTGTTTCCATTTTCCTTTAGTATGAATAAAGCTATCCAGTTATCTTTCAATCAATCACATATACTTCTCCAAGCATATCCCAAGACTTGGGTATCATGTCTCCTCCGCCACCTGTGGAGGCAGTGCCTTTATACAATTTCTAATTCTTATTTTTGTTTATCTTGTTTGGGAAATGGTTATAAAACTAATCTACCTTAAGTTCCTTCTTTTTAATATTTTGAGAAGTAGAGGAAGGTACGACTGATGAGGACAATTGTAGGATCCCAAAATCTGAGTTGCGAAAGCTTGCAACTTTGTAATTTCTTAGTCATTATTGAATGCTTGGACTGTTTTCCTTTTAGTGTTGGATCTTGTGGTTTTTCATCAGAGATATTCATCTTCTTGATCCATACCTGCTTTTGGCTGAGCTGGCTCTTTGGTATTTAGATTTGTCAAACTTTTAGACTTTGACTTATTGTTCTTGCTTTTGGCCTTCCTTGGTTGTTACAAAAGATGCTAGTGATAGTGATGACCCGAGTTCCTGGTAGGAGATGTCATAAGAATAATCACTGCCGCTACTATCCTTAGCAAGGTGAATTATTGCACTTTCTCTTGGTGGTTTGGATGGTTATAGAAAGTTAATGTATGTTTGTTCTTGGAGTGCACTTTTTGGGAGGACTTTTCTAGCCAATTGATTAACGTGTTGCTAGCTCATTGACATGACCATCTTCTTCTTGACTGAGTCTTTTCTTCTTGTATAGGAGCCATGTATGAGGATGCTTGTTGTAGTTGCATCACCACCAAGGATTTTGGATTCCACTTTTGATACACTTTATTCTTGTAGTGATGACATTGGTTCCTAGGTCTTTGATCTGAATAATCATAAAACCATTTATTACTTAAAGTGTTGTTTATGTCACCTATTGGGTTTTTCGGATCTCCCTTGTCGACATCTTCTTAAAGCTCCAAATATTCTACAGAGTCATAGAACTCGTCTTCTTCTGTGTCTTCTAATTTGCAACATTACTTTGTTTTCTCTTCATCTCGGGAACTTGTTGATACTTGGTTCTCTTTGTTTTTTTAGATCACACTACCTCAAAAATAAGGAATGACATCAAAGCCATTTTCATAACAAAACTTCGTTGTTGGACCATCTTGAATAGTGCACACATCCAAAGTAGCCAAGATGTGTTCCCCTTTAAGTGGATCTAAAGCTTATTTAGGAAATGGTACTTGGATATAATCCTTATCATCAATTTATTGTTCTAAAATACACTCCTCTTGCTTTAAACTTTTGCATTGTGAATCTCCACACATCCATAGTTATTTAGGCTTACCCAACCACGCTGGAAGTTTTGATCCTGCTTTTATAGCGTAATCAAACTCCTCTACAGGGGTTCGGTTCACGTTCTTGTAACTACGGTCCTTAAGATTTATTCTCGTCATGGTTCCCATATGTCTCAGGTAGATATGGTCATAACCCCAGTCTTGGACCATTTTCAATTGTCGCACGAACGGTCTTCCTAGAATGATGTCATAGTTGTTCTTTTTGCCAAAGTCAACAAGCAAGTTTTTCTCATATTTAATGCCACAAGAAGTAACAACTGCTTTTTCTAGCAATCCTATGCGTCTTTTTGTGTGTCCATCTGCAAGGTCCAGTTTCATCCTGGTAGTTCACACTGTTGTTTTTTCCCATTGTTTCCAGATCTCTTTTGTTGCAATGGCAATGTAAGCTCCATTGTCAAGGATTGATTTACACTCCGTTGTCAAGGATTAACATGGTTTACACCTTGTAATTCCATAGGAAGAGTGATGCTCCCATCTTCTCCCTCATAGTACTCACCTGACTTGTTTAATGGCATTGGCCTAGTGTTTAGTTGAGGCATTTCAAGCTCTTTGATCCCTTCCTTGATTTGAGTCATTGGTTTTTTATGCCAAATTTCTCTAGGCATTTTTCCACAGTAGTCCACATGTTTGGTCTTATTCTAAGCAACTCGGCTAATGTTATTGTACAAGTGATTGGGGTAGATAGAATATCTATTAACCCTTTTGAATTAATGACCTTGTTGAAAAATAGTCTCTGTGATAAGACTACAATCACATCTGACTTGGCCTCGTGCTCTCTTGTATAGGACGGTAGTGCTCCTAGGAAATGGGGTTGGTTGTCCATAGACTGTACAGGTCGTTTGTCTCCTCAATATGATTGTACTTCTAGATTCATTTGAGATCCAGTATGAATTTCCTCTATTTGTGGGAGAAACACTCCATTTCCATCATCAATCAGGTTTATTTGTCTGCCTAGGTGGCTCACTTCATTGGCCTCTCTGGCTTGTTTCCACAATTTGTCAAGACCATCTATTTCTTTACAACCTTCAAGTATAGCTAGGTGAAATCCCTCAGAAGAGCTATCCGTAATATTTGATACTATCCTTGGTTCTAATGTTGCGTCCTTGAGCTTTGGTCCATACTCGTGACAGGAATCTGGCTCTATTCGCTCCTTGTTTGGTGGAATTATTGGTGTAGGTGGGACAAGGATCACATGGTTCCAGTAAAGCTTAGGCTTTTTGGATCATTTTCTAACACATTTCAAGCCTTTCCTTTTCTAGTTTCGCATATGGATATGTCATCCACCTCTATTCTTGGATTTGGTTGTTTTTGAGCCATGCCTCATATGCTTCTAGAATTGCATTTAGAGATTCATTAACATTCTTGACCAACATTGACTCCCGAACTAGCACTTCTTGGCTCACTTTTCGTTGATGGTTCTTCTATAGGTTGAAACATCTGCTTAAGAGAAGGTGCAATCCTTTCCTCATGTTGTCTTATCTTCTCTTTACCTTGGGTAAGCTCCTCAGCTAGGGATTTCTAATCTCGTTTGCTCTTGGTTTTTTGACTAAATGAGTTGGTCTTTGGTTCACCAATCTCTAGACTCGCATGAGTTTCTGTTTTCTCTATCTTTGGGTTCTCATCGTCTTTCTTTTGAGCTTGCACTCGCGTAACTAATTGAACTAATACAACAAATGTTTTTTAGCTATTGGGTAGCTAAACGAGTCGTGAGATATTTGTTGTGATCTTTATGACTCAGTTTGGATTTTTTGGACAGTCGGGGATCAAGGGAATGATGCCACAATCAAGAAAATAGGCATTTAATTGTGTGATCTCTGTCTAGGGACATTGTTTGACCAAGTGGTTGTCACAGCTTTTGTGACAATCTATCTCTTATTGAGGAGCTTCTTCTTGCATTTTCTCTTGGCTGTAAACAGGCTTTGACCTAGCTAATTAGCCTCTATTCGCAATGAACCACATTGTCCTTTTGTCCATCTCCTACCTTCTTTCTTCAAGTCAAGACATTGGAGGTGGGGGATGTACCGGCTTCATCACTCCATGTGTTTCTCTCATCTTCTGTCGCTTCAAAGGGTAGTACCCGCTTTGGCGGTTATGATACATTGTAGTTGGTACTAGCGCTTGTTTGTTACATGATTCCATCATCAGTGTGTATCTTATGTCTACAAGAATTCTAGCACCTCGCAGTGGAGGTTGTTGTTCTAAGACAAGCTATGGTCTTGAAGCTCCTACTGGACCTGGCACATTCCCCTTAACATATCTAGGTGATGTAGGTGCTACTGGAATAGGTTGTACATACCTCTCCCTAGGATATTTCATGCTTAAGTAACACTCTCCCCTCGAATGGTTTGTCCATTTCCCCTCAATTTTGCACCACTTAGGCTCCCTTGAATCAAAATTTACAAGAGGAGTTAACCTCTTTACCATTTCATCAATAAACTCTTTTTGATCAATAGGTGTAGTTGGATTTGCAATGGACTCAGTCATTTGTTGTCACATGAACAGAATGATAGAGATAGACAGCAAAAGATAGAGAAAGAGATCTTTGTATTGATGAATTTTTGTAGAGTTTTGATACAACAGAGGAGCAATTGAATATGGGCGCACTCCGTTGTACGGAGCTCGAACCTCCCGACCACCCCCCGAACCTCTCGAACCTTGCATGCAACATCTCACTCGCACTCGCAGAAGAGGAGATCTGTGAATGATCCCCAAATGCACCACCCGTCGTTCTTTTCCTTCTTTTCCTCGAGAAGCATGCGACTTCTCAAAATAGCCGCTTTCTAGGTGTTCGATCAACTCAATTTTCACACCAAGTATACCTGCGAGAATAAGATAAGGACGTGATCGCTAAGCGATCCGTGAAGGTTAGATATTTATCATGACACTTTGCACAGATCCTGTTTCACACATTGATTTTTGCATCGTCTACAAAATAGCCAAAAGAACATACTCGTGCAACCAATTCAACATGATAATCAAAGTAAAAAAACATAATTATGTACCTTCATAATCTCAATTGCAATAGTCTACCATGAAGAAACAAATCCACTTCTTGGTTGATAGCAGGGAGAGTTGTATGATGTTGTATGTCTGCCTTTCCTTGTGTATACTACATTGCTACTACCTTCTGTCTATTTTCATCATAACTTTTACAAACGAGCTCAAAACAGAGCAATCCAGGTACCCAAAACGATGGGAATAGGTCTGATCTACATGGCATCGTGGACAGAATTGCAAAAAACGTCTTGCTTTGGCTGAAAAAGCAACTTTTAGGTCGCGACTCATAAAACCTCTTTTTTTGAGTCTCCACTACTTTTTCAAGTTATTTTAAGCCTACCCATGCATTTTAAGCTAAAACACATAAATATAAAACATTGATATTAATAAAAATTCCATTTTTATTATTCATAGAAAGACTATCTGTTATTCATTAATCTTTATCAAATATGTCTTTAGTGTATTATTTAAAAAAAGAATATATTTTCTCTCTTAATATCTCAAACTCATTCATATAAGCTCTATTTAATAGACTATTCAACAATCTTTCAAATCATGCTAAACGGAATGCCCTACTACATTCTTTTCAACTTTAAGAACTTCAAAGATTAGTCCTATTACATTCTCCCCTTATCAAAATTGACTCTGTCCTCAGAGTTGGAAAGAGAGAAAAATTCTCTTTGTAAAACACTAAGATCAACCCATGATGCATCCTCTACTGGATAGTTCTGCCACTTAACCAAAACCTCCACAATGTCTCTATTTTTCAGATGTTTAACACGCCTATCTAGCACTAAGTCTGGTTCTACTGTCAATGTTCCGTCATCTTTCAACTTAGAGTTGTCGTGTAAAACATGATTCACATTAGGAACATACTTTTTCAATAAACTCACATGAAATACAGGATGCACTTTAACATGAGAAGGTAATTCCAATTTGTAAGATAATGAATCAATGCGATTCAAAATTTTAAATGGCCTACCAAATCATGGAGACAATCTTCTATCCTTTCCAAGAATCAAATGAGACTTCTCAGGAATAACCTTTAAGAAAACCATATCACCAGTTTCATACTCCACAACACGATGTTTCTTGTCATAATACAATTTCTGTCTCTTTTGAGCTTCTCTAATATTCCCCCTGATTTTGGTCAACTAGCTATCCATTTTCTCAAGCATCTCACGTGAGAGTTCTACCTTATTCCTCGAGTTAAGAAAATTAATAGGTGTGGGATAGTTGTAGCCATACATTGCCTCAAATGGATTCATCCTAATAGATGAATGATATGAACTGTTATATGCAAATTCAACCAAAGGCAGATATTCATTCCAATTAGATTGGTTTTAATTGACATACATTCGTAACATATCTTCTAAAATACGATTCACTCTCTCCGTTTCCCCATTAGTTTAAGGATGAAAGCAGTAGACATGCGTAATTGGGTGCCTATAGAGTCAAAAGTCGCTCTCCAGAAATGAGAAGTGAACTTAGAATCTCTATCAAACACTATACTCTTGGGCATGCCATGCAAATGAAATATCTCTTTCACAAACAAGCGTGCAATGGTCAATGTAGTAACAATTATTTTTACAGGAAAGAAGTGAGCTTGTTTTGTGAGTCTATCTACCACCACAAAGATCGAATCATACCCTCCAGGAGTAGTAGGAAGTCTAATGATAAAGTCCATGGATATAGACTCCCACTTCTATAAAGGAATGTCTAAGGGTTGAAGGTCACCAGGCATCCTCTTATGTTCAATCTTAACTTGTTGACATTGAAATCACTCACGTACATAATTCTTCACATCCAATTCCATATGCGGCCAAAAGAATGAACTTTTAATCTTTTTATAAGTTTTATTCAATCCAGGATGACTAGAAAAAGGTGAATTATGACACTCATGCAGAATTTGACTTTTAAAAGAAGAATTTGCAGGAATACACAAGCGGTCATAATAATACAGATTTCCCTTATACAAGTGACATCTATTCTCATACATCTCACCAATATTTTCACGCAAAAAATTCAAAATAGGCATATAAAAAGAATCATTTTCAACTTCAGCATGTATATTATCAATCAAATTAGACCGCACAATAGCCAACAAATTACACATGGGCCTACGACTCAATGCATCTGGAACTTTATTTTCTTTTCCACACAAATACTTCAAATCAAAGTCATACTCAGCCGCAATTCAATCCATCTTCTTTGTCTGTTATTTAACAGTGGCTGAGTGAAATTACTTCAAGCTTTGATGATCAATGCACAATTCAAATTTTACACCAAGCAAAAGATGACGCCAATGCTTCAATGCATGAACAACAGCAAGCAATTATAGATCATGTGTTGCATAGTTCAATTCATGTCGTGTTAATTTCCTAGATTCATATTCAACCACTCTTCCTTCTTGTGTCAAAACACAACCTAATTGTTCACCACTAGCGTCACAGGACACAACAAATTGTTTGCCCATCTCAGCAACTTTTAAAACACAATTTTCCTCTATTTTAGCCTTCAGGGTGTCAAAAGCAGTCTCACAGCTAGAAGTCCACACAAAACCCTTGTCTTTCTTGGTCAATTCGGTCAAAGGACTTTCTATCTTAGAGAAATCTTTATTGTGTACTCTTTCATGTTGTGCTAGACCCATAAAGCTTCTTACATCCCTTAATGACTTAGGTGTTGGCCACTCCACAATAGTCTTAACTTTATCAAGATCAATGTGAATCCCCTCTTTAGAAATGACTCTTCCTAAATACAAAATCTGATCCTTTGCAAAAGAACACTTACTTGCTTTGGCATACAATTTATGTTCACACAAAACTTCAAATGTTTCCTTTAAATGCAATGCATGATCTTCTTCATTCTTAGAATACACAAAAATATCATCCAAGAATACCGAAATGAAGTCATCAAGATACGGGTGAAAAATATTATTCATTAAGCACATGAAAGTTGCTAGTGCATTAGTCAAACCAAAAGCAAGAACTGTAAATTCATAATGTCCATAATGTTGTGAGCGGGATGAAAACACACACAGCGCCTCTATAACGACCCGAAACACACTCTTGGAAAGATACACACACACACTATGGGGCACCACTTGGCTTAGATAACACACCAGGCCGAGACAGGGAACACACCTCTAGAGTGAGAGGAGAGAGACTATCCACTTGCCCACTCCACACAGACACACACACACACACACCCAAAAAACTCAGCTCAAAAGAGGGGAATTTCTGATAATTAGATACAAATGAGCTTGGGACAACACCAAGGGGCAAATAGCTCACACAAAATGGGTAAAATAAGCCAGATACAATCACAAACTAGAGCAGAAACTTCGCTCATACGAGAAACTTACACAGAAAAACAGCAGGAAAAGAGTGAGGAATTTGGCAAAATGGAAAGCACCATCGTGTCCAGAACAGCCCAAAACCCCAGTCTACAATGTCAAAGGGCTCAAATCCGACCTCGGATGAGAAGTTTAGGGCCAAAATAGGCTCCAAAATGAGCAAAAACACACCTGCGGCTGTTCCTCCTCTCTTCTCCATGTTTTTCCTAGTCTTCTCTCTGATTTTTCAGTTCCCACACTTAGCTTTTTTAGTTGGGCACCCTTGGCCTTTTAGATGACCTCAAACGGACCCCGAACAGGCCAAAAACTGACCTCGCAGTGCATAGTTGTCACCCTGCTGCATCCATGCGCACACCTGACACTCATTTCTTTTCAATAATGCGTCTCGTAACCACGTGAAGTGGCCCCAAAAAGTGGTCCTAATGATGACCTTTCTGCATAACTCTCACAAGAAAACACCACTTTGTGTCCGTACTTCTCCGCGTGCAAGTATTGACCCTGTTCGACCTCCTGACGCCACTCGATGCCATCTGACGCACCTGCTTACCTCATGTCATCGGCCCGTGGATAGCTTCCTCGAGAAGTTTTACGCGCTAGCAACTCCTCATTATTGTAGAAAAAACACATTGGTACTGATAATAGTGAAAATCGATGCACCATGTACATGCTGTCCTACCTGTACACATGTGGGCCCCACGTAACCACCTGGCTCTGAAAAATGGGCAATTCTTTATTTGATGCACCATGCATGTATATGTACATATGCGCAATCCCTTGCTCCAAAAAACTCATGACAACGTGTACAAAAAGTAGTCTTTGGAATGTCCTCGGCCTTAATGCAGATTTGATGGTAGCCAGAACGAAGGTCAATCTTTGAAAATATTGTGGCACCACTCAATTGGCTAAGAAATTCATCTATGTGAGGAAGAGGATATTTGTTTTGAATGGTCTGTTTGTTTAATACCCTATAGTCAATGCATAACCTATATGTACTATCCTTTTTCTTTTGGAATAACACAGGACTACCCCAAGGAGATACACTAGGTTTAATGGAACCCTTTTTCAAAAGATCATCAAGTTGTATCTTGAGCTCTTTAAGCTCATCAATATTGAACCTGTATGGAGCCCTTGAATAAGGTGTTGCTCCTGGATATATATCTATGGCATGGTCTACCGCTCTATGCAGAGGTATGCTAGGAAGATCGTCCAAATTCATGTAAGAGATCCTCTACAAATTCTGGATTTGTCTCTTTCTGTTTATCCCCAGATTCTTCTTTAATCTCATTAGCAAACACAAGAATTGTCTCACACTCTTATCTAAGTCACCTTATCAATTCCATGGCCAAAACTAGATTTAGAATCTCTTTCTTGTTGGAGCTATATATGGCTCACTCTACTCAACTTGGTCCACCTATATATTTGTATCTTGTCCTCAATATGAATCAGTCTTTGGGAGCGTATATGGTGTGTCTCCTATCTCGTCTCTCTCTCTTTCTCTCTACATCTCAACATGGTATCAGAGCGGTAACGATCACGCGCCGATTCAATTCATGGTGACAAAACAGTATGTGTATGCGATTCGCATGTAAGATTCAAAATTGCTACAAATTTTATTTTTTAGCGTTGATTCTTGTTAAAATTGTGGTTGTTTTATGTTAAGAAGAGTATGATAAGTGTTTTGTGTGCTATTTATTGCTAATCAATCTAATCGTTGATTATGTTTTCTTGTTGATGACACCCTGAACTTCATCTCAATTTTCCGGGGTGTTCTGCTCAAAATTTGGAGAAACGGGAAAAGCGCAAGAGAACGTAGCGCTGCGGCACTTTTTATCCAAAACTTGTTTGTCTCTTCGAGCTCTTCGATTTGAGTTCTAGGTTTGCGTCAATCGGAGTTCGCAGCAGAAAGTTATGTTGTTTTTACTACAATTGAGCTTGACGCAGCTTTCTTAGTCCTACCTCTTCGTGAAGCGTCCGTGATCGTTTTTCTTATTTGGCGTTAACTTTTTCGAGAAGATTTAGCTTTTTGCTATTCGTATTGTGGCCGTCAATCTTGCGTCTCACGCCACTCTATTTTGAGGACTCTTTTATTATTAACGTCTCCTTTACCCTGCCTTTTTTGGGTGACGTCTCTCACATCTTTGGACATTCCTTGAGCATCCTTCTTACGTTTATCGTTGACAGAATGCAGTCCTCATATCTCTCTCTTTCTCAATTGCGGCCGTCACCATATATGGTGTGCAGATTCTGCGATCTTATCTTATACGTCTTCTCGCAACAAGATATGGCTATGAATATACTCGTCAACGGCTTTCCTTCTGGCCAGCGTTCTGTTCCTCCTTTCCAAGGTCAAGGATTTCCAGGCTGGAAAGCAAAGATGTTGCTAATTCTTGAAGGCGATGAACTCTCCGATGTTGTTCTTGGAAATAGTGTTTGTCCGCCTCAGCCCATTGATACGGATAATGATAACGTGCTTATCATCACTGAAGGACCTATATTTGAAGATTGGAATGTTGCCTATATGGATTGGCAACGACATGATAAAGCAGCTTGTCGGTATATTCTTTCTGCTCTTACTGATTCCCTTTTGCTTGATATGTATGAACTGCCTACTTCCAACGACGTATGGAAGTACCTTATTGCAAACTTTCAGAAGAAATCTGTTACAGAAATACTTTATTTGAGAGGGTTGCTTAACAAGTTACAATATGAAGTTGGTACTGCGATGACGGGACATATTGAATCTTTCAAATCTATTATTAATGCTGCCGGTGATCCTGTTCCACAAAAGCAGCTGATTACACTTCTCCTTGATACGGTGAAGGACTCTTCTTATGATAACATTTTTACTATTCTCTCTAATAAAGATGATCTTGATTTCGACCAAGCCTGCATGTCTTTAATTGAATACTCTCAACATCAAGAACGTCGTAATGCTAGTCACGATACAGCTATGATTTCACAAGAGGAGACTAAGTCACAATAGATGTAACATGCTTTTTATGATCGAAGGCATCCATTTCAATGAGGAAACCGCAGAGGTGGCCATCGCGGTAATATTTTCTCTCATCTCAAATTTCCTAATAAGTAATGTTCTTACTGCAACAGAAATGGCCATACTGAAGATGATTGTTGGGCACGTCAATATGATGAAGAACACAATATTACCACAAAACAACCACGTTTATCTAGAGACTCTTCTTCTTCTTCTTCTTGTGAATATTGTGGACGATCTGATCATCCCACTCATATGTGCTATAAGCGTCGATTCGACACAGATCGGAATAGAGCATATGCTATTGAACATCGAAACAACATTGTACCAGAAACAAGCTGCGTCCTATGTTCAATTGCTCTAGACTTAATACTTCATGTACATGATGGATCACTTTTTATTGTCGATTCTCGTGCTACAGGAAATATGACATATCAGTCTAAGTGGCTCCATAACTATCATCCACTACTAGTTCAACGTGTTGTTTATCTTGTTGATGATACTACTTGTCAAGTAAATGGTATTGGAGACTTATATCTTGGTATCTTATCTTCTTCCACTCAAATTTTGCGAGGAGTATTACATGTACCAGATCTTCAACGTAATCTTCTTTCAGTTGCTAGACTTGTTCATCTTGGTCTGTTTGTTGGATTTGATCATACCAAATGCCGACTTGAGAAATATGGATAGACTATAGCCACTGATCCTTGAAACGGTAATTTGTTTGAACTCTCTCTCAACGATGCTATAGCAAATGTTGTCACTGCTCCAGGTGATCATGATTGCAAAGTATGGCATCACCGTTTTGTTCATGCTGATTTCTCAAAGCTCCTTGATCTTCAACGTCGTGATCTTGTTGATGGCATGGATCTTAAAGCCCATCCCCATATGGGAATTTGTGAATTTTGTGCTCTTGGGAAACACAATCGCAAACCCTTTCCTCTTTCAAATACAACGCATTCTCATGACATATTGGATCTTGTTCATACTGATATATGTGGACCTCTACCTTCTTCCAGATCACAATATCGCTACTTCATTACTTTCATTGATGATTTCTCAAGGTATACGACTGTTTTTCTACTTAGACAAAAATCTGAAGCCTTATCTGTTTTCAAACAATTCCACAAGGCTGCGGAACTTCAAAATGGCCGTCGCCTTAAGAAGCTTCGTAGTGACAATGGAGGCGAATATGTTTCTCGAGAGTTTTTGAGTTAATGTGCTGACAGTGGAATTCATCATGAACACACTATTCCATATTCGCCTCAATAGAACGGTGTTGTTGAACGAAAGAATCGCACTATTCTCAATGCTGTAAGATGTATGCTGATTCATTCTGGCTTATCTCATGTTTTCTGGGCTGAAGCTACTTTGACAGCAGTATTTATTCAGAATCATCTTCATACTACTGCACCCTCTGGCAAGATACTCATCACAGCATGGAAAGGTGACATTCCTTCTGTATCTCATTTTCGAACCTTTGGATGTATTGCTTATATTCATGTTCCCAAAGAAACACAAACAAAGCTTGATGCTCCTGGTCTTAAAGTTATTTTTATTGGATATTCTGACACTTCCAAAGGCTACAAATTCTATGACCCTTCCTCTAAGAAAGTAATTTGAATCGCGATGCTACTTTTAACGAACAGCATATGGGAGGCTCATGGTCCATGGATGATTCTGATGATACTAAATCATTGCTTCAGGCTTTTCCATTTATTTCAGAAGATGAAACTCTTCCTATAGAGCAACTTTTCTCTTCACAACCATCCATTCTGAATGTTGCCAATGATGATATTGATATTTTTGTTGATCTGCCTATTGATTTTGAACATGGCTCATGTCATGTTTATGATGATGATATTGCTGATAATTCTTTTTCTACTTTTGAAGATCCCGTTACTTATGATGAAGCTATCTCTTCACCACAAAAGGATCAATGGCAAGAGGCTATGGAAGCAGAGTACGATTCTCTTATCTCTAAAGGTACATGGATACTAATTGAATTACCTCCTGGTCGTACAGCTATTAAATGTAAGTGGGTGTATAAGACAAAAGTAAAATCAGATGGATCTTTTGACAAGTTCAAGGCGTGTTTAGTTGCAAAAGGTTACTCCCAAGTAGCTGGTGTTGATTATCAAGAGACTTTTTCACCAGTTGTTCGTATTACAAGTGTTCGAGTTTTATTGGCATTTGCTGTTCAATTTGATTTAGAAGCTCATCAAATGGATGTGCGAACTGCTTTTCTTAATGGTGACTTGGAAGAGGAAATTTATATGGAACAACCAGAAGGGTTTGTTATTCCAGGTAAAGAAGACCTTGTTGCTCAACTCCATAAGGCACTATATGGTCTCAAACAAGCTTCGCGAGCCTGGTATACAAAATTTGATATTTTTCTCACCTCTAAAGGATTCATCTCTTGCTCGTCAGACCCCAACTTATACATAAAACGCCAAGGTAGCAATTTTGTGATTCTTGCTCTTTATGTGGATGATACCATCCTAGTTTTCAATGATTTGGGATTTCTTCAGCAAGTGAAAAATTTATGTCTTCTGCATTTGATATGGTGGATCTTGGAGAGATTCACTCATGTCTTGGCATTCAAATCCAACGGAACAGTACAAAAGGTATTTTATGCCTTCGACGGTCAAAGTTTATTGTAGATACTATTCAAAAATTTGGTATGGAATCTACACATTCAGCCAATACACCTTGTCTTGCGAGCTCTACAAAGAACACTTCTGACAATGATGGTCAACTTGTCACAAATCAACCTTATGCTAACTTGATTGGATGTATTCAGTTTTTTCGCATGAACACTCGTCCGGATATTCTATTTGTTGCTAATTATCTTGGACAACATCTTGCATGTCCTTCTTTTAAGCATTGGTCTGCTGCAAAGTGTGTATTCAAATACTTGAAAGGCACTACAGATTTTGGTTTAGTCTATCGACGAAAACTCACATCGGATTCTATGAAATCTCTTTCTCTTTTGGGTTACACAGATGCAGACTGGGCAAGCTCACATTTATCTATGCGATCTACTAGTGGAAATCGCTTCTTTATAAATGGTTGTCTTGTTTCTTGGACAAGCAAGAAACAACGTTGTGTTGCAGTTTCTACGACTGAGTCAGAATATGTTGCGGCATCACTTGCAGCTCGTGAGTTGATTTGGCTTCGACAAATACTGGTTGATATTGGCCACTCTCCTCTTTCTAGCACACCCTTGTGGTGTGACAACCAAAGTGCTATTAGTCTTGCAAAAGACTATGTTCAACATAATAAGTCAAAGCACATTGCTATCCATTATCATTATGTCAGGTATGAAGTACGCAAAGGAACCATTATGGTTGAACACTGTCCAAGTGACCAGATGATTGACATTTTGACCAAATGCCTCAACGAGTCACGTTTCATCCTCTTGCGCTCGGAGCTTGGAGTTGCTTCGGCCTCACTCTTTCTTGATTAGCTTCTTTGCTATTGTAATAGCTTTGTACATATGACATTGTAATCTTTTAGGTACCATGCACTATGCACACTCCACATTTGCACATTGTGATCTCTAAGTCACTTGAATATTTGTACATAGATGCACAATTCACTTTCACATCATCATCTCGCTGGTTCATATTTTCACATTGTATAGGGGCTTGGGTTTTTTCCTTGAACTGCCCAAGGGTTTTTTCATCCAAAGCTAGAGACCTTTGTTTGAGTGGGGGTGTTGGAGATATATATGGCTCACTCTACTCAACTTGGTCTCACCCATATATTTGTATTATGTCCTCAATATGAATCAGTCTTTGGGAGCGTATATGGTGTGTCTCTTGTATCGTCTCTCTCTCTTTCTCTCTACCTCTCAACATTTCTTTCCCCGAAGAGTGTGACTTATCATCATCAAATGATTAAAGATATATTTTTCTTTCTGAACAATCAATTAAAACATGATTTTTAATCATCTAATACCAATGATAACATCATGCATATCAATGTTTATGATATAGAAATCATCTTTATGCTTCCGACTCTTCAAAGAAAAAAACAAATTCTACTAACTCTTTCGTGAAACTATTATTACCACTGGTTAAATCCACAAGTCTTTTAACTTCTCGATTTAATTTCAAGTTTAATTTCTCAATCAATTTAGACGATAAGAAGCAATGAATACTATCCAAATCAGTTAAGAAATTCAAATTTAAATCTCAACTTTTACATATAAATTCGATCACAGAAGCTTTCAAAGGACGTATCAAAGACATAAAACATCACAAAGAAGGGGTAGATGACTTACCTTTATCGTACGCATCGCCAAAAGTCTCCAATTGAGCTATGTTGATACGTATTGTCTTATCGATCGCCTTGCTTGAGCATTTGAAAGTCTGGTGGTCGTGTTCTCGATATTGAAGGTATAATCCAAATCTTTGCGTTCTTCAATCCACGCTTCTAAATCTTCGCATATCTTTCTTATGCCATCAAACTCTTTAAGCTTAGCCTTCGTTAAGAATGATTTGGTTGTCACTTCTCCCATATCGTCATCGTTTCTTTTTCGTGTGATGACCTCTACGTCCACCACCACCATCACCACTATCACCACTGCCAGGTTCCCGAGCGCTGCCACGATGATTATTGTTTCCTGGTGGAGTAGCATGGTTTTTGCCTTCATGTTTTCCATCAAGGTCCACTTAGATATCAGGCTCTTGTGCTGCTTTGCCCCGTAGAGCCTCAGCATGCTCTTGATTTGCTTGTTCTTGATCTTCTCGTAGTCACATCAGGTCTTCTTGCTCCTTCATCCTCCTCTCGTATCCTTCCATGTCCAGAATCAACCACTTGTCACAAGAATAGCATAATAGAGATAGACAGCAAAAGATAGAGAAAGAGATATTTGTATTGATGAATTTTTGCAGAGTTTTGATACAACAGAGGAGCAATTGAATATGGACACACTCCGTTGTACGGAGCTCGAACCTCCTGACCACCCCCGAGCTTCAGTCCGCTTGCTCGCACTCGCACTCATACTCGCAGAAGAGGAGATCTGTGAATGATCCCCAAATGCACCACTTGTAGTTCTTTTCCTCTAAAAGAATGCGACTTCTCAAAATAGCCGCTTTTTAGGCGTTCGGTCAACTCGATTTTTGCACCAAGTATACCTGCGAGAATAAGATAAGAACGTGATCGCTAAGCGATCTGTGAAGGTTAGATTTTTATCATGACACTTTGCACAGATCGTGTTTCACACATTGATTTCTGCATCGCCTACAAAATAGCCAAAAGAACATACTCATGCAACCAGTTCAACATGATAATCAAAGTAAAAAAACATAATTATGTACCTTCATAATCTCAATTGCAATAGTCTACCATGAAGAAACAAATCCACTTCTTGGTTGATAGCACGGAGAGCTATATGATGTTGTATGTCTGCCTTTCCCTGTGTATACAACACTGCTACTGCCTTCTGTTTGTTTTCATTATAAATTTTACAAACAAACTCAGAACAGAGCAATCCAGGTACTCAAAACAACAGGAATAGGTCTGGTCTACAAGTCGGATAGAATTGCGAAAGACCTCTTTCTTTGGCTGAAAACGCAACTTTTAGGTCGAGACTCATAAAACCTCTATTTTTGAGACTCCACTACGTTTTCAAGTTATTTTAAGCCTACCCATGCATTTTAAGCTAAAACACTGATATTAATAAAAATCTCAATTTTATTGTTCATAGACAGATTATCTGTTATTCATTAATCTTTATCAAATACGTCTTTAGTGTATTATTTAAAAAAAGAATATATATTCTCTCTTAATATCTCAAAATCATTCATATAAGCTCTATTTAATAGACTATTCAACAATCTTTCAAATCGTGCTAAACGAAAGATATGCCCTACTACATTCTTTTCGACTTTAAGAACTTCAAAGATTAGTCCTATTATATCTGTGAATCACTATGCTGAGAGGATGTGTCAACCTCTTGAATCCTACAATCCTTTTCTTTATATTATTCACAATTATCCATCAGATAAAGAGATTCTTTCATCAGTTCATTTAGCGTGAGGCTCCTTATCATATGCAAAATCTTTTGATGACCCGCATGTCTCATTTCCTAGATAAAGATCAGCATCAATCGTGTTTGCATAGGTAGTTCCACTCCTGGACAGAACTTGACATATCTCTTGAGCTGTAATGTTGCTTTAATACTAATTCACCCTCTTTCTGCTTAAATCTATGAATTTATGAGGCTATATTGTGAGCTATGCCTTTTCACAAGGGTTCTTCAATGAATTCCTCAAACAACTCGTCTAGAGTCTCAAAATCATCTTTCCACTAAGTGGAATCATGTAGCCACATCATCTTCTAGAGTCAATCCAAATCTCACAAACTGTGTCGCAAAATCCAAAACTTCCTCGGCTTTAATTACTCCTTATGAAAGTCACTACGTGATCTCTTGGATCTTTATCTCCAGAGTATTTCTTGTTTACCCATTTGTGGACTTGGGACAGTCTCGTTGATGGTCTACAAGTCTAAACATAGACTCTCCTAATCCTTCTCTCGTTATCGCTCTAGGAGGGAATCAAGGTAGCTCCCTTTTTGGAATTCTTGTAGGCATTCTCATGTTTGGTGGAGATATTTGTGGTCGTTCATTGACCAAATATCCACCTATTCTAATGCAGTCTGTGGGTTTGTGCTTTCGACAACTCTGTATTCTCGTCTATACTTGTCAACAACTATAGATTTCCATTGATAGTCAACTCCGTATGTATAGACATATAAGAGCTTGTAATTTATCAGCTCTTCTAGGTATGGCTTTGAGCACCTATAAAGGTTTACCTCAATATTGTCAATGTTTCTATACAGTCCTTCACTCTTCTGGTCTGTCATCCAAACTCTCTCAACCAAATTGGTCTTTATCAACTCCAAGTTTGGAAGATCCATGATGGACGGATGCTCCTTTACCGTTGCAATCCCAAAGCTTGTATAACTTGAGTTTGAATTCAAAGTAGACATGATCTCTGGTGTTAACAGCTCTAGTTTGATGTAAGAAGGCTAATTCCAATGTGTTCAAGTGATTTGGTTAGGAAAAATTCAAAATTATATCCAAACCACGACAGTTTTCTCACAATTGTCTCAAATTGTCACACCCCTAGCTTTTGGATGCATTTTTTGAGCTCTAAATCTTGTAGAGCTACTTTGGAGCTTTGTTTTGATTAAAAAAAGTTTTTGAATCCGATATCAAGAGCTCAAGTTATGGCCAAAATAGTCTTCTATATGCATTCGATATTCCTGTAGGTCAATTCTGGAAATTACAAAGTATCAACACTAGATGCATGCTTTGATCCACTTACAGGTGTCCAAATTTTGTTTTGGAATGATATTTGGGATTCTAGGGTCAAAAGGAAAGTCCTTTCACTAGTCAAAGTTCTTGTCTGTTCAACCTATGCCTGGAGACTTCATATGTGTATGATGTCTCCTGACTCAAAATTGCTCCAAACTTTAATTATAGACTCTCCTTGATGTACTCTAACCACTCCAAGTCTCAGTTTGTGATTTTGACACTTTTAGTAAGGTCTATCACTTCTTTTTTTTGTTTGGTTGCTTGCAACTTCCCTAGGAGGTTAGTTAAGCCAAAAGTGATCCAAATTGAATGAAACTTGGTCTCTATGCCTATTTTGTGATGGCAAACACTCCTATAAGCTCAAATGTAGTTTTGGCTTTAAACTTGGCACTTGAGATGTCTTTTGTGGAAAAATGAAGTGAACTTTATCCCAAAGACTCTTTATCACTCAAGAAACTCTCAGCAACTTTAAGAATTCAATTTCAACACTTTTTTTGCAAGTTATGGTCAATACAAGCATGAACCTTGTCTAATTTCCATCTTTTGTCACTGTTTAGCCGAAATGTGCTCCAAATGCAATGAAATTGTGGCTAGGGACTTCTTTTGTACTCTAGGACACTAGGGTATACTCAAATGTCTGATTTGACCCATATTTGGCCTAAAAGTCTTCATACATGCATGATGTCTTTTGGCTCAGAATTCACTTATGCTTCTATCCAAGGCGCCGCTTGATGTATACATCAAGAATATGTGCTCACAAAAAATTCGGATATCAAAATTGCTCA